>NC_140945.1:78462461-79662461 GCF_014529385.1 Adiantum capillus-veneris
TACTCTATGTCTATTTACTAAGAATCCTCTTAAGGGAATGCTCACTATTGTTACTTATATTCCGCTTCAATCGATGCTATTAGCCATATTCCGTTACAAGAAGCATTTATAATAGCTTGCTGGGAGATCTTGGTCTTCGAAGTCAATTTGAAAATTGAATCTCTCTTCCTTTCCACTCAAAATTGATTACAAACTCTCCATCTGGACGTAGAATGATCATAGCTATCATAAAGGTCGACATGGTTGTATCAATGAATGACAAGAGATATTGTATAAATGCACTCTTGTGTCAACTGACTATGAAAGACATATGATCATGATACTTTTGAGGCCCTTGTCCTGATTAGGTGCTCCCCTCTACTTACTATCTATGTAGTGCAACCTTCCATGCCATAGTCCATAGGTACAATAAGAGTCATCTCCTGTTTTAGGTGTCACTAAAGAGTACCTATCTAGAAAGTAGTAGAAAGAATATGGATCAAGGAAATTTCAACATGTAGCCCGAAACTTCTTCCGCCATGCATATTGTATAGATATCTCAATCAAAGAAGAATCGAGCCTATGGAGGCAAACGAAGCTTTACTTGATCTCACTTTTAATTTTCCAACTCTATTCTAAAGCGAGAAACAGGTTTGTGGGCATATGCTTTAGAGTTGGGGTCCCTCAAAACCCAGGTTCATAGGGTCAAAGCTTAGAGATGGTGGCTCTAAAAACAAAAGTCGCCAGGAAACAACTTGGGCAATATCACTGTCTTTCTTTGGGACTATGGGTTTCACTAGATCAAAGAAGGCATAGGAGGTGTGCCTAGGAAGAGGCCAGGCCATTTTAAAGACGTTTTGTGCACCTACACTCAATGCCATTAAGGCCTTGTGTTCTATAATACAAGCATTGTACGATACAAACCCCTTGACCTCCTCAAGCGCGCCCTTAGAGGCAGTTGACAAGAAGAGGGGAAGGGTTGATCTCTAGGCCTAGAATGCAACACAAGCGGACGATATTGGGAGATGGGCTAGGCCTAAACACATTTGTCCGGTGCCATGCACCAAAGGAGACCACTTTGCCTCCCTCCATGAGCAGGAGATAAGCTTATAAGCTACGGATGGACCCCCGATAATTCACCTTCTAGAATTATAAGGAGATGGATTGGGGGGGGGGGGAGGGGGGGGGGGGTTAAGTCTTACTCAAGAGGAAGGGAGAGGGGAGAAGGAGAAGGAGAAGGAGAAGAGATGGAGATGAAATGAGAGAAACATGTCTTCTCTGTTAGGGATATCCTTAAATAAAAATGCCATTCACATATATAGAGAGAGAGATTTTGATGAATCCATCAGAGGTTAACATTGCTCGCATAATTTTTGTTACTCTCATTGCCACTTCAAATTTTTTCGATATTACAAAACATAAACCCTTTTCACACAAATCAGATTGTCATCGAGAATAATCTGATGAGTACTTCCTTAGGAATAAAGATTATCCAACCATGGTATATTAAAATAAACTAATTGTAGATAGAGGTTTTTCTAAGACTTTTTGCCTGCAAGTGGCAAGTCCCTTTTTACAAAGAGTGAATCCCTCACGAAAGGCATGCACTAGTTTCCAAGACATGGCACTAGAACGAACTTTAGGCTGTTGTTACAAAGAGAGGCTTCCTCAAGACCTCGATCATCGCTTACATGCAATGTCAATGCTCCAACAGGTATGAGGATAGGGCTAATGAAACTTCGAATGTCGAATCAAAGTCACCTCTAAGCAATGTTCGGAAAAAATCAATTTTCCAAACATACAAAATTCGTTTCCTTATATTTTCCAAGAGGAAATTTTACAAAATTAGGTTACTTTTTGAGGATTTACAATAATTTTCTCTATTTTTGGGCGAAATTTGTCCTTTTCCCGTTGCCCTTAACAGACATTTTTGAAATTGAAAACAGAACGAAACTATATAACATGAAACTATATTCCGTTGAACTAGAGGGAGAAACAACATGTAGACGAGCAAAGCCGAGAGAGAAGTTGAGGGGAGACCAAGACGAGACGTGAGATGGACAACCCCAAAAAGTGTGTCAATTGATCAAATGAGATGAGTTTATATAGAGGGGACCAAGGTGCTTTATGTAGAGATACTATATTTAGCTCAACACCCCTACTCAAATGAAGGTCCGTACCTGTGATGAAAATCCCTTGGGGGCTCAAAGGAAAAACCCATAGATCTATATACACCCACCGTTATATTAAAATATTTCAAATGTACTTTACAATGTTCAAAGCAGCTACATCACTCTTGTTTTATAATATGCCCTTTCAAGGTTCTTTAACACTAGAATGGTAACAGGACACTTTTATGTCCTTGGACACTTTTGTGTCCTGTTAAGTGACCATTTTGCTTGAATTATTTGAAGAGTATGAAAATGAATTTCTAGGTGCTATATATCCACAAAGTTGCCTTATGAGCTGAAAATAAGTTAGCATTTTTTTTGGAGTATCGATCTCACCATTAACCTTACTCTTGCACAACATTTTTGAACCTAAACTGTGTGAAAAAACAGGTCCTGTTTTTTTCTTTTTTTCAATTTTTAGCAACTATACAACTCTAAACTTCATGTTTGTGAGGTTTAGATCGCTAGAAGTTAGGCCTTCATAGTTCTCAACATTTTTTGATGCTTGTAGAGAGAGCTAAGTGTTAAAATTGAAAGTTATGACCAATTTACAAGAATTGCATAATCCTATTTTTTGGCCAAAATTACCACTTTTATGATTTTTTGGGGCTTTCTTGATATCCAAATTCAATTTTGATTATGTAAGTGTAATGTATAACATAAAGCTAATCTTCCTTGAGTTTTGGGGGACCTAATATGCTATATAGCATAGTATATGATGATGGTTGAGTTTTTTGATTGCTGAAGAATACGATACATTTTAGAGTAGCAAGTATAACTTTCTCAATATTGCTAGTTTCTTAGGCCAATTGTGTGTATTTTGTAGGTAGTAACCATATCTAATGATAGAGTACAAACTTGGCTAGATATTGAGTAGTTTCTATGGGTTTCTAGAGGTCATAATGCTAAACCCAGTTTTTTCATGTTTGTTGTATTTAACACTTTATCATTGCCCCCAAGGTTCCAACCGTAAGAGATCCATTATCCTTTTGACATGCTCCATGGCTCCTTTTGAATCCAAAGGCCCAAAGGGAACTAAGAAAACATGTATATAGTATCTATATTGAGCGTGACTATAGAAACTTTAATGATAGGTCCGAAGAATGGCAAAAATGCAACTTTTTTGTACCTATTTTTTTTGCCCAAAAACAAATTAGTGAGGTTAAAGCAACCTATGTTTTGGTCACTAACCCATTGAAGTTAACGGGGCATTTTATCTTATGTCCTACAAAAATCCCCACTCTTATTTATATGCAATCAATCGTAAGAAATTGCTGTTTTGGGCAAAATGCACTGGTCCATCAACTTTGGAGACTTGTAGTGACCAAGGGATGAGAAAAATTACAAGTTTCTCATTTTTCCCATATGTAGTAGTTACTGAACTATAAGCTCATGAAAGGATTTTTCAAAAGGAGTGGATCTACTATGGTTTTGGAACTTTTTCCTAAAACCCTGAAAGGACACTTTTATGTCCTGTTAAACAACCCTATATTATTCTAGTGTTAACAACCCTATATATATATATATATATATATATATATATATATATATATATATATATATATATATATATATATACAATTGATCTACTATAAATGCTTCGATAGAGTAACTTAAGCATTGTTGACCTCTCGTTTCATATGCTTGCACTCGTTTCGATAGAGTAGCTTAAGCATTGTTGGCCTCCCTAAAATGATTGGATACGCATTCTCACCCACTTCCATCACGTAGCAATCAACCAAGCACTCAATCCCGAAGACTTTTATCTTCACATCTTCACCTATTCCAAGACACCTTGCCTTTTTGTGGTTGGCCAACCTCATACGGATCGAAGCGGGCCTCGGTAATGATGTTAATAGCCCTATCTTCTCCATTTGCAGGCAACGGTTGGAGTTGTTGTTGCGGCGGCGGTGCTTCTAGTGCCCGTTCTTGATGATTCTATTCTATTCTTCCTCGACCACATCCATATAAGGGGTATATCCCTCCTCTCTCTCTTGGTGGTTCAGGACAATCAGGGGCGTAGTGACCCTCTTCATCACAATTCACTACAAGAGGTTATTCATATTAGCGACGCTCACACAGCGACGCTAAAAAAAAAATTTCCCGGCGTCGCTATGAGCGTCGCAAATTTACAAGTAAATTTGCGACGCTCATAGCGACGACGGCTGGGCTAAAAAAAATAACAGAGAGCGCCCAAAAACTCAGATCTCAGATCTGAGGTTTTTGGCGCCCTCAAGCAAGGAGTAGGTAACGCTCTCCCTCTCTCTCTCTCTCTCTCTCTCTCTCTCTCTCTCTCTCTTCTCTTCCACACACACACACACACACACACACACACGAGGAGAGGAAGGAGAGCCAAGTATGCTCCTTCCCTCTCCTCACTCTCATGACACACACACACACACACACACACAGAGAGAGAGAGAGAGAGAGAGAGAGAGAGAGAGAAAGAGTACAAACATAAACAAAAACGCACACACACATACATAAACAAAGAATGCACACACACATTGAGAGAGGAAAAGAGAGAGAGAGCATGCATAAACAAAAAACGCACACATTGAGAGAGGAAAAGAGAGAGAGAACATGCATAAACAAAAAACGCACACATTGAGAGAGGAAAAGAGAGAGAAAACATGCATAAACAAAAAAACGCACACACATTGAGAGAGAAAGAGAGAGAAACTAATTTAACGTCGTAGGAAACTAATTAAAATTAAAAGACCTAAAGATCTAGCCGACGAGGAGTTGAACTCAAGACCTATTATTCAACAGGGAAATGGCATAACCAATCTATCATACTTGGCATGGGTGATAGAAAGGTTATACCATTTATCTCTTTTTATTGGCACACACATCCACACACGCGCACACACACAAGAAGAAGAGAGTTATAACGTCGTAGGAAACTATCATAAAAGACATTAAAGATTAGGTTAGATGTAGATTTACGTTAAATTAGATTTAGGTTTATTTAAGTTAAATTAGATTAGATTTAGGTTTATTTTTAGTTAGATTTACGTTTATTTACGCTAGATTTAGATTTACGTTATATTAGATTAGATTTAGGTCTCCATAGACTGCGATGCCTGCATGAAGCGGGTGAAGAAAGCCCTCAATGGAATATAGGGTATTGCTGCCTTCACTCATGGTGGGCTCCGTCGATCCAAAAGTACTGGTGAAATGTCTTCAGAAGATAGGGAAGAAGGTGGATCTTCAGGGCGGCAAGAGTCACTACATCCCCGACAATGACCATCTAGACAACCTCTAGTCATTCAACAGCAACTTCAAAGTTAGTAACAAGAGCAAGAACGGTCCAAAGGGCCAATTGCTATCGTCAGATGTGGATGGAGATGAGGCAGCGTCACCGCCGGAAGTTAACTCTCACATCTTTAGTGATGAGAATGCCAACTCTTGCCGAGTTATGTGAAAAATTATGTGTTAAATCAGTTTTAAGGTTCTTATAATCCCTGCTAGTTTAGTTCTTTGTTTTTAATATAACATAATTTACGTTAGATTTAGATTTATGTTATATTAGATTAGACTTAGGTTTATTTAGGTTTACCCACACACACACACACACACACACACACACACACACACACAAGAAGAAGAGAGTTTTAACGTCGTAGGAAACTATCCCAAAAGACGTTAAAGATTAGGTTAGATGTAGACTTACGTTAAATTAGATTTAGGTTTAGTTTTAGTTAGATTTACGTTTATTTAGATTTACGCTTATTTACGTTAGATCGAGTCCACGCAAGAATTACTTACGGTTTAGGGTTTAGAGTTAGACGAACAGTGAAAAGATCTACTGTGAAAAGATGTTAAGATGCTGTGAAGTGCTACAGCTAGAGAAGAGGCAAAGGGGTTTTGTCCACTACATGCAGTATCATGTAGACGTGGGTCTGTAGATTTCTTGTACCCACAAATATAGGTATTGACCAATAAAGACGAGATTATAACCCGGTGGTTCTGATCTCCGTGCACCTCTAGACCGAGGTGTACGGGGATTGGACATGACTAGAGAATGTGAGGTAGAGAGAGAGAGAGAGAGAGAGAGAGAGAGAGAGAGAGAGAGAGAGAGAGAGAGATAAGACGAAGAATGCCAATAGAATATTAAATTTGTTGTCCAGGTTATAAGATTTTTATCCTCATTATGAGTAGTGACGAGGATGTGGGACCGTCCAACCGAAACACCTATCTCTCAACGAGGGTCTTATGTCCTTGTAATCAATGCAAGCATGCTGTGCGACGGACAAGACGTGTTTCTTTGCAGCACGTTCGCAAATTTGGCGAGTTCGATCCATCTATTATAGATCGAGTTGTTGCCAATTATAACTCGTCGGACTCTGACGCTGGCCAACAAGCAGCAATCTTGCTACCCAATAGACGTGTTCGCAGGCGCTTTGGTAAAGTAGCATATGTGAGGCCACAAGATGTAGCCTCTGACAGCTCGGGGGATGATCATGCAGAGCACATTCCCAACGAGGCAATGTTTGAGCCCCAGATTGATGAAATGATCGAGACGATCATGGATTCAGAAAGGCTTATCTATGATGATATGAAAAGTGAAGCCGATACGCCATTGTATAATGGAGCACGTATGTCTAGATTGAAAGCACTCCTGGTTCTTCTCAACAAGCGGGCAAAGTTTGGATGGAGTGACACTAGCGTCACAGCGCTTTTCAGGTGATCTATTACAATTAGTTTACTTTAATAAAACTCTAAATGTATAATGATCTGATAGATTTTTACACGACTGTATCGTATTTTTATGTTGTGTAGATTGCTTAAAGAGCACATACTACCAGCTGACAATGTGATGCCAGATTCCCGTGAAGCAAGAAAGATTTTGCGAAACTTGGGGATGGATTACAATTCTATCCACGCTTGTCCTAATGACTGCATTCTTTTCAGAGGGGAATACATAGACATGGAGAAGTGTCCGAAATGTGATTCCGAAAGATATCGAGTAGATCTCCACGGGACAAAAATTCCACAAAAGGTTTTGCGACATTTTCCTCTGCTTCCTCGCATCAAGCATTTCTTCGAATGTAAGTCCATGGCCGCCCTACATCATGGCATGAGGAGAATAAATCTTCGGATGGTGTGCTACGAATTCCTGCAGATTGCGCAGCCTGGAAACATATAGATGGAACATGGTCGGATTTTGCCAGGGAAGCTCGAAATTTGCGCTTAGGCTTGGCTATGGATGGCGTAAATCCATTTGGTCAAAGATCAACATCTTACAGTGTATGGCCCGTTGTCATCGTCAACTACAACATTCCCCCGGGTTGACTACGAAGAAGGGGCACCTATGGCTAAGCTTGATTGTGCCAGGGCGATATAAAGTGAAGAATATGGATGTGTATCTTCGTCCACTATTGGAAGAGCTACAACAATTGTGGATTGGCATAGAGGTGGTGGATATGAGCCAACACACGGGACGACGGAATGCTTTGATCAGAGGCATTCTAATGTGGACCATGCATGACTATCCCGGGCTAACAGAATGCTCAGGTGATCTATTGACACTCCTCACTCAGACACTGTAAATCTTGTTTTTTCCCATAGTTGATCTATTATCATGTGTATACATGCAGGGCTTCAAACAAGCGGATACAGAGCATGTGTCACATGTGGACCTAGACTGAATGCACGTAGGGCGCCCTCACTGAAGAAGCAAATCTACGAAGTTCATCAAGCGTATCTTCCAGAGAATCATGTGTTACGCGATGGGTTTTTGGGAAGAGAGCCACCAAGGATGTCTGCACAAGCATGGTTAGAGCAGAAGGAGATGTGGGATGACGGATTGCCTCCAGGGATGAAGAGACTATCTCTATGGTACGAGTTACCATACTGGCCCCGACTCATGATCAATCACTTGCTCGATCCAATGCACATATTCAAGAATGTCGGTAATCTACTATGGGACCATCTGACCGGCAAGAAAGATACTTTGGGAGCCAGAGTTGACCTTAGAAATACTTTGGTAATCTACTATTGGTAGCTACACACCTCTACCTACTCCGCCAGGACCCACCCCACTCGACACTCGTCGCTTCGGGGCCCAGACGCTGGTGGAGACACCTGACGTCCGTACCCCCATCGACACACCGCTAGAGACCCCTGCCGGGACACCCAGGTTCACGCGTCACCGGCCAGAGGGCTTGCCTTACTCCATCGACTTCAGCGGCGGCATCATCATGGATGATGATGGAAAGAAGTTGATCTCGCGCATGCGTGGTCTTTGCTCTCAGCTGTTTAGACACTACATACTAAACAAATGGAGTGAAGTACCAAGTGATTTAAAAGCCAGAGTCATCAACATACTTCATGATGAGTTTCCCGTTCCAACACGGGATCAGCGCTTCAATGAAGACCTGATGAAGATTCGAATGCGCCAATACTGCAAACACAAGCGTTCCGAAGTGCAAAAAGCAATCAAGCATGGGTGGAACAGGCCAGATTGGCTGGCCAAAGAAGATTGGAAGAATGCGAAGAAAGAAGCGCGCGAGAATCCCGACAAGTGGAAGCAACAAAAGAATGCAGCCAGAGCGCGAGTAAAGGCAGGGAGCTCGCACCACTTGGGGAGCGGTGGATGGGCATCATTTGAGGCCGATTTTGTAAGTGTTTTCGCATTGCTCTTTACGTTCGATAGTTTAGGGTTTATGAGTTTTTTAATTCTAACATAATGAAATCTTTGTATGTTTTGACAGTGGTCGATGACAGGACGTGATCCCACACCGTACGAGCGCGAGTACGCAGGCAGGAAGGGCTTAAACGCCCTGATGGACATTCTCAGTTCTCGCGGCGGCATGGTTAGTATTAGGGTTTACTCTTTTCTATTTTTTGTATTGTTTTATAAATGTCGTTATATGTTTATACTTACTGAAAGCTGTCTTATTGTCTTTTTTTGCAGAATCCGACAGATACGCCGCTTGGACGCGATGAGACGTCTGATTAGACGACGTTAGTTTAGCCGTAGCTAGATAGCATTAGTTTAGGGTTTCTCATAGCTTATGTATCATGAGACGGATTTCATACGTCTTTTTGAACCATGTATATTATTACATTTGTCACCGCAGTTCATTTTGCCAATCAATTCTTTATGCCTATGATGTTGTACAATTGTCATTATTACATTTGCCAATCAATTCATTTTGCCTATGATGTGTACAATTGTCAATTTTACGCTTGTCAATTTTGCAAACAATGCGTCTTGTGGTGACTATTTTGGGTCTATTATCTACCCTTGCACTTTTTTTAAAAAGTGAATCAAGTACAATATGGTTGATGGGTGGCAGGGCATTCAATGCCCTGTCATCAAAAAAAAATTCTCTCGGGCCTCGCTATAACCGTCACTATTTATGGCTCTGGAGCGTCGCTATGAGACTTCTGTGAGAGCGTCGCTATAACCGCGTCGCTATGAGCGTCGCTAGCGTCTCTATATAGCGACGCTCTCGTAGCTTAGCTACGGTTTTAGCGACGCCGGGGGTTATAAAAACCCAGTGTATTTCCGTCGCTAACAGCGTCACAAGAGCACACAACCTCTTGTAGTGATTGTAGCATCTACCTTGTAGCCTTCGTCCCCTGCCAGGCTCCCAGCTGGCCGCTCCTCTCTTTGGTTCCTTTGGTTCCTTCGTCTATGCCCACTTGGGAATAGACTACAATTTGATCCACGCTTGTCCTAACGACTGCATTCTTTTCAGAGGGGAATACATAGACATAGAGAAGTGTCCGAAATGTGATCCCGAGAGATATCGAGTAGATCTCCACGGAACAAAAATTCCACAAAACGTTTTGCGATATTTTCCTATGCTTCCTTGTATCAAGTATTTCTTTAAATGTAAGTCCATGGCCTCCCCACCATCAATATGGTGAGGCTTGGCAGCCGGCCAGCATCTAGCCGCGAAGAGACATTGACGAATGACTAAGGCTTTACCTTCTCTACCTCATAGGCGAGGAGGACTACGGTTTGATGACAGAGGTAATGTCATAAAATCTAATATCTATCTATCCCAAATTATTTTCTATTATTGAATTGATCATTTTAGTGGAAAAATGAATGGGAACAAGAGTTAGAATATAGATATGCCCTTTTAGACCTATCTCAACACGTGACCAAAGGGAGAGAAGGCTACATCTCATTGAGGGTCCAAAAAGGAGATGGTCTACCAAAGAGCAATGAACATATAATGGAGTTTAGAAGAACTTAGGGTTAGCGTCAATAAAGACCTGAAAAGGTTAGTCTTAAGAGTCCTTAGATCTACTACGTTTGATACTTTAGAGCTTAGGCAAGCTAGGTCCATTCTGGAGTTCCTTAAGAGCTTGCTTGAAATGCTTGTTGTACTTAATCACTAAGGTGCTTGAGTTGCTTGTCGTGAGTCATGACTAAGGACGTGCTTGATGACCAAAGCGCTTATGGTGTTCAAGTCAAACATGACTCCTACATAGGAGGTGACGAGCCCAAAGAGTAGGGAGTGAGAGAGAACACACACACACACACACACACACACACACACATACACTCAAGGCAATCCCAAGACTCAAGATGCTTAAAGGAAACATGTCAAGCCCCTAGCCCTATTTCCCTTATAGTGTGCCTGAATCCAATTGGATGGCCTTTAGGGAGGTCCAATGAGAATTTAGATGCATTAAAATATTTAATTAAACTCACCCTCCCCGTCCACCCTCACCCACACAGAGTTTTCTCTCTAAGCGCTAGATCTCTACGGGGTCAATCGGAGCACAAATGACCACGGCGATGCTCGGCGGGGTCATACGGGACAAAAAATCTCCCTTCTACGCCACGGCGTGCAGGGAGTAGATTTTGTAGTGACAGATCTATTGCCTACACACCGTAAATCAGAGGAGCTTTTTTTACATTGTCTGACCCCGACGAGCACCGCCCTGTTATTTGTGGTCTAGTTGACCTCGTACCCTCCCCCCCCGGTCGCCCCATTTCGCAAAAGAATCACTGAGACGTGCCCCTCGGTCGCCCGGCGGCTGTATGTTTGAGGTTGTGTGTATGTGTTGTAGAAATGAAATTTATTGGACAATATGAATCAGAAAAAAAACAAGTACTCAAGTACTGAGTATTGATTTGGATATTACATCATGGTCGATTAGTTTTTCTACAAATTACATCTGTGGGTATGGGGCGAATGGCTGACTTGATGCCAGGGGATTTTACAATTTCCTCTCGGTTTATCAACCCTTGACCTAGGCTAAAGGCGTAGTGGGAGAGGACCGAGTGTGGGTGCTTATGTATAAAGGCATACAATGGTACCTCTCGATCCACCAAAATACATTTGTGAGCATTTAGGATGAGACAATCTTCAAAGAGTATGGCACTTAATGGTTTGCACTTTAGCAGCTCTGCCGAACCATTCTTGGAGAGCTCTCTGTGAGCAACTCCAAGAATCGATGGCCCCAGGTGTCTTAGGTAGTGCCAAATCCAGCTATCCCTACCCATGGACACATTGCGCAAGCCTCCAGTCAAATTGCAAACTTATTAACATGATATGCCGTCTGCAAAGCATTTTAACTTACTTTAACACTTGTAGTAATGAATAATAGACAATCTACCAGGTTAAGATTTGTTTACCTCACTTTCTTCATCCTTCTCTTCAAGAATTTTCTTTGTAAGATCGATCATCTCTACCAATCACGATTAGTGGTTTGTGTGGATGAAATGCGCTTTTCGGTACGCTTTCGTAGAAAGAGGCACATGATTTGATTTCCACAAGTTTACTTGCTACTGTTTGCACCAACTTCTGTTCATTTATATTGGGGGGGAAAGAGAGGCTTGATGGGAGATCTTAGTCTTCAAGGTCAATTTGAAAATTGACTCTCTCTTCCTTTCCACTCAAAATTTATTACAAACTATCCTTCCGGACGTAGAATGACGATAGCTCTCATAAAGGACGACATGGTTGTATTAATGAATGACAAGAGAGATTGTATAAATGCACTCTTGTGTTGACTATGAAATAAATACAGTCATGCTACCTTTGAGTCCCTTGGTCCTAATTAGGTGCTCCCCTCTACTTACTATCTATGTAGTGCAACCTTGCCATGCCATAGTCCATGGGTACAATATGAGCCATCTCCTATTTTAGGTGTCACTAAAGAGTACCTATCTAGAAAGTAGTATCATTGTTTGCCACCTTGCCATCTAGAAAGTACTATCATTGTTTGCCACCTTGCCATGTTGTCACTATCATAGGCTTTGTGTGTGTGTGTGTGTGTGTGTGTGTGTGTGTGTGTGTGTGTGTGTGTGTGTGTGAGAGAGAGAGAGAGAGAGAGAGAGAGAGAGAGACTTTTGCACCTACATGTGGAAAGGTTGAGTCTTACAAGGAATGGAGGGAGATAGGGTACAAAGTCCAACAAACCATGGCTTTAATGGTGCAAACTTCAATGTGCATTAGTTAATGGCTCAATATTCAAACTCCAGTGGAGTAGGCATAGAAATAATAGCATTGAGCAAATCACCTTCATTATGGGAGTCAGCAAGACCCACTTTATACCAATGTGTGATTGCAGGTAGGCAATAATAAAACCACTTTAGGATGCCCAAACTTAAGGGAAAGAATATAGATCAAGGAAATTGCAACACATAGCCCGAAACTTCTTCTGCCATACATATTGTATAGATATCTCAATCAAAGAAGAATCGAGCCTATGGAGGCAAACGAAGCTGTACTTGATCTCACTTTTATCTTTCCAACTCTATTCTAAAGGGAGAAACTGGTTTGTGGGCATATCCTTTGGAGTTGGGGTCCCTTAAAACCCAGGTTCATAGGGACAAAGCTTGGGGTACAGATGGTGGTTGTAAAAACAGAGCTCGCCAGGAAACAACTTGGGCAATATCACTGTCTTTCTTTGGGACTACGGGTTTCACTAGATCAAAGAAGGCATACGCGGTGTGCCTAGGAAGCGGCCATGCCATTATAAAGACGTTTTGTGCACCTACACTCAATGTTATTAAGGCCGTGAGTTCTATAATCCAAGCATTCTCCGATACAAACCCCTCGACCTTCTCAAGAGCGCCTTAGAGGAAGTTGACAAAAAAAGGGGAAGGGTTGATCTCTAGGCCTAGAATGCAACACAAGTGAACGATATTGGGAGATGCGATAGGCCTAAACACCTTTGTCTGGTGCCATGCACCAAAGGAGACCGCTTTGCCTCCCTCCATGAGCAGGAGATAAGCTTATAAGCTACGGATGGACCCCCGATAATTCCCCTTCTAGAATTTTAAGGAGATGGATTGGGGGGGGGGAGGGGGATAAGTCCTACTCAAGGGGAAGGGAGAGGGGAGAAGGAGAAGGAGAAGAGATAGAGATAAAATGAGAGAAACATGTCTTCTCTGTTAGGATATCCTTAAATAAAAAATGCCATTCACATATATAGAGAGAGATTTTGATGAAACCATTAGAGGTTAACATTGCTCGCATAATTTTTGTTACTCTCATCTGATGCCACTTCAAATTCAATTTTCTATATTACAAAACATAAACCCTTTTCATACAAATGAGATTCTCATCGAGAATAATCTGATGAGTACTTCCTTAGGAATAAAGATTATCCAATCAAGGTATATTAAAATAAACTAATTGTAGATAGAGGTTTTTCTAAGACTTTTTGCCTGCAAGTGGCAAGTCCCTTTTTACAAAGAGTGAATCCCTCACGAAAGGCATGCACTAGTTTCCAAGACATGGCACTAGAACGAACTTTAGGCTGTTGTTACAAAGAGAGGCTTCCTCAAGACCTGGATCATCGCTTACATGCAAAGTCAATGCCCGAACAGGTATGAGGATAGGGCTAATGAAACTTCGAATGCCGAATCAAAGTCACCTCTGAGCAATGTTCTGAAAAAATCATTTTTCCAAACATACAAAATTCGTTTCCTTATATTTTCCAAGAGCAAATTTTACAAAATTAGGTTACTTTTTTAAGATTTACAATAATTTTCTCTATTTTGGGGAGAAATTTGTCCTTATTCCCTTGCCCTCAATCGACATTTTTGAAATTGAAAACGGAACGATATTAAGCTGAAACGCATACTTAAAAGATAAAGGTAACGGATGCATGAACTTATAGAGTCATCTACAGGGCTAGGACATGAAAATTTGCAACAAACAAGAAAGAAAGGCATCTACAGGGCTACACTCTCGTGACATGAACAGAAGCCGTTCTTTAATCAAGAGTTGTACGACCCACAACTCGACCAAGGTCTCATTATTATATATTATTGTTGTGTGCTTGAGGGAAGCCTATAAGCTAGGCCTGGGTTTCGTTAGAGAGGTAGAAGCCCAACTGGTCTATGGCACCAGAGCTCGCACGCCCAAAGAAGCCCAAGATGCGTGGGGCGAATGAAAGTACGTCATTGGCGGTGGGGTTGCCAGGCGGGGCAATAGTGCTGCTGGTGGCGGTGTTGAAGCCCAGAGCTACGACGCCGTAGTTGTTGTTGAAGTGGGCATTCTTGCCGATTGAGACAGTAGCACTAGCTATCGCCTCATTTGCTCCAGGCTGAAATATGATATGATTCAGTCAACCAACCAACAGCAACAACAACACTGACAAATAAATGCAGTACTAGTTACTTGAATGGTCATCGAGGTGCCGACACGTCCCCCGTGCATAGTCGTTGTTCCATTCGCATACACCACCTCCAGACCTCGCAGATAGTCAGGCATATAATAGAGGGTCACACGCGTTATCCCGCCGGTGCTCCATCCATCGTCGAACGCTTTGCCACCCGGGGCTCCCCACGGACCCACAACGGCGGGCTTCGACGTCGCCTGCACCAGTATAATATCATCGGTCATTATAAGTTGATGATCATACTCTCTCTCTCTCTCTCTCTCTCTCACACACACACACACACACACACAGACACACAACCCGGCCTAGCTAGATTTATACGATAATACCGCCATGCTGCTGCTTGCAAGCTTGCGCTACTTCAAAGTAGGAAGAGGAGCTGGACGTCGACGCTGTCTTACAATGAAAAGGGAAGGCCGCAGCAGGCATTTTAAGGGCCCGGGCTGGGGGCAGCCCTTGCACGGCGCTTGCAACTACAATCAATGTACGTGATCTATTGCTGTAGCATCACAACGTGGCATTTCTCCGCGTGATTGTACTGCAGTACCCCCACCTGACATAAAGTAATGGAAAGAAAAGCGTACTACACAGCTTGACAAAAGCATTTTCCCTAACCCAACAAATCAAGGGCACCTCATCCCGTTCTGCGGACAAAATTTGAAGCCATTCCCGTTTTGCGGACAAAATTAAGGGCACTCTTCCAGTTTTGTCGCACTGGGCCTAGTACAAAAAACTGGGCCTACAGAAATACAACAAAATTTAGACAATTCTACCGTAAAAATCGGCATTTACTCAACATCCATACAAAATACACGCTTGGGTTGCTAAAATGATTTTTATTGAGCATTGGTCTGGGCACCAGCCTGCTTACGTACACAATGATTTTTATTGAGCATTAGTCTACGCACCAGCCTGCTTACATACACTTGACACGGAAGATCATCTAAGCAAGTTTTAGCTACATTGTCCAATAGGGCATTTATCTCAAAGCATTCATGGGGGACTCTCCACACTATCTCGCCCAGGCATCTCAAATGGGATCGACGATCGAGGTGATCTGGGCCGTCAGATGCGCATTTGGTAAATTCGGGGAGAAAAGTAAATTCGGATCGATCCGCATCCCATGTCTTGAACCTTCGACCTCCCCACCACGAGTCATGTGCATGAACCACTACACCCTCATGCGTACGTTGAAATATAGGAGATTCGAGTACGTCATATTGTAAATCTAGGCCGATTAGTGAATTCGGGGCAAAATTGTAAATTTGGACAAACTGGTAAATTCGGGGCAACCTCAGATCTGATGGTCCATGATTGACGCACCCCGCCTTTTCCTCCTCCA
Organism: Adiantum capillus-veneris; assembly: GCF_014529385.1. NCBI lineage: Eukaryota > Viridiplantae > Streptophyta > Polypodiopsida > Polypodiales > Pteridaceae > Adiantum > Adiantum capillus-veneris. The sequence continues at coordinate 78,478,563 of NC_140945.1, forward strand.
CCATTGATCCCATTTGACCATGCCCGTGTGATATAGTGATGAGGGGGAACTCTCTTGTAGTAATACGGAGATGTCACTTGCATGCACATAAATTGCCTTGTTTTATCCCTTTGTAAAATTTGCATTCTTTTCTTTCAAAACCCCCTTATTGTACACTCACATGATACCATAAGGTAACTTAGTGAATACCTTGGAAAAGGATTAATCTTATTATTTTCTACCCTATTGAATTTCATGAGGGGAGTGATCCAATCTGCTTTGCAAATAAGCTTCTTATAAGTTCCTAGTGTTTTTGGTAGTGCAAAAGTTATGTCCTTGACCAAAGCCAAGCTTTCCGGTTGAGCTTCATCCCAATGAAAGGTATTGGGAATTGAACATTACTTCTGAGACTCTATTGCTCAATGGCTGAAAATAGGGTTTAGTGGAACAAAATTGAGTGTCGTTGATATCATACCTTTGAAAAATATTTGGAATGCAATTTGTCAAAGTCCCAAAAGAAAATATTACAATACTATATATTATTGCATACATCTTTGAAAGAAGAACCTCAAATTACAAATTTGGACAAGTTTTGACACAAACTACAAGGTCCCCACTATTTCATTGGTACCAATAAGGGGGAAAGGATTCGTCCTTTTTTCGTACAAACAAACCCTGCTTTCAATACAATAGCCTTTCATTTAGATTCAAATTATGTTGCACCACCCATTGGTCCACATCCTTCCAACAAAAGTTGTCGTTGTCCCATGAACATGACACATTTGATATTCCTTCGTTATTCATATTTATGGAAACATTTATCCAAAACCTAACATGTTCCTAGGTTGGACAGCTAAGGAGACCAGTGAAAGATGGAGCACGTGACGTATCTGAAGGTCTCCCCCTCTTATGATGATGCCACTTTGTCGCCACTTTATCGATCTCCAACTTTTAAAGAATTCCACCTTGAAGCAACCATTTTTCTATGCACGATAGACTCCTTCCATGGGCCTTCTTGTAAAGTAATCTCTACTTTGTCAAGCATATCCGAAGCCATGGATGCCCAATCCGGCCCATGATGTGTAAAGGATACTTCCTGGTTTGCACAGAAGGCTTTTATGTATAGCATTAGGTGTAGGATTCCAATGCCACCTCGGTTCTCACCACCCATTTCCATTTCCCCCACTACCATGGAGTTGTGCTGTTTGTGTTGTTTCTTGATAGGACTGGTTTCATGGGTTTTAGAAATTATTTTATGTATAGCATTAGGTGTAGGATTCCAATGCCACCTTGGTTCTCAACACCCATTTCCATTTCCCCCAATACCATGGAGTTGTGTTGTTTGTGTTGTTTCTTGATAGGAATGGTTTGATGGGTTTTATAAATTATTTTCAATAGTGGACCAATTGCAATCGGTCATGTTTAAGATAGATGAGACAAATAATATTTTGATCGTTTAATGGGCTTTAAAAATGCTTTCCAATTGTGTTTGTCCATTTTCAAGATAGAGGACACGAAGAATATTTATTCAATAATCAAGGAGTCAACCACAATCACTCAGCTAGGAAAGGGGAGGAGTATGTACTTCCACCTTCTAATCTTACTATTGATCTTGTTTAGGTTCCAGCTAGATTGAGGTCAAATGTTGTATGTCTAATATGTCCACCCCTAGTGATGCATTGAGGTGTCTGAACACTGTGCCTTTTAAAAAAATATCCCTTGTTATTTTGACACATATATTTTCAATGAGAGAGATCAATCTTAATTTTTTAATGTTTCATCACTAAGAGCCAGATGCAGTTGCAAATATTTGGACAAGGCTAAAAGCAAGATTTGTGGTAACAAAAAGGACCCTTTTTTATTCCACCCTGACTGGGACTTAGCCACATAGCCTTTGGAATTTTGGAGGGAATCCAGTGGTTGCACAACGTTATACTTTTTAAAATTGAAGCCGAATGAAGAAATTTTTAAAGTGTGACCATATTTGTCAAACAATTGTAACATGATGGGCTCATTATTTTCTGGAGTGGAGAATGTCACTACAAGAGGTTGTGTGCTCTTGTGACGTTGTTAGCGACGGAAACTGGGTTTTTATAACCCTCGGCATCGCTAAAACCGTCGCTAATAGCGTCGCTACGAGAGCGTCGCTATATGCGATGCTATAGGCGTCTCTATATGCGTCGCTTTAACCGTCGCTATATAGAGACGCTCATAGCGACGGTCATAGTGACGTTTTCACAGAAGTCTATAGCGACGCTCATAGCGACGCTCCAGAGCCATAAATAGCGACGGTTATAGCGACGCCGAGAGATTTTTTTTTTTTGGTGACAGGGCATCCATCAACCATATTGTACTTGATTCACTTTTTAAAAAAGTGCAAGGGTAGATAATAGACCCAAAATAGTCACCCACAAGACGCATTGTTTGCAAAATTGACAAGCGTAAAATTGACAATTGTACACATCATAGGCAAAATGAATTGATTGGCAAATGTAATAATGACAATTGTACAACATCATAGGCATAAAGAATTGATTGGCAAAATGAACTGCGGTGACAAATGTAATAATATACATGGTTCAAAAAGAAGTATAAAATCCGTCTCATGATACATAAGCTATGAGAAACCCTAAACTAATGCTATCTAGCTACGGCTAAACTGACATCGTCTAGTCAGACGTCTCATCGCATCCAAGCGGCGTATCTGTCGGATTCTGCAAAAAAAGACAATAAGACAGCTTTCAGTAAGTATAAACATATAACGACATTTATAAAACAATACAAAAAATAGAAAAGAGTAAACCCTAATACTAACCATGCCGCCGCGAGAACTGAGAATGTCCATCAGGGCGTTTAAGCCCTTCCTGCTTGCGTACTCGCGCTCGTACAGTGTGGGATCGCGTCCTGTCATCGACCATTGTCAAAACATACAAAGAATTCATTATGTTAGAATTAAAAAACTCATAAACCCTAAACTATCGAACGTAAAGAGCAATGCGAAAACACTTACAAAATCGGCCTCAAATGATGCCCATCCACCGCTCCCCAAGTGGTGCGAGCTCCCTGCCTCTACTCGCGCTCTGGATGCATCCTTTTGTTGCTTCCACTTGTCGGGATTCTCGCGCGCTGATTTCTTCGCATTCTTCCAATCTTCTTTGGCCAGCCAATCTGGCCTGTTCCACCCATGCTTGATTGCTTTTTGCACTTCGGAACGCTTGTGTTTGCAGTATTCGCGCATTCAAATTTTCATCAGGTCTTCATTGAAGCGTTGATCCCGTGTTGGAACGGGAAACTCATCATGAAGTATGCTGATGACTCTGTTTTTTAAATCACTTGGTACTTCACTCCATTTGTTTAGTATGTAGTGTCTAAACAGCTGAGAGCAAATACCACGCATGCGCGAGATCACCTTCTTGCCGTCCTCATCCATGATGATGCCGCCGCTGAAGTCGACGGAGTAAGGCAATCCCTCTGGCCGGTGACGCGTGAACTTGGGTGTCCCGGCAGGGGTCTCTAGCGGCGTGTCGATGGGGGTACGGACGTCAGGTGTCTCCACCGGCGTCTGGGCCCCGAAGCGAGGAGTGTCGAGTGGGGTGGCTCCTGGCGGAGTAGGTAGAGGTGTGTAGCTGCTAGGAACAGTCAGCCGTGCAAAACCTGGCGTAGATGGTGATGCTGTGGCAGGTGTGGGGGCGGGCAAAGAAGGGGAGGGTAAAGAGCCTCGTCGAACACGAAGCGGTGTGGAGGCATCGGTGGCGGAATCCCCACAACAACTGCCACCGCCACCACTAGAGCGCCGGTGTCTAGACGAGTGTGAAGCTCGTCTCGTCGACGTCGAAGCTTCGGAGCGCGCCGAATGCTCCGAAATAGAGGGAGATACGGATGGAGTAGGAACGCGCGATGATGCGCCAGAGCGATGACGCTCCACATACCACTGTCTCTGGTGCGGTGACAAAGAAGAAAGAAACTCCTCATCATCCATACCTGCATTAAACACACAATTATTTAAACTTAATATTGAATGAATAGAGTAGACAATGACGAAAGACCATTAAATACAATGACATAATGACGCATATAAATACAATGACGCAATGAATTGAGTGATAGAAGAGGCAAGTCGAAAACTCAGAATTTTCAATCAAAAGATGTGAGCGCGAGTAGAAAAGAGCGTTATACACCATGGAAGGTACTTAGAGAGCCAGAGCTTTTACAACACGGAGCAAAATTGTTCAAATACAATATTTGTGGCTTTAAGAGATCTCTCTCTCATCCTCGCATAACTCAGCATAACTTCCTATATCTATATAGAGCTCTCCGTTTAAACACATATCCTCTGTTTCATTTTGTAGCTTCTCTGCATGCACCCCATATAGAGTAGTAGCATCTTGATGCTCGTCTGGCACAACCCCAGCGGCTTCTAATTGAGCATCTTCTCTGATCTCCTCCATTGATGTCGTTGTGATTGGCACATGGTAGCCTTCATACGTCCTTGCACTATGAGGGGCTACCTCTATGACGTACCACCAGTTTGATGTAGACTTTGTAGGATGAAATATTACCTGCCAGAGCCACATAACTTACATGAGAGCTTTCAAGCACATAACTTGTAAAAGGGGGATGTCAACTATTTACATACTTACTTGTTCACAATGCTCGGGTAGTACGAAAGTGTCTCTTAGGTCAGTCCATTTCTTAGTAGAATCCACCTCAAGAAAACCAGACTCTCCTCTACGCACAGTAGTGTTGTGACCCTCCATGATTATCTTGAACCATTGCACGTCGAACAAGTCGACAAAAAATCCTCTGTAATCGATCCTCAAAATCTCTTGCAGCGTGCCGAAGTAAGTGAGTTCTGCCACCACAGGATCTGCATCAGAGGAACGTCGTCGACTAGACTGTTCAAATTTTGCCATGATTCCACAATCTTGTGTAAAACGCTTTTTGTCGATTCGTTCCACCCTAAAATTTCGACCTTTACACCATGCTGCTGTGTATGACTTATACTACAACGAACAAAGATTATGAGTGGCCGTTCAAACGTTTAGAAATAAAGTCACTAGCTAGTCGTACATTGCAAACTTACCTTGGTCGCGCAACCCCGAGAGTACTCCCACTCTTTCTCAGTCACTTCGTCACCGCATTGTTGTGCAATTTTCAATTGGTTGTGCAACCATCTTAAGCTCATGAAGGTTGGTAGGCTCTCCAGAACCATCGGATAGTGCATCGGTGGTCGTCTTCCCCGTCTCCACTCGATTCGTGCCCTTTGTCGCTCTTGCTTTGCATCCTCATATTGTGAAATCCACTTTTGCATCACTGGATTGTGAAGCATGCAAAATCGGTTGATTTTAGCCTCTAGATCTTCCGTCATCTTCTTCTCAACACCGAGATTACACATGACAATCCCAGATATGCGCTCATCATCTATGGTTCGCCATAGCGTATCCCGGGCTTTATCAAATCCGTCTAGCCACTCTCCAATGTACACTAGGGACTCTGATACCAACCAACCTTCTGCCATGCTACCCTCTGGACGTGCCTTTTGACGCACATATCCCTTAAGCGTTTTCATGAAACGTTCTAAGAAGAACATCCATCTGGAATGAACTGTGCCAGCTATTTCCACCTCATCAACTATGTGAACAAGAAGATGCACCTGAATGGTTAGCATGGTAGTAGGAAAATGTTTCTCAAACATGCACACAAGCTCCGCAGCATTTAGTTTGGCGAATGGTATGGAGTCTACGCTGATCTCCTTTTGTGAGATCCATTGCACCAGCTTTGCAAGTTTGTAGATTGTGTTACAGATGTCGAGAGACAAACATCCCTCAATGGCAACCGTAAATCCACATTTTATGCAATGATATTAAAGTCCACTATGAACATACCTGACACATTTTATGCCAATCGTGTGACTTCAAACCGGTAAGCTTTCCTTCTTTAGTAAAACACGTTCGGAGCGAGTGCATTACGCCAGTGGGGGTCCGCAAAGATCGAATGGTCTCTTTTACTTTGCGTTCTTGGGCTCCTGTGAAAATCCATGGTGCTTTAGGGAGTTTTATCGATCCATCAGACGCTATTTGCGGCCAATATTGCTCCATACGATCCACATTTCTAAGGTCAACTCTGGCTCCCAAAGTATCTTTCTTACCGGTCAGATGGTCCCATAGTAGATTACCCACATTCTTGAATATGTGCATTGGATCGAGCAAGTGATTGATCATGAGTCGGGGCCAGTATGGTAACTCGTACCATAGGGATAGTCTCTTCATCCCTGGAGGCAATCCGTCATCGCACATCTCCTTCTGCTCTAACCATGCTTGTGCAGACATCCTTGGTGGCTCTCTTCCCAAAAAGCCGTCGCGTAACACATGATTCTCTGGAAGATACGCTTGATGACCTTCGTAGATTTGCTTCTTCAGTGAGGGAGCCCTACGTGCATTCAGTCTAGGTCCACATGTGACACATGCTCTGTATCCGCTTGTTTGAAGCCCTGCATGCATACACATGATAATAGATCAACTATGGGAAAAAACAAGATTTACAGTGTCTGAGTGAGGAGTGTCAATAGATCACCTGAGCATTCTGTTAGCCCGGGATAGTCATGCATGGTCCACATTAGAATGCCTCTGATCAAAGCATTCTGTCGTCTTGTGTGTCGGCTCATATCCACCACCTCTATGCCAATCCACAATTGTTATAGCTCTTCCAATAGTGGACGAAGATACACAACGATATTCCCCACTTTATATCGCCCTGGCACAATCAAGCTTAGCCATAGGTGCCCCTTCTTCGTAGTCAACCACGGGGGAATTTTGTAGTTGACGATGACAACGGGCCATACACTGTAAGATGTTGATCTTTGACCAAATGGATTTACGCCATCCATAGCCAGGCCTAAGCGCAAATTTCGAGCTTCCCTGGCAAAATCCGACCATGTTCCATCTATATGTTTCCAGGCTGCGCAATCTGCAGGAATTCGTAGCACACCATCCGAAGATTTATTCTCCTCATGCCATGATGCTAGGGAGGCCATGGACTTACATTCGAAGAAATGCTTGATGCGAGGAAGCAGAGGAAAATGTCGCAAAACCTTTTGTGGAATTTTTGTCCCGTGGAGATCTACTCGATATCTTTCGGAATCACATTTCGGACACTTCTCCATGTCTATGTATTCCCCTCTGAAAAGAATGCAGTCATTAGGACAAGCGTGGATAGAATTGTAATCCATCCCCAAGTTTCGCAAAATCTTTCTTGCTTCATCTTGGGAATCTGGCATCACATTGTCAGCTGGTAGTATGTGCTCTTTAAGCAATCTACACAACATAAAAATACGATACAGTCGTGTAAAAATCTATCAGATCATTATACATTTAGAGTTTTATTAAAGTAAACTAATTGTAATAGATCACCTGAAAAGCGTTGTGACGCTAGTGTCACTTCATCCAAACTTTGCCTGCATGTTGAGAAGAACCAGGAGTGCTTTCAATCTAGACATACGTGCTCCATTATACAATGGCGTATCGGCTTCACTTTTCATATCATCATAGATAAGCCTTTCTGAATCCATGATCGTCTCGATCATTTCATCAATCTCGGGCTCAAACATTGCCTCGTTGGGAATGTGCTCTGCATGATCATCCCCCGAGCTGTCAGAGGCTACATCTTGTGGCCTCACATATGCTGCTTGACCAAAGCGCCTGCGAACACGTCTATTGGGTTGCAAGATTGCTGCTTGTTGGCCAGCGTCAGAGTCCGACGAGTTATAATTGGCAACAACTCGATCTATAATAGATGGATCGAACTGGCCAAATTCGCGAACGTGCTGCAAAGAAACACGTCTTGTCCGTCGCACAGCATGCTTGCATTGACTACAAGGACATAAGACCCTCGTTGAGAGATAGGTGTTTCGGTTGGACGGTCCCACATCCTCGTCACTACTCATAATGAGGATAAAAATCTTATAACCTGGACAACAAATTTAATATTCTATTGGCATTCTTTGTCTTATCTCTCTCTCTCTCTCTCTCTCTCTCTCTCTCTCTCTCTCTCTCTCTCTCTCTCTCTCTTTACCTCACATTCTCTAGTCATGTCCAATCCCCGTACACCTCGGTCTAGAGGTGCACGGAGATCAGAACCACCGGGTTATAATCTCGTCTTTATTGGTCAATACCTATATTTGTGGGTACAAGAAATCTACAGACCCACGTCTACATGATACTGCATGTAGTGGACAAAACCCCTTTGCCTCTTCTCTAGCTGTAGCACTTCACAGCATCTTAACATCTTTTCACAGTAGATCTTTTCAGAGTTCCCTAAATCGTAAGTAATTCTTGCGTGGACTCGATCTAACGTAAATAAGCATAAATCTAAATAAACGTAAATCTAACTAAAAATAAACCTAAATCTAATTTAACGTAAGTCTACATCTAACCTAATCTTTAACGTCTTTTTGAATAGTTTCCTACGAAGTTAAAACTCTCTTCTTCTTGTGTGTGTGTGTGTGTGTGGGTAAACCTAAATAAACCTAAATAAACCTAAGTCTAATCTAATATAACATAAATCTAAATCTAACGTAAATTATGTTATATTAAAAACAAAGAAGTAAACTAACAGGGATTATATGAACCTTAAAACTGATTTAACACATAATTTTTCACATAACTCGGCAAGAGTTGGCATTCTCATCACTAAAGATGTGAGAGTTAACTTCCGGCGGTGACGCTGCCTCATCTCCATCCACATCTGACGACAGCAATTGGCCCTTTAGCTTTGAAGTTGTTGTTGAATGACTAGAGGTTGTCTAGATGGTCATTGTGTCGGGGATGTAGTGACTCTTGCCGCCCTGAAGATCCACCTTCTTCCCTATCTTCTGAAGACATTTCACCAGTACTTTTGGATCGACGGAGCCCACCATGAGTGAAGGCAGCAATACCCTATATTCCATTGAGGGCTTTCTTCACCCGCTTCATGCAGGCATGGCAGTCTATGGAGACCTAAATCTAATCTAATATAACGTAAATCTAAATCTAGCGTAAATAAACATAAATCTAATTAAAAATAAACCTAAATCTAATCTAATTTAACTTAAATAAACCTAAATCTAATTTAACGTAAGTCTACATCTAACCTAATCTTTAACGTATTTTAGGATAGTTTCCTACGACGTTATAACTCTCTTCTTCTTGTGTGTGTGCGCGTGTGTGGATGTGTGTGCCAATAAAAAGAGATAAATGGTATAACCTTTCTATCACCCATGCCAAGTATGATAGATTGGTTATGTCATTTCCCTCTTGAATAATAGGTCTTGAGTTCAACTCCTCGTTGGCTAGATCTTTAGGTCTTTTAATTTTAATTAGTTTCCTACAATGTTAAATTAGTTTCTCTCTCTTTCTCTCTCAATGTGTGTGCGTTTTTTTGTTTATGCATGTTTTCTCTCTCTTTTCCTCTCTCAATGTGTGCGTTTTTTGTTTATGCATGTTCTCTCTCTCTTTTCCTCTCTCAATGTGTGCGTTTTTTGTTTATGCATGCTCTCTCTCTCTTTTCCTCTCTCAATGTGTGTGTGCATTCTTTGTTTATGTATGTATGTGTGCGTTTTTGTTTATGTTTGTACTCTCTCTCTCTCTCTCTCTCTCTCTCTCTCTCTCTCACTCAATCAAAAACACTATGTGTGTGTGTATGTGTGTGAGAGAGAGAGAGAGAAAGAGGGGAAGGGAACATGAGAGTGAGGAGAGGGAAGGAGCATACCTGGCTCTCCTTCCTCTCCTCGTGGGTGTGTGTGTGTGTGGAGAAGAAAAGAGAGAGAGAGAGAGAGAGAGAGAGAGAGAGAGAGAGGGAGTGCGTTACCTACTCCTTGCTTGAGGGCGCCGAAAAACTCAGATCTGAGATCTGAGTTTTTAGGCGCTCTCTGTTATTTTTTTAGCCCAGTCGGCGTCGCTATGAGCGTCGCAAATTTCTTTGAAAATTTGCGACGCTTATAGCGACGCCGGGATTTTTTTTTTTGAGCGTCGCTGTGTGAGCGTCGCTAATATGAATAGCTTCTTGTAGTGTGTTTCAACTTGTGGGAGAGACGGGTGGGTATCATTTGAGGCCGATTTTATAAGTGTTTTTACATTGCTCTTTACGTTTGATAGTTTAGGGTTTAGGGGTTTTTAAATTCTAACATACTGGGTTCTTTGTATGTCTTGACAATGGTCGATGACAGGACATGACCCCACACCGTACGAGCGCGAATACGCAGGCAGGAAGAGCTTAAACGCCCTGATGGACATTCTGAATTCTCGCAGCAGCATGGTTAGTTATAGGGTTTACTCTTTTCTATTTGTTGTATTGTTTTATAATTATATATTTATACTTATAGAAAGCTGTCTTATTGTTTTTTTTTGCAGAATCCGACAGATACGGATGGATGCGATGAGATGTCTGATTAGACGATGTCAGTCTAGCCGTACCCAGATAGCATTACTTTCCTTTTGTCATAGCACATGTATCATGAGATGATGTTTATACGTCTTTTTGTAACTATTAGAAAACCATGTATATTTTTTCAATAATGACAATGGTGTTGTAACTATTACATTTGCAAAGTTTAACTATCAAGTGATTTTGCCTATGATGTGTACAATTTTCATTGATTTAGTTTCATCAATTTACTTTTGTTAGTTTTGTATCTTATTCTGCAAACAATACTATGGATGATGGAGTTAATGGTTATACTGTCTTGTGGGTGACTAGTCACCTTCGGGCTATATCTAAGCTTGCACTTTCTTTCAAAGGTGAATCTGGGCTTATCTTGGATTCATTTAGGTTTACTCAATTATTGAAACATTCAATATGGTTGATGGGGGCAGGGCATTTCACCAAAAAAAAAATCTCTCAGGTGTTGCAATGAGCATCACTATATAAGGCTCTGCATCGTCGCTATAGGTGGCCTGTAAACGTTGCTATGATCGTCACTATAGGCGTCGCTAAATAGCGATGGTTATAGCGACGTTCTCGTATCGACGCTGTTACCGACGCTTTTAGCGATGCCGGGGAGTATAAAAACCCAATGTATTTCCATTGCTAACAACGTCACAAGTGCACACAACCTCTTGTAGTGCACCCCTGGTGATGCACTGAGGTGTTTGAACACTATGCCTTTTTAAAAAATATCCCTTGTTATTTTGTAACATTTTCAATAAGTGAGATCAATCTTAATTTTTGAATGTTTCACTAAGAGCTAGATGTAGTTGCAATATTTGGACTTTTAGAGGGAGTCTAGTTGTTGCAAAACGTTATACTTTTTAATATTGAAGCCAAATGAAGAAATTTTTAAAGTGTGACCATATGTGTAAAACAACTGTAAGGTGATGGGCTCATTATTTTTTGGAAGTGGAGAATGTTTCAACTTGTGGGAGAGAGTCAAGTAGTGCCATTTAAACAAGGTTTCTGTTGAGCTTGCTTGCAATCACTCTATGAACGGTAGATTTCTCTATTCATGTGGTAGGTGGAACTCTCGCTATGATAGTGCTCTACCCTAGTTGTGCTCGTTCTCTTTCCTTTAAAGGAGCTGATAGCGTCGTTCCATGACGACCCCATTACGCAAGTCTGCTCATCTGGTCCCAAACCAAAACCAAAGGGGAAGGATAGTGAGATGAAATCCCTTTCGAGTATGAACGAGACAATGAAACCTAGCACGGATGTGGAAGATAAAAGCATCCCGAAGACAAGGACAAGTGCTAAGAAGATTGTGTCCATGGAAGCATTTGCCCTTTTCGATGAAGAGGGTCCAAGCAAGTCCATGAGGAGGCAAAGAGTTGAACGCTGTTGGCTTCAAACAAACTGTGTTTTGGTAAGTGTGGTAAAATTTTTCACTTGGTGAAAGTGTGCATGCTTCATTAATTTTTTATATGATACTCGGTCTGCATGCATGTTTCAATGTGCTAAAATGACCCTAACCCAGATTATGTGTTGTAGGAGGTATACATTCTTTAGCTGAATATAACATGAAACTATATTCCGTTGAACTAGAGGGAGAAACAACATGTAGACGAGCAAAGCCGAGAGAGAAGTTGAGGGGAGACCAAGACGAGACGTGAGATGGAGAACCCCAAAACCTGTGTCAATTGATCAAATGAGATGAGTTTATATAGAGGGGACCAAGGTGCTTTATGTAGAGATACTATATATAGCTCAACACCCATACTCAAATGAAGGTCCCTACCTGTAATGAAAATCCTTTGGGGGCTCAAAGCGAAAACCCATAGATCTATATACACCCACCGTTATATTAAAATATTTCAAATGTACTTTACAATGCTCAAAGCAGCTACATGACTCTTGTTTTATAATATGCCCTTTCAAGGTTCTTTAACACTAGAATGGTAACAGGACACTTTTATGTCCTGTTAAGTGACCATTTTGCTTGAATTATTTGAAGAGTATGAAAATGAATTTCTAGGTGCTATATATCCACAAAGTTGCCTTATGAGCTGAAAAAAAGTTAGCATTTTTTTTGGAGTATCGATCTCACCATTAACCTTACTCTTGCACAACATTTTTGAACCTAAACTGTGTGAAAAAACGGGTCCTGTTTTTGGCTTTTTTTCAATTTTTAGCAACTATACCACTCTAAACGTCATGTTTGTGAGGTTTAGATCGCTAGAGGTTAGGCCTTCATAGTTCTCAACATGTTTTGATGCTTGTTGAGAGAGCTAAGTGTTAAAATTGAAAGTTATGACCAATTTACAAGAATTGCATAATCCTGTTTTTATGCCAAAATTACCACTTTTATGATTTTTTGGGGCTTTCTTGATATCCAAATTCAATTTTGATTATGTAAGTGTAATGTATAGCATAAAGCTAATCTTCCTTGAGTTTTGGGGGACCTAATATGCTATATAGCATAGTATATGATGATGGTTGAGTTTTTTGATTGCTGAAGAATACGAACATTTTAGAGTAGCAAGTATAACTTTCTCAGTATTGCTAGTTTCTTAGGCCAATTGTGTGTATTTTGTAGGTAGTAACCATATCTAATGATAGAGTACAAACTTGGCTAGATATTGAGTAGTTTCTATGGGTTTCTAGAGGTCATAATGCTAAACCCAGTTTTTTCATGTTTGCTGTATTTAACACTTTATCATTGCCCCCAAGGTTCCAATCGTAAGAGATCCATTATCCTTTTGACATGCTCCATGGATCCTTTTGAATCCAAAGGCCCAAAGGGAACTAAGAAAACATGTATATAGTATCTATATTGAGCGTGACTATAGAAACTTTAATGATAGGTCCGAAGAATGGCAGAAATGCAACTTTTTTGTACCTATTTTTTTTTGCCCAAAAACAAATTAGTGAGGTTAAAGCAACCCTATGTTTCGGTCACTAACCCATTGAGGTTAACGGGGCATGTAGTGACCAAGGGATGAGAAAAATTACAAGTTTCTCATTTTTTCCATATGTAGTAGTTACTGAACTATAAGCTCATGAAAGGATTTTTCAAAAGGAGTGGATCTACTATGGTTTTGGAAATTTTTCCTAAAACCCTGAAAGGACACTTTTATGTCCTGTTAGGTTATCATTCTAGTGTTAACAACCCTATATATATATATATATATATATATACACACACACAATTGAGCTACTATAAATGCTTTGATAGAGTAACTTAAGCATTGTTGACCTCTCGTTTCATATGCTTGCACTCGTTTCGATAGATTAGCTTGCATCACGTAGCAATCAACCAAGCACTCAATCCCGAAAACTTTTATCTTCACATCTTCAACTATTCCAAGACACCTTGACTTTTTGTGGTTGGCCATCCTCATGAGGATCGAAGCATTCACTGACATCTTAACGCCTACTTCTTTCATGATAGCCTCGGTGATGACACACACCTGGGCACCACCATCCACATATGCTTGCACTTCCGTCTTGTTCCCAGCATAGCTTCAACTATTGGCACCATATCCACTGGGTGACCAACCCTCAAAGATGACACCATGCTTTGATGCTTTTCCTTCTTGGAAGGAAGCCGCATACTCACGCACTTGGTCCACTGCCTCCTCAATTTAGCGTTCAAGCCACCAATTGACCAAAAGATATATTTGCCTTTGGATTTTATATGTCTTCGACAATATTATAGTCTCCAACACCTTGGCCAAGGAGGTAGTCCTTTGGACCAATTTTCCTTCTTCGCCGCCTCTTGTTACTTTCTGGTTTGTCTTCTACGTTAGGCTTTCCTTTCCTTGCTCTTGTTTTCCTCTCTTCTTCTGTCTCTTTCTCCCTATCATGCCTAGATCTCTTATTGGCAAAAACATCCACATCTTGATGCTGAAGGGTAATGATTTTAATAGCCCTATCTTCTCCATTTGTAGGCAACGGTTGGAGTTGTTGTTGCGGCGGCGGTGCTTCTAGTGCCCATTCTTGATGATTCTCTTCTATTCTTCCTCGACCACATCCATAAAAGGGGTATATCCCTCCTCTCTCTCTTGGTGGTTCAGGACAATCAGGGGCGCAGTGACCCTCTTCATCACAATTGAAGCATCTACCTTGTAGCCTTCGTCCCCTGCCAGGCTCCCAGCTGGCCACTCTTCTCTTTGGTTCCTATTCATTATGTTAATTCTTAATTCTTATAACTGACCAGCAAGATCATGCAAAACCCGGGCTGTAACAGTATTTGGACCTTGAACCACTCGCTCCACTCTATCATCCGTTGTCACAGGGACCATTGGTTGCACCACAACTAGCTCAGTATATGTCAGGCCTTGCTCCCACCTTCTCTTGATCTTCTTGCTCTTGCCCTCGGCAATTTCCACTTCTCTTTCAAATGTAGCAGGCTCCTCTGGATCGACCTTCTCCCTTACACTTGAATGGAGACAATCCATAAATTGACGCACTTTCAAGAAATCCCCTTGAGGTACTTGGGATGTCGCCTGTAATTGAACCCAAATTCCTTTGAAGTGTTGCAAAAGCTCTTTAAAGTTAGCATGAACATCTTGCTGCAAACCTCTCCATTTTGATGTCGCTTCTGTTGCGGTTAGTTTCTTTCCAGACCTGTCAAAAATTGCCAGCTTCACCTGCTCCCATGTTTGATTTTTTTTTTCCTCTAAACCTTCAAACCACTCCCGAGCTTCTCCTTTGAGCGCAAGAGAAATACATGAATGTTGGCTTCGTCATTCACAATGTGCATACCAAGTGTATGCCACTCGAAGTCCGCAATCCAGTCCTTCACATCCTCCTTCCCTGTAAACACTGGCTGACTATACGCCATCCCGTTGAAGTCACTTCTCCCTTGCGTGAGTAATTCCACAAAATTTGAAGTCTTGCACCTCAACCAAACCACCACTTTTCTTCAATGAAGCTCGAACTTCACAGCAAAACCGCTTCACCTGGGTGCACAACCGGCAAATTTCTACTCCCCAGCGGGATCGCCAAAGGATGATGGAGCAAAAGACGCCGTGCACACACTCACACACCCAGACAACTCAACACAACACAAGGAATTTACTTGAATTACTCACCTCACTCACTACCACTCAAAAGCTCCCTAAAAACTCTACCCACAAGCTCAATTCAAACTCCGAACGCCTCGACCTACAATCCCTTGCCTACACGCAGACACTACAAGGTGAGTCGAGGTGATCAACACTTGAAATCACGCTTGATTGATGACCAAAATATACAAGAAAACCCATCAGAAAACCAAAAACTCCAGCCACAAAAGGAAACTCTCAAACCATGGCAAAAGCTTCAGCAAACTCCACTCTGTTGGACTCTTTGGAGTAGCGCCAACCCTAATGGCACCGATATAGGGTCACATAGTCTTGCAGAAATCCGCACCGTCTTCCCTCAATTCCTTGCACACACACATCCATGGAAACCTCAGAACTCCCATAGACTCTCCTAAGTGAAAAATTGAAGAGAGAAAGCTCTCATTCACTCCTCCACACACTCGAAAACAGGACGCGAACGCAATGGGATTGCACTAGACCACCTGTAGGAACCCTGCTTTCTCCCATACACATAGGGGTACAAGCCCTTGCCTACCCGCAGACACTACAAGGTGAGTCGAGGTGATCAACACTTGAAATCACGCTTGATGGTGACAAAAATATACAAGAAAAACCATCAAAAAACCAAAAAATCCATCCACAACAGGCCACTCTCAAACCATTGCAAAAGCTTCACCAAAATCCACTCTGTTGGACTCTTTGGAGTAGCGCTAACCCTAATGGCACCGATACAGGGTCACATAGTCTTGCAGAAAGCTGCACTTTCTTCCCTCAATTCCTTGCACACACACATCTATGGAAACCTCATAACTCCCATAGACTCTCCCAAGTGCAAAATTGAAGAGAGAAAGCTCTCATTCACTCCGCAACGGGATTGCACTAGACCACCTATAGGAACCTTGCTTCCTCCCATACACATAGGGGTGAAAGTGTTGATATTGTACTTCAAAAGTTCTCCCTCAGCCTCAACACTCACGGAAACATGAGTGATGTGGAAATTTGAAGCAATTTCACACCTTTTTTGACCATTTTTTGACCTTTTTTGGCCTAGTTTTTGCCAGTTTTGACCCCTGGCGGACATTTTTCGCAGGAAAATACCTAAACGAACTCCAAAATTCACCAAATTTCACACGTTTGATCCTCGATACCAAAATCCCATTTCCACATCCCCACATTCCATTTTTGACCACTTCTAGGGCGATGCACGTACCACCGCAGATCAGGCCCCGCAAACAGACAGTTACCACATGTGTCAAACTTCTCGAGCGGGATTAGAGTACCCACACTTGTCACTTGCATTATTTACATTCTAGAAAGCTCAAACACATTATCTAGAGCCAAAATAAGCCACCTAAAACCATATCCAAGGCCCCGATACCCTATACGGGCATGTACATGTGTCCGACTGCCGACACGCAAGCACGCATATTTACAATGTGCACACGTTGCACCTTTTTTTGAACTTGAAACCACTTTGCAAAGCTCCCAAATTCATGTATTTACATCTTTTTGTACATATGACCATGCATATAAACGCTACTTTGTACACGCCAAAAGAGGTCTATCATCATTGCCCACCCTCTAGGTAGAGCATTTATGCTCAACCAAGAGACTATTTGCATCTGGAACCACATCCCTTGCAAAATATTTCTTTAGTCTATAACCATTTGTTCTGTAGCTCAAACGTTCACCAGACAATTTTTCCAACTCATAGGTGCCATTAGAAAATACATGCTTCACTCTGTATGGACCCAACCATTTGTCCCTCAATTTCTGAAAAGTAAAATCCAAGCAAGAATCATATTTCATCACCAAATCTCCTTCACTTTGTATGGACCCAACCGTTTGTCCCTCTTATTAATTTTCTCCATCCTTGTCTCTGCTTGTTGAAGATAATAATCACTGGCTTTCTCTCTATTCATTCGCAGCAACTCTAGAGAAAGAATTCTTTCTTGCAGCTTGTCATTATGCTCAGCTTGCATTCTGCACAAAAACTTCAAGGCATCCAGCTGCACTTGTATGGGCATAAGAGCTTCTTTTCCATAAACAAGTTCATATGGTGTAAACTGTGTTGACACTCTATACGCAGTTCTATAAGCCCACAAACACTTTTCCAAGTCCAAGTCCCACTCTTTAGGATGCTCTCTAGCATACTTTGATAGCATCTTCACAATTTGACCATTGTAGTTCTCAACCAACCCATTGCATTGTGGGTAGTAAGGAGAAGAATGCCTATGCTGAATTTTCAATTTCTCCCTGAGAGCAGCAACAAGTTTTCCCCTAAATCCTGGTCCACGATCAGAAATAATAACCATAGGAGCTCCAAACCTACAACACACCTGTTCATATAAAAAAGAGGCCACTCTTCCTACGTTACATCTTTTACTGATCTTGCCTCCACCCATTTTGTCAAATAGTCCACAGCCACAAGGATATACCTTTTACCATTGTTGGTCCTTGGCATTGGACCTACAGCATCTACTCCCCATTTTGCAAATGCATCAAAAGACATTATAGATTTCTGAGGCTCAGCCAAAAGCTTCCGATTTGAAAGCACTTGGCATTCATGGCATGACTTGCACCAAAAATAAGCATGTCTCATCATAGAGGGACAACAGTAACTTGCTCTCAAAACACGAAAGACAACCTGATCCTTGCCTTGACGTCCTGTTTTTTCATGGCAGTGCTCCAAAATCAAGCCTATCTCTTCTTTTTATGGCACTTTTCTCAAAATGCTATCCTTGCCATAAAGCATGAGATCCTCACCTACCAATGTGTAGTTTCTTGATTTTGCAACTATTCTCTTACGCCGAACCTTTGACATGCCCTTTGGACATTGCCCTTTACTAAGAAATACTTCTACATCTTGCAATGATTCCCTTCCTGCATACAAGTATTCCTTGACCTTTAAAGGAGCTACCAAGGCATCCAACTTGTCCCTAGCCAACTCATCAGCTTCTTTATTCTGCTCACGAGGAACATGCTTAAACTGTATCTTCTCAAACTCATGCAAAAGCTTCTTGATGCCATAGAACCACTTCTTCAAATCGTCTTTCTTAACATTCCACAAACCAAGCAACTGATTCATGACTAGCAATGCATCCCCTTTTGCAATGACCCTCTTCAGTCCAAACTCAACACACTGCTTCAACCCAAGGAAAAGCGTGAGATACTCGGCCTCATTGTTACTTTCAGCTTCATCAAGATCGTAAGCTCTAGAAAAGATCACATCGCCTTTTGGGTTCGTAATGACTACCCCTTAACTTGCCTTTTGAAGAACTTTCATGTATGCACCATCAAACATCATTGTATACGCATCTGTAATATCTACTTCCTCTTCATGATCATCATTATCAACCCTTGGGTAAGATGGAACCCCCCCCCCTTATGTACCACTATGTCTGCCAAGTGAGCTTTAACAGAATGATCCACTTTAAACTCAAACTCATACTCTTGAAGCTCCAAAGTCCACTTTAAGATGCGCTTGCTAGGATTCAAATGTTGTACTACATCCAGCAAAAGATTCGATGTGGTGAGCACATACTAGAACTTTTGGGGCAACAAATAGGTTTTAAACCTTTGACAAGCAAGAACCAAGGCGAATACCCACTGTTCCATTTTCGTGTAGGAGAGCTCGCTTACATTCTTCATCTTGCTCTCAAAATAAACTGGCTTCAAGTTCCTTCCTTGCTTTTGTATGAGAACCGACCCAAAAGCTACTGACCCCACACTAATAGATACATAGAAAATCGACTGCAAGTCAGGAGGACTCATTGTTGGTAAAGCACACAATACCTCCTTGATGCCATCAAAAGCCTGTTGCATGTCTTCATTCCATTCAAACCCTTGAACTCTTTGACTCAATTTCTGGAGAGGATACACATACTGACATAGCATCCAGAAAAAACGTGACAAGTACCTGAGCTTATGCACAAATGATGCCAAATCCTTTGTGTTGCTGGGCGGATCCATAAGCAATAAAGCCTTAAATTTCTCTGGGTCAACTTCTATTCCATTTTGGGAAACCACATGTCCTAGCAAATGGACTCTGGCATGAGCAAACTTACACTTCTTTGGGTTGAGTTGCCCACTCTCTTGTTGAAGCCTTTCAAAACTCAACCTCAGCTTCTCCAAATGTGTGACCCTTGAGCTATAACACCCAATGTCATCCATGAAAACATGAATGAACTTACCCAAGTAGGGAACAAACAATCTATTCATCCATCCTTGGAAGGTAGCATCCATTCTTGGGCACAATGAAAACTGGAGAGACCCATTCGGACTCCTCCACTCGAAAGATGAAATCTGCTTCCAAAAGCTTCGTCACCTCTTCATGAAGTGCGTTCTCATGAATGACCCCCAACTTCCTAAGCTTTTGAACCTTTGGCTTGGCACCTTCTTTTAGATTGATTCTATGCTCGACTCCTTTCGCTCCTTGCAACTCTGTATATTCAGTGGGGCGAATAGCTTTGGAAACTCTGTAAACATGTCTTCATACTCTTTTTTTTCTTTTTTTGTCAATTCCTCTCCTAGCATGCTCCTTACATTCACTTTGGCAGGCTCTACAATTGCTTTTGGACTATCCTGCTCCTCCTTGACCTTCACATCATGCATCGATGCTTCCTTTTTAACACTTATCCCAAAAAGATCAGGACTTAATTGCATCAAGCCTTCGTCTACACTTTCCTCTGATGATGTAGACGAAGCATCACTATCGTATGATGTGGTTTCCGTTGAATCCGTATCTTGCATCTCCACTAGGGCCTGTGTACGGCTCTCGTGTGTCTTCATGTTGTAGACAATGGTAGTTCCTTTCTCTTTGTCGGGGATGGCGATCAAGACCGTGCCCCAATCCTCCTTAGCACCAAGGGCTATAAGCCATGGCCTCCCTAAAATGACTGGATACGCATTCTCACCCGCTTGCATCACGTAGCAATCAACCAAGCACTCAATCCCCAAGACTTTTATCTTCACATCTTCAGCTATTCCAAGACACCTTGCCTTTTTGTGGTTGGCCATCCTCATCCGGATTGAAGCATTCACTGACATCTTAACGCCTAATTCTTTCATGATAGCCTCGGCCATCACACACACCTGGGAACCACCATCCACATATGCTTGCACTTCCGTCTTGTTTCCCAGCATAGCTTCAACTATTGGCACCATATCCACTGGGTGACCAACCCTCAAAGATGACACCATGCGATGACGCTTTTCCTTCTTGGAAGGAAGCCGCGTACTCACACACTTGGTCCACTGCCTCCTCAATTTAGCGTTCAAAGCCACCAATTGACCAAAAGATATATTTGCCTTTTGATTTCGTATTTCTTCGACAATATCATAGTCTTCAACACCTTGGCCAAGGAGGTAGTCCTTTGGACCAATTTTCCTTCTTCGCCGCCTCTTGCTACTTTCTAGTTTGTCTTCTACCTTAGCCTTTCCTTTCCTTGCTCTTATTTCCCTCTCTTCTTCTTTCTCTTGCTCCCTATCGTGCCTAGATCTCTTATTGGCCAAAACATCCACATCTTAATGCTCAAGGGTAATGATGCTAATAGCCATACCTTCTCCATTTGTAGGCAACGGTTGTAGTTGTTGTTGCGGTGGCGGTGCTTCTAGTGCCCATTCTTGATGATTCTCTTCTATTCTTCCTCGACCACGTCCATATAAGGGGTATATCCCTCCTCTCTCTTGGTGGTTCAGGACAATCAGGGGCGTAGTAACCCTCTTCATCACAATTGTAGCATCTACCTTGTAGCCTTCGTCGCCTGCGTGTTGGCCGCTCCTCTCAACCTGGTTTCAACCTAGTTGGTTGTCCCCATTCCATATCGAGTATCTGGATGGATAGTCAATGATTGAGTCATCGTTTGTCTTCAGTCGTGGGCGACTGTCTGTAAGTGGTTGGGGGACAGCACCTCACTCTTACTGTTGCTATTCATCCCTCGTAGGATGGGCAGCTTACAAGCATTCTATTTAGCACTAAAGGATATGCAAAGTGCATACGTTAGCAAGCAGTGAAACAACTAGATCGATTACCTTTCTAGTTTGAAGTTTGCTTCATATGATGAAAGACATGTTACGGCTAGTTCTAGTGGACTTTTGGAGGGAATCCAGTGGTTGCAAAACGTTATACTTTTTAATATCGAAGCCAAATGAAGAAATTTTTAAAGTGTGACCACATGTGTAAAACAACTGTAAGGTGATGGGCTCATTATTTTTTGGAGTGGAGAATGTTTCAACTTCTGGGAGAGAGTCAAGTAGTGCCATTTAAAAAAGGTTTCTGTTGAGCTTGCTTGCAATCACTCTATGAACGGTAGATTTCTCTATTCTTGTGGTGGGTAGAACTCTAGCTCTGATAGTGCTCTACCCTAGTTGTGCTAGTTCTCTTTCCTTTAAAGGAGCTGATAGTGTCGTTCCATGAGGACCCCATTAAGCAAGTCTGCTCATCTGGTCCCAAACCAAAACCAAAGGGGAAGGATAGTGAGATGAAATCCCTTTCGAGTATGAACGAGACAATGACACCTAGCATGGATGTGGAAGACAAAAGCATCCCGAAGACAAGGCCAAGTGCTAAGAAGATTGTGTCCATGGAACGTTCACAACAAGCATCTGCCCTTTTCGATGAAGAGGGTCCAAGCGAGTCCGCGGGGAGGCAAAGAGTTGAACATTGAATATCCCTAGTTTTACTTTTTTTCACTTGTTTTTGATGCATGCGTGTTTGAATGCATCTTCCATGCATACATGTGTGAATGTAATCAACTACGCTGTTGGCTTCAAAAAAATTGTGTTTTGGTAAGTGTGGGAAAATTTTCCACTTGGTGAAAGTGTGCATGCTTCATTAATTTTTTATATGATACTCGGTCTGCATGCATGTTTCAATGTGCTAAACCTTTGAGCATGACCCCAACCCAGATGATGTGGTGTAGGAGGTATACATTCTTTAGCTGAATATAACATGAAACTATATTCCGTTGAACTAGAGGGAGAAACAACATGTAGACGAGCAAAACCGAGAGAGAAGTTGAGGGGAGACCAAGACGAGACGTGAGATGTAGAACCCCAAAAAGTGTGTCAATTGATCACACGAGATAAGTTTATACAGAGGGGACCAAGGTGCTATATGTAGAGATACTATATATAGCTCAACACCCCTACTCAAATGAAGGTCAATCCCTTGGGGGCTCAAAGGAAAAACCCATAGATCTATAGACACCCACCATCATATTAAAATATTTCAAATATACATTTACAATATTCACTCTTGTTTTATAATATTCTCTTTCAAGGTTCTTTAACAACCCTATATATATATATATATATATATATATATATATATATATATATATATATATATATATATATATACACACACACACACACACACACACACACACACTGAGCTACTATAAATGGTTTGAAAGAGTAGCTTAAGCATTGTTGACCTCTCGTTTCATATGCTTGCACTCGTTTCGATAGAGTAGCTTAAGCATTGTTGGCCTCCCTAAAATGATTGGATACGCATTCTCACCGGCTTGCATCACGTAGCAATCAACCAACCACTCAATCCCCAAGACTTTTATCTTCACCTCTTCAGCTATTGCAAGACAGCTTGCCTTTTTGTGGTTGGCCATCCTCATACGGATCGAAGCATTCACTGACATCTTAATGCCTGCTTCTTTCATGATAGCCTCGGTCATGACACACACCTGCGCACCACCATCCACATATGCTTGCACTTCCGTCTTCTTCCCCAGTATAGCTTCAACTATTGGCACCATATCCACTGGGTGACCAACCCTCAAAGATGACACCATGCTTTGATGCTTTTCCTTATTGGAAGGAAGCCGCGTACTCACACACTTGGTCCACTGCCTCCTCAATTTAGCTTTCAAAGCCACCAATTGACCAAAAGATATATTTGCCTTTTGATTTCGTATGTCTTCGACAATATCATACTCTTCAACACCTTCGCCAAGGAGGTAGCCCTATGGACCACTTTTCCTTCTTCGCCGCCTCTTGCTACTTTCTGGTTTGTCTTCTACCTTAGCCTTTCCTTTCCTTGCTCTTGTTTCCCTCTCTTCTTCTATCTCTTTCTCCCTATCATGCCTAGATCTCTTATTGGCCAAAACATCCACATCTTGATGCTCAAGGGTAATGATGTTAATAGCCCTACCTTCTCCATTTGCAAGCAATGGTTGCAGTTGTTATTGATGATTCTCTTCTATTTTCTTCCTCGACCACGTCCATATAAGGGGCATATCTCTCCTCTCTCTCTTGGTGGTTCAGGACAATCAAGGGCATAGTAACCCTCTTCATCACAATTGTAGCATCTACCTTGTAGCCTTCGTCCCCTGCCTCTCCAAGTTGGCCGCTGCTCTCTTTGGTTCCTATTCATTATGTTAATTATTAATTCTTGCAACTCACCAGCAAGATCATGCAAAACCCGGGCCGTAACAGGATCTGGACCTTGAACCACTCGCTCCACTCTATCATCCGTTGTCAGAGGGACCATTGGTTGCACCACAACTGGCTCAGTATGTGTCCAGCCTTGCTCCCACCTTCTCTTGATCTTCTTGATCTTGGCCTCGGAAATTTCCATAGCTCTTGCAAATGTAGCAGGCTCCTCTTGATCGACCTTCTCCCTTACACCTGGATGGATACAATCCATAAACTGACGCACTTTAAAGAAATCCCCTGGAGGTACTTGGGATGTCGCCTCTAATTGAACCCAAAGTCCTTTGAAGTGTGCAAAAACTCTTTAAAGCTAGCATGAACATCTTGCTGCAAACCTCTCAATTTTGTCGTCGCTTCTGTTGCGGTTAGTTTCTTTCCAAACCTGTCAAAAATTGCCAACTTCACCTGCTCCCATGTTTGGTTTTTTTCTTCCTCTAAACCTTCAAACCACTCCCGAGCTTCTCCTTTGAGCGCAAGAGGAAATACATGAAGCTTGGCTTCGTCATTCACAATGTGCATACCAAGCGTATGCCACTCGAAGTCCGCAATCCAGTCCTTCACATCCTCCTTCCCTGTAAACACTGGCCGACTATACGCCATCCCTTTAAAGTCCCTTCTCCCTTGCGTGAGTAATTCCACAAAATTTGAAGTCTTGCACCTCAACCAAACCACCACTTTTCTTCAATGAAGCTCGAACTTCACAGCAAAACCGCTTCACCTGGGTGCACAACCGGCAAATTTCCGCTCCCCAGCGGGATCGCCAAAGGATGATGGAGCAAAAGACGCCGTGCGCACACTCACACACAGAGACAAACCAACACAACAGAAGGTATTTACTTGAATTCCTCACCTCACTCACTACCACTCAAAAGCTCACTAAAAACTCTACCCACAAGCTCAATTCAAACTCCAAACGCCTCGACTTACAAGCCCTTGCCTGCACGCAGACACTACAAGGTGAGTCGAGGTGATCAACACTTGAAATCACGCTTGATTGATGACCAAAATATACAAGAAAACCCATCAGAAAACCAAAAACTCCAGCCACAAAAGGAAACTCTCAAACCATTGCAAAAGCTTCACCAAACTCCACTCTGTTGGACTCGATCTTTGCAGTAGCGCCAACCCTAATGGCACCGATATAGGGTCACATAGTCTTGCAGAAATCCGCACCTTCTTCCCTCAATTCCTTGCACACACACATCCATGGAAACCTCAGAACTCCCATAGACTCTCCTAAGTGAAAAATTGAAGAGAGAAAGCTCTCATTCACTACTCCACACACTCGAAAACAGGACACGAACGCAATGGGATTGCACTAGACCACCTGTAGGAACCCTGCTTACTCCCATACACATAGGGGTGCAAGTGTTGATATTTTACTTCAAAAGATCTCCCTCAGAATCAACACTCACGGCACTGTGAGTGATGTGGCAATTGAAGCCATTTCACACCTTTTTTGACCATTTTTTGACCCTTTTTGGCCCAGTTTTGGCCAGTTTTGACCCCTGACGGGCATTTTTCGCAGGAAAAACCCCAAACAAACTCCAAAATTCACCAAATTTTTCACGCTTGATCCTCCATACCCAAATCACATTTCCACATCCCAAAACTCCATTTTTGACCACTTCGAGGGCGATGCACGTATCACCGCAGATCAGGCTCAGCAAATAGACAGTTACCGCATGTGTCAAACTTCTCGAGCGGGATAAGAGTACCCACACTTGTCACTTGCATTACTTACATTCTAGAAAGCTCAAACACATTATCTAGAGCCAAAATAAGCCGCCTAAAACCATATCCAAGGCCACGATACCCTATACGGACATGTACATGTGTCCGGCTGCCGACACGTAAGCACGCATATTTACAATGTGCATACGTTGCACCTTTTTTCGAACTTGAAACCACTTTGCAAAACTCAAAAATGCATGTATTTACATATTTTTGTACATATGACCATGCATATAAACGCTACTTTCTACACACCAAAAGCAGTCTATCATCGTGAGTCATGATTGAGGACGTGCTTGAGGTGCTTGATGACCAAATTTCTTGTGGTGTTCAGGTCAAACAGGACTCCTACATAGGAGGGGACGAGCCCTAAGAGTAGGGCGTGAGAGAGAACACACACACACTCAAGGAAATTCCAAGAATCAAGATGCTTAAAGGAAACACGTTAAACCCCTAGCCCTATTTCCCTCATAGTGTGCCTGAATCCTATTAGATGGAATTTAGGGAGGTCCAATGAGATTTTAGATGCTTTAAAAAAATTAATTAAGATGTCTTTATAAAAGGGGGAAAGAAGGAAACTTGCCAAATGCTACCCATACTGCTTGATATGACCATAGCTTGTGATTGGCCAGGGTTGCCATACACCAATTAGGAGCAAGCTAGAGTCGAGAGAGAGATGTCGACGAAGGCAAGGGAGAGCCCTCCTTTTTTCACTTTCTACCATCTATACTACTATGCTAAGCTAGGCTTCAAGAGTAATCTATGGTTAGAAAAGCACTCCTTTCTTGTATGCTACATCATCTTCCTCTTCCCTTCCCTCACTCCTTGCTAGCTCTCTCCACCTTTGAAGGTGTTTGAGGTCTTGGGATTGAGTCCAGGGACAAGTTAATGTTTTTGCAAGTTAGTTACATGCATAATACTGGTGCATGAAGCTTACCATCTTCATGGCACCATTAAGGTCTCAACTAGGAGCAAAGCATGTATTGTACCAAGTCTCTCTTCAAGGGAGAATCTATAATACAAAATCTGTTTGGAGGGAGGAGTGGCTCCAAGTAAATCCGGTCCTCGATTGTTGTCAATTTCTCTAATTATCTATCTCTCTCCCCCCCCCCCCCCCCCCCCCCCCCCCCCCCCTCTCTCTCTCTTGGAAGTATTGTTCATGCCAAGCTAGCAAGTTATGATGTTTATTTTGAAACCTTCGATTGAGTACTCTATGTCTGTTTATTAAGAATCCTCTTAACGGAATGCTCACTATTGTTACTTATATTCCGCTACAATCGATGCTATTAGCCATATTCCGTTGCAAGAAGCATTTATAATAGCTTGCTGGGAGATGTTGGTCTTCGAAGTCAATTTGAAAATTGAATCTCTCTTCCTTTCCACTCAAAATTGATTACAAACTCTCCATCTGGACGTAGAATGATCATAGCTATCATAAAGGTCGACATGGTTGTATCAATGAATGACAAGAGACATTGTATAAATGCACTCTTGTGTCAACTGACTATGAAAGACATACGATCATGATACTTTTGAGGCCCTTGTCCTGATTAGGCTAGGTGCTCCCCTCTACTTACTATCTATGTAGTGCAACCTTGCCATGCCATAGTCCATAGGTACAATACGAGTCATCTCCTGTTTTAGGTGTCACTAAAGAGTACCTATCTAGAAAGTAGTAGAAAGAATATGGATCAAGGAAATTGCAACATATATCCCGAAACTTCTTCCGCCATGCATATTGTATAGATATCTCAATCAAAGAAGAATCGAGCCTATGGAGCCAAACGAAGCTTTACTTGATCTCACTTTTAATTTTCCAACTCTATTCTAAAGCGAGAAACAGGTTTGTGGGCATATCCTTTGGAGTTGGGGTCCCTTAAAACCCAGGTTCATAGGGACAAAGCTTGGGGTACAGATGGTGGTTGTAAAAACAGAGTTGCCAGGAAACAACTTGGGCAATATCACTGTCTTTCTTTGGGACTACGGGTTTCACTAGAGCAAAGAAGGCATAGGAGGTGTGCCTAGGAAGCGGCCAGGCCATTTTAAAGACGTTTTGTGCACCTACACTCAATGCCATTAAGGCCTTGTGTTCTATAATACAAGCATTGTCCGATACAAACCCCTTGACCTCCTCAAGAGCGCCCTTAGAGGCAGTTGACAAGAAGAGGGGAAGGGTTGATCTCTAGGCCTAGAATGCAACACAAGCGGACGATATTGGGAGATGGGGTAGGCCTAAACATAGTTGTCCGGTGCCATGCACCAAAGGAGACCGCTTTGCCTCCCTCCATGAGCAGGAGATAAGCTTATAAGCTACGGATGGACCCCCGATAATTCCCTTCTAGAATTTAAGGAGATGGATTGGGGGGGGGGGGGGGGTAAGTCTTACTCAAGGGGAAGGGAGAGGGGAGAAGGAGAAGGAGAAGAGATAGAGATGAAATGAGAGAAACATGTCTTCTCTGTTAGGTATATCCTTAAATAAAAATGCCATTCACATATATAGAGAGAGAGATTTTGATGAAGCCATCAGAGGTTAACATTGCTCGCATAATTTTTGTTACTCTCATCTGATGCCACTTGAAGTTCAATTTTCGATATTACAAAACATAAACCCTTTTCATACAAATCAGATTGTCATCGAGAATAATCTGATGAGTACTTCCTTAGGAATAAAGATTATCCAATCAAGGTATATTAAAATAAACTAATTGTAGATAGAGGTTTTTCTAAGACTTTTTGCCTGCAAGTGGCAAGTCCCTTTTTACAAAGAGTGAATCCCTCACGAAAGGCATGCACTAGTTTCCAAGACATGGCACTAGAACGAACTTTAGGCTGTTGTTACAAAGAGAGGCTTCCTCAAGACCTCGATCATCGCTTACATGCAAAGTCAATGCCCGAACAGGTATGAGGATAGGGCTAATGAAACTTCAAATGTCGAATCAAAGTCACCTCTGAGCAATGTTCGAAAAAAATCATTTTTCCAAACATACAAAATTCGTTTCCTTATATTTTCCAAGAGCAAATTTTACAAAATTAGGTTACTTTTTTAGGATTTACAATAATTTTCTCTATTTTTGGAAGACTAGCCATTCTTGTACGCTATCCTCAGAAGATGAAATCTAATCAAAGAAGGTCTTGCACTTGGCGTATCAATCAAAGTGGAATTCTCCCCTCTTCTTCTCTCTCCATCAATAATGTTGCCAAAGGGTTTGTCAAGTAAGATGTGTTTTACATTGATGTTTTCTTGATTTCTTGTTGTTTTCTTTTTCATCTCTAATCCAACATATATATATATCTAATATCATTTCCTTAACCAAATCTATCTCTCTCACTCTTAGTAATTCATCCTCTTTACAAATTTTAGGTTCTCCTTGCTACAAGTACATCTCTCCCCGCAGTATCCTTATTGCCTACGGGCAAGAATAGGGCTTGGGAGGGAAACTCTCTTCTCTTCTCTTCCCTTCTCTTCTCTCATATCTACATTTCTCATATACTATCCTAGATGAATAACCCACATGATGATTATTTCTATCACTTTCACTCTGTAGGATCTATTCGAATTAACATATAGATTAGCCGTAAAATACACTTTCAACAACGTATAGTGTTTCTCTTTGTCCCAGAAAGACTCAATGAGATACTTCTATCACCGGATCCCATTATACTACCTCTCATAGACTATAACTTTTCTTTTGACGTAAGCGTAGTTATCTTGCTATGAACCAAGAGGATTTGTATACATAATTAATCCCAATCACTAGACAAAATATATATATTATGGTAAGCACAAAACTACAATTCCAAAGAACAATTCATAGCCTATTTGGTTAGTCAAGATTGAATTCCATTAACTCATCTATTAACCCTTTCATACTACCCATGATACGATATGACCATAGCCTTGATGTTTTCATCTTTGTGTTATTTTGACATTCTCTTTTGTATTCTTTTTTTGTGTGTGTGAGTGCAAGAGAGAAAGAGTGGGTCTTTTTTTGATTGCACTTCCTTTCAAACCCTAGTCTTCATGGCATCTATGGTTTAACTCCTTCATATAGTTTTTTTTTGAGTTCTCTCACAAACTCTCACAGCCATAAGCCCAGTGCTTTCCCGACAAGACCGCAAATTTCTCGACAACGTTTAGCTAGGAATGAACATATCCCCAAGCATGTTGGAGAAATCCAACGGAAACCTCGGAAATTGAATTCGTTTGTATATTAAAGTCTAAAGTAGGAAAGAAATGATTGACGGATATACTGTTGCAATAGGAAAGAATGTTTGCTAGGGAAAATTTAGCTCAGCATGTTCATTCTGTTTCCAATGTTGAATTAGTCATGAATCCCCTCCTGATCACAGGGGGCAGAGTTCTTGGTTAAGGGCTCTTGAATCCACGACTGCTGGTTAAGCGGTGGGAATCCACGTCTGCTGGTTAAGCGGTGGGAATGTCCATGTCGTGCTTTCTATGCGGTGGACATACCTAGTTGTATGGGCAGCTAGGCGACAACTGGAGGAGTAAACTCTCGCTGGAGGGGGGATGTTGTACCTCCAGAACATTGGAATTTTTACTAGAATACTGTCTTGGTGTTGTTTGCAATATTGATTGAAGGGATGTCTTAACGAACAATGTGCTTTGGAATTAAAACAAGGAATGATTATGTTGAACAACCTTTGTGGTAGTAATTAGGTCACACAAGGAAGTGTGAGTGTGGGGGTGGAAAGTGGGGGCTTGGCTTAGGTTGCCAATGCCTACGAGATGGGTGGTCCCAATTGGTCGGGAACTCTCTATCCCCATTGTGCCTTTTGTTAACCTGTCGGTCTCTATTGGGGTTGGACGTCCATGTTTTCTGAACACATTGAGGCCATTGCACCATGAACCTTCATCCTTCCCTTCCTTGGACACTGTCGACCTATGTGCCCCTGTTCTCCGCAGTACATACATAAGCCATTAATGCGTCGCCTTTGCTTCTCCTAGGCTCAGAGAGGTTCAAACCGTGCTGAATCAATTTGCATGGGCTCAACGCTTGATTCATGGCCCTGTTGAGGTGTGTATCCATTATGTGTCACTTCTGTTTGGGGTCACAATGTTGCCGCAAGACGCTTCTCCTGTCTCCTTCAAATAGTCGATTATCACATTCTATTGCTTGAGAGAAGAACTCGCTTAGTGTGTGAGCCTTTGGCATAGTCAATAAAAGATCTTTTATGTCATCCTTTAATCCCCACTGAAATTGGCTAATGAAATATTCCTCATGCCAAGTCAGATCACAAGTGAGCTGTTGAAATTTGGATGCATAGACGAATGCAGGTCTTGATCCTTGGCGGAGATTTCTAAGTTTTCTTTCAGCAACCCTTGCTCTATCAATATCCCCAAAGGTTACAGAGAACTCCCCCACAAAAGCTTCAAAGTCATTAAGGAGAGGAGATTCTTTTTCAAGTAAGGGAGAAAACCAAGAGAGAGCCATACCTGAGAGGAGGGTCCCAATAAGGCCTACTTGAGAGACATCATCTGGATAATGCTCTCGTTGCATTCTAATGAAGAGATGCACTTGTTCGAGAAAACCTCTAAACTTTGATCTAGTCCCATCAAATTTTTCCGGCATGCTGACCTTCGGCTCCATCTTATGTTGTTGAGAATAGCTGGATCTTGCACCTTGTGATTGATGTGTGCTTGTCTCTTGAAGCTCTTGAATTTGACGTTGAAGATCTTGCAACGCTGGTCCCAAGATTAGGGGTTGCCTTGCTTGAAGTTGAGAGATACTCTCACGAAGTTCTTGTAATTGATCTTGAATGCTTTGCAATGTGTTGATGAGACCTTCCATTGTCGGCTCAATGATGGCTTGAGAAGATTAAGAGATGGTAGTCTTGCCAAACTGTTATGAGCGCATATAGAGCTACAAGAGAGCAAGAGGAGGCGCTCACAATGTACAAGAACTTGGATTTTATGATAAGCTTAATAATGATTACAAGAATTAATACTTTATTAAGAGAGCTAGATAGAAGACTTGGATTGAGTACAAGAGAAGGCTTGATTGCCAGGACAAGACTTGAACATAAGAACTAGAAGAGGGATTTCCTCATAGGAGGCTCACAACTGGTGTTGGCAAGACTCAGGGGCTTGTGGCCCAAGACCCCTATTTATACTAGTGCTTGAGGAGGTTACTTGAGGAGGTTACTTGAGGAGGTTACTTGAGGAGGTTAGGACTTACTAGGTTCTTCTTGAGGACGTTAGAATCTTCTAGAACCTTCTTGATCCTTCTAGTGCTTCTAGAACCTTCTGGATCCTTCTTCAACTTTCTACAGCTTTCCAAAAACTTCTAGATTCTTTCGGAATCTTCTCCAAGCTTCTAGAAATTTCTTGATCCTTCTAGTTCTTCAAGAACCTTCTTCAACTTTCTAGAGCTTTCCAGAACCTTCTAGATTCTTCTGGAATCTTCTCCATGCTTCTAGAAACTTCTAAAATCTCCTTGATACTTTTAAAACTTATAGAATCTTCTAGATACTTCTAGATTCTAGCGATGATGTAGGCGATGACATAGGCGTTGATATAGGCAACGACTGACTCTCAAGCATCCATGACATTGAGCAGGCATCAGCTACATTGCAAGAATGGCGTACCTGCATGCTACAGACAAAGATCTATTCTGAAAAGATGTTAAGATGTTGAGAAATGCTACAGCTAGAGAAGAGGCAAAGGGGTTTTGTCCACTACATGCACTATCATGTAGATGTGGGTGTGTAGATTTCTTGTACCCACAAATATAGGCATTGACCAATCAAGACAAGATTATAACCCGGTGGTTCAAATCTCCTTGCACCTCTAGACCGAGGTGTGGGAGGATTGGACATGACTTGGGAATGTGAGGTAGTTTACAGTGTGAACAAAGAGAGAGAGTGGGGCCGTCAAACCGAAACACATATCTCTCAACTAGGATCTTATGTCCTTGTAATCAATGCAAGCATGTTGTAAGACGGACAAGACGTGTTTCTTTGCAGCACTTTCGCGAATTCAGCGCGTTCGATCCATCTATTATAGAGCGAGTTGTTTCCAATTATAACTCGTCAAAATCTCACGCTGGCCAATAGGCAGCAATCTTGCAAACCAATAGGCGTGTTCGCAGGCGCTTTGGTCAAGCAGCATATGTGAGGCCACAAGATGTAGCCTTTGACACCTCGGGGGATGATCATGCAGACCACATTCCCAACAAGTCAATGTTTGAGCCTGAGATCGATAAAATTATTGAGACGATCATGGATTTAGAGAGGATTATCTATGATGATATGAAAAGTGAAGCCGATACACCATTGTATGATGGAGCACGTGTGTCTAGATTGAAGGCGCTCCTGGTTCTTCTTAACATATAGACAAAGTTTGGATGGAGTGACACTAGTGTCACAACACTTTTCAGGTGATCTATTTACAATGTGTTTACTTTAAGAAAAAACTCTAGATGTATAATGATCTGATAGATTTTTACACAATTGTACCGCATTTTTTCGCTATGTAGATTGCTCAAAGAGCACACACTATCGGCAGATAATGTGATGCCAGATTCCAGAGAGGAACCAAGAAAGATCTTGCGAAACTTGGGAATAGACTACAATTCGGTCCACGCTTGTCCTAACGACTGCATTCTTTTCAGAGGGGAATACATAGACATAGAGAAGTGTCCGAAATGTGATCCCGAGAGATATCGAGTAGATCTCCACGGAACAAAAATTCCACAAAAGGTTTTTCGATATTTTCCTATGCTTCCTTGTATCAAGTATTTCTTCAAATGTAAGTCCATGGCCGCTCCACCATCAATATGGTGAGGCTTGGCAGCCGGCCAGCATCTAGCCGCGAAGAAACATTGACGAATGACTAAGGCTTTACCTTCTCTACCTCATAGGCGAGGAGGATTACGGTTTGATGACAGAGGTAATGTCATAAAATCTAATAACTATCTATCCCAAATTATTTTCTATTATTGAATTGATCATTTAATGTGGAAAAATGAATGGGAACAAGAGTTAGAATATAGATATTCTCTTTTAGACCTATCTCAACACGTGACCAAAGGGAGAGAAGGCTACATCTCATTGAGGGTCCAAAAACGAGATGGTCTACCAAAGAGCAATGAACATATAATGGAGTTTAGAAGAACTTAGGGTTAGCGTCAATAAAGACCTCAAAAGGTTAGTCTTAGGGGTCCTTAGATCTAGTACCATTTGATACTTTAGAGCTTAGGCAAGCTAGGTCCATTCTGGAGTTCCTTGAGGTGCTTGAGCAGACTAAGGTGCTTGAAATGATTGTTGTACTTAATGACTAAGGTGCTTGAGTTTCTTGTCGTGAGTCATGACTAAGGACGTGCTTGATGACCAAAGCGCTTGTGGTGTTCAAGCCAAACATGACTCCTACATAGGAGGCGACGATCCCAAAGAGTAGGGAGTGAGAGAGAACACACACACACACACACACACACACACATACACTCAAGGCAATCCCAAGACTCAAGATGCTTAAAGGAAACATGTCAAGCCCCTAGCCCTATTTCCCTTATAGCGTGCCTGAATCCTATTGGATGGACTTTAGGGAGCTCCAATGAGAATTTAGATGCATTAAAATATTTAATTAAACTCACCGTCGCCGTCCACCCTCGCCCACACAGAGTTTTCTCTCTAAGCGCTAGATCTCTACGGGGTCAATCGGAGCACAAATGACCACGGCGACGCTCGGCGGGGTTAGACGGGACAACAAATTTCCCTTCTACGCCACGACGTGCAGGGAGCAGATCTGGTAGTAGCTTAAGCATTGTTGACCTCTCGTTTCATATGCTTGCACTTGTTTCGATAGAGTAGCTTAAGCATTGTTGGCCTCCCTAAAATGATTGGATACGCATTCTCACCGGCTTGCATCACGTAGCAATCAACCAAGCACTCAATCCCCAAGACTTTTATCTTCACCTCTTCAGCTATTCCAAGACAGCTTGCCTTTTTGTGGTTGGCCATCCTCATACGGATCGAAGCATTCACTGACATCTTAACGCCTGCTTCTTTCATGATAGCCTCGGTCATGACACACACCTGCGCACCACCATCCACATATGCTTGCACTTCCGTCTTCTTTCCCAGTATAGCTTCAAGTATTGGCACCATATCCACTGGGTGACCAACCCTCAAAGATGACACCATGCTTTGATGCTTTTCCTTATTGGAAGGAAGCCGTGTACTCACACACTTGGTCCACTGCCTCCTCAATTTAGCGTTCAAAGCCACCAATTGACCAAAAGATATATTTTCCTTTTGATTTCGTATGTCTTCGACAATATCATACTCTTCAACACCTTCGCCAAGGAGGTAGCCCTATGGACCAATTTTCCTTCTTCGCCGCCTCTTGCTACTTTCTGGTTTGTCTTCTACCTTAGCCTTTCCTTTCCTTGCTCTTGTTTCCCTCTCTTCTTCTATCTCTTTCTCCCTATCATGCCTAGATCTCTTATTGGCCAAAACATCCACATATTGATGCTCAAGGGTAATGATGTTAATAGCCCTACCTTCTCCATTTGCAAGCAATGGTTGCAGTTGTTATTGATGATTCTCTTCTATTTTCTTCCTCGACCACGTCCATATAAGGGGCATATCCCTCCTCTCTCTCTTGGTGGTTCAGGACAATCAAGGGCATAGTGACCCTCTTCATCACAATTGTAGCATCTACATTGTAGCCTTCGTCCTCTGCCTCTCCAAGCTGGCCGCAGCTCTCTTTGGTTCCTATTCATTATGTTAATTCTTAATTCTTGCAACTGACCAGCAAGATCATGCTTAAAGGAAACATGTCAAGCCCCTAGCCCTATTTCCCTTATAGTGTGCCTGAATCCTATTGGATGGCCTTTAGGGAGGTCCAATGAGAATTTAGATGCATTAAAATATTTAATTAAACTCACCCTCCCCGTCCACCCTCACCCACACAGAGTTTTCTCTCTAAGCGCTAGATCTCTACGGGGTCAATCGGAGCACAAATGACCACGGCGATGCTCGGCGGGGTCAGACGGGACAACAAATTTCCCTTCTACGCCACGGCGTGCAGGGAGCAGATCTGGTAGTGACAGATGTACTGCCTACACACCGTGAATCAGAGGAACTTTTTTTGCCCTGTCTGACCCCGACGAGCACCGCCCTGTTATTTGTGGTCTAGTTGACCCCGTACCCTCCCCCCCCCGGTCGCCCCGTTTCGCAAAAGAATCACTGAGACGTGCCCCTCGGTCGCCCGGCGGCTGTATGTTGGAGGTTGTGTGTATGTGTTGTAGAAATGAAATTTATTGGACAATATGAATCAGAAAAAAAACAAGTACTCAATGTTGACACAAATCATTGACAAAAACAAGTATTCAGTATTGATTTGGATATTACATCATGGTCGATTAGTTTTTCTACAAATTACATCTGTGGGTATGGGGCGAATGGCTGACTTGATGCCAGGGGATTTTACATTTCCTCTCGGTTTATCAGCCCTTGACCTAGGCTAAAGGCGTAGTGGGAGAGGACCGAGTGTGGGTGCTTATGTATAAAGGCATACAATGGTACCGCTCGATCCACCAACATACATTTGTGAGCATTTAGGATGAGACAATCTTCAAAGAGTATGGCACTTAATGGTTTGCACTTTAGCAGCTCTGCAGAACCATTAGCTCTCTGTGAGCAACTCCAAGAATCGATGGCCCCAGGTGTCTTAGGTAGTGCCAAATCCAGCTATCCCTACCCATGGACACATTGCGCAAGCCTCCAGTCAAATTGCAAACTTATTATTATGATATGCCGTCTGCAAAGCATTTTAACTTACTTTAACACTTGTAGTAATGAATAATAGACAATCTACCAGGTTAAGATTTGTTTACCTCACTTTCTTCATCCTTCTCGTCAAGAATTTTCTTTGTAAGATCGATCATCTCTACCAATCACGATTAGTGGTTTGTGTGGATGAAATGCGCTTTTCGGTACGCTTTCGTAGAAAGAGGCACATGATTTGATTTCCACAAGTGTACTTGCTACTGTTTGCACCAACTTCTGTTCATTTATATTGGGGGGGAAAGAGAGGCTTGATGGGAGATCTTAGTCTTCAAGGTCAATTTGAAAATTGACTCTCTCTTCCTTTCCACTCAAAATTTATTACAAACTATCCTTCCGGACGTAGAATGACGATAGCTCTCATAAAGGACGACATGGTTGTATTAATGAATGACAAGAGAGATTGTATAAATGCACTCTTGTGTTGACTATGAAATAAATACAGTCATGCTACCTTTGAGTCCCTTGGTCCTAATTAGGTGCTCCCCTCTACTTACTATCTATGTAGTGCAACCTTGCCATGCCATAGTCCATGGGTACAATATGAGCCATCTCCTATTTTAGGTGTCACTAAAGAGTACCTATCTAGAAAGTAGTATCATTGTTTGCCACCTTGCCATCTAGAAAGTACTATCATTGTTTGCCACCTTGCCATGTTGTCACTATCATAGGCTTTGTGTGTGTGTGTGTGTGTGTGTGTGTGTGTGTGTGTGTGAGAGAGAGAGAGAGAGAGAGAGAGAGAGAGAGAGAGAGAGAGAGACTTTTGCACCTACATGTGGAAAGGTTGAGTCTTACAAGGAATGGAGGGAGATAGGGTACAAAGTCCAGCAGACCATAGCTCTAATGGTGCAAACTTCAATGTGCATTGGTTAATGGCTCAATATTCAAACTCCAGTGGAGTAGGCATAGAAATAATAGCATTGAGCAAATCACCTTCATTATGGGAGTCAGCAAGACCCACTTTATACCAATGTGTGATTGCAGGTAGGCAATAATAAAACCAC
Organism: Adiantum capillus-veneris; assembly: GCF_014529385.1. NCBI lineage: Eukaryota > Viridiplantae > Streptophyta > Polypodiopsida > Polypodiales > Pteridaceae > Adiantum > Adiantum capillus-veneris. The sequence goes on from NC_140945.1 coordinate 78,516,031, forward strand.
TTTAGGATGCCCAAACTTAAGGGAACGAATATAGATCAAGGAAATTGCAACGCATAGCCCGAAACTTCTTCTGCCATACATATTGTATAGATATCTCAATCAAAGAAGAATCTAGCCTATGGAGGCAAACGAAGCTATACTTGATCTCACGTTTATCTTTCCAACTCTATTCTAAAGGGAGAAACTGGTTTGTGGGCATATCCTTTGGAGTTGGGGTCCCTTAAAACCCAGGTTCATAGGGACAAAGCTTGGGGTACAGATGGTGGTTGTAAAAACAGAGCTCGCCAGGAAACAACTTGGGCAATATCACTGTCTTTCTTTGGGACTACGGGTTTCACTAGATCAAAGAAGGCATACGCGGTGTGCCTAGGAAGCGGCCATGCCATTATAAAGACGTTTTGTGCACCTACACTCAATGTTATTAAGGCCGTGAGTTCTATAATCCAAGCATTCTCCGATACAAACCCCTCGACCTTCTCAAGAGCGCCTTAGAGGAAGTTGACAAAAAAAGGGGAAGGGTTGATCTCGAGGCCTAGAATGCATTACAAGTGAACGATATTGGGAGATGCGATAGGCCTAAAAACCTTTTTCTGGTGCCATGCACCAAAGGAGACCGCTTTGCCTCCCTCCATGAGCAGGAGATAAGCTTATAAGCTACGGATGGACCCCCGATCATTCCCCTTCTAGAATTTTAAGGAGATGGATTGGGGGGGGGGGGGGATAAGTCCTACTTAAGGGGAAGGGAGAGGGGAGAAGGAGAAGGAGAAGAGATAGAGATGAAATGAGAGAAACATGTCTTCTCTGTTAGGATATCCTTAAATAAAAAATGCCATTCACATATATAGAGAGGGAGATTTTGATGAAACCATTAGAGGTTAACATTGCTCGCATAATTTTTGTTACTCTCATCTGATGCCACTTCAAATTCAATTTTCGATATTACAAAACATAAACCCTTTTTATACAAATCAGATTGTCATTGAGAATAATCTGATGAGTACTTCCTTAGGAATAAAGATTATCCAATCAAGGTATATTAAAATAAACTAATTGTAGATAGAGGTTTTTCTAAGACTTTTTGCCTGCAAGTGGCAAGTCCCTTTTTACAAAGAGTGAATCCCTCACGAAAGGCATGCACTAGTTTCCAAGACATGGCACTAGAACGAACTTTAGGCTGTTGTTACAAAGAGAGGCTTCCTCAAGACCTCGATCATCGCTTACATGCAAAGTCAATGCCCGAACAGGTATGAGGATAGGGCTAATGAAACTTCGAATGTTGAATCAAAGTCACCTCTGAGCAATGTTCGGAAAAAATCATTTTTCCAAACATACAAAATTCGTTTCCTTATATTTTCCAAGAGCAAATTTTACAAAATTAGGTTACTTTTTTAGGATTTACAATAATTTTCTCTATTTTGGGGCTGAAACACATACTTAAAAGATAAACGTAACGGATGCATGAACTTATAGAGTCATCTACAGGGCTACACTCTGGTGACATGAACAGAAGCACTTCTTTAATCAAGAGTTGTACGATCCACAACTCGACCAAGGTCTCATTATTATATATTATTGTTGTGTGCTTGAGGGAAGCCTATAAGCTAGGCCTGGGTTTCGTTAGAGAGGTAGAAGCCCAACTGGTCTATGGCACCAGAGCTCGCACGCCCAAAGAAGCCCAAGATGCGTGGGGCGAATGAAAGTACGTCATTGGCGGCGGGGTTGCCAGGCGGGGCAATAGTGCTGCTGGTGGCGGTGTTGAAGCCCAGAGCTACGACGCCGTAGTTGTTGTTGAAGTGGGCATTCTTGCCGATTGAGACAGTAGCACTAGCTATCGCCTCATTTGCTCCAGGCTGAAATATGATATGATTCAGTCAACCAACCAACAGCAACAACAACACTCAACAACAACACTGACAAATAAATGCAGTACTAGTTACTTGAATGGTCATCGAGGTGCCGACATGTCCCCCGTGCAGAGTCGTTGTTCCATTCGCATACACCACCTCCAGACCTCGCAGATAGTGACACGCGTTATGCCGTCGGTGCTCCATCCATAGTCGAACGCGTTATGCCGTCGGTGCTCCATCCATCGTCGATCGCTTTGCAACCCGGGGCTCCCCACGGGACCCACAACGGCGGGCTTCGACGTCGCCTGCACCAGTATAATATCGTCGGTCAGTATAAGTTGATGATCATACTCTCTCTCTCTCTCTCTCTCTCTCTCTCTCTCTCTCTCTCTCTCACACACACACACACACACACACAACCCGGCCTAGCTAGATTATACGATAATACCGCCATGGTGCTGCTTGCAAGCTTGTGCTACTTCGAAGTAGGAAGAGCAGCTGGACGTCGACGCTGTCTTACAATGAAAAGGGAAGGCCGCAGCAGGCATTTTAAGGGCCTTGCAACTACAATCAATGTACGTGATCGATTGCTGTAGCATCACAACGTGGCATTTCTCCGCGTGATTGTACTGCAGTACCCCCACTTGACATAAAGTAATGGAAAGAAAAGCGTGATGTAGAGCTTGACAAAAGCATTTTCCCTAACCCAACAAGTTAAGGGTACCTCTTCCCGTTCTGCAGACAAAATTTGAAGCCATTCCCGTTTTGCGGACAAAATTAAGGGCACTCTTCCAGTTTTGTCGCACTGGGCCTAGAGAAATACAGCAAAATTTAGACAATTCTACAGTAAAAATCGGCATTTACTCAACATCCATACAAAATACACGGTTGGGTTGCTAAAATGATTTTTATTGAGGATAGGTCTAGGCACCAGCCTGCTTACATACACAATGATTTTTATTGAGCATTAGTCTACGCACCAGCCTGCTTACATACACTTGACAAGGAAGATCATCTAAGCAAGTTTTAGCTACATTGTCCAATAGGGCATTTATCTCAAAGCATTCATGGGGGACTCTCCACACTATCTCGCCCAGGCATCTCAAATGGGATCGACGATCGAGATGATATGGGCTGTCAGATCCGCATTTGGTAAATTCGGGGAGAAAAGTAAATTCGGGTAGGCTTGTAAATTCGGGTCGATCCGCACCCCATGTCTTGAACCTTCGACCTCCCCACCACGAGTCATGTGCATGAACCACTACACCCTCATGCGTACGTTTAAATATAGGAGATTCGAGTATGTCATATTGTAAATCTAGGCCGATTAGTAAATTCGGGGCAACCTTAGATCTGATGGTCCATGATTGACGCACCCCGCCTTTTCCTCCTCCACCATTGATCCCATTTGACCATGCCCGTGTGATATAGTGATGAGGGGGAACTCTCTTGTAGTAATACGGAGATGTCACTTGTATGCACATAAATTGCCTTGTTTTATCCCTTTGTAAAATTTGCATTCTTTTCTTTCAAAACCCCTTTATTGTACACTCACATGATACCATAAGGTAACCTAGTGAATACCTTGGAAAAGGATTAATCTTATTATTTTCTACCCTATTGAATTTCATGAGGGGAGTGATCCAATCTGCTTTGCAAATAAGCTTCTTATAAGTTCCTAGCGGTTTTGGTAGTGCAAAAGTTATGTCCTTGACCAAAGCCAAGCTTTCCGGTTGAGCTTCATCCCAACGAAAGGTATTGGGAATTGAACATTACTTCTGAGACTCTATTGCTCAATGGCTGAAAATAGGGTTTAGTGGAACAAAATTGAGTGTCGTTGATATCATACCTTTGAAAAATATTTGGAATGCAATTTGTCAAAGTCCCAAAAGAAAATATTACAATACTATATATTATTGCATACATCTTTGAAAGAAGAACCTCAAATTACAAATTTGGACAAGTTTTGACACAAACTACAAGGTCCCCACTATTTCATTGGTACCAATAAGGGGGAAAGGATTCATCCTTTTTTCGTACAAACAAACCCTGCTTTCAATACAATAGCCTTTCATTTAGATTCAAATTATGTTGCACCACCCATTGGTCCACATCCTTCCAACAAAATTTGTCGTTGTCCCATAAACATGCCACCTTTGATATTCCTTCGTTATTCATATTAATGGAAACATTTATCCAAAACCTAACATGTTCCTAGGTTGGACAGCTAAGGAAACCAGTGAAAGATGGAGCACTTGACGTATCTGAAGGTCTCCCCCTCTAATGATGATGCCACTTTGTCGCCACTTTATCAATATCTCACCCACTTTATCGATCTCCAACTTTTAAAGAATTCCACCTTGAAGCAACCATTTTTCTATGCACGATAGACTCCTTCCATGGGCCTTCTTGTAAATTAAGCTCTACTTTGTCAAGCATATGCCAAGCCATGGATGCCCAATCCGATCCATGATGTGTAAAGGATACTTCCTGGTTTGCACAGAAGGCTTTTATGTATAGCATTAGGTGTAGGATTCCAATGCCACCTCGGTTCTCACCACCCATTTCCATTTGCCCCACTACCATGGAGTTGTGATGTTTGTGTTGTTTCTTGATAGGAATGGTTTCATGGGTTTTAGAAATTATTTTATGTATAGCATTAGGTGTAGGATTCCAATGCCACCTTGGTTCTCACCACCCATTTCCATTTCCCCCAATACCATGGAGTTGTGTTGTTTGTGTTGTTTCTTGATAGGAATGGTTTGATGGGTTTTATAAATTATTTTCAATAGTGGACCAATTGCATTCGGTCATGTTTAAGATAGACGAGACAAATAATATTTTGATCGTTTAATGGGCTTTAAAAATTCTTTCCAATTTTGTTTGTCCATTTTCAAGATAGAGGACAAGAAGACTATTTATTCAATAATCAAGGAGTTAACCACAATCACTCAGCTAGGAAAGGGGAGGAGTATCTACTCCCACCTTCTAATCTTACTATTGATCTTGTTTAGGTTCCAGCTAGATTGAGGTCAAATGTTTGCATGTCCAATATGTCCACCCCTAGTGATGCACTGAGGTGTCTGAACACTATGCCTTTTAAAAAAATATCCCTTGTTATTTTGACACATTTTCAATGAGAGAGATGAATCTTAATTTTTAAATGTTTCACTAAGAGCCAGATGCAGTTGCAAATATTTGGACAAGGCTAAAAGCAAGATTTGTGGTTACTGTTACTTATCCACCCTGACTGTTACTTAGCCACATAGCCTTTGGAATTTTGGAGGGAATCCAGTGGTTGCACAACGTTATACTTTTTAAAATTGAAGCCGAATGAAGAAATTTTTAAAGTGTGACCATATGTGTAAAACAACTGTAACATGATGGGCTCATTATTTTCTGGAGTGGAGAATGTTTCAACTTGTGGGAGAGACGGGTGGGTATCCCTCCTCTCTCTCTTGGTGGTTTAGGACAATTAGGGGCGTACTCACCCTCTTCATCACAGTTGTAGCATCTACCCTGTAGCCTTCGTCCCCTACCAGACTCCCAGCTGGACGCTCCTCTCTTTGGTTCCTTTGGTTCCTTCGTCTATGCCCCACTTGGGAATAGACTACAATTTGATCCACGCTCGTCTTAACGACTGCATTCTTTTCAGAGGGGAATACATAGACATAGAGAAGTGTCCGAAATGTGATCCCGAGAGATATCGAGTGGATCTCCACGGAACAAAAATTCCACAAAAGTTTTTGCGATATTTTCCTATGCTTCCTTGTATCAAGTATTTCTTCAAATGTAAGTCCATGGCCGCCCCACCATCAATATGGTGAGGCTTGGCAGCCGGCCAGTATCTAGCCGCGAAGAAACATTGACGAATGACTAAGGCTTTACCTTCTTTACCTCATAGGCGAGGAGGACTACGGTTTGATGACAGAGGTAATGTCATAAAATCTAATATCTATCTAAGCTAATTATTTTCTATTATTGAATTGATCATTTAATGTGGAAAAATGAATGGGAACAAGAGTTAGAATATAGTTATGCCGTTTTAAACCTATCTCAACACGTGACCAAAGGGAGAGAAGGCTACATCTCATTGAGGGTCCAAAAAGGAGATGGTCTGCCAAAGAGCAATGAACATATAATGGAGTTTAGAAGAACTTAGGGTTAGCGTCAATAAAGACCTCAAAAGGTTAGTCTTAAGAGTCCTTAGATCTAGTACCGTTTGATACTTTAGAGCTTAGGCAAGCTAGGTCCATTCTGGAGTTCCTTAAGGTGCTTGAAATGCCTGTTGTACTTAATGACTAAGGTGCTTGAGTTGCTTGTCGTGAGTCATGACTAAGGACGTGCTTGATGACCAAAGCGCTTGTGGTGTTCAAGTCAAACATGACTCCTACATAGGAGGCGACGAGCCCAAAGAGTAGGGAGGGAGAGAGAACACACACACACACACACACACACACATACACTCAAGGCAATCCCAAGACTCAAGATGCTTAAAGGAAACATGTCAAGCCCCTAGCCCTATTTCCCTTATAGCGTGCCTGAATCCTATTGGATGGACTTTAGGGAGCTCCAATGAGAATTTAGATGCATTAAAATATTTAATTAAACTCACCGTCCTCGTCCACCCTCGCCCACACAGAGTTTTCTCTCTAAGCGCTAGATCTCTACGGGGTCAATCGGAGCACAAATGACCACGGCGACGCTCGGCGGGGTTAGACGGGACAACAAATTTCCCTTCTACGCCACGACGTGCAGGGAGCAGATCTGGTAGTAGCTTAAGCATTGTTGACCTCTCGTTTCATATGCTTGCACTTGTTTCGATAGAGTAGCTTAAGCATTGTTGGCCTCCCTAAAATGATTGGATACGCATTCTCACCGGCTTGCATCACGTAGCAATCAACCAAGCACTCAATCCCCAAGACTTTTATCTTCACCTCTTCAGCTATTCCAAGACAGCTTGCCTTTTTGTGGTTGGCCATCCTCATACGGATCGAAGCATTCACTGACATCTTAACGCCTGCTTCTTTCATGATAGCCTCGGTCATGACACACACCTGCGCACCACCATCCACATATGCTTGCACTTCCGTCTTCTTTCCCAGTATAGCTTCAACTATTGGCACCATATCCACTGGGTGACCAACCCTCAAAGATGACACCATGCTTTGATGCTTTTCCTTATTGGAAGGAAGCCGTGTACTCACACACTTGGTCCACTGCCTCCTCAATTTAGCGTTCAAAGCCACCAATTGACCAAAAGATATATTTGCCTTTTGATTTCGTATGTCTTCGACAATATCATACTCTTCAACACCTTCGCCAAGGAGGTAGCCCTATGGACCAATTTTCCTTCTTCGCCGCCTCTTGCTACTTTCTGGTTTTTCTTCTACCTTAGCCTTTCCTTTCCTTGCTCTTGTTTCCCTCTCTTCTTCTATCTCTTTCTCCCTATCATGCCTAGATCTCTTATTGGCCAAAACATCCACATATCGATGCTCAAGGGTAATGATGTTAATAGCCCTACCTTCTCCAGTTGCAAGCAATGGTTGCAGTTGTTATTGATGATTCTCTTCCATTTTCTTCCTCGACCACGTCCATATAAGGGGCATATCCCTCCTCTCTCTCTTGGTGGTTCAGGACAATCAAGGGCATAGTGACCCTCTTCATCACAATTGTAGCATCTACCTTGTAGCCTTCGTCCTCTGCCTCTCCAAGCTGGCCGCAGCTCTCTTTGGTTCCTATTCATTATGTTAATTCTTAATTCTTGCAACTGACCAGCAAGATCATGCAAAACCCGGGCCGTAACAGGATCTGGACCTTGAACCACTCGCTCCACTCTATCATCCATTGTCAGAGGGACCATTGGTTGCACCACAACTAGGGCACTTTAAAGAAATCCCTTGGAGGTACTTGGGATGTTTATTCAATAATCAAGGAGTTAACAACATTCATTCAGCTAGGAAAGGGGAGGAGTATGTACTCCCACCTTCTAATCTTACTATTGATTTTGTTTAGGTTCCATCTAGATTGAGGTCAAATGTTTGCATGTCTAATATGTCCACCCCTAGTGATGCACTGAGGTGTCTGAACAGTATGCCTTTTAAAAAAATATCCCTTGTTATTTTGACACATTTTCAATGAGAGAGATCAACCTTACTTTTTAAATGTTTCACTAAGAGCCAGATACAGTTGCAAATATTTGGACAAGGCTAAAAGCAAGATTTGTGGTAACAAAAAGGACCCTTTTTTATTCCACCCTGACTCTTACTTAGCCACATAGCCTTTGGAATTTTGGAGGGAATCCAGTGGTTGCACAAAGTTATACTTTTTAATATTGAAGCCGAATGAAGAAATTTTTAAAGTGTGACCATATGTGTAAAACAACTGTAACATGATGGGCTCATTATTTTCTGGAGTGGAGAATGTTTCAACTTGTGGGAGAGACGGGTGGATATCATTTGAGGCCGATTTTATAAGTGTTTTTGAATTGCTCTTTAGGTTTCATATTTTAGGGTTTAGGGGTTTTTAAATTCTAACATACTGGGTTCTTTGTATGTATTGACAGTGGTCGATGACAGGACATGACCCCACACCGTACGAGCGCGAGTATGCACGCAGGAAGGGTTTAAACGCCCTGATGGAAATTCTGAGTTCTCGCGGCAGCATGGTTAGTATTAGGGTTTACTCTTTTCTATTTGTTGTATTGTTTTATAATTATATATTTATACTTATAGAAAGCTGTCTTATTGTTTTTTTTTTGCAGAATCCGATAGATACGCATGGATGCGATGAGATGTACAATGTCAGTCTAGTCGTAGCTAGATAGCATTACTTTCCTTTTGTCATAGCACATGTATCATGAGATGATGTTTATACGTCTTTTTGTAACTATTAGAAAACCATGTATATATTTTCAATAATGACAATGGTGTTGTAACTATTACATTTGCAAAGTTTAACAATCAAGTGATTTTGCCTATGATGTGTACAATTGTCATTGATTTAGTTTCATCAATTTACTTTTGTCAGTTTTGTATCTTATTCTGCAAACAATACTATGGATGATGGAGTTAATGGTTATATTGTCTTGTGGGTGACTAGTCACCTTGGGTCTATATCTAAGCTTGCACTTTCTTTCAAAGGTGAATCTGGGCTTATCTTGGATTCATTTAGGTTTACTCAATTATTGAAACATTCAATATGGTTCATGGGGGCAGGGCATTTCACCAAAAAAAAAAATCTCTCAGGTGTTGCAATGAGCATCACTATATAAGGCGCTGCATCGTCGCTATAAATGTCGCTATAGGTGGCCTGTAAACGTTGCTATGATCTTCACTATAGGCGTCGCTATATAGCGATGGTTATAGCGACGTTCTCGTATCGACTCTGTTAGCGTCGCTTTTAGCGATGCTGGGGAGTATAAAAACCCAATGTATTTCCATCGCTAACAACGTCACAAGTGCACACAACCTCTTGTAGTGCACCCCTGGTGATGCACTGAGGTGTTTGAATACTATATTGCCTTTTAAAAAAATATCCCTTGTTATTTTGTAACATTTTCAATGATTGAGATCAATCTTAATTTTTAAATGTTTCACTAAGAGCTAGATGCACTTGCAATATTTGGACTTTTAGAGGGAGTCCAGTGGTTGCAAAACGTTATACTTTTTAATATTGAAGCCAAATGAAGAAATTTTTAAAGTGTGACCATTTGTGTAAAACAATTGTAAGGTGATGGGCTCATTATTTTTTGGAAGTGGAGAATGTTTCAACTTGTGGGAGAGAGTCAAGTAGTGCCATTTTAAAAAGGTTTCTGTTGAGCTTGCTTGCAATCACTCTATGAACGGTAGATTTCTCTATTCATGTGGTAGGTGGAACTCTCGCTCTGATAGTGCTCTACCCTAGTTGTGCTCGTTCTCTTTCCTTTAAAGGAGCTGATAGCGTCGTTCCATGACGACCCCATTACGCAATTCTGCTCATCTGGTCCCAAACCAAAACCAAAGGGGAAGGATAGTGAGATGAAATCCCTTTCGAGTATGAACGAGACAATGAAACCTAGCATGGATGTGGAAGATAAAAGCATCCCGAAGACAAGGACAAGTGCTAACAAGATTGTGTCCATCGAAGCATTTTCCCTTTTCGATGAAGAGGGTCCAAGCAAGTCCATGAGGAGGCAAAGAGTTGAACATTGAATATCCCTAATTTTACTTTTTTTCACTTGTTTTAGATGCATGCATGTTTGAATGCATCTTCCATGCATGCATGTGTGAATGTAATCAACTACGCTGTTGGCTTCAAAAAAAACTGTGTTTTGGTAAGTGTGGTAAAATTTTCCACTTGGTGAAAGTGTGCATGCTTCATTAATTTTTTATATGATACTCGGTTTGCATGCATGTTTCAATGTGCTACAATGACCCTAACCCAGATTATGTGTTGTAGGAGGTATACATTCTTTAGCTGAATATAACATGAAACTATATTCCGTTGAACTAGAGGGAGAAACAACATGTAGACGAGCAAAGCCGAGAGAGAAGTTGAGGGGAGACCAAGACGAGACGTGAGATGGAGAACCCCAAAAAGTGTGTCAATTGATCAAATGAGATGAGTTTATATAGAGGGGACTTAGGTGCTTTATGTAGAGATACTATATATAGCTCAACACCCCTACTCAAATGAAGGTCCCTACCTATGATGAAAATCCCTTGGGGGCTCAAAGGAAAAACCGATAGATCTATATACACCCACCGTTATATTAAAATATTTCAAATTTACTTTACAATGTTCAAAGCAACTACATCACTCTTGTTTTATAATATGCCCTTTCAAGGTTCTTTAACACTAGAATGGTAACAGGACACTTTTATGTCCTTGGACACTTTTGTGTCCTGTTAAGTGACAATTTTGCTTGAATTATTTGAAGAGTATGAAAATGAATTTCTAGGTGCTATATATCCACAAAGTTGCCTTATGAGCTGAAAAAAACTTAGCATTTTTGTTAGAGCTAGTGTCGATCTCACCATTAACCTTACTCTTGCACAACATTTTTGAACCTAAACTGTGTGAAAAAACGGGTCTTGTTTTTGGCTTTTTTTCAATTTTTAGCAACTATACCACTCTAAACTTCATGTTTGTGAGGTTTAGATCGCTAGAGGTTAGGCCTTCATAGTTCTCAACATGTTTTGATGCTTGTAGAGAGAGCTAAGTGTTATATCCAAATTCAATTTTGATTATGTAAGTGTAATGTATAACATAAAGCTAATCTTCCTTGAGTTTTGGGGGACCTAATATGCTATATAGCATAGTATATGATGATGGTTGAGTTTTTTGATTGCTGAAGAATACGATACATTTTAGAGTAGCAAGTATAACTTTCTCAATATTGCTAGTTTCTTAAGCCAATTGTGTGTATTTTGTAGGTAGTAACCATATCTAATCATAGAGTACAAACTTGGCTAGATATTGAGTAGTTTCTATGGGTTTCAAGAGGTCATAATGCTAAACCTAGTTTTTTCATGTTTGTTGTATTTAACACTTTATCATTGCCCCCAAGGTTCCAATCGTAAGAGCTCCATTATCCTTTTGACATGCTCCATGGCTCCTTTTGAATCCAAAGGCCCAAAGGGAACTAAGAAAACATGTATATAGTATCTACATTGAGCGTGACTATAGAAACTTTAATGATAGATCCGAAGAATGGCAAAAATGCAACTTTTTTGTACCTATTTTTTTTGCCCAAAAACAAATTAATGAGGTAAAAGCAACCCTATGTTTCGGTCACTAACCCATTGAAGTTAACGGGGCATTTTATCTTATGTCCCACAAAAATCCCCACTCTTATTTATATGCAATCAATCGTAAGAAATTGCTGTTTTGGGAAAAATGCACTGGTCCATCAACTTTGGAGACTTGTAGTGACCAAGGGATGAGAAAAATTACAAGTTTCTCATTTTTTCCATATGTAGTAGTTACTGAACTATAAGCTCATGAAAGGATTTTTCAAAAGGAGTGGATCTACTATGGTTTTGGAAATTTTTCCTAAAACCCTGAAAGGACACTTTTATGTCCTATTAGGTTATCATTCTAGTGTTAACATATATATATATATATATATATATATATATATATATATATATATATATATATATATATATATATATATATATATATATATATATATATATATATATATATATATATATATATATATATATATATATATATATATATATATATATATATACACACACACACACACACACACAATTGAGCTACTATAAATGCTTCGATAGAGTAACTTAAGCATTGTTGCCCTCTCGTTTCATATGCTTGCACTCGTTTCGATAGAGTAGCTTAAGCATTGTTGGCCTCCCTAAAATGATCGAATACACATTCTCACCCACTTGCATCACGTAGAAATCAACCAAGCACTCAATCGCGAAGACTTTTATATTCACATCTTCACCTATTCCAAGACACCTTGCCTTTTTGTGGTTGGCCATCCTCATACGGATCGAAACATTCACTGACATCTTAACGCCTACTTCTTTCATGATAGCCTCGGTCATGACACACCTGGGCCTAGCTAATGATGTTAATAGCCCTATCTTCTACATTTGCAGGCAACGGTTGGAGTTGTTGTTGCGGCGGCGGTGCTTCTAGTGCCCGTTCTTGATGATTCTCTTATATTCTTCCTCGACCACATCCATATAAGGGGTATATCCCTCCTCTCTCTCTTGGTGGTTCAGGACAATCAGGGGCGTAGTGACCCTCTTCATCACAATTGTAGCATCTACCTTGTAGCCTTCGTCCCCTGCCAGACTCCCAGCTGGACGCTCCTCTCTTTGGTTCCTTTGGTTCCTTCGTCTATACCCACTTGGGAATATACTACAATTCGATCCACGCTTGTCCTAACGACTGCATTCTTTTCAGAGGGGAATACATAGACATAGAGAAGTGTCCGAAATGTGATCCCGAGAGATATCTAGTGGATCTCCACGGAACAAAAATTCCACAAAAGTTTTTGCGATATTTTCCTATGCTTCCTTGTATCAAGTATTTCTTCAAATGTAAGTCCATGGCCGCCCCACCATCAATATGGTAAGGCTTGGTAGCCGGCCAGTATCTAGCCGCGAAGAAACATTGACGAATGACTAAGGCTTTACCTTCTTTACCTCATAGGCGAGGAGGACTACGGTTTGATGACAGAGGTAATGTCATAAAATCTAATATCTATCTATCCCAAATTATTTTCTATTATTTAATTGATCATTTAATGTGGAAAAATGAATGGGAACAAGAGTTAGAATATAGATATGCACTTTTAAACCTATCTCAACACGTGACCAAAGGGAGAGAAGGCTACATCTCATTGAGGGTCCAAAAAGGAAATGGTCTGCCAAAGAGCAATGAACATATAATGGAGTTTAGAAGAACTTAGGGTTAGCGTCAATAAAGACCTCAAAAGGTTAGTCTTAAGAGTCCTTAGATCTAGTACCGTTTGATACTTTAGAGCTTAGGCAAGCTAGGTCCATTCTGGAGTTCCTTAAGGTGCTTGAAATGCTTGTTGTACTTAATGACTAAGGTGCTTGAGTTGCTTGTCATGAGTCATGACTAAGGACGTGCTTGATGACCAAAGCGCTTGTGGTGTTCAAGTCAAACATGACTCCTACATAGGAGGCGACGAGCCCAAAGAGTAGGGAGTGAGAGAGAACACACACACACACACACACACACACACATACACTCAAGGCAATCCCAAGACTAAAGATGCTTAAAGGAAACATGTCAAGCCCCTAGCCCTATTTCCCTTATAGTGTGCCTGAATTCTATTGGATGGCCTTTAGGGAGCTCCAATGAGAATTTAGATGCATTAAAATATTTAATTGAACTCACCCTCCCCGTCCACCCTCACCCACACAGAGTTTTCTCTCTAAGAGCTAGATCTCTACGGGGTCAATCGGAGCACAAATGACCACGGCGACGCTCGGCGGGGTCAAACGGGACAACAAATTTACCTTCTACGCCACGACGTGCAGGGAGCAGGTCTGGTAGTAGCTTAAGCATTGTTGACCTCTCGTTTCATATGCTTGCACTCGTTTCGATAGAGTAGCTTAAGCATTGTTGGCCTCCCTAAAATGATTGGATACGCATTCTCACCGGCTTGCATCACGTAGCAATCAACCAAGCACTCAATCCCGAAGACTTTTATCTCAACATCTTCACCTATTCCAAGACACCTTGCCTTTTTGTGGTTGGCCATCCTCATACGGATCGAAGCATTCACTGACATCCTAACGCCTACTTCTTTCATGATAGCCTCGGTCATGACACACACCTGCGCACCACCATCCACATATGCTTGCACTTCCGATCCTCGATTGTTGTCAATTTCTCTAATTATCTATCTCTCTCTCTCCCCCCCCCCCCCCCCCCTCTCTCTCTCTCTTGGAAGTATTGTTCATGCCAAGCTAGCAAGTTATGATGTTTATTTTGAAACCTTCGATTGAGTACTCTATGTCTGTTTATTAAGAATCCTCTTAAGGGAATGCTCACTAATGTTACTTATATTCCGCTACAATCGATGCTATTAGCCATATTCCGTTACAAGAAGCATTTATAATAGCTTGCTGGGAGATCTTGGTCTTCGAAGTCAATTTGAAAATTGAATCTCGCTTCCTTTCCACTCAAAATTGATTACAAACTCTCCATCTGGACGTAGAATGATCATAGCTATCATAAAGGTCGACATGGTTGTATCAATGAATGACAAGAGACATTGTATAAATGCACTCTTGTGTCAACTGACTATGAAAGACATATGATCATGATACTTTTGAGGCCCTTGTCTTGATTAGGTGCTCCCCTCTACTTACTATCTATGTAGTGCAACCTTCCATGCCATAGTCCATAGGTACAATAAGAGTCATCTCCTGTTTTAGGTGTCACTAAAGAGTACCTATCTAGAAAGTAGTAGAAAGAATATGGATCAAGGAAATTGCAACATATAGCCCGAAACTTCTTCCGCCATGCATATTGTATAGATATCTCAATCAAAGAAGAATCGAGCCTATGGAGGCAAACGAAGCTTTACTTGATCTCACTTTTAATTTTCCAACTCTATTCTAAAGCGAGAAACAGGTTTGTGGGCATATGCTTTAGAGTTGGGGTCCCTCAAAACCCAGGTTCATAGGGTCAAAGCTTAGAGATGGTGGCTCTAAAAACAGAAGTCGCCAGGAAACAACTTGGGCAATATCACTGTCTTTCTTTGGGACTACGGGTTTCACTAGATCAAAGAAGGCATACGCGGTGTGCCTAGGAAGCGGCCATGCCATTATAAAGACGTTTTGTGCACCTACACTCAATGTTATTAAGGCCGTGAGTTCTATAATCCAAGCATTCTCCGATACAAACCCCTCGACCTTCTCAAGAGCGCCTTAGAGGAAGTTGACAAAAAAAGGGGAAGGGTTGATCTCTAGGCCTAGAATGCAACACAAGTGAACGATATTGGGAGATGGATAGGCCTAAACACCTTTGTCTGGTGCCATGCACCAAAGGAGACCGCTTTGCCTCCCTCCATGAGCAGGAGATAAGCTTATAAGCTATGGATGGAGCCCCGATAATTCCCCTTCTAGAATTTTAAGGAGATGGATTTGGGGCGGGGAGGGGGATAAGTCCTACTCAAGGGGAAGGGAGAGGGGAGAAGGAGAAGGAGAACAGATAGAGATAAAATGAGAGAAACATGTCTTCTCTGTTAGGGATATCCTTAAATAAAAATGCCATTCACATATATAGAGAGAGAGATTTTGATGAATCCATCAGAGGTTAACATTGCTCGCATAATTTTTGTTACTCTCATCTAATGCCACTTCAAATTCAATTTTCGATATTACAAAACATAAACCCTTTTCACACAAATCAGATTGTCATCGAGAATAATCTGATGAGTACTTCCTTAGGAATAAAGATTATCCAATCATGGTATATTAAAATAAACTAATTGTAGATAGAGGTTTTTCTAAGACTTTTTGCCTGCAAGTGGCAAGTCCCTTTTTACAAAGAGTGAATCCCTCACGAAAGGCATGCACTAGTTTCCAAGACATGGCACTAGAACGAACTTTAGGCTGTTCTTACAAAGAGAGGCTTCCTCAAGACCTGGATCATCGCTTACATGCAAAGTCAATGCTCGAACAGGTATGAGGATAGGGCTAATGAAACTTCGAATGCCGAATCAAAGTCACCTCTGAGCAATGTTCGGAAAAAATCATTTTTCCAAACATACAAAATTCGTTTCCTTATATTTTCCAAGAGCAAATTTTACAAAATTAGGTTACAATGTTCAAAGCAGCTACATCACTCTTGTTTTATAATATGCCCTTTCAAGGTTCTTTAACACTAGAATGGTAACAGGACACTTTTATGTCCTTGGACACTTTTGTGTCCTGTTAAGTGACCATTTTGCTTGAATTATTTGAAGAGTATGAAAATGAATTTCTAGGTGCTATATATCCACAAAGTTGCCTTATGAGATGAAAAAAAGTTAGCATTTTTTTTGGAGTATCGATCTCACCATTAACCTTGCTCTTGCACAACATTTTTGAACCTAAACTATGTGAAAAAACAGGTCCTGTTTTTTTCTTTTTTTCAATTTTTAGCAACTATACAACTCTAAACTTCATGTTTGTGAGGTTTAGATCGCTAGAGGTTAGGCCTTCATAGTTCTCAACATTTTTTGATGCTTGTAGAGAGAGCTAAGTGTTAAAATTGAAAGTTATGACCAATTTACAAGAATTGCATAATCCTATTTTTTGGCCAAAATTACCACTTTTATGATTTTTTGGGGCTTTCTTGATATCCAAATTCAATTTTGATTATGTAAGTGTAATGTATAACATAAAGCTAATCTTCCTTATGTTTTGGGGGACCTAATATGCTATATAGCATAGTATATGATGATGGTTGAGTTTTTTGATTGCTGAAGAATACGATACATTTTAGAGTAGCAAGTATACCTTTCTCAATATTGATAGTTTTTTAGGCCAATTGTGTGTATTTTGTAGGTAGTAACCATATCTAATGATAGAGTACAAACTTGGCTAGATATTGAGTAGTTTCTATGGGTTTCTAGAGGTCATAATCCTAAACCTAGTTTCTTCATGTTTGTTGTATTTAACACTTTATCGTTGCCCCCAAGGTTCCAACCGTAAGAGATCCATTATCCTTTTGACATGCTCCATGGCTCCTTTTGAATCCAAAGGCCCAAAGGGAACTAAGAAAACATGTATATAGTATCTATATTGAGCGTGACTATAGAAACTTTAATGATAGGTCCGAAGAATGGCAAAAATGCAACTTTTTTGTACCTATTTTTTTTGCCCAAAAACAAATTAGTGAGGTAAAAGCAACCCTATGTTTTGGTCACTAACCCATTGAAGTTAACGGGGCATTTTATCTTATGTCCTACAAAAATCCCCACTCTTATTTATATGCAATCAATCGTAAGAAATTGCTGTTTTGGGCAAAATGCATTGGTCCATCAACTTTGGAGACTTGTAGTGACCAAGGGATGAGAAAAATTACAAGTTTCTCATTTTTCCCATATGTAGTAGTTACTGAACTATAAGCTCATGAAAGGATTTTTCAAAAGGAGTGGATCTACTATGGTTTTGGAACTTTTTCCTAAAACCTTGAAAGGATACTTTTATGTCCTGTTAAACAACCCTATATTATTCTAGTGTTAACAACCCTATATATATATATATATATATATACACAATTGATCTACTATAAATGCTTCGATAGAGTAACTTAAGCATTGTTGACCTCTCGTTTCATATGCTTGCACTCGTTTCGATAGAGTAGCTTAAGCATTGTTGGCCTCCCTAAAATGATTGGATACGCATTCTCACCCACTTGCATCACGTAGCAATCAACCAAGCACTCAATCCCGAAGACTTTTATCTTCACATCTTCACCTATTCCAAGACACCTTGCCTTTTTGTGGTTGGCCAACCTCATACGGATCGAAGCAATCACTGACATCTTAACGCCTATTTCTTTCATGATAGCCTCGGTCATGACACACATGGGCCTCGGTAATGATGTTAATAGCCCTATCTTCTCCATTTGCAGGCAACGGTTGGAGTTGTTGTTGCGGCGGCGGTGCTTCTAGTGCCCGTTCTTGATGATTCTATTCTATTCTTCCTCGACCACATCCATATAAGGGGTATATCCCTCCTCTCTCTCTTGGTGGTTCAGGACAATCAGGGGCGTAGTGACCCTCTTCATCACAATTCACTACAAGAGGTTATTCATATTAGCGACGCTCACACAGCGACGCTAAAAAAAAAATTTCCCGGCGTCGCTATGAGCGTTGCAAATTTACAAGTAAATTTGCGACGCTCATAGTGACGACGGCTGGGCTAAAAAAAATAACAGAGAGCGCCCAAAAACTCAGATCTCAGATCTGAGGTTTTTGGCGCCCTCAAGCAAGGAGTAGGTAACGCTCTCCCTCTCTCTCTCTCTCTCTCTCTCTCTCTCTCTCTCTCTCTCTCTTTCTTCTCCACACACACACACACACACACGAGGAGAGGAAGGAGAGCCAAGTATGCTCCTTCCCTCTCCTCACTCTCATGTTCCCTTCCCCTCTTTCTCTCTCCCTCTCTCTCTCTCTCTCTCTCTCTCTCACACACACACACACACACACACACAGTGTTTTTGAGAGAGAGAGAGAGAGAGAGAGAGAGAGAGAGAGAGAGAAAGAGTACAAACATTAACAAAAACGCACACACACATACATAAACAAAGAATGCACACACACATTGAGAGAGGAAAAGAGAGAGAGAGCATGCATAAACAAAAAACGCACACATTGAGAGAGGAAAAGAGAGAGAGAACATGCATAAACAAAAAACGCACACATTGAGAGAGGAAAAGAGAGAGAAAACATGCATAAACAAAAAAACGCACACACATTGAGAGAGAAAGAGAGAGAAACTAATTTAACGTCATAGGAAACTAATTAAAATTAAAAGACCTAAAGATCTAGCCGACGAGGAGTTGAACTCAAGACCTATTATTCAACAGGGAAATGGCATAACCAATCTATCATACTTGGCATGGGTGATAGAAAGGTTATACCATTTATCTCTTTTTATTGGCACACACATCCACACACGCGCACACACACAAGAAGAAGAGAGTTATAACGTCGTAGGAAACTATCATAAAAGACATTAAAGATTAGGTTAGATGTAGATTTACGTTAAATTAGATTTAGGTTTATTTAAGTTAAATTAGATTAGATTTAGGTTTATTTTTAGTTAGATTTACGTTTATTTACGCTAGATTTAGATTTACGTTATATTAGATTAGATTTAGGTCTCCATAGACTGCGATGCCTGCATGAAGCGGGTGAAGAAAGCCCTCAATGGAATATAGGGTATTGCTGCCTTCACTCATGGTGGGCTCCGTCGATCCAAAAGTAATGGTGAAATGTCTTCAGAAGATAGGGAAGAAGGTGGATCTTCAGGGCGGCAAGAGTCACTACATCCCCGACAATGACCATCTAGACAACCTCTAGTCATTCAACAGCAACTTCAAAGTTAGTAACAAGAGCAAGAACGGTCCAAAGGGCCAATTGCTGTCGTCAGATGTGGATGGAGATGAGGCAGCGTCACCGCTGGAAGTTAACTCTCACATCTTTAGTGATGAGAATGCCAACTCTTGCCGAGTTATGTGAAAAATTATGTGTTAAATCAGTTTTAAGGTTCTTATAATCCCTGCTAGTTTAGTTCTTTGTTTTTAATATAACATAATTTACGTTAGATTTAGATTTATGTTATATTAGATTAGACTTAGGTTTATTTAGGTTTACCCACACACACACACACACACACACACACACACAAGAAGAAGAGAGTTTTAACGTCGTAGGAAACTATCCCAAAAGACGTTAAAGATTAGGTTAGATGTAGACTTACGTTAAATTAGATTTAGGTTTAGTTTTAGTTAGATTTACGTTTATTTAGATTTACGCTTATTTACGTTAGATCGAGTCCACGCAAGAATTACTTACGGTTTAGGGTTTAGAGTTAGACGAACAGTGAAAAGATCTACTGTGAAAAGATGTTAAGATGCTGTGAAGTGCTACAGCTAGAGAAGAGGCAAAGGGGTTTTGTCCACTACATGCAGTATCATGTAGACGTGGGTCTGTAGATTTCTTGTACCCACAAATATAGGTATTGACCAATAAAGACGAGATTATAACCCGGTGGTTCTGATCTCCGTGCACATCTAGACCGAGGTGTACGGGGATTGGACATGACTAGAGAATGTGAGGTAGAGAGAGAGAGAGAGAGAGAGAGAGAGATAAGACGAAGAATGCCAATAGAATATTAAATTTGTTGTCCAGGTTATAAGATTTTTATCCTCATTATGAGTAGTGACGAGGATGTGGGACTGTCCAACCGAAACACCTATCTCTCAACGAGGGTCTTATGTCCTTGTAATCAATGCAAGCATGCTGTGCGACGGACAAGACGTGTTTCTTTGCAGCACGTTCGCAAATTTGGCGAGTTCGATCCATCTATTATAGATCGAGTTGTTGCCAATTATAACTCGTCGGACTCTGACGCTGGCCAACAAGCAGCAATCTTGCTACCCAATAGACGTGTTCGCAGGCGCTTTGGTAAAGTAGCATATGTGAGGCCACAAGATGTAGCCTCTGACAGCTCGGGGGATGATCATGCAGAGCACATTCCCAACGAGGCAATGTTTGAGCCCCAGATTGATGAAATGATCGAGACGATCATGGATTCAGAAAGGCTTATCTATGATGATATGAAAAGTGAAGCCGATACGCCATTGTATAATGGAGCACGTATGTCTAGATTGAAAGCACTCCTAGTTCTTCTCAACAAGCGGGCAAAGTTTGGATGGAGTGACACTAGTGTCACAGCGCTTTTCAGGTGATCTATTACAATTAGTTTACTTTAATAAAACTCTAAATGTATAATGATCTGATAGATTTTTACACGACTGTATCGTATTTTTATGTTGTGTAGATTGCTTAAAGAGCACATACTACCAGCTGACAATGTGATGCCAGATTCCCGTGAAGCAAGAAAGATTTTGCGAAACTTGGGGATGGATTACAATTCTATCCACGCTTGTCCTAATGACTGCATTCTTTTCAGAGGGGAATACATAGACATGGAGAAGTGTCCGAAATGTGATTCCGAAAGATATCGAGTAGATCTCCATGGGACAAAAATTCCAGAAAAGGTTTTGCGACATTTTCCTCTGCTTCCTCGCATCAAGCATTTCTTCGAATGTAAGTCCATGGCCGCCGTACATCATGGCATGAGGAGAATAAATCTTCGGATGGTGTGCTACGAATTCCTGCAGATTGCGCAGCCTGGAAACATATAGATGGAACATGGTCGGATTTTGCCAGGGAAGCTCGAAATTTGCGCTTAGGCTTGGCTATGGATGGCGTAAATCCATTTGGTCAAAGATCAACATCTTACAGTGTATGGCCCGTTGTCATCGTCAACTACAACATTCCCCCGTGGTTGACTACGAAGAAGGGGCACCTATGGCTAAGCTTGATTGTGCCAGGGCGATATAAAGTGAAGAATATGGATGTGTATCTTCGTCCACTATTGGAAGAGCTACAACAATTGTGGATTGGCATAGAGGTGGTGGATATGAGCCAACACACAGGACGACGGAATGCTTTGATCAGAGGCATTCTAATGTGGACCATGCATGACTATCCCGGGCTAACAGAATGCTCAGGTGATCTATTGACACTCCTCACTCAGACACTGTAAATCTTTTTTTTTCCCATAGTTGATCTATTATCATGTGTATACATGCAGGGCTTCAAACAAGCGGATACAGAGCATGTGTCACATGTGGACCTAGACTGAATGCACGTAGGGCGCCCTCACTGAAGAAGCAAATCTACGAAGGTCATCAAGCGTATCTTCCAGAGAATCATGTGTTATGCGATGGCTTTTTGGGAAGAGAGCCACCAAGGATGTCTGCACAAGCATGGTTAGAGCAGAAGGAGATGTGGGATGACGGATTGCCTCCAGGGATGAAGAGACTATCTCTATGGTACGAGTTACCATACTGGCCCCGACTCATGATCAATCACTTGCTCGATCCAATGCACATATTCAAGAATGTCGGTGATCTACTATGGGACCATCTGACCGGCAAGAAAGATACTTTGGGAGCCAGAGTTGACCTTAGAAATACTTTGGTAATCTACTATTGGTAGCTACACACCTCTACCTACTCCGCCAGGACCCACCCCACTCGACACTCGTCGCTTCGGGGCCCAGACGCCGGTGGAGACACCTGACGTCCGTACCCCCATCGACACACCGCTAGAGACCCCTGCCGGGACACCCAGGTTCACGCGTCACCAGCCAGGGGGCTTGCCTTACTCCATCGACTTCAGCGGCGGCATCATCATGGATGATGATGGAAAGAATTTGATCTCGCGCATGCGTGGTCTTTGCTCTCAGCTGTTTAGACACTACATACTAAACAAATGGAGTGAAGTACCAAGTGATTTAAAAGCCAGAGTCATCAACATACTTCATGATGAGTTTCCCGTTCCAACACGGGATCAGCGCTTCAATGAAGACCTGATGAAGATTCGAATGCGCCAATACTGCAAACACAAGCGTTCCGAAGTGCAAAAAGCAATCAAGCATGGGTGGAACAGGCCAGATTGGCTGGCCAAAGAAGATTGGAAGAATGCGAAGAAAGAAGCGCGCGAGAATCCCGACAAGTGGAAGCAACAAAAGAATGCAGCCAGAGCGCGAGTAAAGGCAGGGAGCTCGCACCACTTGGGGAGCGGTGGATGGGCATCATTTGAGGCCGATTTTGTAAGTGTTTTCGCATTGCTCTTTACGTTCGATAGTTTAGGGTTTATGAGTTTTTTAATTCTAACATAATGAAATCTTTGTATGTTTTGACAGTGGTCGATGACAGGACATGATCCCACACCGTACGAGCACGAGTACGCAGGCAGGAAGGGCTTAAACGCCCTATTGGACATTCTCAGTTCTCGCGGCGGCATGGTTAGTATTAGGGTTTACTCTTTTCTATTTTTTGTATTGTTTTATAAATGTCGTTATATGTTTATACTTACTGAACGCTGTCTTATTGTCTTTTTTTGCAGAATCCGACAGATACGCCGCTTGGACGCGATGAGACGTCTGATTAGACGACGTTAGTTTAGCCGTAGCTAGATAGCATTAGTTTAGGGTTTCTCATAGCTTATGTATCATGAGACGGATTTCATACGTCTTTTTGAACCATGTATATTATTACATTTGTCACCGCAGTTCATTTTGCCAATCAATTCTTTATGCCTATGATGTTGTACAATTGTCATTATTACATTTGCCAATCAATTCATTTTGCCTATGATGTGTACAATTGTCAATTTTACGCTTGTCAATTTTGCAAACAATGCGTCTTGTGGGTGACTATTTTGGGTCTATTATCTACCCTTGCACTTTTTTTAAAAAGTGAATCAAGTACAATATGGTTGATGGGTGGCAGGGCATTCAATGCCCTGTCATCAAAAAAAATTTCTCTCGGGCCTCGCTATAACCGTCACTATTTATGGCTCTGGAGCGTCGCTATAGACTTCTGTGAGAGCGTCGCTATGAGCGTCTCTATATAGCAACGCTCTCGTAGCGACGCTATTAGCTACGGTTTTAGCGACGCCGGGGGTTATAAAAACCCAGAGTATTTCCGTCGCTAACAGCGTCACAACAGCACACAACCTCTTGTAGTGATTGTAGCATCTACCTTGTAGCCTTCGTCCCCTGCCAGGCTCCCAGCTGGCCGCTCCTCTCTTTGGTTCCTTTGGTTCCTTCGTCTATGCCCACTTGGGAATAGACTACAATTTGATCCACGCTTGTCCTAACGACTGCATTCTTTTCAGAGGGGAATACATAGACATAGAGAAGTGTCCAAAATGTGATCCCGAGAGATATCGAGTAGATCTCCACGGAACAAAAATTCCACAAAACGTTTTGCGATATTTTCCTATGCTTCCTTGTATCAAGTATTTCTTTAAATGTAAGTCCATGGCCTCCCCACCATCAATATGGTGAGGCTTGGCAGCCGGCCAGCATCTAGCCGCGAAGAGACATTGGCGAATGACTAAGGCTTTACCTTCTCTACCTCATAGGGGAGGAGGACTACGGTTTGATGACAGAGGTAATGTCATAAAATCTAATATCTATCTATCCTAAATTATTTTCTATTATTGAATTGATCATTTTAGTGGAAAAATGAATGGGAACAAGAGTTAGAATATAGATATGCCCTTTTAGACCTATCTCAACACGTGACCAAAGGGAGAGAAGGCTACATCTCATTGAGGGTCCAAAAAGGAGATGGTCTACCAAAGAGCAATGAACATATAATGGAGTTTAGAAGAACTTAGGGTTAGCGTCAATAAAGACCTCAAAAGGTTAGTCTTAAGAGTCCTTAGATCTACTATCGTTTGATACTTTAGAGCTTAGGCAAGCTAGGTCCATTCTGGAGTTCCTTAAGGTGCTTGAAATGCTTGTTGTACTTAATCACTAAGGTGCTTGAGTTGCTTGTCGTGAGTCATGACTAAGGACGTGCTTGATGACCAAAGCGCTTATGGTGTTCAAGTCAAACATGACTCCTACATAGGAGGTGACGAGCCCAAAGAGTAGGGAGTGAGAGAGAACACACACACACACACACACACACACACACACACACACACACACACACATACACTCAAGGCAATCCCAAGACTCAAGATGCTTAAAGGAAACATGTCAAGCCCCTAGCCCTATTTCCCTTTTAGTGTGCCTGAATCCAATTGGATGGCCTTTAGGGTGGTCCAATGAGAATTTAGATGCATTAAAATATTTAATTAAACTCACCCTCCCCGTCCACCCTCACCCACACAGAGTTTTCTCTCTAAGCGCTAGATCTCTACGGGGTCAATGGGAGCACAAATGACCACGGCGACGCTCGGCGGGGTCATACGGGACAACAAATCTCCCTTCTACGCCACGGCGTGCAGGGAGTAGATTTTGTAGTGACAGATCTATTGCCTACACACCGTAAATCAGAGGAGCTTTTTTTACATTGTCTGACCCCGACGAGCACCGCCCTGTTATTTGTGGTCTAGTTGACCCCGTACCCTCCCCCCCCGGTCGCCCCATTTCGCAAAAGAATCACTGAGACGTGCCCCTCGGTCGCCCGGCGGCTGTATGTTTGAGGTTGTGTGTATGTGTTGTAGAAATGAAATTTATTGGACAATATGAATCAGAAAAAAAACAAGTACTCAAGTACTCAGTAGGATATTACATCATGGTCGATTAGTTTTTCTACAAATTACATCTGTGGGTATGGGGCGAATGGCTGACTTGATGCCAGGGGATTTTACAATTTCCTCTTGGTTTATCAACCCTTGACCTATGCTAAAGGCGTAGTGGGAGAGGACCGAGTGTGGGTGCTTATGTATAAAGGCATACAATGGTACCTCTCGATCCACCAAAATACATTTGTGAGCATTTAGGATGAGACAATCTTCAAAGAGTATGGCACTTAATGGTTTGCACTTTAGCAGCTCTGCCGAACCATTCTTGGAGAGCTCTCTGTGAGCAACTCCAAGAATCGATGGCCCCAGGTGTCTTAGGTAGTGCCAAATCCAGCTATCCCTACCCATGGACACATTGCGCAAGCCTCCAGTCAAATTGCAAACTTATTAACATGATATGCCGTCTGCAAAGCATTTTAACTTACTTTAACACTTGTAGTAATGAATAATAGACAATCTACCAGGTTAAGATTTGTTTACCTCACTTTCTTCATCCTTCTCTTCAAGAATTTTCTTTGTAAGATCGATCATCTCTACCAATCACGATTAGTGGTTTGTGTGGATGAAATGCGCTTTTCGGTACGCTTTCGTAGAAAGAGGCACATGATTTGATTTCCACAAGTTTACTTGCTACTGTTTGCACCAACTTCTGTTCATTTATATTGGGGGGGAAAGAGAGGCTTGATGGGAGATCTTAGTCTTCAAGGTCAATTTGAAAATTGACTCTCTCTTCCTTTCCACTCAAAATTTATTACAAACTATCCTTCCGGACGTAGAATGACGATAGCTCTCATAAAGGACGACATGGTTGTATTAATGAATGACAAGAGAGATTGTATAAATGCACTCTTGTGTTGACTATGAAATAAATACAGTCATGCTACCTTTGAGTCCCTTGGTCCTAATTAGGTGCTCCCCTCTACTTACTATCTATGTAGTGCAACCTTGCCATGCCATAGTCCATGGGTACAATATGAGCCATCTCCTATTTAAGGTGTCACTAAAGAGTACCTATCTAGAAAGTAGTATCATTGTTTGCCACCTTGCCATCTAGAAAGTACTATCATTGTTTGCCACCTTGCCATGTTGTCACTATCATAGGCTTTGTGTGTGTGTGTGTGTGTGTGTGTGTGTGTGAATGAGTGTGTGTGTGTGTGTGTGTGTGAGAGAGAGAGAGAGAGAGAGAGAGAGAGAGAGACTTTTGCACCTACATGTGGAAAGGTTGAGTCTTACAAGGAATGGAGGGAGATAGGGTACAAAGTACAACAAACCATGGCTTTAATGGTGCAAACTTCAATGTGCATTAGTTAATGGCTCAATATTCAAACTCCAGTGGAGTAGGCATAGAAATAATAGCATTGAGCAAATCACCTTCATTATGGGAGTCAGCAAGACCCACTTTATACCAATGTCTGATTGCAGGTAGGCAATAATAAAACCACTTTAGGATGCCCAAACTTAAGGGAAAGAATATAGATCAAGGAAATTGCAACACATAGCCCGAAACTTCTTCTGCCATACATATTGTATAGATATCTCAATCAAAGAAGAATCGAGCCTATGGAGGCAAACGAAGCTGTACTTGATCTCACTTTTATCTTTATAACTCTATTCTAAAGGGAGAAACTGGTTTGTGGGCATATCCTTTGGAGTTGGGGTCCCTTAAAACCCAGGTTCATAGGGACAAATCTTGGGGTACAGATGGTGGTTGTAAAAACAGAGCTCGCCAGGAAACAACTTGGGCAATATCACTGTCTTTCTTTGGGACTACGGGTTTCACTAGATCAAAGAAGGCATACACGGTGTGCCTAGGAAGCGGCCATGCCATTATAAAGACGTTTTGTGCACCTACACTCAATGTTATTAAGGCCGTGAGTTCTATAATCCAAGCATTCTCCGATACAAACCCCTCGACCTTCTCAAGAGCGCCTTAGAGGAAGTTGACAAAAAAAGGGGAAGGGTTGATCTCTAGGCCTAGAATGCAACACAAGTGAACGATATTGGGAGATGGATAGGCCTAAACACCTTTGTCTGGTGCCATGCACCAAAGGAGACCGCTTTGCCTCCCTCCATGAGCAGGAGATAAGCTTATAAGCTACGGATGGACCCCCGATAATTCCCCTTCTAGAATTTTAAGGAGATGGATTGGGGGGGGGGAGGGGGATAAGTCCTACTCAAGGGGAAGGGAGAGGGGAGAAGGAGAAGGAGAAGAGATAGAGATAAAATGAGAGAAACATGTCTTCTCTGTTAGGATATCCTTAAATAAAAAATGCCATTCACATATATAGAGAGAGAGATTTTGATGAAACCATTAGAGGTTAACATTGCTCGCATAATTTTTGTTACTCTCATCTGATGCCACTTCAAATTCAATTTTCTATATTACAAAACATAAACCCTTTTCATACAAATGAGATTCTCATCGAGAATAATCTGATGAGTACTTCCTTAGGAATAAAGATTATCCAATCAAGGTATATTAAAATAACCTAATTGTAGATAGAGGTTTTTCTAAGACTTTTTGCCTGCAAGTGGCAAGTCCCTTTTTACAAAGAGTGAATCCCTCACGAAAGGCATGCACTAGTTTCCAAGACATGGCACTAGAACGAACTTTAGGCTGTTCTTACAAAGAGAGGCTTCCTCAAGACCTGGATCATCGCTTACATGCAAAGTCAATGCCCGAACAGGTATGAGGATAGGGCTAATGAAACTTCGAATGCCGAATCAAAGTCACCTCTGAGCAATGTTCTGAAAAAATCATTTTTCCAAACATACAAAATTCGTTTCCTTATATTTTCCAAGAGCAAATTTTACAAAATTAAGTTACTTTTTTAAGTTTTACAATAATTTTCTCTATTTTGGGGAGAAATTTGTCCTTATTCCCTTGCCCTCAATCGACATGTTTGAAATTGAAAACAGAACGATATTAAGCTGAAACGCATACTTAAAAGATAAAGGTAACGGATGCATGAACTTATAGAGTCATCTACAGGGCTAGGACATGAAAATTTGCAACAAACAAGAAAGAAAGGCATCTACAGGGCTACACTCTCGTGACATGAACAGCAACCGTTCTTTAATCAAGAGTTGTACGACCCACAACTCGACCAAGGTCTCATTATTATATATTATTGTTGTGTGCTTGAGGGAAGCCTATAAGCTAGGCCTGGGTTTCGTTAGAGAGGTAGAAGCCCAACTGGTCTATGGCACCAGAGCTCGCACGCCCAAAGAAGCCCAAGATGCGTGGGGCGAATGAAAGTACGTCATTGGCGGTGGGGTTGCAGGCGGGGCAATAGTGCTGCTGGTGGCGGTGTTGAAGCCCAGAGCTACGACGCCGTAGTTGTTGTTGAAGTGGGCATTCTTGCCGATTGAGACAGTAGCACTAGCTATCGCCTCATTTGCTCCAGGCTGAAATATGATATGATTCAGTCAACCAACCAACAGCAACAACAACACTGACAAATAAATGCAGTACTAGTTACTTGAATGGTCATCGAGGTGCCGACACGTCCCCCGTGCATAGTCGTTGTTCCATTCGCATACACCACCTCCAGACCTCGCAGATAGTCAGGCATATAATAGAGGGTCACACGCGTTATCCCGCCGGTGCTCCATCCATCGTCGAACGCTTTGCCACCCGGGGCTCCCCACGGACCCACAACGGCGGGCTTGGACGTCGCCTGCACCAGTATAATATCATCGGTCATTATAAGTTGATGATCATACTCTCTCTCTCTCTCTCTCTCTCTCTCTCTCTCTCTCTCTCTCTCTCTCTACACACACACACACACACACACACACACAGACACACAACCCGGCCTAGATAGATTTATACGATAATACCGCCATGCTGCTGCTTGCAAGCTTGCGCTACTTCAAAGTAGGAAGAGGAGCTGGACGTCGACGCTGTCTTACAATGAAAAGGGAAGGCCGCAGCAGGCATTTTAAGGGCCCGGGCTGGGGGCAGCCCTTGCACGGCGCTTGCAACTACAATCAATGTACGTGATCTATTGCTGTAGCATCACAACGTGGCATTTCTCCGCGTGATTGTACTGCAGTACCCCCACCTGACATAAAGTAATGGAAAGAAAAGCGTACTACACAGCTTGACAAAAGCATTTTCCCTAACCCAACAAATCAAGGGCACCTCATCCCGTTCTGCGGACAAAATTTGAAGCCATTCCCGTTTTGCGGACAAAATTAAGGGCACTCTTCCCGTTTTGTCGCACTGGGCCTAGTACAAAAAACTGGGCCTAGAGAAATACAACAAAATTTAGACATTCTACTAAAATGGCATTTACTCACCAGCCTACTTACTTACACAATGATTTTTATTGAGCATTGGTCTACGCACCAGCCTGCTTACATACACTTGACACGGAAGAGCATCTAAGCAAGTTTAAGCTACATTGTCCAATAGGGCGTTTATCTCAAAGCATTCATGGGGGACTCTCCACACTATCTCGCCCGGGCATCTCAAATGGGATCGACGACCGAGGTGATCTGGGCCGTCAGATGCGCATTTGGTAAATTCGGGGAGAAAAGTAAATTCGGGTAGGCTTGTAAATTCGGGTCGATCCGCACCCCATGTCTTGAACCTCCGACCTCCCCACCACGATCCATGTGCACGAACCACTACGCCTTCATGCGTACGTTGAAATATAGGAGATTCGAGTATGTCATATTGTAAATCTGGGTTGATTAGTAAATTCGGGGAAAATTTGTAAATTCGGACACATTGGTAAATTCGGGGCAACCTCAGATCTGACGGTCCATGATTGACGCGCCCTGCCTTTTCCTCCTCCACCATTGATCCCATTTTACCATGCCCGTGTGATATAGTGATGAGGGGGAACTCTCTTGTAGTAATACGGAGATGTCACTTCCATGCACATAAACTGCACTGTTTTATCCCTTTGTAAAATTTGCATTCTTTTGTTTGAAAACCCCCTTATTGTACACTCACATGATACCATAAGGTAACCTGGTGAATACCTTGGGAAAGGATTAATCTTATTATTTTCTACTTATGAAAATGTTCTTTAGACACTGCACCCACTTCTTTTTCGATCAATTCACTCTACAGAATTTCATGAGGGGAGTGATCCATTCTGCTTTGCAAATAAGCTTCTTATAAGTTCCTAGTGTTTTTGGTAGTGCAAAAGTTATGTCCTTGACCAATGCCAAGCTTTCCGGTTGAGCTTCATCCCAACGAAAGGTATTGGGAATTGAACATTACTTCTGAGACACTATTGCTCAATGGCTGAAAATAGGGTTTAGTGGAACAAAATTGGGTGTCCTTGATATCATACAAAATTGGGTGTCTTTGATATTATACCTTTGAAAAATCTTTGGAATGCAATTTTTCAAAGTCCCAAAAGAAAATATTACAATATTTTATATTATTGCATACATCTTTGAAAGAAGAACCTCAAATTACAAATTTGGACAAGTTTTGACACAAACTACAAGGTCCCCACTATTTCATTGGTACCAATAAGGGGGAAAGGATTCGTCCTTTTTTCGTATGAACAAACCTTGCTTTCAATACAATAGCCTTTCATTTAGATTCAAATTATGTTGCACCACCCATTGGTCCACATCCTTCCAACAAAAGTTGTCGTTGTCCCATAAACATGCCACCTTTGAGATTCCTTCGTTATTCATATTTGTGGAAACATTTATCCAAAACCTAACATGTTCCTAGGTTGGACAGCTAAGGAGACCAGTGAAAGATGGAGCACTTGACGTATCTCAAGGTCTCCCCCGCTAATGATGATGCCACATTGTCGCCACTTTATCAATATCTCACCCACTTTATCGATCTCCAACTTTTAAAGAATTCCACCTTGAAGCAACCATTTTTCCATGCACGATAGACTCCTTCCATGGGCCTTCTTGTAAAGTAAGCTCTACTTTGTCAAGCATATCTCAAGCCATGACTGCCCAATGCGACCCATGATGTGTAAAGGATACTTCCTGGTTTGCACAGAAGGCTTTTATGTATAGCATTAGGTGTAGGATTTCAATTCCACCTTGGTTCTCACCACCCATTTCCATTTCCCCCACTACCATGGAGTTGTGTTGTTTCTTGATAGGAATGGTGTGATGGGTTTTAGAAATTATTTTCAATTGTGGACCAATTGCATTCGGTCATGTTTAAGATAGACGAGACAAATAATATTTTGATCGTTTAATGGGCTTTAAAAATTCTTTCCAATTGCGTTTGTCCATTTCCAAGATATAGGACACAAAGAATATTTATTCAATAATCAAGGAGTTAACCACAATCACTCAGCTAGGAAATGGGAGGAGTATGTACTCCCACCTTCTAATCTTACTATTGATCTTGTTTAGGTTCCAGCTAGATTGAGGTCAAATGTTTGCCTGTCTAATATGTCCACCCCTAGTGATGCACTGAGGTGTCTGAACATTATGCCTTTTGAAAAAATATCCCTTGTTATTTTGGCACATTTTCAATCAGTGAGATCAATCTTAATTTTTAAATATTTTACTAAGAGCCAGATCCAGTTGCAAATATTTGGACAAGGCTAAAAGCAAGATTTGTGGTAACAAAAAGGACCCTTTTTTATTCCACCGTGACTGGGACTTAGCCACATAGCCTTTGGAATTTTTGAGGGAATCGAGTGGTTGCACAACGTTATACTTTTTAATATTGAATCCAAATGAAGAAATTTTTAAAGTGTGACCATATGTGTAAAACAACTTTAACGTGATGGGCTCATTATTTTCTGGAGTGGAGAATGTTTCAACTCGTGGGAGAGACGGGTGGGTATCATTCAAGGCCAATTTTATAAGTGTTTTTGCATTGCTCTTTAGGTTTGATAGTTTAGGGTTAAGGCGTTTTTAAATTCTAACATAATGGATTCTTTGTATGTATTGACAGTGGTCGATGATAGGACGTGACCCCACACCGTACGAGCGCGAGTACACAGGCAGTAAGGGCTTAAACGCTCTGATGGACATTCTGAGTTCTCGCGGCAACATGGTTAGTATTAGGGTTTACTCTTTTCTATTTGTTGTATTGTTTTATAATTATATATTTATACTTACATAAAGCTGTCTTATTGTCTTTTTTTCCAGAATCCGACAGATACGTATGGACGCGATGAGACGTCTTATTAGACGATGTCTGTCTAGCCGTAGCTAGATAGCATTACTTGCCTTTTGTCATAGCACATGTATCATGAGATGATGTTTATACGCTTTTTTGTAACTATTAGAAAACCATGTATATTTTTTCAATAATGACAATGGTGTTGTAACTATTACATTTGCAAAGTTTAACAATCAAGTGATTTTGCCAATTATGTGTACAATTGTCATTAATTTACTTTCATCAATTTACTTTTGTAAGTTTTGTATCTTTATTATGCAAACAATACTATGGATGATGGACTTAATGGTTATATTGTCTTGTGGGTGACTACCTTGGGTCTATATCTAAGGGGTATCTAAGCTTGCACTTTCTTTCAAAGGTGAATCTGGGCTTATCTTGGATTCATTTAGGTTTACTCAATTATTGAAACATTCAATATGGTTGATGGGGGTAGGACATTTCACAAAAACAAAATTCTCTCAGGTGTCGCAATGAGCATCGCTATATAAGGCTCTACATCGTCGCTATAAATGTCGCTATAGGTGGCCTGTAAACGTTGCTATGATCGTCACTATATGCGTCGCTATATAGCGATGGTTATAGCGACGTTCTCGTATCGATGTTGTTAGCGACGGTTTTAGCGACGCCCGGGAGTATAAAAACCCAATGTATTTCCGTTGCTAACAGCGTTACAAGTGCACATAACCTCTTGTAGTGCACCCCTGGTGATGCACTGAGGTGTTTGAACACTATGTCTTTTTAAAAAAAATCCCTTGTTATTTTGGAACATTTTCAATGAGTGAGATCAATCTTAATTTTTAAATGTTTCACTAAGAGCTAGATGCAGTTGCAAATATTTGGACTTTTGGAGGGAATCCAGTGGTTGCAAAACGTTATACTTTTTAATATTGAAGCCAAATGAAGAAATTTTTAAAGTGTGACCACATGTGTAAAACAACTGTAAGGTGATGGGCTCATTATTTTTTGGAGTGGAGAATGTTTCAACTTCTGGGAGAGAGTCAAGTAGTGCCATTTAAAAAAGGTTTCTGTTGAGCTTGCTTGCAATCACTCTATGAACGGTATATTTCTCTATTCTTGTGGTGGGTAGAACTCTAGCTCTGATAGTGCTCTACCCTAGTTGTGCTAGTTCTCTTTCCTTTAAAGGAGCTGATAGTGTCGTTCCATGAGGACCCCATTACGCAAGTGTGCTCATCTGGTCCCAAACCAAATCCAAAGGGGAAGGATAGTGAGACGAAGTCCCTTTCGAGTATGAACGAGACAATGACACCTAGCATGGATGTGGAAGATAAAAGCATCCCGAAGACAAGGACAAGTGCTAAGAAGATTGTGTCCATGGAACGTTCACAACAAGCATCTGCCCTTTTCGATGAAGAGGGTCCAAGCGAGTCCGCGGGGAGGCAAAGAGTTGAACATTGAATATCCCTAATTGATCACACGAGATTAGTTTATACAGAGGGGAACAAGGTGCTATATGTAGAGATACTATATATAGCTCAACACCCCTACTCAAATGAAGGTCAATCCCTTGGGGGCTCAAAGGAAAATCCCATAGATCTATATACACCCACCGTTATATTAAAATATTTCAAATATACATTTACAATGTTCAAAGGAGCTACATCACTCTTGTTTTGTAATATGCTCTTTCAAGGTTCTTTAACAACCCTCTCTCTCTCTGTCTCTCTCTCTCTCTCTCTCTCTCTCTCTCTCTCTCTCTCTCTCTATATATATATATATATACACACACACACACACACACACACACACCATTGACCTACTATAAATGGTTTCAAAGAGTAGCTTAAGCATTGTTGACCTCTCGTTTCATATGCTTGCACTCGTTTCGATAGAGTAGCTTAAGCATTGTTGGCCTCCCTAAAATGATTGGATACGCATTCTCACCGGCTTGCATCACGTAGCAATCAACCAAGCACTCAATCCCCAAGACTTTTATCTTCACCTCTTCAGCTATTCCAAGACAGCTTGCCTTTTTGTGGTTGGCCATCCTCATACGGATCGAAGCATTCACTGACATCTTAACGCCTGCTTCTGTCATGATAGCCTCGGTCATGACACACACCTGCCCAGCACCATCCACATATGCTTGCACTTCCGTCTTCTTTCCCAGCATAGCTTCAACTATTGGCACCATTTCCACTGGGTGACCAACCCTCAAAGATGACACCATGCTTTGATGCTTTTCCTTCTTGGAAGGAAGCCGCATACTCACACACTTGGTCCACTACCTCCTCAATTTAACGTTCAAAGCCACCAATTGATGAAAAGATATATTTGCCTTTTGATTTCGTATGTCTTCGACAATATCATACTCTTCAACACCTTCGCCAAGGAGGTAGTCCTATGGACCAATTTTACTTCTTCGCCGCCTCTTGCTACTTTCTGGTTTGTCTTCTACCTTAGCCTTTCCTTTCCTTGCTCTTGTTTCCCTCTCTTCTTCTATCTCTTTCTCCCTATCATGCCTAGATCTCTTATTGGCCAAAACATCCACATCTTGATGCTCAACGGTAATGATGTTAATAGGCCTACCTTCTCCATTTGCAAGCAATGGTTGCAGTTGTTATTGATGATTCTCTTCTATTTTCTTCCTTGAACACGTCCATATAAGGGGCATATCCCTCCTCTCTCTCTTGGTGGTTCAGGACAATCAAGGGCGTAGTGACCCTCTTCATCACAATTGTAGAATCTACCTTGTAGCCTTCGTCCCCTGCCTCTCCAAGCTGGCCGCTGCTCTCTTTGGTTCCTATTCATTATGTTAATTCTTAATTCTTGCAACTAACCAGCAAGATCATGCAAAACCCGGGCCGTAACAGGATCTGGACCTTGAACCACTCGCTCCACTCTATCATCCGTTGTCAGAGGGACCATTGGTTGTACCACAACTGGCTCAGTATGTGTCAGGCCTTGCTCCCACCTTCTCTTGATCTTCTTGCTCTTGGCCTCGGCAATTTCCATAGCTCTTTCAAATGTAGCAGGCTCCTCTTGATCGACCTTCTCCCTTACACTTGGATGGATATAATCCATAAACTGACGCACTTTAAAGAAATCCCCTGGAGGTACGTGGGATGTTGCCTCTAATTGAACCCAAAGTCCTTTGAAGTGTGAAAAACCTCTTTAAAGCTAGCATGAACATCTTGCTGCAAACCTCTCAATTTTGTCGTCGCTTTCGTTGCGGTTAGTTTCATTCCAAACCTGTCAAAAATTGCCAACTTCACCAGCTCCCATGTTTGCTTTTTTTCCTCCTCTAAACCTTTAAACCACTCTCGAGGTTCTCCTTTGAGCGCAAGAGGAAATACATGAAGCTTGGCTTCGTCATTCACAAGGTGCATACCAAGGGTATGCCACTCGAAGTCCGCAATCCAGTCCTTCACATCCTCCTTCCCTGTAAACAGTGGCTGACTATACGCCATCCCTTTAAAGTCCCTTCTCCCTTGCGTGACTAATTCCACAAAATTTGAAGTCTTGCACCTCAACCAAACCACCACTTTTCTTCAATGAAGCTCGAACTTCATAGCAAAACCGATTCACCTGGGTCCACAACCGGCAAATTTCCGCTCCCCAGCGGGATCGCCAAAGGATGATGGAGCAAAAGACGCCGTGCGCACACTCACACACCTAGACAACTCAACACAACAGAAGGTATTTACTTAAATTCCTCACCTCACTCACTACCACTCAAAACCTCACTAAAAACTCTACCCACAAGCTCAATTCAAACTCCAAACGCCTCGACCTACAAGCCCTTGCCTGCACGAAGACACTACAAGGTGAGTCGAGGTGATCAACACTTGAAATCACGCTTGATTGATGACCAACATATACAAGAAAAACCATCAAAAAACCAAAAACTCCAGCCACAAAAGGAAACTCTCAAACCATTTCAAAAGCTTCACCAAACTCCACTCTGTTGGACTCTTTGGAGTAGCGCCAACCCTAATGGCACCGATATAGGGTCACATAGTCTTGCAGAAAGCCGCACCTTCTTCCCTCAATTCCTTGCACACACACATCCATGGAAATCTCAGAACTCCCATATACTCTCCCAAGTGAAAAATTGAAGAGAGAAAGCTCTCATTCACTCCTCCACACACTCGAAAACAGGACGCGAACGCAACGGGATTGCACTAGACCACCTGTAGGAACCCTGCTTACTCCCATACACATAGGGGTGAAAGTGTTGATATTTTACTTCAAAAGATCTCCCTCAGCATCAACACTCACGGCACCGTGAGTGATGTTGCAACTGAAGCCATTTCACACCTTTTTTGACCCTTTTTGGCCTAGTTTTGGCCAGTTTTGACCCCTGACGGGCATTTTTCGCAGGAAAAACCCCAAACAAACTCCAAAATTCACCAAATTTTGTACGCTTGATCCTCCATACCAAGAACACATTTCCACATCCCAAAATTCAATTTTGGACCACTTCTAGGGCGATGCACGTATCACCGCAGATCAGGCTCAGCAAATAGACAGTTACCGCATGTGTCAAACTTCTCGAGCGGGATAAGAGAACCCACAATTGTCACTAGAGCCAAAATAATCCACCTAAAACCATATCCAAGACCCCGATACCCTATACGGGCATGTACATGTGTCCGACTGCCGACACGCAAGCACGCATATTTACAATGTGCACACGTTGCACCTTTTTTAGAACTTGAAACCACTTTGCAAAGCTCCAAAATTCATGTATTTACATCTTTTTGTACATATGACCATGCATATAAACGCTACTTTCTACACGCCAAAAGCAGTCTATCATCGTGAGTCATGATTGAGGACGTGCTTGAGGTGCTCGATGACCAAATTTCTTGTGGTGTTCAGGTCAAACACGACTCCTACATAGGAGGGGACGAGCCCTAAGAGTAGGGCGTGAGAGAGAACACACACACACTCAAGGCAATTCCAAGACTCAAGATGCTTAAAGGAAACACGTTAAGCCCCTAGCCCTATTTCCCTCATAGTGTGCCTGAATCCTATTGGATGGACTTTAGGGAGGTCCAAAGAGAATTTAGATGCTTTAAAAAAATTAATTAAGATGTCTTTCTAAAAGGGGGAAAGAAGGAAACTTTCCAAACGCTACCCATACTGCTTGATATGACCATAGCTTGTGATTGGCCAGGGTTGCCATACACCAATTAGGAGCAAGCTAGAGTCGAGAGAGAGATGTCGACGAAGGCAAGGGAGAGCCCTCCTTTTTTCACATTCGCGCGTACACAAACACACTCTCTCATGTGTTGAGCAATAAGTACATCTCCTTCTCCAAGCTTGAGAAGTAGAGATCCTACACCAACCCCACTTGGCTATGGAATGCAAATCCAACTAGGAGTCAAGACTCAATGGCATGCTCATCTTCTCTACCATCTATACTACTATGCTAAGCTAGGCTTCAAGAGTGATCTATGGTTAGAAAAGCACTCCTTTCTTGTATGCTACATCATCTTCCTCTTCCCTTCCCTCACTCCTTGCTAGCTCTCTCCACCTTTGAAGGTGTTTGAGGTCTTGGGATTGAGTCCAGGGACAAGTTAATGTTTTTGCAAGTTAGTTACAAACATAATACTGGTGCATGAAGCTTACCATCTTCATGGAACCACTAAGGTGTCAACTAGGAGCAAAGCATGTATTGTACCAAGTCTTTCTTCAAGGGAGAATCTATAATACAAAATCTGTTTGGAGGGAGGAGTGGCTCCAAGTAAATCCGGTCCTCGATTTTTGTCAATTTCTCTAAATATCTATCTCTCTCCCTCCCCCCCCCCCCCCCCCCCCCCCCTCTCTCTCTCTCTCTCTCTCTCTCTCTCTCTCTCTTGGAAGTATTGTTCATGCCAAGCTAGCAAGTTATGATGTTTATTTTGAAACCTTCGATTGAGTACTCTACGTCTATTTACTAAGAATCCTCTTAAGGGAATGCTCACTATTGTTACTTATATTCCGCTACAATCGATGCTATTAGCCATATTCCACATGGTTGTATCAATGAATGACAAGAGACATTGTATAAATGCACTCTTGTGTCAACTGACTATGAAAGACATACGATCATGATACTTTTGAGGCCCTTGGTCCTGATTAGGTGCTCCCCTCTACTTATTATCTATGTAGTGCAACCTCGCCATTCCATAGTCCATAGGTACAATACGAGTCATCTTCTACTTTAGGTGTCACTAAAGAGTACCTATCTAGAAAGTAGTAGAAAGAATATGGATCAAGGAAATTGCAACATATAGCCCGAAACTTCTTCCGCCATGCATATTGTATAGATATCTCAATCAAAGAAGAATCGAGCCTATGGAGGCAAACGAAGCTTTACTTGATCTCACTTTTAATTTTCCAACTCTATTCTAAAGCGAGAAACAGGTTTGTGGGCATATGCTTTAGAGTTGGGGTCCCTCAAAACCCAGGTTCATAGGGTCAAAGCTTAGAGATGGTGGCTCTAAAAACAGAAGTCGCCAGGAAACAACTTGGGCAATATCACTGTCTTTCTTTGGGACTACGGGTTTCACTAGATCAAAGAAGGCATACGCGGTGTGCCTAGGAAGCGGCCATGCCATTATAAAGACGTTTTGTGCACCTACACTCAATGTTATTAAGGCCGTGAGTTCTATAATCCAAGCATTCTCCGATACAAACCCCTCGACCTTCTCAAGAGCGCCTTAGAGGAAGTTGACAAAAAAAGGGGAAGGGTTGATCTCTAGGCCTAGAATGCAACACAAGTGAACGATATTGGGAGATGGATAGGCCTAATCACCTTTGTCTGGTGCCATGCACCAAAGGAGACCGCTTTGCCTCCCTCCATGAGCAGGAGATAAGCTTATAAGCTACGGATGGACCCCCGATAATTCCCCTTCTAGAATTTTAAGGAGATGGATTGGGGGCGGGGAGGGGGATAAGTCCTACTCAAGGGGAAGGGAGAGGGGAGAAGGAGAAGGAGAAGAGATAGAGATAAAATGAGAGAAACATGTCTTCTCTGTTAGGGATATCCTTAAATAAAAATGCCATTCACATATATAAAGAGAGAGATTTTGATGAATCCATCAGAGGTTAACATTGCTCGCATAATTTTTGTTACTCTCATCTGATGCCACTTCAAATTTAATTTTCGATATTACAAAACATAAACCCTTTTCATACAAATCAGATTGTCATCGAGAATAATCTGATGAGTACTTCCTTAGGAATAAAGATTATCCAATCATGGTATATTAAAATAAACTAATTGTACATAGAGGTTTTTCTAAGACTTTTTGCCTGCAAGTGGCAAGTCCCTTTTTACAAAGAGTGAATCCCTCATGAAAGGCATGCACTAGTTTCCAAGACATGGCACTAGAACGAACTTTAGGCTGTTGTTACAAAGAGAGGCTTCCTCAAGACCTCGATCATCGCTTACATGCAATGTCAATGCTCCAACAGGTATAAGGATAGGGCTAATGAAACTTCGAATGTCGAATCAAAGTCACCTCTAAGCAATGTTCGGAAAAAATCAATTTTCCAAACATACAAAATTCGTTTCCTTATATTTTCCAAGAGGAAATTTTACAAAATTAGGTTACTTTTTTAGGATTTACAATAATTTTCTCTATTTTTGGGCGAAATTTGTCCTTTTCCCGTTGCCCTTAACAAACATTTTTGAAATTGAAAACAGAACGAAACTATATAACATGAAACTATATTCCCTTGAACTAGAGGGAGAAACAACATGTAGACGAGCAAAGCCGAGAGAGAAGTTGAGGGGAGACCAAGACGAGACGTGAGATGGACAACCCCAAAACGTGTGTGAATTGATCAAATGAGATGAGTTTATATAGAGGGGACCAAGGTGCTTTATGTAGAGATACTATATATAGCTCAACACCCCTACTCAAATGAAGGTCCGTACCTGTGATGAAAATCCCTTGGGGGCTCAAAGGGAAAACCCATAGATCTATATACACCGACCGTTATATTAAAATATTTCAAATGTACTTTACAATGTTCAAAGCAGCTACATCACTCTTGTTTTATAATATGCCCTTTCAAGGTTCTTTAACACTAGAATGGTAACAGGACACTTTTGTGTCCTGTTAAGTGACCATTTTGCTTGAATTATTTGAAGAGTATGAAAATGAATTTCTAGGTGCTATATATCCACAAAGTTGCCTTATGAGCTGAAAAAAAGTTAGCATTTTTTTTGGAGTATCGATCTCACCATTAGCCTTACTCTTGCACAACATTTTTGAACCTAAACTGTGTGAAAAAACAGGTCCTGTTTTTTTCTTTTTTTCAATTTTTAGCAACTATACAACTCTAAACTTCATGTTTGTGAGGTTTAGATCGCTAGAGGTTAGGCCTTCATAGTTCTCAACATTTTTTGATGCTTGTAGAGAGAGCTAAGTGTTAAAATTGAAAGTTATGACCAATTTACAAGAATTGCATAATCCTATTTTTTCGCCAAAATTACCACTTTTATGATTTTTTGGGGCTTTCTTGATATCCAAATTCAATTTTGATTATGTAAGTGTAATGTATAACATAAAGCTAATCTTCCTTGAGTTTTGGGGGACCTAATATGCTATATAGCATAGTATATGATGATGGTTGAGTTTTTTGATTGCTGAAGAATACGATACATTTTAGAGTAGCAAGTATAACTTTCTCAATATTGCTAGTTTCTTAGGCCAATTGTGTGTATTTTGTAGGTAGTAACCATATCTAATGATAGAGTACAAACTTGGCTAGATATTGAGTAGTTTCTATGGGTTTCTAGAGGTCATAATGCTAAACCTAGTTTTTTCATGTTTGTTGTATTTAACACTTTATCATTGCCCCCAAGGTTCCAACCGTAAGAGATCCATTATCCTTTTGACATGCTCCATGGCTCCTTTTGAATCCAAAGGCCCAAAGGGAACTAAGAAAACATGTATATAGTATCTATATTGAGCGTGACTATAGAAACTTTAATGATAGGTCCGAAGAATGGCAAAAATGCAACTTTTTTGTACCTATTTTTTTTGCCCAAAAACAAATTAGTGAGGTAAAAGCAACCCTATGTTTTGGTCACTAACCCATTGAAGTTAACGGGGCATTTTATCTTATGTCCTACAAAAATCCCCACTCTTATTTATATGCAATCAATCGTAAGAAATTGCTGTTTTGGGCAAAATGCACTGGTCCATCAACTTTGGAGACTTGTAGTGACCAAGGGATGAGAAAAATTACAAGTTTCTCATTTTTCCCATATGTAGTAGTTACTGAACTATAAGCTCATGAAAGGATTTTTCAAAAGGAGTGGATCTACTATGGTTTTGGAACTTTTTCCTAAAACCCTGAAAGGACACTTTTATGTCCTGTTAAACAACCCTATATTATTCTAGTGTTAACAACCCTATATATATATATATATATATACAATTGATCTACTATAAATGCTTCGATAGAGTAACTTAAGCATTGTTGACCTCTTGTTTCATATGCTTGCACTCGTTTCGATAGAGTAGCTTTAGCATTGTTGGCCTCCCTAAAATGATTGGATACGCATTCTCACCCACTTGCATCACGTAGCAATCAACCAAGCACTCAATCCCGAAGACTTTTATCTTCACATCTTCACCTATTCCAAGACACCTTGCCTTTTTGTGGTTGGCCAACCTCATACGGATCGAAGCATTCACTGACATCTTAACGCCTATTTCTTTCATGATAGCCTCGGTCATGACACACATGGGCCTCGGTAATGATGTTAATAGCCCTATCTTCTCCATTTGCAGGCAACGGTTGGAGTTGTTGTTGCGGCGGCGGTGCTTCTAGTGCCCGTTCTTGATGATTCTATTCTATTCTTCCTCAACCACATCCATATAAGGGGTATATCCCTCCTCTCTCTCTTGGTGGTTCAGGAC
Source organism: Adiantum capillus-veneris (assembly GCF_014529385.1). NCBI lineage: Eukaryota > Viridiplantae > Streptophyta > Polypodiopsida > Polypodiales > Pteridaceae > Adiantum > Adiantum capillus-veneris. The sequence goes on from NC_140945.1 coordinate 78,558,304, forward strand.
AATCAGGGGCGTAGTGACCCTCTTCATCACAATTCACTACAAGAGGTTATTCATATTAGCGACGCTTACACAGCGACGCTAAAAAAATAATTTCCCGGCGTCGCTATGAGCGTCGCAAATTTACAAGTAAATTTGCGACGCTCATAGCGACGACGGCTGGGCTAAAAAAAATAACAGAGAGCGCCCAAAAATTCAGATCTCAGATATGAGGTTTTTGGCGCCCTCAAGCAAGGAGTAGGTAACGCTCTCCCTCTCTCTCTCTCTCTCTCTCTCTCTCTCTCTCTTTCTTCTCCACACACACACACACACACACACACACACACACACACACGAGGAGAGGAAGGAGAGCCAAGTATGCTCCTTCCCTCTCCTCACTCTCATGTTCCCTTCCCCTCTTTCTCTCTCCCTCTCTCTCTCTCTCTCTCTCTCTCACACACACACACACACACACAGTGTTTTTGAGAGAGAGAGAGAGAGAGAGAGAGAGAGAGAGAGAAAGAGTACAAACATAAACAAAAACGCACACACACATACATAAACAAAGAATGCACACACACATTGAGAGAGGAAAAGAGAGAGAGAGCATGCATAAACAAAAAACGCACACATTGAGAGAGGAAAAGAGAGAGAGAACATGCATAAACAAAAAACGCACACATTGAGAGAGGAAAAGAGAGAGAAAACATGCATAAACAAAAAAATGCACACACATTGAGAGAGAAAGAGAGAGAAACTAATTTAACGTCGTAGGAAACTAATTAAAATTAAAAGACCTAAAGATCTAGCCGACGAGGAGTTGAACTCAAGACCTATTATTCAACAGGGAAATGGCATAACCAATCTATCATACTTGGCATGGGTGATAGAAAGGTTATACCATTTATCTCTTTTTATTGGCACACACATCCACACACACGCACACACACAAGAAGAAGAGAGTTATAACGTCGTAGGAAACTATCATAAAAGACATTAAAGATTAGGTTAGATGTAGATTTACGTTAAATTAGATTTAGGTTTATTTAAGTTAAATTAGATTAGATTTATGTTTATTTTTAGTTAGATTTACGTTTATTTACGCTAGATTTAGATTTACGTTATATTAGATTAGATTTAGGTCTCCATAGACTGCGATGCCTGCATGAAGCGGGTGAAGAAAGCCCTCAATGGAATATAGGGTATTGCTGCCTTCACTCATGGTGGGCTCCGTCGATCCAAAAGTACTGGTGAAATGTCTTCAGAAGATAGGAAAGAAGGTGGATCTTCAGGGCGGCAAGAGTCACTACATCCCCGACAATGACCATCTAGACAACCTCTAGTCATTCAACAGCAACATCAAAGTTAGTAACAAGAGCAAGAACGGTCCAAAGGGCCAATTGCTGTCATCAGATGTGGATGGAGATGAGGCAGCGTCACCGCCGGAAGTTAACTCTCACATCTTTAGTGATGAGAATGCAAACTCTTGCCGAGTTATGTGAAAAATTATGTGTTAAATCAGTTTTAAGGTTCTTATAATCCCTGCTAGTTTAGATCTTTGTTTTTAATATAACATAATTTACGTTAGATTTAGATTTATGTTATATTAGATTAGACTTAGGTTTATTTAGGTTTACCCACACACACACACACACACACACACACACACACACACACACACACACAAGAAGAAGAGAGTTTTAACGTCGTAGGAAACTATCCCAAAAGACGTTAAAGATTAGGTTAGATGTAGACTTACGTTAAATTAGATTTAGGTTTAGTTTTAGTTAGATTTACGTTTATTTAGATTTACGCTTATTTACGTTAGATCGAGTCCACGCAAGAATTACTTACGGTTTAGGGTTTAGAGTTAGACGAACAATGAAAAGATCTACTGTGAAAAGATGTTAAGATGCTGTGAAGTACTACAGCTAGAGAAGAGGCAAAGGGGTTTTGTCCACTACATGCAGTATCATATAGACGTGGGTCTGTAGATTTCTTGTACCCACAAATATAGGTATTGACCAATAAAGACGAGATTATAACCCGGTGGTTCTGATCTCCGTGCACCTCTAGACCGAGGTGTACGGGGATTGGACATGACTAGAGAATGTGAGGTAGAGAGAGAGAGAGAGAGAGAGAGAGAGAGAGAGAGAGAGAGAGAGAGAGAGATAAGACGAAGAAAGCCAATAGAATATTAAATTTGTTGTCCAGGTTATAAGATTTTTATCCTCATTATGAGTAGTGACGAGGATGTGGGACCGTCCAACCGAAACACCTATCTCTCAACGAGGGTCTTATGTCCTTGTAATCAATGCAAGCATGCTGTGCGACGGACAAGACGTGTTTCTTTGCAGCACGTTCGCAAATTTGGCGAGTTCGATCCATCTATTATAGATCGAGTTGTTGCCAATTATAACTCGTCGGACTCTGACGCTGGCCAACAAGCAGCAATCTTGCTACCCAATAGACGTGTTCGCAGGCGCTTTGGTAAAGTAGCATATGTGAGGCCACAAGATGTAGCCTCTGACAGCTCGGGGGATGATCATGCAGAGCACATTCCCAACGAGGCAATGTTTGAGCCCCAGATTGATGAAATGATCGAGACGATCATGGATTCAGAAAGACTTATCTATGATGATATGAAAAGTGAAGCCGATACGCCATTGTATAATGGAGCACGTATGTCTAGATTGAAAGCACTCCTGGTTCTTCTCAACAAGCGGGCAAAGTTTGGATGGAGTGACACTAGCATCACAGCGCTTTTCAGGTGATCTATTACAATTAGTTTACTTTAATAAAACTCTAAATGTATAATGATCTGATAGATTTTTACACAACTGTATCGTATTTTTATGTTGTGTAGATTGCTTAAAGAGCACATACTACCAGCTGACAATGTGATGCCAGATTCCCGTGAAGCAAGAAAGATTTTGCGAAACTTGGGGATGGATTACAATTCTATCCACGCTTGTCCTAATGACTGCATTCTTTTCAGAGGGGAATACATAGACATGGAGAAGTGTCCGAAATGTGATTCCGAAAGATATCGAGTAGATCTCCACTGGACAAAAATTCCACAAAAGGTTTTGCGACATTTTCCTCTGCTTCCTCGCATCAAGCATTTCTTCGAATGTAAGTCCATGGCCGCCCTACATCATGGCATGAGGAGAATAAATCTTTGGATGGTGTGCTACGAATTCCTGCAGATTGCGCAGCCTGGAAACATATAGATGGAACATGGTCGGATTTTGCCAGGGAAGCTCGAAATTTGCGCTTAGGCTTGGATATGGATGGCGTAAATCCATTTGGTCAAAGATCAACATCTTACAGTGTATGGCCCGTTGTCATCGTCAACTACAACATTCCCCCGTGGTTGACTACGAAGAAGGGGCACCTATGGCTAAGCTTGATTGTGCCAGGGCGATATAAAGTGAAGAATATGGATGTGTATCTTCGTCCACTATTGGAAGAGCTACAACAATTGTGGATTGGTATAGAGGTGGTGGATATGAGCCAACACACAGGACGACGGAATGCTTTGATCAGAGGCATTCTAATGTGGACCATGCATGACTATCCCGGGCTAACAGAATGCTCAGGTGATCTATTGACACTCCTCACTCAGACACTGTAAATCTTGTTTTTTCCCATAGTTGATCTATTATCATGTGTATACATGCAGGGCTTCAAACAAGCGGATACAGAGCATGTGTCACATGTGGACCTAGACTGAATGCACCTAGGGCGCCCTCACTGAAGAAGCAAATCTACGAAGGTCATCAAGCGTATCTTCCAGAGAATCATGTGTTACGCGATGGCTTTTTGGGAAGAGAGCCACCAAGGATGTCTACACAAGCATGGTTAGAGCAGAAGGAGATGTGGGATGACGGATTGCCTCCAGGGATGAAGAGACTATCTCTATGGTACGAGTTACCATACTGGCCCCGACTCATGATCAATCACTTGCTCGATCCAATGCACATATTCAAGAATGTGGGTAATCTACTATGGGACCATTTGACCGGCAAGAAAGATACTTTGGGAGCCAGAGTTGACCTTAGAAATACTTTGGTAATCTACTATTGGTAGCTACACACCTCTACCTACTCCGCCAGGACCCACCCCACTCGACACTCGTCGCTTCGGGGCCCAGACGCCCGTGGAGACACCTGACGTCCGTACCCCCATCGACACACCGCTAGAGACCCCTGCCGGGACACCCAGGTTCACGCGTCACCGGCCAGAGGGCTTGCCTTACTCCATCGACTTCAGCGGCGGCATCATCATGGATGATGATGGAAAGAAGTTGATCTCGCGCATGCGTGGTCTTTGCTCTCAGCTGTTTAGACACTACATACTAAACAAATGGAGTGAAGTACCAAGTGATTTAAAAGCCAGAGTCATCAACATACTTCATGATGAGTTTCCCGTTCCAACACGGGATCAGCGCTTCAATGAAGACCTGATGAAGATTCGAATGCGCCAATACTGCAAACACAAGCGTTCCGAAGTGCAAAAAGCAATCAAGCATGGGTGGAACAGGCCAGATTGGCTGGCCAAAGAAGATTGGAAGAATGCGAAGAAAGAAGCGCGCGAGAATCCCGACAAGTGGAAGCAACAAAAGAATGCAGCCAGAGCGCGAGTAAAGGCAGGGACATTTTTTGCAGGAAAATACCTAAACCAACTCCAAAATTCACCAAATTTCACACATTTGATCCTCGATACTGAAATCCCATTTCCACATCCCCACATTCCATTTTTGACCACTTCTAGGGCGATGCACGTACCACCGCAGATCAGGCCCTGCAAACAGACAGTTACCACATGTGTCAAACTTCTTGAGCGGGATTAGAGTACCCACACTTGTCACTTGCATTATTTACATTCTAGAAAGCTCAAACACATTATCTAGAGCCAAAATAATCTACCTAAAACCATATCCAAGGCCCCGATACCCTATACGGGCATGTACATGTGTTCGACTGCCGACACGCAAGCACGCATATTTACAATGTGCACACGTTGCACCTTTTTTTGAACTTGAAACCACTTTGCAAAGCTCCCAAATTCATGTATTTACATCTTTTTGTACATATGACCATGCATATAAACGCTACTTTGTACACGCCAAAAGAGGTCTATCATCATTGCCCACCCTCTAGGTAGAGCATTTATGCTCAACCAAGAGACTATTTGCATCTGGAACCACATCCCTTGCAAAATATTTCTTTAGTCTATAACCATTTGTTCTGTAGCTCAAACGTTCACCAGACAATTTTTCCAACTCATAGGTGCCATTAGAAAATACATGCTTCACTCTGTATGGACCCAACCATTTGTCCCTCAATTTCTGAAAAGTAAAATCCAAGCAAGAATCATATTTCATCACCAAATCTCGTTCACTTTGTATGGACCCAACCGTTTGTCCCTCTTATTAATTTTCTCCATCCTTGTCTCTGCTTGTTGAAGATAATAATCACTGGCTTTCTCTCTATTCATTCGCAGCAACTCTAGAGAAAGAATTCTTTCTTGCAGCTTGTCATTATGCTCAGCTTGCATTCTGCACAAAAACTTCAAGGCATCCAGCTGCACTTGTATGGGCATAAGAGCTTCTTTTCCATAAACAAGTTCATATGGTGTAAACTGTGTTGACACTCTATACGCAGTTCTATAAGCCCACAAACACTTTTCCAAGTCCAAGTCCCACTCTTTAGGATGCTCTCTAGCATACTTTGATAGCATCTTCACAATTTGACCATTGTAGTTCTCAACCAACCCATTGCATTGTGGCTAGTAAGGAGAAGAATGCCTATGCTGAATTTTCAATTTCTCCCTGAGAGCAGCAACAAGTTTTCCCCTAAATCTTGGTCCACGATCAGAAATAATAACCATAGGAGCTCCAAACCTACAACACACCTGTTCATATAAAAAAGAGGCCACTCTTCCTACGGTTACATCTTTTACTGATCTTACCTCCACCCATTTTGTCAAATAGTCCACAGCCACAAGGATATACCTTTTACCATTGTTGGTCCTTGGCATTGGACCTACAGCATCTACTCCCCATTTTGCAAATGCATCAAAAGACATTATAGATTTCTGAGGCTCAGCCAAAAGCTTCAGATTTGAAAGCACTTGGCATTCATGGCATGAATTGCACCAAAAATAAGCATGTCTCATCATAGAGGGACAACAGTAACTTGCTCTCAAAACACGAAAGACAACCTGATCCTTGCCTTGACGTCCTGTTTTTTCATGGCAGTGCTGCAAAATCAAGCCTATCTCTTCTTTGTATGGCACTTTTCTCAAAATGCTATCCTTGCCATAAAGCATGAGATCCTCACCTACCAATGTGTAGTTTCTTGATTTTGCAACTATTCTCTTACGCCGAACCTTTGACATGCCCTTTGGACATTGCCCTTTACTAAGAAATACTTCTACATCTTGCAATGATTCCCTTCCTGCATACAAGGCTTCCTTGACCTTTAAAGGAGCTACCAAGGCATCCAACTTGTCCCTAGCCAACTCATCAGCTTCTTTATTCTGCTCACGAGGAACATGCTTAAACTGTATCTTCTCAAACTCATGCAAAAGCTTCTTGATGCCATAGAACCACTTCTTCAAATCGTCTTTCTTAACATTCCACAAACCAAGCAACTGATTCATGACTAGCAATGCATCCCCTTTTGCAATGACCCTCTTCAGTCCAAACTCAACACACTGCTTCAACCCAAGGAAAAGCGTGAGATACTCAGCCTCATTGTTACTTTCAGCTTCATCAAGATCGTAAGCTCTAGAAAAGATCACATCGCCTTTTGGGTTCGTAATGACTACCCCTTAACTTGCCTTTTGAAGAACTTTCATGTATGCACCATCAAACATCATTGTATACGCATCTGTAATATCTACTTCCTCTTCATGATCATCATTATCAACCCTTGGGTAAGATGGAAGCCCCCCCCCTTATGTATCACTATGTCTGCCAAGTGAGCTTTAACAGAATGATCCACTTTAAACTCAAACTCATACTCTTGAAGCTCCAAAGTCCACTTTAAGATGCGCTTGCTAGGCTTCAAATGTTGTACTACATCCAGCAAAAGATTCGATGTGGTGAGCACATACTAGAACTTTTGGGGCAACAAATAGGTTTTAAACCTTTGACAAGCAAGAACCAAGGCGAATATCCACTGTTCCATTTTCGTGTAGGAGAGCTCGCTTACATTCTTCATCTTGCTCTCAAAATAAACTGGCTTCAAGTTCCTTCCTTGCTTTTGTATGAGAACCGACCCAAAAGCTACTAACCCCACACTAATAGATACATAGAAAATCGACTGCAAGTCAGGAGGACTCATTGTTGGTAAAGCACACAATACCTCCTTGATGCCATCAAAAGCCTGTTGCATGTCTTCATTCCATTCAAACCCTTGAACTCTTTGACTCAATTTCTGGAGAGGATACACATACTGACATAGCATCCAGAAAAAACGTGACAAGTACCTGAGCTTATGCACAAATGATGCCAAATCCTTTGTGTTGCTGGGCGGATCCATAAGCAATAAAGCCTTAACTTTCTCTGGGTCAACTTCTATTCCATTTTGGGAAACCACATGTCCTAGCAAATGGACTCTGGCATGAGCAAACTTACACTTCTTTGGGTTGAGTTGCCCACTCTCTTGTTGAAGAGTTTCAAAACTCAACCTCAGCTTCTCCAAATGTGTGACCCTTGAGCTATAACACCCAATGTCATCCATGAAAACATGAATGAACTTACCCAAGTAGGGACCAAACAATCTATTCATCCATCCTTGGAAGGTAGCATCCATTCTTGGGCACAATGAAAACTGGAGAGACCCATTCGGACTCCTCCACTCGAAAGATGAAATCTGCTTCCAAAAGCTTTGTCACCTCTTCATGAAGTGCGTTCTCATGAATGACCCCCAACTTCCTAAGCTTTTGAGCCTTTGGCTTGGCACCTTCTTTTAGATTGATTCTATGCTCGACTCCTTTCGCTCCTTGCAACTCTGTATATTCAGTGGGGCGAATAGCTTTGGAAACTCTGTAAACATGTCTTCATACTCTTTTTTTTCTTTTTTTGTCAATTCCTCTCCTAGCATCCTCCTTACATTCACTTTGGCAGGCTCTACAATTGCTTTTGGACTATCCTTCTCCTCCTTGACCTTCACATCATGCATCGATGCTTCCTTTTTAACACTTATCCCAAAAAGATCAGGACTTAATTGCATCAAGCCTTCGTCTACACTTTCCTCTGATGATGTAGACGAAGCATCACTATCGTATGATGTGGTTTCCGTCGAATCCGTATCTTGCATCTCCACTAGGGCCTGTGTACGGCTCTCGTGTGTCTTCATGTTGTAGACAATGGTAGTTCCTTTCTCTTTGTCGGGGATGGCGATCAAGACCGTGCCCCAATCCTCCTTAGCACCAAGGGCTATAAGCCATGGCCTCCCTAAAATGATTGGATACGCATTCTCACCCGTTTGTATCACGTAGCAATCAACCAAGCACTCAATCCCCAAGACTTTTATCTTCACATCTTCAGCTATTCCAAGACACCTTTCCTTTTTGTGGTTGGCCATCCTCATCCGGATTGAAGCATTCACTGACATCTTAACGCCTAATTCTTTCATGATAGCCTCGGCCATCACACACACCTGGGAACCACCATCCACATATGCTTGCACTTCCGTCTTGTTTCCCTGCATACCTTCAACTATTGGCACCATATCCACTGGGTGACCAACCCTCAAAGATGACACCATGCGATGACGCTTTTCCTTCTTGGAAGGAAGCCGCGTACTCACGCACTTGGTCCACTGCCTCCTCAATTTAGCGTTCAAAGCCACCAATTGACCAAAAGATATATTTGCCTTTTGATTTCGTATGTCTTCGACAATATCATAGTCTTCAACACCTTGGCCAAGGAGGTAGTCCTTTGGACCAATTTTCCTTCTTCGCCGCCTCTTGCTACTTTCTGGTTTGTCTTCTACCTTAGCCTTTCCTTTCCTTGCTCTTATTTCCCTCTCTTCTTCTTTCTCTTGCTCCCTATCATGCCTAGATCTCTTATTGGCCAAAACATCCACATCTTAATGCTCAAGGGTAATGATGCTAATAGCCCTACCTTCTCCATTTGCAGGCAACGGTTGTAGTTGTTGTTGCGGTGGCGGTGCTTCTAGTGCCCATTCTTGATGATTCTCTTCTATTCTTCCTCGACCACGTCCATATAAGGGGTATATCCCTCCTGTCTCTTGGTGGTTCAGGACAATCAGGGGCGTAGTAACCCTCTTCATCACAATTGTAGCATCTACCTTGTAGCCTTCGTCGCCTGCGTGTTGGCCGCTCCTCTCAACCTGGTTTCAACCTAGTTGGTTGTCCCCATTCCATATCGAGTATCTGGATGGAGAGTCAATGATTGAGTCATCGTTTGTCTTCAGTCGTGGGCGACTGTCTGTAAGTGGTTGGGGGACAGCACCTCACTCTTACTGTTGCTATTCATCCCTCGTAGGATGGGCAGCTTACAAGCATTCTATTTAGCACTAAAGGATATGCAAAGTGCATACGTTAGCAAGCAGTGAAACAACTAGATCGGTTACCTTTCTGGTTTGAAGTTTGCTTCATATGATGAAAGACATGTTACGGCTAGTTCTAGTGGACTTTTGGAGGGAATCCAGTGGTTGCAAAACGTTATACTTTTTAATATCGAAGCCAAATGAAGAAATTTTTAAAGTGTGACCACATGTGTAAAACAACTGTAAGGTGATGGGCTCATTATTTTTTGGAGTGGAGAATGTTTCAACTTCTGGGAGAGAGTCAAGTAGTGCCATTTAAAAAAGGTTTCTGTTGAGCTTTCTTGTAATCACTCTATGAACGGTAGATTTCTCTATTCTTGTGGTGGGTAGAACTCTAGCTCTGATAGTGCTCTACCCTAGTTGTGCTAGTTCTCTTTCCTTTAAAGGAGCTGATAGTGTCGTTCCATGAGGACCCCATTAAGCAAGTCTGCTCATCTGGTCCCAAACCAAAACCAAAGGGGAAGGATAGTGAGATGAAATCCCTTTCGAGTATGAACGAGACAATGACACCTAGCATGGATGTGGAAGACAAAAGCATCCCGAAGACAAGGCCAAGTGCTAAGAAGATTGTGTCCATGGAACGTTCACAACAAGCATCTGCCCTTTTCGATGAAGAGGGTCCAAGCGAGTCCGCGGGGAGGCAAAGAGTTGAACATTGAATATCCCTAGTTTTACTTTTTTTCACTTGTTTTTGATGCATGCGTGTTTGAATGCATCTTCCATGCATACATGTGTGAATGTAATCAACTACGCTGTTGGCTTCAAAAAAATTGTGTTTTGGTAAGTGTCGGAAAATTTTCCACTTGGTGAAAGTGTGCATGCTTCATTAATTTTTTATATGATACTCGGTCTGCATGCATGTTTCAATGTGCTAAACCTTTGAGCATGACCCCAACCCAGATGATGTGGTGTAGGAGGTATACATTCTTTAGCTGAATATAACATGAAACTATATTCCGTTGAACTAGAGGGAGAAACAACATGTAGACGAGAAAAACCGAGAGAGAAGTTGAGGGGAGACCAAGACGAGACGTGAGATGTAGAACCCCAAAAAGTGTGTCAATTGATCACACGAGATAAGTTTATACAGAGGGGACCAAGGTGCTATATGTAGAGATACTATATATATCTCAACACCCCTACTCAAATGAAGGTCAATCCCTTGGGGGCTCAAAGGAAAAACCCATAGATCTATATACACCCACCATCATATCAAAATATTTCAAATATACATTTACAATGTTCAAAGGAGCTACATCACTCTTGTTTTATAATATGCTCTTTCAAGGTTCTTTAACAACCCTATATATATATATATAGATATATATATATATATATATATATACACACACACACACACACACAAATGAGCTACTATAAATGGTTTGAAAGAGTAGCTTAAGCATTGTTGACCTCTCGTTTCATATGGTTGCAATCGTTTCGATAGAGTAGCTTAAGCATTGTTGGCCTCCCTAAAATGATTGGATACGCATTCTCACCGGCTTGCATCACGTAGCAATCAACCAACCACTCAATCCCCAAGACTTTTATCTTCACCTCTTCAGCTATTGCAAGACAGCTTGCCTTTTTGTGGTTGGCCATCCTCATATGGATCGAAGCATTCACTGACATCTTAACGCCTGCTTCTTTCATGATAGCCTCGGTCATGACACACACCTGCGCACCACCATCCACATATGCTTGCACTTCCGTCTTCTTCCCCAGTATAGCTTCAACTATTGGCACCATATCCACTGGGTGACCAACCCTCAAAGATGACACCATGCTTTGATGCTTTTCCTTATTGGAAGGAAGCCGCGTACTCACACACTTGGTCCACTGCCTCCTCAATTTAGCTTTCAAAGCCACCAATTGACGAAAAGATATATTTGCCTTTTGATTTCGTATGTCTTCTACAATATCATACTCTTCAACACCTTCGCCAAGGAGGTAGCCCTATGGACCACTTTTCCTTCTTCGCCGCCTCTTGCTACTTTCTGGTTTGTCTTCTACCTTAGCCTTTCCTTTCCTTGCTCTTGTTTCCCTCTCTTCTTCTATCTCTTTCTCCCTATCATGCCTAGATCTCTTATTGGCCAAAAGATCCACATCTTGATGCTCAAGGGTAATGATGTTAATAGCCCTACCTTCTCCATTTGCAAGCAATGGTTGCAGTTGTTATTGATGATTCTCTTCTATTTTCTTCCTCGACCACGTCCATATAAGGGGAATATCTCTCCTCTCTCTCTTGGTGGTTCAGGACAATCAAGGGCATAGTGACCCTCTTCATCACAATTGTAGCATCTACCTTGTAGCCTTCGTCCCCTGCCTCTCCAAGCTGGCCGCTGCTCTCTTTGGTTCCTATTCATTATGTTAATTCTTAATTCTTGCAACTCACCAGCAAGATCATGCAAAACCCGGGCCGTAACAGGATCTGGACCTTGAACCACTCGCTCCACTCTATCATCCGTTGTCAGAGGGACCATTGGTTGCACCACAACTGGCTCAGTATGTGTCAGGCCTTGCTCCCACCTTCTCTTGATCTTCTTGATCTTGGCCTCGGAAATTTCCATAGCTCTTGCAAATGTAGCAGGCTCCTCTTGATCGACCTTCTCCCTTACACTTGGATGGAGACAATCCATAAACTGACGCACTTTAAAGAAATCCCCTGGAGGTACTTGGGATGTCGCCTCTAATTGAACCCAAAGTCCTTTGAAGTGTGCAAAAACTCTTTAAAGCTAGCATGAACATCTTGCTGCAAACCTCTCAATTTTGTCGTCGCTTCTGTTGCGGTTAGTTTCTTTCCAAACCTGTCAAAAATTGCCAGCTTCACCTGCTCCCATGTTTGGTTTTTTTCTTCCTCTAAACCTTCAAACCACTCCCGAGCTTCTCCTTTGAGCGCAAGAGGAAATACATGAAGCTTGGCTTCGTCATTCACAATGTGCATACCAAGCGTATGCCACTCGAAGTCCGCAATCCAGTCCTTCACATCCTCCTTCCCTGTAAACACTGGCCGACTATACGCCATCCCTTTAAAGTCCCTTCTCCCTTGCGTGAGTAATTCCACAAAATTTGAAGTCTTGCACCTCAACCAAACCACCACTTTTCTTCAATGAAGCTCGAACTTCATAGCAAAACCGATTCACCTGGGTGCACAACCGGCAAATTTCCGCTCCCCAGCGGGATCGCCAAAGGATGATGGAGCAAAAGACGCCGTGCGCACACTCACACACAGAGACAAAGGAACACAACAGAAGGTATTTACTTGAATTCCTCACCTCACTCACTACCACTCAAAAGCTCACTAAAAAATCTACCCACAAGCTCAATTCAAACTCCAAACGCCTCGACTTACAAGCCCTTGCCTGCACGCAGACACTACAAGGTGAGTCGAGGTGATCAACACTTGAAATCACGCTTGATTGATGACCAAAATATACAAGAAAACCCATCAGAAAACCAAAAACTCAGCCACAAAAGGAAACTCTGAAACCATTGCAAAAGCTTCACCAAACTCCAGTCTGTTGGACTCGATCTTGCAGAAATCCGCACCTTCTTCCCTCAATTCCTTGCACACACACATCCATGGAAACCTCAGAACTCCCATAGACTCTCCTAAGTGAAAAATTGAAGAGAGAAAGCTCTCATTCACTACTCCACACACTCGAAAACAGGACACGAACGCAATGGGATTGCACTAGACCACCTGTAGGAACCCTGCTTACTCCCATACACATAGGGGTGCAAGTGTTGATATTTTACTTCAAAAGATCTCCCTCAGCATCAACACTCACGGCACTGTGAGTGATGTGGCAATTGAAGCCATTTCACACCTTTTTTGACCATTTTTTGACCCTTTTTGGCCAGTTTTGACCCCTGACGGGCATTTTTCGCAGGAAAAACCCCAAACAAACTCCAAAATTCACCAAATTCTTCACGCTTGATCCTCCATACCCAAATCACATTTCCACATCCCAAAACTCCATTTTTGACCACTTCGAGGGCGATGCACGTATCACCGCAGATCAGGCTCAGCAAATAGATAGTTACCGCATGTTTCAAACTTCTCGAGCGGGATAAGAGTACCCACACTTGTCACTTGCATTACTTACATTCTAGAAAGCTCAAACACATTATCTAGAGCCAAAATAAGCCACCTAAAACCATATCCAAGGCCCCGATACCCTATACGGGCATGTACATGTGTCCGGCTGCCGACACATAAGCACGCATATTTACAATGTGCATACGTTGCACCTTTTTTCGAACTTGAAACCACTTTGCAAAACTCAAAAATGCATGTATTTACATCTTTTTGTACATATGACCATGCATATAAACGCTACTTTCTACACACCAAAAGCAGTCTATCATCGTGAGTCATGATTGAGGACGTGCTTGATGACCAAATTTCTTGTGGTGTTCAGGTCAAACAGGACTCCTACATAGGAGGGGACGAGCCCTAAGAGTAGGGCGTGAGAGAGAACACACACACACTCAAGGAAATTCCAAGACTCAAGATGCTTAAAGGAAACACGTTAAGCCCCTAGCCCTATTTCCCTCATAGTGTGCCTGAATCCTATTAGATGGACTTTAGGGAGGTCCAATGAGAATTTAGATGCTTTAAAAAAATTAATTAAGATGTCTTTATAAAAGGGGGAAAGAAGGAAACTTGCCAAATGCTACCCATACTGCTTGATATGACCATAGCTTGTGATTGGCCAGGGTTGCCATACACCAATTAGGAGCAAGCTAGAGTCGAGAGAGAGATGTCGACGAAGGCAAGGGAGAGCCCTCCTTTTTTCCCATTCGCACGTACACAAACACACTCTCTCATGTGTTGAGCAATAAGTACATCTCCTTCTCCAAGCTTGAGAAGTAGAGATCCTACACCAACCCCACTTGGCTATGGAATGCAAGTCCAACTAGGAGTCAAGCCTCAATGGCATGCTCATCTTCTCTACCATCTATATTACTATGCTAAGCTAGGCTTTAAGAGTAATCTATGGTGAGACAAGTACTCCTTTCTTGTATGCTACATCATCTTCCTCTTCCCTTCCCTCACTCCTTGCTAGCTCTCTCCACCTTTGAAGGTGTTTGAGGTCTTGGGATTGAGTCCAGGGACAAGTTAATGTTTTTGCAAGTTAGTTACATGCATAATACTGGTGCATGAAGCTTACCATCTTCATGGCACCATTAAGGTCTCAACTAGGAGCAAAGCATGTATTGTACCAAGTCTCTCTTCAAGGGAGAATCTATAATACAAAATCTGTTTGGAGGGAGGAGTGGCTCCAAGTAAATCCGGTCCTCGATTGTTGTCAATTTCTCTAAATATCTATCTCTCTCTCCCCCCCCCCCCCCCCCCCCCCCCCTCTCTCTCTCTCTCTTGGAAGTATTGTTCATGCCAAGCTAGCAAGTTATGATGTTTATTTTGAAACCTTCGATTGAGTACTCTATGTCTGTTTATTAAGAATCCTCTTAACAGAATGCTCACTATTGTTACTTATATTCCGCTACAATCGATGCTATTAGCCATATTCCGTTGCAAGAAGCATTTATAATAGCTTGCTGGGAGATCTTGGTCTTCGAAGTCAATTTGAAAATTGAATCTCTCTTCCTTTCCACTCAAAATTGATTACAAACTTTCCATCTGGACGTAGAATGATCATAGCTATCATAAAGGTCGACGTGGTTGTATCAATGAATGACAAGAGACATTGTATAAATGCACTCTTGTGTCAACTGACTATGAAAGACATACGATCATGATACTTTTGAGGCCCTTGTCCTGATTAGGTGCTCCCCTCTACTTACTATCTATGTAGTGCAACCTTGCCATGCCATAGTCCATAGGTACAATACGAGTCATCTCCTGTTTTAGGTGTCACTAAAGAGTACCTATCTAGAAAGTAGTAGAAAGAATATGGATCAAGGAAATTGCAACATATATCCCGAAACTTCTTCCGCCATGCATATTGTATAGATATCTCAATCAAAGAAGAATCGAGCCTATGGAGGCAAACGAAGCTTTACTTGATCTCACTTTTAATTTTCCAACTCTATTCTAAAGCGAGAAACAGGTTTGTGGGCATATGCTTTAGAGTTGGGGTCCCTCAAAACCCAGGTTCATAAGGCGAAAGCTTAGAGATGGTGGCTTTAAAAACAGAAGTTGCCAGGAAACAACTTGGGCAATATCACTGTCTTTCTTTGGGACTACGGGTTTCACTAGAGCAAAGAAGGCATAGGAGGTGTGCCTAGGAAGCGGCCAGGCCATTTTAAAGACGTTTTGTGCACCTACACTCAATGCCATTAAGGCCTTGTGTTCTATATTACAAGCATTGTCCGATACAAACCCCTTGACCTCCTCAAGAGCGCCCTTAGAGGCAGTTGACAAGAAGAGGGGAAGGGTTGATCTCTAGGCCTAGAATGCAACACAAGCGGACGATATTGGGAGATGGGGTAGGCCTAAACATAGTTGTCCGGTGCCATGCACCAAAGGAGACCGCTTTGCCTCCCTCCATGAGCAGGAGATAAGCTTATAAGCTACGGATGGACCCCCGATAATTCGCCTTCTAGAATTATAAGGAGATGGATTGGGGGGGGGGGGGTGGGGGGTGGGGGGGGGTAAGTCTTACTCAAGGGAAAGGGAGAGGGGAGAAGGAGAAGGAGAAGAGATAGAGATGAAATGAGAGAAACATGTCTTCTCTGATAGGTATATCCTTAAATAAAAATGCCATTCACATATATAGAGAGAGAGATTTTGATGAAGCCATCAGAGGTTAACATTGCTCGCATAATTTTTGTTACTCTCATCTGATGCCACTTGAAGTTCAATTTTCGATATTACAAAACATAAACCCTTTTCATACAAATCAGATTGTCATCGAGAATAATCTGATGAGTACTTCCTTAGGAATAAAGATTATCCAATCAAGGTATATTAAAATAAACTAATTGTAGATAGAGGTTTTTCTAAGACTTTTTGCCTGCAAGTGGCAAGTCCCTTTTTACAAAGAGTGAATCCCTCACGAAAGGCTGTTGTTACAAAGAGAGGCTTCCTCCAGACCTCGATCATCGCTTACATGCAACGTCAATGCTCCAACAGGTATGAGGATAGGGCTAATGAAACTTCGAATGTCGAATCAAAGTCACCTCTAAGCAATGTTCAGAAAAAATCCATTTTCCAAACATACAAAATTCGTTTCCTTATATTTTCCAAGAGGAAATTTTACAAAATTAGGTTACGTTTTTAGGATTTACAATAATTTTCTCTATTTTTGGAAGACTAGCCATTCTTGTACGCTATCCTCAGAAGATAAAATCTAATCAAAGAAGGTCTTGCACTTGGCGTATCAATCAAAGTGGAGTTCTCCCCTCTTCTTCTCTCTCCATCAATAATGTTGCCAAAGGGTTTGTCAAGTAAGATGTGTTCTACATTGATGTTTTCTTGATTTCTTGTTGTTTTCTTTTTCATCTCTAATCCAACATATATATATATCTAATATCATTTCCTTAACCAAATCTATCTCTCTCACTCTTAGTAATTCATCCTCTCTACAAATTTTAGGTTCTCCTTGCTATAGGTACATCTCTCTCCGCAGTATCCTTATTGCCTACGGGCAAGAATAGGGCTTGGGAGGGAAACTCTCTTCTCTTCTCTTCCCTTCTCTTCTCTCATATCTACATTTCTCATATACTATCCTAGATGAATAACCCACATGATGATAATTTCTATCGCTTTCACTCTGTACGATCTATTAGAATTAACATATAGATTAGCCGTAAAATACACTTTCAACAACGTATAGTGTTTCTCTTTGTCCCAGAAAGACTCAATGAGATACTTCTATCACCGGATCCCATTATACTACCTCTCATAGAATATAACTTTTCTTTTGACGTAAGCGTAGTTATCTTGCTATGAACCAAGAGGATTTCTATACATAATTAATCCCAATCACTAGACAAAATATATATATTATGATAAGCACAAAACTACAATTCCAAAGAACAATTCGTAGCCTATTTGGTTAGTCAAGATTGAATTCCATTAACTCATCTATTAACCCTTTCATACTACCCATGATACGATATGACCATAGCCTTGATGTTTTCATCTTTGTGTTATTTTGACATTCTCTTTTGTATTCTTTTTTTGTGTGTGTGAGTGCAAGAGAGAAAGAGTGGGTCTTTTTTTGATTGCACTTCCTTTCAAACCCTAGTCTTCATGGCATCTATGGTTTAACTCCTTCATATAGTTTTTTTTTGAGTTCTCTCACAAACTCTCACAGCCATAAGCCCGGTGCTTTCCCGACAAGACCGCAAATTTCTCGACAACGTTTAGCTAGGAATGAAAATATCCCCAAGCATGTTGGAGAAATCCGACAGAAACCTCGGCAATTGAATTCGTTTGTATATTAAAGTCTAAAGTAGGAAAGAAATGATTGACGGATATACTGTTGCAATAGGAAAGAATGTTTGCTAGGGAAAATTTAGCTCAGCATGTTCATTCTGTTTCCAATGTTGAATTAGTCATGAATCCCCTCCTGATCACAGGGGGCAGAGTTCCTGGTTAAGGGCTCTTGAATCCACGACTGCTGGTTAAGCGGTGGGAATCCACGTCTGCTGGTTAAGCGGTGGGAATGTCCATGTCGTGCTTTCTATGCGGTGGACATACCTAGTTGTATGGGCAGCTAGGCGACAACTGGAGGAGTAAACTCTCACTGGACCGGGGGATGTTGTACCTCCAGAACATTGGAATTTTAATGAATAAGTTTGAGTAGAATTTTTACTAGAATACTGTCTTGGTGTTGTTTGCAGTATTGATTGAAGGGATGTCTTAACGAACAATGTGCTTCGGAATTAAAACAAGGAATGATTATGTTGAACAACCTTTGTGGTAGTAATTAGGTCACACAAGGAAGTGTGAGTGTGGGGGTGGAAAGTGGGGGCTTGGCTCAGGTTGCCAATGCCTACGAGATGGGTGGTCCCAATTGGTCGGGAAGTCTCTGTCCCCATTGTGCCTTTTGTTAACCTGTCGGTCTCTATTGGGGTTGGACGTCCATGTTTTCTGAACACATTGAGGCCATTGCACCATGAACCTTCATCCTTCCCTTCCTTGGACACTGTCGACCTATGTGCCCCTGTTCTCCGCAGTACATACATAAGCCATTAATGCGTCGCCTTTGCTTCTCCTAGGCTCAGAGAGGTTCAAACCGTGCTGAATCAATTTGCATGGGCTCAACGCTTGATTCATGGCCCTGTTGAGGTGTGTATCCATTATGTGTCACTTTTGTTTGGGGTCACAATGTTCCCGCAAGACGCTTCTCCTGTCTCCTTCAAATAGTCGATTATCACATTCTATTGCTTGAGAGAAGAACTCGCTTAGTGTGTGAGCCTTTGGCATAGTCAATAAAAGATCTTTTATGTCATCCTTTAATACCCACTGAAATTGGCTAATGAAATATTCCTCATGCCAAGTCAGATCAAAAGTGAGCTGTTGAAATTTGGATGCATAGAGGAATGCAGGTCTTGATCCTTGGCGGAGATTTCTAAGTTTTCTTTCAGCAACCCTTGCTCTATCAATATCCCCAAAGGTTACAGAGAACTCCCGCACAAAAGCTTCAAAGTCATTAAGGAGAGGAGATTCTTTTTCAAGTAAGGGAGAAAACCAAGAGAGAGCCATACCTGAGAGGAGGGTCCCAATAAGGCCTACTTGAGAGACATCATCTGGATAATGCTCTCATTGCATTCGAATGAAGAGATGCACTTGTTCGAGAAAACCTCTAAACTTTGATCTAGTCCCATCAAATTTTTCCGACATGCTGACCTTCGGCTCCATCTTATGTTGTTGAGAATAGCTGGATCTTGCACCTTGTGCTTGTCTCTTGAAGCTCTTGAATTTGACGTTGAAGATCTTGCAACGCTGGTCCTAAGATTAGGGGTTGCCTTGCTTGAAGTTGAGAGATACTCTCGCGAAGTTCTTGTAATTGAGCTTGAATGCTTTGCAATGTGTTGATGAGACCTTCCATTGTCGGCTCAATGATGGCTTGAGAAGATTAAGAGATGGTAGTCTTGCCAAACTGTTATGAGCGCATATAGAGCTACAAGAGAGCAAGAGGAGGCGCTCACAATGTACAAGAACTTGGATTTTATGATAAGCTTAATAATGATTACAAGAATTAATACTTTATTAATAGAGCTAGATAGAAGACTTGGATTACATGACTTGAGTACAAGAGAAGGCTTGATTGCCAGGACAAGACTTGAACATAAGAACTAGAAGAGGGATTTCCTCATAGGAGGCTCACAACTGGTGTTGGCAAGACTCAGGGGCTTGTGGCCCAAGACCCCTATTTATACTAGTGCTTGAGGAGGTTACTTGAGGAGGTTAGGACTTACTAGGTTCTTCTTGCATTGAGGACGTTAGAATCTTCTAGAACCTTCTTGATCCTTCTAGTGCTTCTAGAACCTTCTGGATCCTTCTTCAACTTTCTACAGCTTTCCAAAAACTTCTAGATTCTTTCGGAATCTTCTCCAAGCTTCTAGAAATTTCTTGATCCTTCTAGTTCTTCTAGAACCTTCTTCAACTTTCTAGAGCTTTCCAGAACCTTCTAGATTCTTCTGGAATCTTCTCCATGCTTCTAGAAACTTCTAAAATCTCCTTGATACTTTTAAAACTTATAGAATCTTCTAGATACTTCTAGATTCTAGCGATGATGTAGGCGATGACATAGGCGTTGATACAGGCAACGACTGACTCTCAAGCATCCATGACATTGAGCAGGCATCAGCTACATTGCAAGAATGGCGTACCTGCATGCTACAGACAAAGATCTATTGTTAAAAGATGTTAAGATGTTGAGAAATGCTACAGCTAGAGAAGAGGCAAAGGGGTTTTGTCCACTACATGCACTATCATGTAGATGTGGGTGTGGAGATTTCTTGTACCCACAAATATAGGCATTGACCAATCAAGACAAGATTATAACCCGGTGGTTCAAATCTCCTTGCACCTCTAGACCGAGGTGTGGGAGGATTGGACATGACTTGGGAATGTGAGGTAGTTTACAGTGTGAACAAAGAGAGAGAGTGGGGCCGTCAAACCGAAACACATATCTCTCAACTAGGATCTTATGTCCTTGTAATCAATGCAAGCATGTTGTAAGACGGACAAGACGTGTTTCTTTGCAGCACTTTCGCGAATTCAGCGCGTTCGATCCATCTATTATAGAGCGAGTTGTTTCCAATTATAACTCGTCAGAATCTCACGCTGGCCAATAGGCAACAATCTTGCAACCCAATAGACGTGTTCGCAGGCGCTTTGGTCAAGCAGCATATGTGAGGCCACAAGATGTAGCCTTTGACACCTCGGGGGATGATCATGCAGACCACATTCCCAACAAGTCAATGTTTGAGCCTGAGATCGATAAAATTATTGAGACGATCATGGATTTAGAGAGGATTATCTATGATGATATGAAAAGTGAAGCCGATACACCATTGTATGATGGAGCACATGTGTCTAGATTGAAGGCGCTCCTGGTTCTTCTTAACATATAGACAAAGTTTGGATGGAGTGACACTAGTGTCACAACACTTTTCAGGTGATCTATTTACAATGTGTTTACTTTAAGAAAAAACTCTAGATGTATAATGATCTGATAGATTTTTACACAATTGTACCGCATTTTTTCGCTATGTAGATTGCTCAAAGAGCACACACTGTCGGCAGATAATGTGATGCCAGATTCCAGAGAGGAACCAAGAAAGATCTTGCGAAACTTGGGAATAGACTACAATTCGGTCCACGCTTGTCCTAACGACTGCATTCTTTTCAGAGGGGAATACATAGACATAGAGAAGTGTCCGAAATGTGATCCCGAGAGATATCGAGTAGATCTCCACGGAACAAAAATTCCACAAAAGGTTTTTGGATATTTTCCTATGCTTCCTTGTATCAAGTATTTCTTCAAATGTAAGTCCATGGCCGCTCCACCATCAATATGGTGAGGCTTGGCAGCCGGCCAGCATCTAGCCGCGAAGAAACATTGACGAATGACTAAGGCTTTACCTTCTCTACCTCATAGGCGAGGAGGACTACGGTTTGATGACAGAGGTAATGTCATAAAATCTAATAACTATCTATCCCAAATTATTGTCTATTATTGAATTGATCATTTAATGTGGAAAAATGAATGGGAACAAGAGTTAGAATATAGATATTCTCTTTTAGACCTATCTCAACACGTGACCAAAGGGAGAGAAGGCTACATCTCATTGAGGGTCCAAAAAGGAGATGGTCTACCAAAGAGCAATGAACATATAATGGAGTTTAGAAGAACTTAGGGTTAGCGTCAATAAAGACCTCAAAAGGTTAGTCTTAGGGGTCCTTAGATCTAGTACCGTTTGATACTTTAGAGCTTAGGCAAGCTAGGTCCATTCTGGAGTTCCTTGAGGTGCTTGAGTTGACTAAGGTGCTTGAAATGATTGTTGTACTTAATGACTAAGGTGCTTGAGTTTCTTGTCGTGAGTCATGACTAAGGACGTGCTTGATGACCAAAGCGCTTGTGGTGTTCAAGCCAAACATGACTCCTACATAGGAGGCGACGAGCCCAAAGAGTAGGGAGTGAGAGAGAACACACACACACACACACACACACACACATACACTCAAGGCAATCCCAAGACTCAAGATGCTTAAAGGAAACATGTCAAGCCCCTAGCCCTATTTCCCTTATAGTGTGCCTGAATCCTTTTGGATGGCCTTTAGGGAGGTCCAATGAGAATTTAGATGCATTAAAATATTTAATTAAACTCACCCTCCCCGTCCACCCTCACCCACACAGAGTTTTCTTTCTAAGTGCTAGATCTCTACGGGGTCAATCGGAGCACAAATGACCACGGCGATGCTCGGCGGGGTCAGACGGGACAACAAACTTCCGTTCTACGCCACGGCGTGCAGGGAGCAGATCTGGTAGTGACAGATCTACTGCCTACACACCGTGAATCAGAGGAGATTTTTTTGCCCTGTCTGACCCCGACGAGCACCGCCCTGTTATTTGTGGTCTAGTTGACCCCGTACCCTCCCCCCCCGGTCGCCCCGTTTCGCAAAAGAATCACTGAGACGTGCCCCTCGATCGCCCGGTGGCTGTATGTTTGAGGTTGTGTGTATGTGTTGTAGAAATAAAATTTATTGGACAATATGAATCAGAAAAAAAACAAGTACTCAATGTTGACACAAATCATTGACAAAAACAAGTATTCAGTATTGATTTGGATATTACATCATGGTCAATTTGTTTTTCTACAAATTACATCTGTGGGTATGGGGCGAATGGCTGACTTGATGCCAGGGGATTTTACAATTTCCTCTCAGTTTATCAACCCTTGACCTAGGCTAAAGGCGTAGTGGGAGATGACCGAGTGTGGGTGCTTATGTATAAAGGCATACAATGGTACCGCTCGATCCACCAACATACATTTGTGAGCATTTAGGATGAGACAATCTTCAAAGAGTATGGCACTTAATGGTTTGCACTTTAACAGCTCTGCAGAACCATTCTTGGAGAGCTCTCTGTGAGCAACTCCAAGAATCGATGGCCCCAGGTGTCTTAGGTAGTGCCAAATCCAGCTATCCCTACCCATGGACACATTGCGCAAGCCTCCAGTCAAATTGCAAACTTATTATTATGATATGCCGTCTGCAAAGCATTTTAACTTACTTTAACACTTGGTAGTAATGAATAATAGACAATCTACCAGGTTAAGATTTGTTTACCTCACTTTCTTCATCCTTCTCGTCAAGAATTTTATTTGTAAGATCGATCATCTCTACCAATCACGATTAGTGGTTTGTGTGGATGAAATGCGCTTTTCGGTACGCTTTCGTAGAAAGAGGCACATAATTTTATTTCCACAAGTGTACTTGCTACTGTTTGCACCAACTTCTGTTCATTTATATTGGGGGGGAAAGAGAGGCTTGATGGGAGATCTTAGTCTTCAAGGTCAATTTGAAAATTGACTCTCTCTTCCTTTCCACTCAAAATTTATTACAAACTATCCTTCCAGACGTAGAATGACGATAGCTCTCATAAAGGACGACATGGTTGTATTAATGAATGACAAGAGAGATTGTATAAATGCACTCTTGTGTTGACTATGAAAGAAATACAGTCATGCTACTTTTGAGTCCCTTGGTCCTAATTAGGTGCTCCCCTCTACTTACTATCTATGTAGTGCAACCTTGCCATGCCATAGTCCATGGGTACAATATGAGCCATCTCCTATTTTAGGTGTCACTAAAGAGTACCTATCTAGAAAGTAGTATCATTGTTTGCCACCTTGCCATCTAGAAAGTACTATCATTGTTTGCCACCTTGCCATGTTGTCACTATCATAGGCTTTCTGTGTGTGTGTGTGTGTGTGTGTGTGTGTGTGTGTGAGCTAGAGAGAGAGAGAGAGAGAGAGAGAGAGACTTTTGCACCTACATGTGGAAAGGTTGAGTCTTACAAGGAATGGAGGGAGATAGGGTACAAAGTCCAGCAGACCATAGCTCTAATGGTGCAAACTTCAATGTGCATTGGTTAATGGCTCAATATTCAAACTCCAGTGGAGTAGGCATAGAAATAATAGCATTGAGCAAATCACCTTCATTATGGGAGTGAGCAAGACCCACTTTATACCAATGTCTGATTGCAGGTAGGCAATAATAAAACCACTTTAGGATGCCCGAACTTAAGGGAAAGAATATAGATCAAGGAAATTGCAACGCATAGCCCGAAACTTCTTCTGCCATACATATTGTATAGATATCTCAATCAAAGAAGAATCTAGCCTATGGAGGCAAACGAAGCTATACTTGATCTCACGTTTATCTTTCCAACTCTATTCTAAAGGGAGAAACTGGTTTGTGGGCATATCCTTTAGAGTTGGGGTCCCTTAAAACCCAGGTTCATAGGGACAAAGCTTGGGGTATAGATGGTGGTTGTAAAAACAGAGCTCGCCAAGAAACAACTTGGGCAATATCACTGTCTTTCTTTGGGACTACAGGTTTCACGAGATCAAAGAAGGCATAGGAGGTGTGCCTAGGAAGCGGCCAGGCCATTATAAAGACGTTTTGTGCACCTACACTCAATGTTATTAAGGCCGTGAGTTCTATAATCCAAGCATTGTCCGATACAAGCCCCTCAACCTTCTCAAGAGCGCCTTAGAGGAAGTTGACAAAAAAAGGGGAAGGGTTGATCTCCAGGCCTAGAATGCATTACAAGTGAACGATATTGGGAGATGCGATAGGCCTAAAAACCTTTGTCTGGTGCCATGCACCAAAGGAGACCGCTTTGCCTCCCTCCATGAGCAGGAGATAAGCTTATAAGCTACGGATGGACCCCCGATCATTCCCCTTCTAGAATTTTAAGGAGATGGATTGGGGGGGGGGGGGGGGGGGGATAAGTCCTACTTAAGGGGAAGGGAGAGGGGAGAAGGAGAAGGAGAAGAGATAGAGATGAAATGAGAGAAACATGTCTTCTCTGTTAGGATATCCTTAAATAAAAAATGCCATTCACATATATAGAGAGAGAGATTTTGATGAAACCATTAGAGGTTAACATTGCTCGCATAATTTTTGTTACTCTCATCTGATGCCACTTCAAATTCAATTTTCGATATTACAAAACATAAACCCTTTTCATACAAATCAGATTGTCATTGAGAATAATCTGATGAGTACTTCCTTAGGAATAAAGATTATCCAATCAAGGTATATTAAAATAAACTAATTGTAGATAGAGGTTTTTCTAAGACTTTTTGCCTGCAAGTGGCAAGTCCCTTTTTACAAAGAGTGAATCCCTCACGAAAGGCATGCACTAGTTTCCAAGACATGGCACTAGAACGAACTTTAGGCTGTTGTTACAAAGAGAGGCTTCCTCAAGACCTCGATCATCGCTTACATGCAAAGTCAATGCCTAAACAGGTATGAGGATAGGGCTAATGAAACTTCGAATGCCGAATCAAAGTCACCTCTGAGCAATGTTCGGAAAAAATCATTTTTCCAAACATACAAAATTCGTTTCCTTATATTTTCCAAGAGCAAATTTTACAAAATTAGGTTACTTTTTTAGGATTTACAATAATTTTCTCTATTTTGGGGCGAAATTTGTCCTTTTTCCCTTGCCCTCAACCGACATTTTTGAAATTGAAAACGGATCGATATTAAGCTGAAACACATACTTAAAAGATAAACGTAACGGATGCATGAACTTATAGAGTCATCTACAGGGCTACACTCTGGTGACATGAACAGAAGCACTTCTTTAATCAAGAGTTGTACGATCCACAACTTGACCAAGGTCTTATTATTATATATTATTGTTGTGTGCTTGAGGGAAGCCTATAAGCTAGGACTGGGTTTCGTTAGAGAGGTAGAAGCCCAACTGGTCTATGGCATCAGAGCTCGCACGCCCAAAGAAGCCCAAGATGCGTGGGGCGAATGAAAGTACGTCATTGGCGGTGGGGTTGCCAGGCGGGGCAATAGTGTTGCTGGTGGCGGTGTTGAAGCCCAGAGCTACGACGCCGTAGTTTTTGTTGAAGTGGGCATTCTTGCCGATTGAGACAGTAGCACTAGCTATCGCCTCATTTGCTCCAGGCTGAAATATGATATGATTCAGTCAACCAACCAACAGCAACAACAACACTGACAAATAAATGCAGTACTAGTTACTTGAATGGTCATCGAGGTGACGACACGTCCCCCGTGCATAGTCGTTGTTCCATTCGCATACACCACCTCCAGACCTCGCAGATAGTCACACGCGTTATGCCGTCGGTGCTCCATCCATCGTCGAACGCGTTATGCCGTCGGTGCTCCATCCATCGTCGAACGCAGAGGGTCACACGCGTTATGCCGTCGGTGCTCCATCCATCGTCGACCGCTTTGCCACCCGGGGCTCCCCACGGACCCACAACGGCGGGCTTCGACGTCGCCTGCACCAGTATAATATCGTCGGTCAGTATAAGTTGATGATCATACACTCTCTCTCTCTCTCTCTCTCTCTCTCTCTCTCTCTCTCTCTCTCTCTCACACACACACACACACACAAAACCCGGCCTAGCTAGATTATACGATAATACCGCCATGCTGCTGCTTGCAAGCTTGCGCTACTTCGAAGTAGGAAGAGCAGCTGGACGTCCACGCTGTCTTACAATGAAAAGGGAAGGCCGCAGCAGGCATTTTAAGGGCCTTGCAACTACAATCAATGTACGTGATCGATTGCTGTAGCATCACAACGTGGCATTTCTCCGCGTGATTGTACTGCAGTACCCCCACTTGACATAAAGTAATGGAAAGAAAAGCGTGATGTAGAGCTTGACAAAAGCATTTTCCCTAACCCAACAAATTAAGGGCACCTCTTCCCGTTCTGCCGACAAAATTTGAAGCCATTCCCGTTTTGCGGACAAAATTAAGGGCACTCTTCCAGTTTTGTCGCACTGGGCCTAGAGAAATACAGCAAAATTTAGACAATTCTACATTAAAAATCGGCATTTACTCAACATCCATACAAAATACACGGTTGGGTTGCTAAAATGATTTTTATTGAGCATAGGTCTAGGCACCAGCCTGCTTACGTACACAATGATTTTTATTGAGCATTAGTCTACGCACCAGCCTGCTTACATACACTTGACAAGGAAGATCATCTAAGCAAGTTTTAGCTACATTGTCCAATAGGGCATTTATCTCAAAGCATTCATGGGGGACTCTCCACACTATCTCGCCCAGGCATCTCAAATGGGATCGACGATCGAGGTGATCTGGGCTGTCAGATCCGCATTTGGTAAATTCGGGGAGAAAAGTAAATTCGGGTAGGCTTGTAAATTTAGGTCGATCCGCACCCCATGTCTTGAACCTTCGACCTCCCCACCACGAGTCATGTGCATGAACCACTACACCCTCATGCGTACGTTTAAATATAGGAGATTCGAGTATGTCATATTGTAAATCTAGGCCGATTAGTAAATTCGGGGCAAAATTTTAAATTCGGACAAACTGATAAATTCGGGGCAACCTCAGATCTGATGGTCCATGATTGACGCACCCCGCCTTTTCCTCCTCCACCATTGATCCCATTTGACCATGCCCGTGTGATATAGTGATGAGGGGGAACTCTCTTGTAGTAATACGGAGATGTCACTTGTATGCACATAAATTGCCTTGTTTTATCCCTTTGTAAAATTTGCATTCACATGATACCATACGGTAACCTAGTGAATACCTTGGAAAAGGATTAATCTTATTATTTTCTACCCTATTGAATTTCATGAGGGGAGTGATCCAATCTGCTTTCCAAATAAGCTTCTTATAAGTTCCTAGCGGTTTTGGTAGTGCAAAAGTTATGTGCTTGACCACAGCCAAGCTTTCCGGTTGAGCTTCATCCCAACGAAAGGTATTGGGAATTGAACATTACTTCTGAGACTCTATTGCTCAATGGCTGAAAATAGGGTTTAGTGGAACAAAATTGAGTGTCGTTGATATCATACCTTTGAAAAATATTTGGAATGCAATTTGTCAAAGTCCCAAAAGAAAATATTACAATACTATATATTATTGCATACATCTTTGAAAGAAGAACCTCAAATTACAAATTTGGACAAGTTTTGACACAAACTACAAGGTCCCCACTATTTCATTGGTACCAATAAGGGGGAAAGGATTCGTCCTTTTTTCGTACAAACAAACCCTGCTTTCAATACAATAGCCTTTCATTTAGATTCAAATTATGTTGCACCACCCATTGGTCCACATCCTTCCAACAAAATTTGTCGTTGTCCCATAAACATGCCACCTTTGATATTCCTTCGTTATTCATATTTATGGAAACATTTATCCAAAACCTAACATGTTCCTAGGTTGGACAGCTAAGGAGACCAGTGAAAGATGGAGCACTTGACGTATCTGAAGGTCTCCCCCTCTAATGATGATGCCACTTTGTCGCCACTTTATCAATATCTCACCCACTTTATCGATCTCCAACTTTTAAAGAATTCCACCTTGAAGCAACCATTTTTCTATGCACGATAGACTCCTTCCATGGGCCTTCTTGTAAATTAAGCTCTACTTTGTCAAGCATATGCCAAGCCATGGATGCCCAATCCGATCCATGATGTGTAAAGGATACTTCCTGGTTTGCACACAAGGCTTTTATGTATAGCATTAGGTGTAGGATTCCAATGCCACCTCGGTTCTCACCACCCATTTCCATTTGCCCCACTACCATGGAGTTGTGATGTTTGTGTTGTTTCTTGATAGGAATGGTTTCATGGGTTTTAGAAATTATTTTATGTATAGCATTAGGTGTAGGATTCCAATGCCACCTTGGTTCTCACCACCCATTTCCATTTCCCCCAATACCATGGAGTTGTGTTGTTTGTGTTGTTTCTTGATAGGAATGGTTTGATGGGTTTTATAAATTATTTTCAATAGTGGACCAATTGCATTCGGTCATGTTTAAGATAGACGAGACAAATAATATTTTGATCGTTTAATGGGCTTTAAAAATTCTTTCCAATTTTGTTTGTCCATTTTCAAGATAGAGGACAAGAAGACTATTTATTCAATAATCAAGGAGTTAACCACAATCACTCAGCTAGGAAAGGGGAGGAGTATCTACTCCCACCTTCTAATCTTACTATTGATCTTGTTTAGGTTCCAGCTAGATTGAGGTCAAATGTTTGCATGTCTAATATGTCCACCCCTAGTGATGCACTGAGGTGTCTGAACACTATGCCTTTTTAAAAAATATCCCTTGTTATTTTGACACATTTTCAATGAGAGAGATCAATCTTAATTTTTAAATGTTTCACTAAGAGCCAGATGCAGTTGCAAATATTTGGACAAGGCTAAAAGCAAGATTTGTGGTTACTGTTACTTATCCACCCTGACTGTTACTTGGCCACATAGCCTTTGGAATTTTGGAGGGAATCCAGTGGTTGCACAACGTTATACTTTTTAAAATTGAAGCCGAATGAAGAAATTTTTAAAGTGTGACCATATGTGTAAAACAATTGTAACATGATGGGCTCATTATTTTCTGGAGTGGAGAATGTTTCAACTTGTGGGAGAGACGGGTGGGTATCATTTGAGGCCGATTTTATAAGTGTTTTTGCATTGTTCTTTAGGTTTGATAGTTTAGGCTTTAGGGGTTTTTAAATTCTAACATACTGGGTTCTTTGTATGTATTGACAATGGTCGATGACAGGACATGACCCCACACCGTACGAGCGCGAGTACGCAGGCAGGAAGATTTAAATGCCCTGATGGACATTCTGAGTTCTTGCGGCAGCATGGTTAGTTATAGGGTTTACTCTTTTCTATTTTTTGTATTGTTTTATAATTATATATTTATACTTATAGAAAGCTGTCTTATTGTTTTTTTTTGCAGAATCCGACAGATACGCATGGATGCGATGAGATGTCTGATTAGACGATGTCAGTCTAGCCGTAGGTAGATAGCATTACTTTCCTTTTTTCATAGCACATGTATCATGAGATGATGTTTATACGTCTTCTTGTAACTATTAGAAAACCATGTATATTTTTTCAATAATGACAATGGTGCTGTAACTATTACATTTGCAAAGTTTAACAATCAAGTGATTTTGCCTATGATGTGTACAATTGTCATTGATTTAGTTTCATCAATTTACGTCAGTTTTGTATCTTATTCGGCAAACAATACTATGGATGATGGAGTTAATGGTTATATTGTCTTGTGAGTGACTAGTCACCTTGGGTCTATATCTAAGCTTGCACTTTCTTTCAAAGGTGAATCTGGGCTTATCTTGGATTCATTTAGGTTTACTCATTTATTGAAACATTCAATATGGTTGATGGGGGCAGGGCATTTCACCAAAAAAACAAAATCTCTCAGGTGTTGCAATGAGCATCACTATATAAGGCGCTCCATCGTCGCTATAAATGTCGCTATAGGTGGCCTGTAAACGTTGCTATGATCGTCACTATAGGCGTCGCTATATAGCAATGGTTATAGCGACGGTTCTCGTATCGACGCTGTTAGCGTCGCTTTTAGGGATACCGGGGAGTATAAAAACCCAATGTATTTCCATCTCTAACAACGTCACAAGTGCACACAACCTCTTGTAGTGCACCCCTGGTGATGCACTGAGGTGTTTGAACCCTATGCCTTTTAAAAAAATATCCCTTGTTCTTTTGTAACATTTTCAATGAGTGAGATCAATCTTAATTTCTAAATGTTTCACTAAGAGCTAGATGCAGTTGCAATATTTGGACTTTTAGAGGGAGTCCAGTGGTTGCAAAACGTTATACTTTTTAATATTGAAGCCAAATGAAGAAATTTTTAAAGTGTGACCATATGTGTAAAAAAATTGTAAGGTGATGGGTTCATTATTTTTTGGAAGTGGAGAATGTTTCAACTTGTGGGCGAGAGTCAAGTAGTGCCATTTTAAAAAGGTTTCTGTTGAGCTTGCTTGCAATCACTCTATGAACGGTAGATTTCTCTATTCATGTGGTAGGTGGAACTCTCGCTCTGATAGTGCTCTACCCTAGTTGTGCTCGTTCTCTTTCCTTTAAAGGAGCTGATAGCATCGTTCCATGACGACCCCATTATGCAATTCTGCTCATCTGGTCCCAAACCAAAACCAAAGGGGAAGGATAGTGAGATGAAATCCCTTTCGAGTATGAACAAGACAATGAAACCTAGCATGGATGTGGAAGATAAAAGCATCCCGAAGACAAGGACAAGTGCTAACAAGTTTGTGTCCATGGAAGCATTTTCCCTTTTCGATGAAGAGGGTCCAAGCAAGTCCATGAGGAGGCAAAGAGTTGAACATTGAATATCCCTAATTTTACTTTTTTTCACTTGTTTTAGATGCATACATGTTTGAATGCATCTTCCATGCATGCATGTGTGAATGTAATCAACTACGCTGTTGGCTTCAAAAAAAACTGTGTTTTGGTAAGTGTGGTAAAATTTTCCACTTGGTGAAAGTGTGCATGCTTCATTAATTTTTTATATGATACTCGGTCTGCATGCATGTTTCAATGTGCTAAAATGAACCTAACCCAGATTATGTGTTGTAGGAGGTATACATTCTTTAGCTGAATATAACATGAAACTATATTCCGTTGAACTAGAGGGAGAAACAACATGTAGACGAGCAAAGCCGAGAGAGAAGTTGAGGGGAGACCAAGACGAGACGTGAGATGGAGAGCCCCAAAAACTGTGTCAATTGATCAAATGAGATGAGTTTATATAGAGGGGACCAAGGTGCTTTATGTAGAGATACTATATATAGCTCAACACCCATACTCAAATGAAGGTCCCTACCTGTGATGAAAATCCCTTGGGGGCTCAAGGAAAAACCCATAGATCTATATACACCCACCGTTATATTAAAATATTTCAAATGTACTTTACAATGTTCAAAGCAGCTACATCACTCTTGTTTTAAAATATGCCCTTTCAAGGTTCTTTAGCACTAGAATGGTAACAGAACACTTTTATGTCCTTGGACACTTTTGTGTCCTGTTAAGTGACAATTTTGCTTGAATTATTTGAAGAGTATGAAAATGAATTTCTAGGTGTTATATATCCACAAAGTTGCCTTATGAGCTGAAAAAAACTTAGCATTTTTGTTAGAGTATCGATCTCACCATTAACCTTACTGTTGCACAACATTTTTGAACCTAAACTGTGTGAAAAAACGGGTCTTGTTTTTCGCTTTTTTTCAATTTTTAGCGACTATATGACTCTAAACTTCATGTTTGTGAGGTTTAGATCGCTAGAGGTTAGGCCTTCATAGTTCTCAACATGTTTTGATGCTTGTACAAAGAGCTAAGTGTTAAAATTGAAAGTTATGACCAATTTACAAGAATTGCATAATCCTGTTTTTTTGGCCAAAATTAGCACTTTTATGATTTTTTGGGGCTTTCTTGATATCCAAATTCAATTTTGATTATGTAAGTGTAATGTATAACATAAAGCTAATCTTCCTTGAGTTTTGGGGGACCTAATATGCTATATAGCATAGTATATGATGATGGTTGAGTTGTTGATTCCTGAAGAATACGATACATTTTAGAGTAGCAAGTATAACTTTCTCAATATTGCTAGTTTCTTAAGCCAATTGTGTGTATTTTGTAGGTAGTAACCATATCTAATCATAGAGTACAAACTTGGCTAGATATTGAGTAGTTTCTATGGGTTTCAAGAGGTCATAATGCTAAACCCAGTTTTTTCATGTTTGCTGTATTTAACACTTTATCATTGCCCCCAAGGTTCCAATCGTAAGAGATCCATTATCCTTTTGACATGCTCCATGGCTCCTTTTGAATCCAAAGGCCCAAAGGGAAATAAGAAAACATGTATATAGTATCTACATTGAGCGTGACTATAGAAACTTTAATGATAGGTCCGAAGAATGGCAAAAATGCAACTTGTTTGTACCTATTTTTTTTGCCCAAAAACAAATTAATGAGGTAAAAGCAACCCTATGTTTCGGTCACTAACCCATTGAAGTTAACGTGGCATTTTATCTTATGTCCTACAAAAATCCCCACTCTTATTTATATGCAATCAATCGTAAGAAATTGCTATTTTGGGAAAAATGCACTGGTCCATCAACTTTGGAGACTTGGAGTGACCAAGGGATGAGAAAAATTACAAGTTTCTCATTTTTTCCATATGTAGTAGTTACTGAACTATAAGCTCATGAAAGGATTTTTCAAAAGGAGTGGATCTACTATGGTTTTGGAAATTTTTACTAAAACCCTCAAAGGACACTTTTATGTCCTGTTAGGTTATCATTCTAGTGTTAACATATATATATATATATATATATACAATTGAGCTACTATAAATGCTTCGATAGAGTAACTTAAGCATTGTTGACCTCTCGTTTCATATGCTTGCACTCGTTTCGATAGAGTAGCTTAAGCATTGTTGGCCTCCCTAAAATGATCGGATACGCATTCTCACCCACTTGCATCACGTAGAAATCAACGAGGCACTCAATCCCGAAGACTTTTATCTTCACATCTTCACCTCTTCCAAGACACCTTGCCTTTTTGTGGTTGGCCATCCTCATACGGATCGAAGCATTCACTGACATCTTAACGCCTACTTCTTTCATGATAGCCTCGGTCATGACACACCTGGGCCTCGCTAATGATGTTAATAGCCCTATCTTCTCCATTTGCAGGCAACGGTTGGAGTTGTTGTTGCGGCGGCGGTGCTTCTAGTGCCCGTTCTTGATGATTCTCTTATATTCTTCCTTGACCACATCCATATAAGGGGTATGTCCCTCCTCTCTCTCTTGGTGGTTCAGGACAATTAGGGGCGTAGTGACCCTCTTCATCACAATTGTAGCATCTACCTTGTAGCCTTTGTCCCCTGCCAGACTCCCAGCTGGACGCTCCTCTCTTTGGTTCCTTTGGTTCCTTCGTCTATACCCACTTGGGAATATACTACAATTCGATCCACGCTTGTCCTAACGACTGCATTCTTTTCAGAGGGGAATACATAGACATAGAGAAGTGTCTGAAATGTGATCCCGAGAGATATCGAGTGGATCTCCACGGAACAAAAATTCCACAAAAGTTTTTGCGATATTTTCCTATGCTTCCTTGTATCAAGTATTTCTTCAAATGTAAGTCCATGGCCGCCCCACCATCAATATGGTGAGGCTTGGTAGCCGGCCAGTATCTAGCCGCGAAGAAACATTGACGAATGACTACGGTTTGATGACAGAGGTAATGTCATAAAATCTAATATCTATCTATCCCAAATTATTTTCTATTATTGAATTGATCATTTAATGTGGAAAAATGAATGGGAACAAGAGTTAGAATATAGTTATGCCCTTTTAAACCTATCTCAACACGTGACCAAAGGGAGAGAAGGCTACATCTCATTGAGGGTCCAAAAAGGAGATGGTCTGCCAAAGAGCAATGAACATATAATGGAGTTTAGAAGAACTTAGGGTTAGCGTCAATAAAGACCTCAAAAGGTTAGTCTTAAGAGTCCTTAGATCTAGTACCATTTGATACTTTAGAGCTTAGGCAAGCTAGGTCCATTCTGGAGTTCCTTAAGGTGCTTGAAATGCTTGTTGTACTAAATGACTAAGGTGCTTGAGTTGCTTGTCGTGAGTCATGACTAAGGACGTGCTTGATGACCAAAGCGCTTGTGGTGTTCAAGTCAAACATGACTCCTACATAGGAGGCGACGAGCCCAAAGAGTAGGCAGGGAGAGAGAACACACACACACACACACACACACACACACACACACACACATACACTCAAGGCAATCCCAAGACTCAAGATGCTTAAAGGAAACATGTCAAGCCCCTAGCCCTATTTCCCTTATAGTGTGCCTCAATCCTATTGGATGGACTTTAGGGAGCTCCAATGAGAATTTAGATGCATTAAAATATTTAATTAAACTCACCCTCCCCGTCCACCCTCACCCACACAGAGTTTTCTCTCTAAGCGCTAGATCTCTACGGGGTCAATCGGAGCACAAATGACCACGACGACGCTCGGCCGGGTTAGACGGGACAACAAATTTCACTTCTACGCCACGACGTGCAGGGAGCAGATGTGGTAGTAGCTTAAGCATTTTTGACCTCTCGTTTCATATGCTTGCACTCGTTTCGATAGAGTAGCTTAAGCATTGTTGGCCTCCCTAAAATGATTGGATACGCATTCTCACCGGCTTGCATCACGTAGCAATCAACCAAGCACTCAATCCCCAAGACAGCTTGCCTTTTTGTGGTTGGCCATCCTCATACAGATCGAAGCATTCACTGACATCTTAACGCCTGCTTCTTTCATGATAGCCTCGGTCATGACACACACCTGCGCACCACTATCCACATATGCTTGCACTTCCGTCTTCTTTCCCAGTATAGCTTCAACTATTGGCACCATATCCACTGGGTGACCAACCCTCAAAGATGACACCATGCTTTGATGCTTTTCCTTATTGGAAGGAAGCCGCGTACTCACACACTTGGTCCACTGCCTCCTCAATTTAGCGTTCAAAGCCACCAATTGATGAAAAGATATATTTGCCTTTTGATTTCGTATGTCTTCGACAATATCATACTCCTCAACACCTTCGCCAAGGAGGTAGCCCTATGGACCAATTTTCCTTCTTCGCCGCCTCTTGCTACTTTCTGGTTTGTCTTCTACCTTAGCCTTTCCTTTCCTTGCTCTTGTTTCCCTCTCTTCTTCTATCTCTTTCTCCCTATCATGCCTAGATCTCTTATTGGCCAAAACATCCACATCTTGATGCTCAAGGGTAATGATGTTAATAACCCTACCTTCTCCATTTGCAAGCAATGGTTGCAGTTGTTATTGATGATTCTCTTCCATTTTCTTCCTCGACCACGTCCATATAAGGGGCATATC
The DNA here is from genome assembly GCF_014529385.1 of Adiantum capillus-veneris. NCBI lineage: Eukaryota > Viridiplantae > Streptophyta > Polypodiopsida > Polypodiales > Pteridaceae > Adiantum > Adiantum capillus-veneris. The sequence continues at coordinate 78,594,313 of NC_140945.1, forward strand.
CCTTCTCTCTCTCTTGGTGGTTCAGGACAATCAAGGGCATAGTGACCCTCTTCATCACAATTGTAGCATCTACCTTGTAGCCTTCGTCCTCTGCCTCTCCAAGCTGGCCGCAGCTCTCTTTGGTTCCTATTCATTATGTTAATTCTTAATTCTTGCAACTGAACAGCAAGATCATGCAAAACCCGGGCCGTAACAGGATCTGGACCTTGAACCACTCGCTCCACTCTATCATCCGTTGTCAGAGGGACCATTGGTTGCACCACAACTAGGGCACTTTAAAGAAATCCCCTGGAGGTACTTGGGATGTTTATTCAATAATCAAGGAGTTAACCACATTCATTCAGCTAGGAAAGGGGAGGAGTATGTACTCCCACCTTCTAATCTTACTATTGATCTTGTTTAGGTTCCAGCTAGATTGAGGTCAAATGTTTGCATGTCTAATATGTCCACCCCTAGTGATGCACTGAGGTGTCTGAACAGTATGCCTTTTAAAAAAATATCCCTTGTTATTTTGACACATTTTCAATGAGAGAGATCAATCTTACTTTTTAAATGTTTCACTAAGAGCCAGATGCAGTTGCAAATATTTGGACAAGGCTAAAAGCAAGATTTGTGGTAACAAAAAGGACCCTTTTTTATTCCACCCTGACTCTTACTTAGCCACATAGCCTTTGGAATTTTGGAGGGAATCCAGTGGTTGCACAAAGTTATACTTTTTAATATTGAAGCCCAATGAAGAAATTTTTAAAGTGTGACCATATGTGTAAAACAACTGTAACATGATGGGCTCATTATTTTCTGGAGTGGAGAATGTTTCAACTTGTGGGAGAGACGGGTGGATATCATTTGAGGCCGATTTTATAAGTGTTTTTGAATTGCTCTTTAGGTTTCATAATTTAGGGTTTAGGGGTTTTTAAATTCTAACATACTGGGTTCTTTGTATGTATTGACAGTGGTCGATGACAGGACATGACCCCACACCGTACGAGCGCGAGTATGCAGGCAGGAAGGGTTTAAACGCCATGATGGAAATTCTGAGTTCTCGCGGCAGCATGGTTAGTATTAGGGTTTACTCTTTTCTATTTGTTGTATTGTTTTATAATTATATATTTATACTTATAGAAAGCTGTCTTATTGTTTTTTTTTTGCAGAATCCGATAGATACGCATGGATGCGATGAGATGTACAATGTCAGTCTAGTCGTAGCTAGATAGCATTACTTTCCTTTTGTCATAGCACATGTATCATGAGATGATGTTTATACGTCTTTTTGTAACTATTAGAAAACCATGTATATTTTTTCAATAATGACAATGGTGTTGTAACTATTACATTTGCAAAGTTTAACAATCAAGTGATTTTGCCTATGATGTGTACAATTGTCATTGATTTAGTTTCATCAATTTACTTTTGTCAGTTTTGTATCTTATTCTGCAAACAATACTATGGATGATGGAGTTATTGGTTATATTGTCTTGTGGGTGACTAGTCACCTTGGGTCTATATCTAAGCTTGCACTTTCTTTCAAAGGTGAATCTGGGCTTATCTTGGATTCATTTAGGTTTACTCAATTATTGAAAAATTCAATATGGTTCATGGGGGCAGGGCATTTCACCAAAAAAAAAAAATCTCTCAGGTGTTGCAATAAGCATCACTATATAAGGCTCTGCATCGTCGCTATAAATGTCGCTAGAGGTGGCCTGTTAACGTTGCTATGATCTTCACTATAGGCGTCGCTATCTAGCGATGGTTATAGCGACGTTCTCGTATCGACGCTGTTAGCGTCGCTTTTAGCGATGCTGGGGAGTATAAAAATCCAATGTATTTCCATCGCTAACAACGTCACAAGTGCACACAACCTCTTGTAGTGCACCCCTGGTGATGCACTGAGCTGTTTGAATACTATGCCTTTTAAAAAAATATCCCTTGCTATTTTGTAACATTTTCAATGAGTGAGATCAATCTTAATTTTTAAATGTTTCACTAAGAGCTAGATGCAGTTGCAATATTTGGACTTTTAGAGGGAGTCCAGTGGTTGCAAAACGTTATACTTTTTAATATTGAAGCCAAATGAAGAAATTTTTAAAGTGTGACCATATGTGTAAAACAATTGTAAGGTGATGGGCTCATTATTTTTTGGAAGTGGAGAATGTTTCAACTTGTGGGAGAGAGTCAAGTAGTGCCATTTTAAAAAGGTTTCTGTTGAGCTTGCTTGCAATCACTCTATGAACGGTAGATTTCTCTATTCATGTGGTAGGTGGAACTCTCGCTCTTATAGTGCTCTACCCTAGTTGTGCTCGTTCTCTTTCCTTTAAAGGAGCTGATAGCGTTGTTCCATGACGACCCCATTACGCAATTCTGCTCATCTGGTCCCAAACCAAAACCAAAGGGGAAGGATAGTGAGATGAAATCCCTTTCGAGTATGAACGAGACAATGAAACCTAGCATGGATGTGGAAGATAAAAGCATCCCGAAGACAAGGACAAATGCTAACAAGATTGTGTCCATGGAAGCATTTGCCCTTTTCGATGAAGAGGGTCCAAGCAAGTCCATGAGGAGGCAAAGAGTTGAACATTGAATATCCCTAATTTTACTTTTTTTCACTTGTTTTAGATGCATGCATGTTTGAATGCATCTTCCATGCATGCATGTGTGAATGTAATCAACTACGCTGTTGGCTTCAAAAAAAACTGTGTTTTGGTAAGTGTGGTAAAATTTTCCACTTGGTGAAAGTGTGCATGCTTCATTAATTTTTTATATGATACTCGGTTTGCATGCATGTTTCAATGTGCTACAATGACCCTAACCCAGATTATGTGTTGTAGGAGGTATACATTCTTTAGCTGAATATAACATGAAACTATATTCCGTTGAACTAGAGGGAGAAACAACATGTAGACGAGCAAAGCCGAGAGAGAAGTTGAGGGGAGACCAAGACGAGACGTGAGATGGAGAACCCCAAAAAGTGTGTCAATTGATCAAATGAGATGAGTTTATATAGAGGGGACCAAGGTGCTTTATGTAGAGATACTATATATAGCTCAACACCCCTACTCAAATGAAGGTCCCTACCTATGATGAAAATCCCTTGGGGGCTCAAAGGAAAAACCGATAGATCTATATACACCCACCGTTATATTAAAATATTTCAAATTTACTTTACAATGTTCAAAGCAACTACATCACTCTTGTTTTATAATATGCCCTTTCAAGGTTCTTTAACACTAGAATGGTAACAGGACACTTTTATGTCCTTGGACACTTTTGTGTCCTGTTAAGTGACAATTTTGCTTGAATTATTTGAAGAGTATGAAAATGAATTTCTAGGTGCTATATATCCACAAAGTTGCCTTATGAGCTGAAAAAAACTTAGCATTTTTGTTAGAGTATCGATCTCACCATTAACCTTACTCTTGCACAACATTTTTGAACCTAAACTGTGTGAAAAAACGGGTCTTGTTTTTGGCTTTTTTTCAATTTTTAGCAACTATACCACTCTAAACTTCATGTTTGTGAGGTTTAGATCGCTAGAGGTTAGGCCTTCATAGTTCTCAACATGTTTTGATGCTTGTAGAGAGAGCTAAGTGTTATATCCAAATTCAATTTTGATTATGTAAGTGTAATGTATAACATAAAGCTAATCTTCCTTGAGTTTTGGGGGACCTAATATGCTATATAGCATAGTATATGATGATGGTTGAGTTTTTTGATTGCTGAAGAATACGATAAATGCTTGTTGTACTTAATGACTAAGGTGCTTGAGTTGCTTGTCGTGATTCATGACTAAGGACGTGCTTGATGACCAAAGCGCTTGTGGTGTTCAAGTCAAACATGACTCCTACATAGGAGGCGACGAGCCCAAAGAGTAGGGAGTGAGAGAACACACACACACACACACACACACACACACACACACACACACATACACTCAAGGCAATCCCAAGACTCAAGATGCTTAAAGGAAACATGTCAAGCCCCTAGCCCTATTTCCCTTATAGTGTGCCTGAATCCTATTGGATGGACTTTAGGGAGCTCCAATGAGAATTTAGATGCATTAAAATATTTAATTAAACTCACCCTCCCCGTCCACCCTCACCCACACAGAGTTTTCTCTCTAAGAGCTAGATCTCTACGGGGTCAATCGGAGCACAAATGACCACGGCGACGGTCGGCGGGGCCAGACGGGACAACAAATTTCCCTTCTACGCCACGACGTGCAGGGAGCAGATCTGGTAGTAGCTTAAGCATTGTTGACCTCTCGTTTCATATGCTTGCACTCGTTTTGATAGAGTAGCTTAAGCATTGTTGGCCTCCCTAAAATGATTGGATATGCATTCTCACCGGCTTGCATCACGTAGAAATCAACCAAGCACTCAATCCCCAAGACTTTTATCTTCACCTCTTCAGCTATTCCAAGACAGCTTGCCTTTTTGTGGTTGGCCATCCTCATACGGATCGAAGCATTCACTGACATCTTAACGCCTGCTTCTTTCATGATAGCCTCGGTCATGACACACACCTGCGCACCACCATCCACATATGCTTGCACTTCCGTCTTCTTTCCCAGTATAGCTTCAACTATTGGCACCATATCCACTGGGTGACCAACCCTCAAAGATGACACCATGCTTTGATGCTTTTCCTTATTGGAAGGAAGCCGCGTACTCACACACTTGGTCCGCTACCTCCTCAATTTAGCGTTCAAAGCCACCAATTGACGAAAAGATATATTTGCCTTTTGATTTCGTATGTCTTCGACAATATCATACTCTTCAACACCTTCGCCAAGGAGGTAGCCCTATGCACCAATTTTCCTTCTTCGCCGCCTCTTGCTACTTTCTGGTTTGTCTTCTAGCTTAGCCTTTCCTTTCCTTGCTCTTGTTTCCCTCTCTTCTTCTATCTCTTTCTCCCTATCATGCCTAGATCTCTTATTGGCCAAAACATCCACATCTTGATGCTCAACGGTAATGATGTTAATAGCCCTACCTTCTCCATTTGCAAGCAATGGTTGCAGTTGTTATTGATGATTCTCTTCTATTTTCTTCCTTGAACACGTCCATATAAGGGGCATATCCCTCCTCTCTCTGACATCTTAACGCCTAATTCTTTCATGATAGCCTCGGCCATGACACACACCTGGGCACCACCATCCATATATGCTTGCACTTACGTCTTCTTTCCCAGCATAGCTTCAACTATTGGAACCATATCCACTAGGTGACCAACCCTCAAAGATGACACCATGCTTTGACGCTTTTCCTTCTTGGAAGGAAGCCGCGTACTCACGCACTTGGTCCACTGCCTCCTCAATTTAGCGTTCAAAGCCACCAATTGACCAAAATATATATTTGCCTTTTGATTTCGTATGTCTTCGACAATATCATAGTCTTCAACACCTTGGCCAAGGAGGTAGTCCTTTGGACCAATTTTCCTTCTTCGCCGCCTCTTGCTACTTTCTGGTTTGTCTTCTACCTTAGCCTTTCCTTTCCTTGCTCTTATTTCCCTCTCTTCTTCTTTCTCTTTCTCCCTATCATGCCTAGATCTCTTATTGGCCAAAACATCCACATCTTGATGCTCAAGGGTAATCATCCTAATAGCCCTACCTTCTCCATTTGCAGGCAACGGTTGTAGTTGTTGTTGCGGCGGCGGTGCTTCTAGAGCCCGTTCTTGATGATTCTCTTCTATTCTTCCTCGACCACGTCCATATAAGGGGTATATCCCTCCTCTCTCTTAGTGGTTCAGGATAATCAGGGGCGTAGCAACCCTCTTCATCGCAATTGTAGCATCTACCTTGTAGCCTTCGTCCCCTGTGTGTTGGCCGCTCCTCTCATCCTGGTTTCAACCTAGTTGGTTGTCTCCATTCCATATCGAGTATCTGGGTGGATAGTCAATGATTGAGTCATCGTTTGTCTTCAGTCATGGGAGACTGTCTGCAAGTGGTTGGGGGACAGCACCTCACTCTTACTGTTGCTATTCATCCCTCGTAGGATGGGCAGCTTACAAGCATTCTATTTAGCACTAAAGGATATGAAAAGTGCATACGTTAGCAAGCAGTGAAACAACTAGATCGGTTACCTTTCTGGTTTGGAGTTTGCTTCATATGATGAAAGACATGTTACGGCTAGTTCTAGTGGACTTTTGGAGGGAATCCAGTGGTTGCAAAACGTTACACTTTTTAATATTGAAGCCAAATGAAGAAATTTTTAAAGTGTGACCACATGTGTAAAACAACTCTAAGGTGATGGGCTCATTATTTTTTGGAGTGGAGAATGTTTCAACTTCTGGGAGAGAGTCAAGTAGTGCCATTTAAAAAAGGTTTCTGTTGAGCTTGCTTGCAATCACTCTATGAACGGTAGATTTCTCTATTCTTGTGGTGGGTAGAACTCTAGCTATGATAGTGCTCTACCCTAGTTGTGCTAGTTCTCTGTCCTTTAAAGGAGCTGATAGTGTCGTTCCATGAGGACCCCATTAAGCAATTCTGCTCATCTGGTCCCAAACCAAAACCAAAGGGAAGGATAGTGAAATAAAATCCCTTTCAAGTATGAACGAGACAATGACACCTAGCATGTATGTGGAAGATAAAAGCATCCCGAAGGCAAGGCCAAGTGCTAAGAAGATTGTGTCCATGGAACGTTCACAACAAGCATCTGCCCTTTTCGATGAAGAGGGTCCAAACGAGTGCACGGGGAGGCAAAGAGTTGAACATTGAATATCCCTAATTTTACTTTTTTTCACTTGTTTTTGATGCATGCATGTTTGAATGCATCTTCCATGCATACATGTGTGAATGTAATCAACTACGTTGTTGGCTTCAAAAAAATTGTGTTTTGGTAAGTGTGGGAAAATTTTCCACTTGGTGAAAGTGTGCATGCTTAATTAATTTTTTATATGATACTCGGTCTGCATGCATGTTTCAATGTGCTAAACCTTTGAGCATGACCCCAACCCATATTATGTGGTGTAGGAGGTATACATTCTTTAGCTTAATATAACATGAAACTATATTCCGTTGAACTAGAGGGAGAAACAACATGTAGACAAGCAAAGCCGAGAGAGAAGTTGAGGGGAGACCAAGACGAGACGTGAGATGTAGAACCCCAAAAAGTGTGTCAATTGATCACACGAGATAAGTTTATACAGAGGGGACCAAGGTGCTATATGTAGAGATACTATATATAGCTCAACACCCCTACTCAAATGAAGGTCAATCCCTTGGGGGATCAAAGGAAAAACCCATAGATCTATATACACCCACCGTTATATTAAAATATTTCAAATATACATTTACAATGTTCAAAGGAGCTACATCACTCTTGTTTTATAATATGCTCTTTCAAGGTTCTTTAACAACCCTATATATATATATATATATATACACACACACACACACACACACACACACAATTGAGCTACTATAAATGGTTTGAAAGAGTAGCTTAAGCATTGTTGACCTCTCGCTTCATATACTTGCACTCGTTTCGATAGAGTAGCTTAAGCATGGTTGGCCTCCCTAAAATGATTGGATACGCATTCTCACGGGCTTGCATCACGTAGCAATCAACCAAGCACTCAATCCCCAAGAATTTTATCTTCACCTCTTCAGCTATTCCAAGACAGCTTGCCTTTTTGTGGTTGGCCATCCTCATACGGATCGAAGCATTCACTGACATCTTAACGCCTTCTTTTTTCATGATAGCCTCGGTCATGACACACACCTGCGCACCACCATCCACATATGCTTGCACTTCCATATTCTTTCCCAGTATAGCTTCAACTATTGGCACCATATCCACTGGGTCACCAACCCTCAAAGATGACACCATGCTTTGATGCTTTTCCTTATTGGAAGGAAGCCGCGTACTCACACACTTGGTCCACTGCCTCCTCAATTTAGCTTTCAAAGCCACCAATTGACCAAAAGATATATTTGACTTTTGATTTCGTATGTCTTCGACAATATCATACTCTTCAACACCTTCGCCAAGGAGGTAGCCCTATGGACCAATTTTCCTTCTTCGCCGCCTCTTGCTACTTTCTGGTTTGTCTTCTACCTTAGCCTTCCCTTTCCTTGCTCTTGTTTCCCTCTCTTCTTCTATCTCTTTCTCCCTATCATGCCTAGATCTCTTATTGGCCAAAACATCCACATCTTGATGCTCAAGGGTAATGATGTTAATAGCCCTACCTTCTCCATTTGCAAGCAATGGTTGTAGTTATTATTGATGATTCTCTTCTATTTTCTTCCTCGACCACGTCCATATAAGAGGCACATCCCTCCTCTCTCTCTTGGTGGTTCAGGACAATCAAGGGCATAGTGACCCTCTTCATCACAATTGTAGAATCTTCCTTGTAGCCTTCGTCCCCTGCCTCTCCAAGCTGGCCGCTGCTCTCTTTGGTTCCTATTCATTATGTTAATTCTTAATTCCTGCAACTGACCAGCAAGATCATGCAAAACCCGGGCCGTAACAGGATCTGGACCTTGAACCACTCGCTCCACTCTATCATCCGTTGTCAGAGGGACCATTGGTTGCACCACATTTGGCTCAGTATGTGTCAGGCCTTGCTCCCACCTTCTCTTGATCTTCTTGCTCTTGGCCTCGGCAATTTCCATAGCTCTTTCAAATGTAGCAAGATCCTCTTGATCGACCTTCTCCCTTACACTTGGATGGATACAATCCATAAACTGACGCACTTTAAAGAAATCCCCTGGAGGTACTTGGGATGTCGCCTCTAATTGAACCCAAAGTCCTTTGAAGTGTGCAAAAACTCTTTAAAGCTAGCATGAACATCTTGCTGCAAACCTCTCAATTTTGTCGTCGCTTCTGTTGCGGTTAGTTTCTTTCCAAACCTGTCAAAAATTGTCAGCTTCACCTGCTCCCATGTTTGTTGTTTTTCTTCCTCTAACCTTCAAACCACTCCCGAGCTTCTCCTTTGAGCGCAAGAGCAAATACATGATGCTTGGCTTCGTCATTCATAATGTGCATACCAAGCGTATGACTCTCAAAGTCCGCAATCCAGTCCTTCACATCCTCCTTCCCTGTAAACACTGGCCGACTATACGCCATCCCTTTAAGGTCCCTTCTCCCTTGCGTGAGTAATTCCACAAAATTTGAAGTCTTGCACCTTCTTCCCTCAATTCCTTGCACACACACATCCATGGAAACCTCAGAACTCCCATAGACTCTCCCAAGTGAGAAATTGAAGATAGGAGGCTCTCATTCACTCCTCCACACACTCGAAAACAGGACGCGAACGCAATGGGATTGCACTAGACCACATGTTGGAACCCTGCTTACTCCCATACACATAGGGGTGCAAGTGTTGATATTTTACTTCAAAAGATCTCCCTCAGCATCAACACTCACGGCACCGTGAGTGATGTGGCAATTAAAGCCATTTCACACCTTTTTTGACCATCTTTGACCCTTTTTGGCCCAGTTTTGGCCAGTTTTGACCCCTGACGGGCATTTTTCGCAGGAAAAACCCCAAACAAACTCCAAAATTCACCAAATTTTGCACGCTTGATCCTCCATACCCAAAGCACATTTCCACATCCCAAAATTCCATTTTTGACCACTTCGAGGGCGATGCACGTATCACCGCAGATCAGGCTCAGCAAATAGACAGTTACCGCATGTGTCAAACTTCTCGAGCGGGATAAGAGTACCCACACTTGTCACTTGCATTACTTACATTCTAGAACGCTCAAACACATTATCTAGAGCATAAATAAGCCACCTAAAACCATATCCAATGCCCCGATACCCTATACGGGTATGTACATGTGTCCGGCTGCCGACACGCAAGCACGCATATTTACAATGTGCACACGTTGCACCTTTTTTCGAACTTGAAACCACTTTGAAAAGCTGAAAAATGCATGTATTTACATCTTTTTGTACATATGACCATGCATATAAACGCTACTTTCTACACGCCAAAAGCAGTCTATCATCATGAGTCATGATTGAGGACATGCTTGAGGTGCTTGATGACCAAATTTCTTGTGGTGTTCAGGTCAAACAGGACTCCTACATAGGAGGGGACGAGCCCTAAGAGTAGTGCGTGAGAGAGAACACACACACACTCAAGGCAATTCCAAGACTCAAGATGCTTAAAGGAAACACGTTAAGCCCCTAGCCCTATTTCCCTCATATATAGTGTGCCTGAATCCTATTAGATGGACTTTAGGGAGGTCCAATGAGAATTTAGATGCTTTAAAAAAATTAATTAAGATGTCTTTATAAAAGGGGGAAAGAAGGAAACTTGCCAAATGCTACCCATACTGCTTGATATGACCATAGCTTGTGATTGGCCAGGGTTGCCATACACCAATTAGGAGCAAGCTAGAGTCGAGAGAGAGATGTCGATGAAGGCAAGGGAGAGCCCTCCTTTTTTCCCATTTGCACGTACACAAACGCACTCTCTCATGTGTTGAGCAATAAGTACATCTCCTTCTCCAAGCTTGAGAAGTAGAGATCCTACACCAACCCCACTTGGCTATGGAATGCAAATCCAACTAGGAGTCAAGCCTCAATGGCATGCTCATCTTCTCTACCATCTATATTACTATGCTAAGCTAGGCTTTAAGAGTAATCTATGGTGAGACAAGTACTCCTTTCTTGTATGCTACATCATCTTCCTCTTCCCTTCCCTCACTCCTTGCTAGCTCTCTCCACCTTTGAAGGTGTTTGAGGTCTTGGGATTGAGTCCAGGGACAAGTTAATGTTTTTGCAAGTTAGTTACATGCATAATACTGGTGCATGAAGCTTACCATCTTCATGGCACCATTAAGGTCTCAACTAGGAGCAAAGCATGTATTGTACCAAGTCTCTCTTCAAGGGAGAATCTATAATACAAAATCTGTTTGGAGGGAGGAGTGGCTCCAAGTAAATCCGGTCCTCGATTGTTGTCAATTTCTCTAAATATCTATCTCTCTCTCCCCCCCCCCCCCCCCCCTCTCTCTCTCTCTCTTGGAAGTATTGTTCATGCCAAGCTAGCAAGTTATGATGTTTATTTTGAAACCTTCGATTGAGTACTCTATGTCTGTTTATTAAGAATCCTCTTAACGGAATGCTCACTATTGTTACTTATATTCCGCTACAATCGATGCTATTAGCCATATTCCGTTACAAGAAGCATTTATAATAGCTTGCTGGGAGATCTTGGTCTTCGAATTCAATTTGAAAATTGAATCTCTCTTCCTTTCCACTCAAAATTGATTACAAACTCTCCATCTGGACGTAGAATGATCATAGCTATCATAAAGGTCGACGTGGTTGTATCAATGAATGACAAGAGACATTGTATAAATGCACTCTTGTGTCAACTGACTATGAAAGACATACGATCATGATACTTTTCATGCCCTTGTCCTGATTAGGTGCTCCCCTCTACTTACTATCTATGTAGTGCAACCTTGCCATGCCATAGTCCATAGGTACAATACGAGTCATCTCCTGTTTTAGGTGTCACTAAAGAGTACCTATCTAGAAAGTAGTAGAAAGAATATGGATCAAGGAAATTGCAACATATATCCCGAAACTTCTTCCGCCATGCATATTGTATAGATATCTCAATCAAAGAAGAATGGAGCCTATGGAGGCAAACGAAGCTTTACTTGATCTCACTTTTAATTCTCCAACTCTATTCTAAAGCGAGAAACTGGTTACTTATATTCCGCTACAATCGATGCTATTAGCCATATTCCGTTACAAGAAGCATTTATAATAGCTTGCTGGGGGATCTTGGTCTTCGAATTCGATTTGAAAATTGAATCTCTCTTCCTTTCCACTCAAAATTGATTACAAACTCTCCATCTGGACGTAGAATGATCATAGCTATCATAAAGGTGGACGTGGTTGTATCAATGAATGACAAGAGACATTGTATAAATGCACTCTTGTGTCAACTGACTATGAAAGACATACGATCATGATACTTTTGACGCCCTTGTCCTGATTAGGTGCTCCCCTCTACTTACTATCTATGTAGTGCAACCTTGCCATGCCATAGTCCATAGGTACAATACGAGTCATCTCCTGTTTTAGGTGTCACTAAAGAGTACCTATCTAGAAAGTAGTAGAAAGAATATGGATCAAGGAAATTGCAACATATATCCTGAAACTTCTTCCGCCATGCATATTGTATAGATATCTCAATCAAAGAAGAATGGAGCCTATGGAGGCAAACGAAGCTTTACTTGATCTCACTTTTAATTCTCCAACTCTATTCTAAAGCGAGAAACTGGTTTGTGGGCATATGCTTTAGAGTTGGGGTCCCTCAAAACCCAGGTTCATAAGGCCAAAGCTTAGAGATGGTGGCTTTAAAAACAGAAGTCGCCAGGAAACAACTTGGGCAATATCATTGTCTTTCTTTGGGACTACGGATTTCACTAGATCAAAGAAGGCATAGGAGGTGTGCCTAGGAAGCGGCCAGGCCATTTTAAAGACGTTTTGTGCACCTACACTCAATGCCATTAAGGCCTTGTGTTCTATAATACAAGCATTGTCCGATACAAACCCCTTGACCTCCTCAAGAGCGCCCTTAGAGGCAGTTGACAAGAAGAGGGGAAGGGTTGATCTCTAGGCCTAGAATGCAACACAAGCGGACGATATTGGGAGATGGGGTAGGCCTAAACACATTTGTCCGGTGCCATGCACCAAAGGAGACTGCTTTGCCTCCCTCCATGAGTAGGAGATAAGCTTATATGCTACGGATGGACCCCCAATAATTCGCCTTCTAGAATTATAAGGAGATGGATTGGGGGGGGGGGGGGTAAGTCTTACTCAAGGGAAAGGGAGAGGGGAGAAGGAGAAGGAGAAGAGATAGAGATGAAATGAGAGAAACATGTCTTCTCTGTTAGGTATATCCTTAAATAAAAATGCCATTCACATATATAGAGAGAGAGATTTTGATGAAGCCATCAGAGGTTAGCATTGCTCGCATAATTTTTGTTACTCTCATCTGATGCCACTTCAAATTCAATTTTCGATATTACAAAACATAAACCCTTTTCATACAAATCAGATTGTCATCGAGAATAATCTGATGAGTACTTCCTTAGGAATAAAGATTATCCAATCATGGTATATTAAAATAAACTAATTGTAGATAGAGGTTTTTCTAAGACTTTTTGCCTGCAAGTGGCAAGTCCCTTTTTACAAAGAGTGAATTCCTCACGAAAGGCATGATCTAGTTTCCAAGACATGGCACTAGAACGAACTTTAGGTTGTTGTTACAAAGAGAGGCTTCCTCAAGACCTCGATCATCGCTTACATGCAACGTCAATGCTCCAACAGGTATGAGGATAGGGTTAATGAAACTTCGAATGTCGAATCAAAGTCACCTCTAAGCAATGTTCGGAAATTAAAATCACTTTTCCAAACATACCAAATTCGTTTCCTTATATTTTCCAACAGGAAATTTTACAAAATTAGGTTACTTTTTTAGGATTTACAATAATTTTCTCTATTTTTGGAAAACTAGCCATTCTTGTACGGTATCCTGAGAAGATCAAATCTAATCAAAGAAGGTCTTGCACTTGGCGTATCAATCAAAGTGGAGTTCTCCCCTCTTCTTCTCTCTCCATCAATAATGTTGCCAAAGGGTTTGTCAAGTAAGATGTGTTCTACATTGATGTTTTCCTGATTTCTTGTTGTTTTCTTTTTCATCTCTAATCCAACATATATATATATCTAATATCATTTCCTTAACCAAATCTATCTCTCTCACTCTTAGTAATTCATCCTCTCTACAAATTTTAGGTTCTCCTTGCTACAGGTACATCTCTCCCCGCAGTATCCTTATTGCCTACGGGCAAGAATAGGGCTTGGGAGGGAAACTCTCTTCTCTTCTCTTCCCTTCTCTTCTCTCATATCTACATTTCTCATATACTATCCTAGATGAATAACCCACATGATGATCATTTCTATCGCTTTCACTCTGTACGATCTATTAGAATTAATGTATGGATTAGCCGTAAAATACACATTCAACAACGTATAGTGTTTCTCTTTGGCCCAGAAAGACTCAATGAGATACTTCTATCATCGGATCCCATTATACTACCTCTCATAGACTATAACTTTTCTTTTGACGTAAGCGTAGTTATCTTGCTATGAACCAAGAGGATTTGTATACATAATAATCCCAATCACTAGACAAAATATATATATTATGGTAAGCACAAAACTACAATTCCAAAGAACAATTTGTAGCCTATTTGGTTAGTAAAGATTGAATTCCATTAACTCATCTATTAACCCTTTCATACTACCCATGATACGATATGACCATAGCCTTGATGTTTTCATCTTTGTGTTATTTTGACATTCTCTTTTGTATTCTTTTTTTGTGTGTGTGAGTGCAAGAGAGAAAGAGTGGGTCTATTTTTTATTGCACTTCCTTTCAAACCCTAGTCTTCATGGCATCTATGGTTTAACTCCTTCATATAGTTTTTTTTTGAGTTCTCTCACAAACTCTCACAGCCATAAGCCCGGTGCTTTCCCGACCAGACCGCAAATTTCTCGACAACGTTTAGCTAGGAATGAACATATCCCCAAGCATGTTGGAGAAATCCGACGGAAACCTCGGCAATTGAATCCGTTTGTATATTAAAGTCTGAAGTAGGAAAGAAATGATTGACGGATATACTGTTGCAATAGGAAAGAATGCCTACTAGGGAAAATTTAGCTCGGCATGTTCGTTCTATTTCCAATGTTGAATTAGTCATGAATCCCCTCCTGATCACAAGGGGCAGAGTTCCTGGTTAAGGGCTCTTGAATCCACGACTGCTGGTTAAGTGGTGGATACCCACGACTGCTGGTTAAGCGGTGGGAACCCACGTCTGCTGGTTAAGCGGTGGGAATGTCCATGTCGTGCTTTCTATGCGGTGGACATACCTAGTTGTATGGGCAGCTAGGCGACAATTGGAGGAGTAAACTCTCGCTGGAGGGGGGATGTTGTACCTCCAGAACATTGGAATTTTAATGAATAAGTTTGAGTAGAATTTTTACTAGAATACTGTCTTGGTGTTGTTTGCAATACTGATTGAAGGGCTGTCTTAACGAACAATGTGCTTCCGAATTAAAACAAGGAATGTTTATGTTGAACAACCTTTGTGGTAGTAATTAGTTGACAAAAGGAAGTGTGAGTGTGGGGGTGGAAAGTGGGGGCTTGGCTCAGGTTGCCAATGCCTACGAGATGGGTGGTCCCAATTGGTCGGGAACTCTCTGTCCCCATTGTGCCTTTTGTTTTCCTTTTGTTAACCTGTCGGTCTCTATTGGGGTTGGACGTCCATGTTTTCTGAAAACATTGAGGCCATTGCACGATGAACCTTCATCCTTCCCTTCCTTGGACACTGTCGACCTATGTGCCCCTGTTCTCCGCAGTACATACATAAGCCATTAATGCGTCGCCTTTGCTTCTCCTAGGCTCAGAGAGGTTCAAACCGTGCTGAATCAATTTGCATGGGCTCAAAGCTTGATTCATGGCCCTGTTGAGGTGTGTATCCATTATGTGCCACTTCTGTTTGGGGTCACAATGTTGCCGCAAGACACCTCTCCTGTCTCCTCTGAAATAGTCGATTATCACATTCTATTGCTTGAGAGAAGAACTCGCTTAGTGTGTGAGCCTTTGGCATAGTCAATAAAAGATCTTTTATGTCATCCTTTAATCCCCACCGAAATTGGCTAATGAAATATTCCTCATGCCAAGTCAGATCACAAGTGAGCTGTTGAAATTTGGATGCATAGACGAATGCAGGTCTTGATCCTTGGCGGAGATTTCTAAGTTTTCTTTCAGCAACCCTTGCTCTATCAATATCCCCAAAGGCTGCAGAGAACTCCCGCACAAAAGCTTCAAAGTCATGAAGGAGAGGAGATTCTTTTTCAAGTAAGGGAGAAAACCAAGAGAGAGCCATACCTGAGAGGAGGGTCCCAATAAGGCCTACTTGAGAGACATCGAATGAAGAGATGCACTTGTTCGAGAAAACCTCTAAACTTTGATCTAGTCCCATCAAATTTTTCCGGCATGCTGACCTTCGGCTCCATCTTATGTTGTTGAGAATAGCTGGATCTTGCACCTTGTGCTTGATGTGTGCTTGTCTCTTGAAGCTCTTGAATTTGACGTTGAAGATCTTGCAACGCTGGTCCCAAGATTAGGGGTTGCCTTACTTGAAGTTGAGAGATACTCTCGCGAAGTTCTTGTAATTGAGCTTGAATGCTTTGCAATGTGTTGATGAGACCTTCCATTGTCGGCTCCATGATGGCTTGAGAAGATTAAGAGATGGTAGTCTTGCCAAACTGTTATGAGCGCATATAGAGCTACAAGAGAGCAAGAGGAGGTGCTCACAATGTACAAGAACTTGGATTTTATGATAAGCTTAACAATGATTACAAGACTTAATACTTTATTAAGAGAGCTAGATAGAAGACTTGGATTACATGACTTGAGTACAAGACAAGGCTTGATTTCCAGGACAAGACTTGAACATAAGAACTAGAAGAGGGATTTCCTCATAGGAGGCTCACAACTGGTGTTGGCAAGACTCAGGGGCTTGTGGCCCAAGACCCCTATTTATACTAGTGCTTGAGGAGGTTACTTGAGGAGGTTAGGACTTACTAGGTTCTTCTTGAGGACGTTAGAATCTTCTAGAACCTTCTTGATCCTTCTAGTGCTTCTAGAACCTTCTGGATCCTTCTTCAACTTTCTACAGCTTTCCAAAAACTTCTAGATTCTTTCAGAATCTTCTCCAAGCTTCTACAAATTTCTTGATCCTTCTAGTTCTTCTAGAACCTTCTTCAACTTTCTAGAGCTTTCCAGAACCTTCTAGATTCTTCTGGAATCTTCTCCATGCTTCTAGAAACTTCTAAAATCTCCTTCGTCACCTCTTCATGAAGTGCGTTCTCATGAATGACCCCCAACTTCCTAAGCTTTTGAACCTTTGGCTTGGCACCTTCTTTTAGATTGATTCTATGATCGACTCCTTTCGCTCCTTGCAACTCTGTATATTCAGTGGGGCGAATAGCTTTGGAAACTCTGTAAACATGTCTTCATACTCCTTTTTTTCTTTTTTTGTCAATTCCTCTCCTAGCACGCTCCTTACATTCACTTTGGCAGGCTCTACAATTGCTTTTGGACTATCCTTCTCCTCCTTGACCTTCACATCGTGCATCGATGCTTCATTTTTAACACTTATCCCAAAAAGATCAGGACTTAATTGCATCAAGCCTTCGTCTACACTTTCCTCTGCTGATGTAGACGAAGAATCACTATCGTATGATGTGGTTTCCGTCGAATCCGTATCTTGCATCTCCACTAGGGCCTGTGTACAGCTCTCATGTGTCTTCATGTTGTAGACAATGGTCTTTCCCTTCTCTTTGTCGGGGATGGTGATCAAGACCGTGCCCCAATCCTGCTTAGCACCAAGGGTTATAAGCCATGGCCTCCCTAAAATGATTGGATACGCATTCTCACCCGCTTGCATCACGTAGCACTCAATCCCCAAGACTTTTATCTTCACATATTCAGCTATTCCAAGACACCTTGCCTTTTTATGGTTGGCCATCCTCATCCGGATCGAAGCATTCACTGACATCTTAATGCCTACTTCTTTCATGATAGCCTCGGTCATGACACACACCTGGGCACCACCATCCACAAATGCTTGCACTTACGTCTTCTTTCCCATCATAGCTTCAACTATTGGAACCATATCCACTAGGTGACCAACCCTCAAAGATGACACCATGCTTTGACGCTTTTCCTTCTTGGAAGGAAGCCGCGTAGTCACGCACTTGGTCCACTGGCTCCTCAATTTAGCGTTCAAAGCCACCAATTGACCAAAAGATATATTTTCCTTTTGATTTCTTATGTCTTCGACAATATCATAGTCTTCAACACCTTGGCCAAGGAGGTAGTCCTTTGAACCAATTTTCCTTCTTCGCCGCCTCTTGCTACTTTCTGGTTTGTCTTCTACCTTAGGCTTTCCTTTCCTTGCTCTTATTTCCCTCTCTTCTTCTTTCTCTTTCTCCCTATCATGCGTAGATCTCTTATTGGCCAAAACATCCACATCTTGATGCTCAAGGGTAATGATTCTAATAGCCCTACCTTCTCCATTTGCAGGCAACGGTTGCAGTTGTTGTTGCGGCGGCGGTGCTTCTAGTGCCCGTTCTTGATGATTCTCTTCTATTCTTCCTCGACCACGTCCATATAAGGGGTATATCCCTCCTCTCTCTTGGTGGTTCAGGACACTCAGGGGCGTAGTAACCCTCTTCATCACAATTGTAGCATCTACCTTGTAGCCTTCGTCCCCTGCGTGTTGGCCGCTCCTCTCAACCTGGTTTCAACCTAGTTGGTTGTCTCCATTCCATATCGAGTATCTGGCTGGATAATCAATGATTGAGTCATCGTTTGTCTTCAGTCATGGGCGACTGTCTGTAAGTGGGTTGGGGACAACACCTCACTCTTACTGTTGCTATTCATCCCTCGTAGGATGGGCAGCTTACAAGAATTCTATTTAGCACTAAAGGATATGCAAAGTGCATACGTTAGAAAGCAGTGAAACAACTAGATCGGTTACCTTTCTGGTTTGGAGTTTGCTTCATATGATGAAAGACATGTTACGGCTAGTTCTAGTCTCTGCCTGTTATTCTCAAGTTATCAACCTCAATCATCAGTTTGGATGGGGTTAACTATTGGCAAGAAACCACCGCAAGTCAAGGACTTGGTTGCTGCTGATGAGTATGTCAGCATAGTACTTTCATGGAAAGATGAGTTGAGGTTATATTGCACATTCCAGTACCTTCAGAAAGTCTGAAACCTGGGTATGCATTCAAACACCTCTTAGTTGTGATAACTCGTTTAGCATTCTCAAGTGAGTTCTAAATGGAGCCTTCACACTCTTTTGATTATGAGTCGGTTAACCAAGACGGTTGCACAGGGACAACAATGTAGAAAATCAAGATGTTACTATTGATTTCATTGAACCTCCCAATGAACCGGGTTCTGATTCAACGAACAGTTGGATCCATGAGGTATGCCACGATGGAAAACATTAGTGTTCTTATGAAGATACTAGCACTTGTGTTTTCGAGGACAAAAATGATTCTCCAAGGGGGGAGTATTAATGTCATGCCAAGGGTAGGACTAGACAGGTACGGCCCGGGCAATGTGCCGGACACACATGCAGTAAAGGGGTCTATATATGGAAGAGGGCCAGGAGCCTATATATAGGATAGTTGGGAGATTATTCGCATGTCTGTCTACCCGTTGGTCTAACACTCTTTGGTTCCTATTCATTATGTTAATTATTAATTCTTGCAGCTGACCACCAAGATCATGAAAAACCCGGGCCGTAAACAAGATCTGGACCATGAACCACTCGCTCCACTCTATCATCCGTTGTCACAGGGACCATTGGTTGCACCACTACTGGCTCAGTATGTGTCAGGCTTTGCTCCGACCTTCTCTTGATCTTCTTGCTCGTGGCCTCAGTAATTTCCACAACTCTTTCAAATGTAGCAGGCTCCTCTTGATCGACCTTCTCCCTTACACTTGGATGGAGACAATCCATAAACTGACGCACTTTAAAGAAATCCCCTGAAGGTACTTGGGATGCCGCCTCTAATTGAACCCAAAGTCCTTTGAAGTGTTGAAAAAACTCTTTCAAGTTAGCATGAACATCTTCTTGCAAACCTCTCAATTTTGTCGTCGCTTCTGTTGCGGTTAGTTTCTTTCCAAACCTGTCAAAAATTGCCAGCTTCACCTGCTCCCATGTTTGCTTTTTTTCTTCCTCTAAACCTTCAAACCACTCCCGATCTTCTCCTTTGAGCGCAAGAAGAAATACATGAAGATTGGCTTCGTCATTCACAATGTGCATACCAAGCGTATGCCACTCGAAGTCCGCAATCCAGTCCTTCCCATCCTCCTTCCCTGTAAACACTGGCCGACTATACGCCATCCCGTTGAAGTCCATTTTCCCTTGCGTGAGTAATTCCACAAAATTTGAAGTCTTGCACCTCAACCAAACCACCACTTTTCTTCAATGAAGCTCGAAATTCATAGCAAAACCGCTTCACCTGGGTGCACAACCGGCAAATTTCCGCTCCCCAGCGGGATCGCCAAAGGATGATGGTCACACTCACACACAAAGACAACTCAACACAAAAGAAGGAATTTACTTGAATTCCTCACCTCACTCACTACCACTCGAAAGATCCCTAAAAACTCTACCCACAAGCTCAATTCAAACTCCAAACGCCTCGACCTACAAGCCCTCGCTTGCCCACAGACAACTGCCGCAGACACTACAAGGTGAGTTGAGGTGATCAACACTTGAAATCACGCTTGATGGTGACCAAAATATACAAGAAAAACCATCAAAAAAACAAAACTTCCAGAAACAAAAGTCCACTCTCGAACCATTGCAAAAGATTCACCAAACTCCACTCTGTTGGACTCTTTGGAGTAGCGCCAACCCTAATGGCACCGATACAGGGTCACATAGTCTTGCAAAAAGACGCACCTTCTTCCCTCAATTCCTTGCACACACACATCCATGGAAACCTTAGAACTCACATAGACTCTCCCAAGTGAAAAATGGAAGAGAGAAAGCTGTCATTCACTCCTCCACACACTTGAAAACAGGACGTGAACGCAACGGGACTGCACTAGACCACCTGTAGGAACCCTGCTTCCTCCCATACACATAGGGGTGCAAGTGTTGATATTGTACTTCCAAATTTCTCCCTCAGCCTCAACACTCACGGCACCGTGAGTGATGTGGCAATTTGAAGCCATTTCACACCTTTTTTGACCTTTTTTGGCCCAGTTTTGGCCAGTTTTGACCCCTGGCGGGCATTTTTCGCAGGAAAAATCCCAACGGACTCCAAAATTCACCAAATTTTGCACGTTTGATCCTCGATACCCAAGCACGTCTCACCGCAGATCAGGCGCCGCAAATAGACAGTTACCGCATGTGTCAAACTTCTCGAGTGGGATGAGAGTACCGACACTTGTCACTTGCATTATTTACATTCCAGAAAGCTCAAACACATTATCTAGAGCCAAAATAAGCCACCTAAAACCATATCCAAGGCCGCGATACCCGATACGGGCATGTACATGTGTCTGACTGCCCACACGCAAGCACGCATATTTACAATGTGCACACGTTGCACCTTTTTCGAACTTGAAACCACTTTGCAAAGCTCCCAAATGCATTTATTTACATCTTTTTGTACATATGACCATGCATATAAACGCTACTTTGTACACGCAAAAGCGGTCTATCATCGTGAGTCATGACTGAGGACGTGCTTGAGGTGCTTGATGACCAAATTGCTTGTGGTGTTCAAGTCAAACAGGACTCCTACATAGAAGGGGATATATGAGCCCTAAGAGTAGGGCGTGAGAGAGAACACACACACACACACACACACACACACACACACACAAGTCAAAGAGGACTCCTACATAGGAGGGGATGAGCCCTAAGAGAAGGGCGTGAGAGAGAACACACACACACTCAAGGCAATTCAAACAAGACTCCTACATAGGAGGGGATGAGCCCTAAGAGTAGGGCGTGAGAGAGAACACACACACACACTCAAGGCAAGTCCAAGACTCAAGATGCTTAAAGGAAACACGTTAAGCCCCTAGCCCTATTTCCCTCATAGTGTGCCTGAATCCTATTGGATGGCCTTTAGGGAGGTCCAATGAGAATTTAGATGCTTTAAAAAAATTAATTAAGATGTCTTTCTAAAAGGGGGAAAGAAGGAAACTTGCCAAATGCTACCCATACTGCTTGATATGACCATAGCTTGTGATTGGCCAAGGTTGCCATACACCAATTAGGAGCAAGCTAGAGTCGAGAGAGAGATGTCGACGAAAGCAAGGGAGAGCCCTCCTTTTTTCATATTTGCGCGTACACAAACACACTCTCTCATGTGTTGAGCAATAAGTACATCTCCTTCTCCAAGATTGAGAAGTAGAGATCCTACACCAACACCACTTTGCTATGGAATGCAGATCCAACTAGGAGTCAAGCCTCAATGCCATGCTCATCTTCTCTACCATCTATATTACTATGCTAAGCAAGGCTTCAAGATTAATCTATGGTGAGACAAGTACTCCTTTCTTGTATGCTACATCATCTTCCTCTTCCCTTCCCTCACTCCTTGCTAGCTCTCTCCACCTTTGAAGGTGTTTGAGGTCTTGGGATTGAGTCCAGGGACACGTTAATGTTTTTGCAAGTTAGTTACGGGCATAATACTGGTGCATGAATCTTACCTCTTCATGGCACCATTAAGGTCTCAACTAGGAGCAAAGCATGTATTGTACCAAGTCTCTCTTCAAGGGAGAATCTATAACACAAGATCTGTTTGGAGGGACGAGTGGCTCCATGTAAATCCGGTCCCCCCCGCGCCCCCCCCCCCCCCCCCCCCCCCTCTCTCTCTCTCTCTCTCTCTCTCTCTCTCTCTCTTGGAAGTATTGTTCATGCCAAGCTAGCAAGTTATGATGTTTATTTTGAAACCTTCGATTGAGTAATCTATGTTTGTTTATTAAGAATCCTCTTAAGGGAATGCTCACTATTGTTACTTATATTCCGCTACAATCGATGCTATTAGCCATACTCCGTTACAAGAAGCATTTATAATAGCTTGGTGGGAGATCTTGGTCTTCGAAGTCAATTTGAAGATTGAATCTCTCTTCCTGTCCACTCAAAATTGATTACAAACTCTCCATCTGGACGTAGAATGATCATAGCTATCATAAAGGTCGACGTGGTTGTATCAATGAATGACAAGAGACATTGTATAAATGCACTCTTGTGTCAACTGACTATGAAAGACATACGATCATGATACTTTTGAGGCCCTTGGTCCTGATTAGGTGCTCCCCTCTACTTATTATCTATGTAGTGCAACCTCGCCATTCCATAGTCCATAGGTACAATACGAGTCATCTTCTACTTTAGGTGTCACTAAAGAGTACCTATCTAGAAAGTAGTATCATTCTTTGCCACCTTGCCATCTAGAAAGCACTATCATTGTTTTCCACCTTGCCATGTTGTCACTATCATTGGCTTTGTGTGTGTGTGTGTGTGTGTGTGTGTGTGTGTGTGTGTGTGTGTGTGTGTGTGTGTGTGTGTGTGTGTGTGTGTGTGAGAGAGAGAGAGAGAGAGAGAGAGAGAGAGAGAGAGAGAGAGAGAGACTTCTGCACCTACATGTGGAGAGGTTGAGTCTTACAAGGAGTGGAGACAGAAAAGGTAAAAAGTCCAATAGACCATACCTCTAATGGTGCAAACTTCAATGTGCATTGGTTAATGGCTCAATATTGAAAATCCACTGGAGTAGGCATAACTATAATAGCATTGAACAAGTCACCTTGCACTATGAGAGTCAGGAAGACCCACATTATACCAATGTGTGATTGCACATAGGCAATAATAAAACCACTTCAGGATGCCCATACTTAGGGGAAAGAATATGGATCAAGGAAATTGCAACATATAGCCTGGAACTTCGTCCGCCATACATATTGTATAGATATCTCAATCAAAGAAGAACCGAGCCTATGGAGGCAAATGAAGCTTTACTTGATCTCACTTTTAATTTTCCAACTCTATTCTAAAGCGAGAAACTGGTTTGTGGGCATATGCTTTAGAGTTGGGGTCCCTCAAAACCCAGGTTCATAGGGACAAAGCTTAGAGATGGTGCTTGGCTATAAAAACAGAGGTCGCCAGTAAAGAACTTGGGCAATATCACTGTCTTTCTTTGGGACTACGGGTTTCACTAGATCAAAGAAGGCATACGAGGTGTGCCTAGGAAGCGGCCAGACCATTTTAAAGACGTTTTGTGCACCTATACTCAATGCCATTAAGGTCTTGTGTTCTATAATACAAGCATTGTCCGATACAAACCCCTTGACCTCCTCAAAAGCGCCCTTAGAGGCAGTTGACAAGAAGAGGGGAAGGGTTGATCTCTAGGCCTAGAATGCAACACAAGCGGACGATATTGCAAGATGGGGTAGGCCTAAACACATTTGTCCAGTGCCATGCACCAAAGGAGACCGCTTTGCCTGCCTCCATGAGCAGGAGATGAGCTTATAAGCTACGGATGGACCCTTGATAATTCCCCTTCTACAATTATAAGGAGATGGATTTTGGGGGAGGGGGATAAGTCTTACTCAAGGGGAGGGGAGAAGGAGAAGGAGAAGGGATAGAGATGAAATGAGAGAAACGTTTCTTCTCTGTTAGGTATATCCTTAAATAAAAAATGTCATTCACATATATATAGAGAGAGATTTTGATGAAGCCATCAGAGGTTAACATTTCTCGCATAATTTTTGTTACTCTCATCTGATGCCACTTCAAATTCAATTTTCGATATTACAAAACATAAACCCTTTTCATACAAATCAGATTGTCATCGAGAATAATCTGATGAGTACTTCCTTAGGAATAAAGATTATCCAATCAAGGTGTATTAAAATAAACTAATTGTAGATAGAGGTTTTTCTAAGACTTTTTGCCTGCAAGTGGCAAGTCCCTTTTTACAAAGAGTGAATCCCTCACGAAAGGCGCACACACACACACACACACACACACACACACACACACACACACACACACACACACACACAACCCGGCCTAGCTAGATTTATACGATAATACCGCCATGCTGCTGCTTGCAAGCTTGCGCTACTTCAAAGTAGGAAGAGGAGCTGGACGTCGACGCTGTCTTACAATGAAAAGGGAAGGCCGCAGCAGGCATTTTAAGGGCCCGGGCTTGGGGCAGCCCTTGCATGGTGCTTGCAACTACAGTCAATGTACGTGATCGATTCCTGTAGCATCACAACGTGGCATTTTTCCGCGTGATTGTACTTAAGTACAGCCTGGTATTTCTCCGCGTGATTGTGCTACACAGCTTCAGAAAATCATTTTCCCTAACCCAACAAATTAAGGGCACCTAATCCCGTTTTGCGAAAAAAATTTGAAGCCACCCGTTTTGCGGACAAAATTAAGGGCACTCTTCCCGTTTTGTCCCACTGGGCGTAGTACAAAAAACTGCGAACCTGCCTTGGCCTAGAGAAATACAACAAAATTTAGACAAAATACACGCTTGGGTTGCTAAAATGATTTTTATTGAGCATTGGTCTAGGCACCAGCCTGCTTACTTACACAATGATTCTTATTGAGCATTGGTCTACGCACCAGCCTGCTTACATACACTTGACACGGAAGAGCATCTAAGCAAGTTTAAGCTACATTGTCCAATAGGGCGTTTATCTCAAAGCATTCATGGGGGACTCTCCACACTATCTCACCCGGGCATCTCAAATGGGATCGACGACCGAGGTGATCTGGGCCGTCAGATGCGCATTTGGTAAATTCGGGAAGAAAAGTAAATTCGGGTAGGCTTGTAAATTCAGGTCAATCCGCACCCCATGTCTTGAACCTCTGACCTCCCCACCACGATCCATGTGCACGAACCACTACGCCTTCATGCGTACGTTGAAATATAGGAGATTCGAGTATGTCATATTGTAAATCTAGGTTGATTAGTAAATTCGGGGAAAATTTGTAAATTCGGACACATTGGTAAATTCGGGGCAACCTCAGATCTGACGGTCCATGATTGACGCACCCTGCCTTTTCCTCCTCCACCATTGATCCCATTTTACCATGCCCGTGTGATATAGTGATGAGGGGGAACTCTCTTGTAATAATACGGAGATGTCACTTCCATGCACATAAACTGCATTGTTTTATCCCTTTGTAAATTTTGCATTCTTTTGTTTGAAAACCCCCTTATTGTACACTCACATGATACCATAAGGTAACCTGGTGAATACCTTGGGAAAGGATTAATCTTATTATTTTCTACTTATGAAAATGTTCTTTAGACACTGCACCCACTTCTTTTTCGATCAATTCACCCTACAGAATTTCATGAGGGGAGTGATCCAATCTGCTTTGCAAATAAGCTTCATATAAGTTCCTAGTGTTTTTGGTAGTGCAAAAGTTATGTCCTTGACCAATGCCAAGCTTTCCGGTTGAGCTTCATCCCAACGAAAGGTATTGGGAATTGAACATTACTTCTGAGACACTATTGCTCAATGGCTGAAAATAGGGTTTAGTGGAACAAAATTGGGTGTCTTTGATATTATACGTTTGAAAAATCTTTGGAATGCAAGTTTTCAAAGTCCCAAAAGAAAATATTACAATATTATATATTATTGCATACATCTCAAGGTCTCCCCCGCTAATGATGATGCCACGTTGTCGCCACTTTATCAATATCTCACCCACTTTATCGATCTCCAACTTTTAATGAATTCCACCTTGAAGCAACCATTTTTCCATGCACGATAGACTCCTTCCATGGGCCTTCTTGTAAAGTAAGCTCTACTTTGTCAAGCATATCCCAAGCCATGGCTGCCCAATGCGACCCATGATGTGTAAAGGATACTTCCTGGTTTGCACAGAAGGCTTTTATGTATAGCATTAGGTGTAGGATTCCAATTCCACCTTGGTTCTCACCACCCATTTCCATTTCCCCCACTACCATGGAGTTGTGTTGTTTGTGTTGTTTCTTGATAGGAATGGTTTGATGGGTTTTAGAAATTATTTTCAATTGTGGACCAATTGCATTCGGTCATGTTTAAGATAGACGAGACAAATAATATTTTGATCGTTTAATGGGCTTTAAAAATTCTATCCAATTGCGTTTGTCCATTTTCAAGATATAGGACACAAAGAATATTTATTCAATAATCAAGGAGTTAACCACAATCACTCAGCTAGGAAAGGGGAGGAGTATGTACTCCCACCTTCTAATCTTACTATTGATCTTGTTTAGGTTCCAGCTAGATTGAGGTCAAATGTTTGCCTGTCTAATATGTCCACCCCTAGTGATGCACTGAGGTGTCTGAACATTATGCCTTTTTAAAAAATATGTCTTGTTTAGGTTCCAGCTAGATTGAGGTCAAATGTTTGCCTGTCTAATATGTCCACCCCTAGTGATGCACTGAGGTGTCTGAACATTATGCCTTTTTTAAAAATATTCCTTGTTATTTTGGCACATTTTCAATCAGTGAGATCAATCTTAATTTTTAAATGTTTCACTAAGAGCCAGATCCAGTTGCAAATATTTGGACAAGGCTAAAAGCAAGATTTGTGGTAACAAAAAGGACCCCTTTTTATTCCACCCTGACTAGGACTTAGCCACATAGCCTGAGGGAATCGAGTGGTTGCACAACGTTATACTTTTTAATATTGAATCCAAATGAAGAAATTTTTAAAGTGTAAACATATGTGTAAAACAAATTTAACGTGATGGGCTCATTATTTTCTGGAGTGGAGAATGTTTCAACTCGTGGGAGAGACGGGTGGGTATCATTCAAGGCCGATTTTATAAGTGTTTTTGCATTGCTCTTTAGGTTTGATAGTTTAGGGTTAGGGGTTTTTAAATTCTAACATAATGGATTCTTTGTATGTATTGATAGTGGTCGATGAGAGGACGTGACCCCACACCGTACGAGCGCGAGTACGCAGGCAGTAAGGGCTTAAACGCCTTGATAGACATTCTGAGTTCTCGCGGCAGCATGGTTAGTATTAGGGTTTACTCTTTTCTATTTGTTGTATTGTTTTATAATTATATATTTATACTTACATAAAGCTGTCTTATTGTCTTTTTTTCCAGAATCCGACAGATACGCATGGACGCGATGAGACGTCTTATTAGACGTGTCTGTCTAGCCGTAGCTAGATAGCATTACTTGCCTTTTGTCATAGCACATGTATCATGAGATGATGTTTATACGCCTTTTTGTAACTATTAGAAAACCATGTATATTTTTTCAATAATGACAATGGTGTTGTAACTATTACATTTGCAAAGTTTAACAATCAAGTGATTTTGCCAATTATGTGTACAATTGTCATTAATTTACTTTCATCAATTTACTTTTGTAAGTTTTGTATCTTTATTATGCAAACAATACTATGGATGATGGACTTAATGGTTATATTGTCTTGTGGGTGACTACCTTGGGTCTATATCTAAGGGGTATCTAAGCTTGCACTTTCTTTCAAAGGTGAATCTGGGCTTATCTTGGATTCATTTAGGTTTACTCAATTATTGAAACATTCAATATGGTTGATGGGGGTAGGACATTTCACCAAAAACAAAATCTCTCAGGTGTCGCAATGAGCATCGCTATATAAGGCTCTACATCGTCGCTATAAATGTCGCTATAGGTGGCCTGTAAACGTTGCTATGATCGTCACTATAGGCGTCGCTATATAGCGATGGTTATAGCGACGTTCTCGTATCGATGCTGTTAG
Organism: Adiantum capillus-veneris; assembly: GCF_014529385.1. Lineage (NCBI taxonomy): Eukaryota > Viridiplantae > Streptophyta > Polypodiopsida > Polypodiales > Pteridaceae > Adiantum > Adiantum capillus-veneris. Next base: position 78,622,664 of record NC_140945.1, read on the forward strand.
CGACGGTTTTAGCGACGCCCGGGAGTATAAAAACCCAATGTATTTCCGTTGCTAACAACGTTACAAGTGCACACAACCTCTTGTAGTGCACCCCTGGTGATGCACTGAGGTGTTTGAACACTATGTCTTTTTTAAAAAAATCCCTTGTTATTTTGGAACATTTTCAATGAGTGAGATCAATCTTAATTTTTAAATGTTTCACTAAGAGCTAGATGCAGTTGCAAATATTTGGACTTTTGGAGGGAATCCAGTGGTTGCAAAATGTTATACTTTTTAATATTGAAGCCAAATGAAGAAATTTTTAAAGTGTGACCACATGTGTAAAACAACTGTAAGGTGATGGGCTCATTATTTTTTGGAGTGGAGAATGTTTCAACTTCTGGGAGAGAGTCAAGTAGTGCCATTTAAAAAAGGTTTCTGTTGAGCTTGCTTGCAATCACTCTATGAACGGTAGATTTCTCTATTCTTGTGGTGGGTAGAACTCTAGCTCTGATAGTGCTCTACCCTAGTTGTGCTAGTTCTCTTTCCTTTAAAGGAGTTGATAGTGTCGTTCCATGAGGACCCCATTACGCAAGTGTGCTCATCTGGTCCCAAACCAAAACCAAAGGGGAAGGATAGTGAGACGAAATCCCTTTCGAGTATGAACGAGACAATGACACCTAGCATGGATGTGGAAGATAAAAGCATCCCGAAGACAAGGACAAGTGCTAAGAAGATTGTGTCCATGGAACGTTCACAACAAGCATCTGCCCTTTTCGATGAAGAGGGTCCAAGCGAGTCCGCGGGGAGGCAAAGAGTTGAACATTGAATATCCCTAATTGATCACACGAGATAAGTTTATACAGAGGGGACCAAGGTGCTACATGTAGAGATAATATATATAGCTCAACACCCCTACTCAAATGAAGGTCAATCCCTTGGGGGCTCAAAGGAAAAACCCATAGATCTATATACACCCACCGTTATATTAAAATATTTCAAATATACATTTACAATGTTCAAAGGAGCTACATCACTCTTGTTTTATAATATGGTCTTTCAAGGTTCTTTAACAACCCTCTCTCTCTCTCTCTCTATATATATATATATATATATACACACACACACACACACACATCTGAGCTACTATAAATGGTTTCAAAGAGTAGCTTACGCATTGTTGACCTCTCGTTTCATATGCTTGCACTCGTTTCGATAGAGTAGCTTAAGCATTGTTGGCCTCCCTAAAATGATTGGATACGCATTCTCACCGGCTTGCATCACGTAGCAATCAACCAAGCACTCAATCCCCAAGACTCTTATCTTCACCTCTTCAGCTATTCCAAGACAGCTTGCCTTTTTGTGGTTGGCCATCCTCATACGGATCGAAGCATTCACTGACATCTTAACGCCTGCTTCTTTCATGATAGCCTCGGTCATGACACACACGTGCGCACCACCATCCACATATGCTTGCACTTCCGTCTTCTTTCCCAGCATAGCTTCAACTATTGGCACCATATCCACTGGGTGACCAACCCTCAAAGATGACACCATGCTTTGATGCTTTTCCTTCTTGGAAGGAAGCCGCATACTCACACACTTGGTCCACTACCTCCTCAATTTAGCGTTCAAAGCCACCAATTGACGAAAAGATATATTTGCCTTTTGATTTCGTATGTCTTCGACAATATCATACTCTTCAACACCTTCGCCAAGGAGGTAGCCCTATGGACCAATTTTACTTCTTCGCCGCCTCTTGCTACTTTCTGGTTTGTCTTCTACCTTAGCCTTTCCTTTCCTTGCTCTTGTTTCCCTCTCTTCTTCTATCTCTTTCTCCCTATCATGCCTAGATCTCTTATTGGCCAAAACATCCACATCTTGATGCTCAACGGTAATGATGTTAATAGCCTTACCTTCTCCATTTGCAAGAAATCGTTGCAGTTGTTATTGATGATTCTCCTCTATTTTCTTCCTTGAACACGTCCATATAAGGGGCATATCCCTTCTCTCTCTCTTGGTGGTTCAGGACAATCAAGGGCGTAGTGACCCTCTTCATCACAATTGTAGAATCTACCTTGGAGCCTTCGTCCCCTGCCTCTCCAAGCTAGCCGTTTCTCTCTTTGGTTCCTATTCATTATGTTAATTCTTAATTCTTGCAACTGACCAGTAAGATCATGCAAAACCCGGGCCGTAATAGGATCTGGACCTTGAACCACTCGCTCCACTCTATCATCCATTGTCAGAGGGACCATTGGTTGTACCACAACTGGCTCAGTATGTGTCAGGCCTTGCTCGCACCTTCTCTTGATCTTCTTGCTCTTGGCCTCGGCAATTTCCATAGCTCTTTCAAATGTAGCAGGCTCCTCTTGATCGACCTTCTCCCTTACACTTGGATGGATACAATCCATAAACTGAAGCACTTTAAAGAAATCCCCTGGAGGTACTTGGGATGTTGCCTCTAATTGAACCCAAAGTCCTTTGAAGTGTGCAAAACCTCTTTAAAGCTAGCATGAACATCTTGCTACAAACCTCTCAATTTTGTCGTCGCTTCTGTTGCGGTTAGTTTCTTTCCAAACCTGTCAAAAATTGCCAACTTCACCTGCTCCCATGTTTGCTTTTTTTCCTCCTCTAAACCTTCAAACCACTCTCGAGGTTCTCCTTTGAGCGCAAGAGGAAATACATGAAGCTTGGCTTCGTCATTCACAATGTGCATACCAAGGGTATGCCACTCGAAGTCCGCAATCCAGTCCTTCACATCCTCCTTCCCTGTAAACAGTGGCTGACTATACGCCATCCCTTTAAAGTCCTTTCTCCCTTGCATGAGTAATTCCACAAAATTTGAAGTCTTGCACCTCAACCAAACCACCACTTTTCTTCAATGAAGCTCGAACTTCATAGCAAAACCGATTCACCTGGGTCCGCAACCGGAAAATTTCCGCTCCCCAGCGGGATCGCCAAAGGATGCTGGAGCAAAAGACGTCGTGCGCACACTCACCCACCTAGACAACTCAACACAACAGAAGGTATTTACTTAAATTCCTCACCTCACTCACTACCACTCAAAACCTCACTAAAAACTCTACCCACAAGCTCAATTCAAACTCCAAACGCCTCGACCTACAAGCCCTTGCCTGCACGAAGACACTACAAGGTGAGTCGAGGTGATCAACACTTGAAATCACGCTTGATTGATGACCAACATATACAAGAAAAACCATCAAAAAACCAAAAACTCCAGCCACAAAAGGAAACTCTCACACCATTTCAAAAGCTTCACCAAACTCCACTCTGTTGGACTCTTTGGAGTAGCGCCAACCCTAATGGCACCGATATAGGGTCACATAGTCTTGCAGAAAGCCGCACCTTCTTCCCTCAATTCCTTGCACACACACATCCATGGAAACCTCAGAACTCCCATATACTCTCCCAAGTGAAAAATTGAAGAGAGAAAGCTCTCATTCACTCCTCCACACACTCGAAAACAGGACGCGAATGCAACGGGATTGCACTAGACCACCTGTAGGAACCCTGCTTACTCCCATACACATAGGGCTGCAAGTGTTGATATTTTACTTCAAAAGATCTCCCTCAGCATCAACACTCACGGCACCGTGAGTGATGTGGCAATTGAAGCCATTTCACACCTTTTTTGACCATTTTTTGACCCTTTTTGGCCCAGTTTTGGCCAGTTTTGACCCCTGACGGGCATTTTTCGCAGGAAAAACCCCAAACAAACTCCAAAATTCACCAAATTTTGCACGCTTGATCCTCCATACCCAAAACAAATTTCCACATCCCAAAATTCCATTTTTGACCACTTCTAGGGCGATGCACGTATCACCGCAGATCAGGCTCAGCAAATAGACAGTTACCGCATGTGTCGAACTTCTCGAGCGGGATAAGAGTACCCACACTTGTCACTTGCATTACTTACATTCTAGAAAGCTCAAACACATTATCTAGAGCATAAATAAGCCACCTAAAACCATATCCAAGACCCCGATACCCTATACGGGCATGTACATGTGTCCCACTGCCGACACGCAAACACGCATATTTACAATGTGCACACGTTGCACCTTTTTTAGAACTTGAAACCACTTTGCAAAGCTCCAAATTTCATGTATTTACATCTTTTTGTACATATGACCATGCATATAAACGCTACTTTCTACACGCCAAAAGCAGTCTATCATCATGAGTCATGATTGAGGACGTGCTTGAGGTGCTCGATGACCAAATTTCCTGTGGTGTTCAGGTCAAATAGGACTCCTACATAGGAGGGGACGAGCCCTAAGAGTAGGGCGTGAGAGAGAACACACACACACTCAAGGCAATTCCAAGCCTCAAGATGCTTAAAGGAAACACGTTAAGCCCCTAGCCCTATTTCCCTCATAGTGTGCCTGAATCCTATTGAATGGACTTTAGGGAGGTCCAAAGAGAATTTAGATGCTTTAAGAAAATTAACTAAGATATCTTTCTAAAAGGGGGAAAGAAGGAAACTTTCCAAACGCTACCCATACTGCTTGATATGACCATAGCTTGTGATTGGCCAGGGTTGCCATACACCAATTAGGAGCAAGCTAGAGTCGAGAGAGAGATGTCGACGAAGGCAAGGGAGAGCCCTCCTTTTTTCACATTCGCGCGTACACAAACACACTCTCTCATGTGTTGAGCAATAAGTACATCCCCTTCTCCAAGCTTGAGAAGTAGAGATCCTACACCAATCCCACTTGGCTATGGAATGCAAATCCAACCAGGAGTCAAGACTCAATGGCATGCTCATCTTCTCTACCATCTATACTACTATGCTAAGCTAGGCTTCAAGAGTAATCTATGGTTAGAAAAGTACTCCTTTCTTGTATGCTACATCATCTTCCTCTTCCCTTCCCTCACTCCTTGCTAGCTCTCTCCACCTTTGAAGGTGTTTGAGGTCTTGGGATTGAGTCCAGGGACAAGTTAATGTTTTTGCAAGTTAGTTACAGACATAATACTGGTGCATGAAGCTTACCATCTTCATGGCACCATTAAGGTGTCAACTAGGAGCAAAGAATGTATTGTACCAAGTCTCTCTTCAAGGGAGAATCTATAATACAAAATCTGTTTGGAGGGAGGAGTGGCTCCAAGTAAATCCGGTCCTCGATTGTTGTCAATTTCTCTAAATATCTATCTCTCTCCCCCCCCCCCCCCCCCCCCCCCCCCCCCCCCCCCCCTTCTCTCTTGGAAGTATTGTTCATGCCAAGCTAGCAAGTTATGATGTTTATTTTGAAACCTTCGATTGAGTACTCTATGTCTATTTACTAAGAAACCTCTTAAGGGAATGCTCACTATTGTTACTTATATTCCGCTACAATCGATGCTATTAGCCATATTCCGTTACAAGAAGCATTTATAATAGCTTACTGGGAGATCTTGGTCTTCGAAGTCAATTTGAAAATTGAATCTCGCTTCCTTTCCACTCAAAATTGATTTCAAACTCTCCATCTGGACGTAGAATGATCATAGCTATCATAAAGGTCGACATGGTTGTATCAATGAATGACAAGAGACATTGTATAAATGCACTCTTGTGTCAACTGACTATGAAAGACATATGATCATGATACTTTTGAGGCCCTTGTCCTGATTAGGTGCTCCCCTCTACTTACTATCTATGTAGTGCAACCTTCCATGCCATAGTCCATAGGTACAATAAGAGTCATCTCCTGTTTTAGGTGTCACTAAAGAGTACCTATCTAGAAAGGAGTAGAAAGAATATGGATCAAGGAAATTGCAACATATAGCCCGAAACTTCTTCGCCATGCATATTGTATAGATATCTCAATCAAAGAAGAATCGAGCCTATGGAGGCAAACGAAGCTTTACTTGATCTCACTTTTAATTTTCCAACTCTATTCTAAAGCGAGAAACAGGTTTGTGGGCATATGCTTTAGAGTTGGGGTCCCTCAAAACCCAGGTTCATAGGGCCAAAGCTTAGAGATGGTGGCTTTAAAAACAGAAGTCGCCAGGAAACAACTTGGGCAATATCACTGTCTTTCTTTGGGACTACGGGTTTCACTAGATCAAAGAAGGCATAGGAGGTGTGCCTAGGAAGCGGCCAAGCCATTTTAAAGACGTTTTGTGCACCTACACTCAATGCCATTAAGGCCTTGTGTTCTATAATACAAGCATTGTCCGATACAAACCCCTTGACCTCCTCAAGCGCGCCCTTAGAGGCAGTTGACAAGAAGAGGGGAAGGGTTGATCTCTAGGCCTAGAATGCAACACAAGCGGACGATATTGGGAGATGGGCTAGGCCTAAACACATTTGTCCGGTGCCATGCACCAAAGGAGACCGCTTTGCCTCCCTCCATGAGCAGGAGATAAGCTTATAAGCTACGGATGGACCCCCGATAATTCGCCTTCTAGAATTATAAGGAGATGGATTGGGGGGGGGGGGGGGGGGGGGGGGGGGGGTTAAGTCTTACTGAAGGGGAAGGGAGAGGGGAGAAGGAGAAGGAGAAGAGATGGAGATGAAATGAGAGAAACATGTCTTCTCTGTTAGGGATATCCTTAAATAAAAATGCCATTCACATATATAGAGAGAGAGATTTTGATGAATCCATCAGAGGTTAACATTGCTCGCATAATGTTTGTTACTCTCATCTGATGCCACTTCAAATTCAATTTTCGATATTACAAAACATAAACCCTTTTCATACAAATCAGATTGTCATCGAGAATAATCTGATGAGTACTTCCTTAGGAATAAAGATTATCCAATCATGGTATATTAAAATAAACTAATTGTAGATAGACGTTTTTCTAAGACTTTTTGCCTGCAAGTGGCAAGTCCCTTTTTACAAAGAGTGAATCCCTCACGAAAGGCATGCACTAGTTTCCAAGACATGGCACTAGAACGAACTTTAGGCTGTTGTTACAAAGAGAGGCTTCCTCAAGACCTCGATCATCGCTTACATGCAATGTCAATGCTCCAACAGGTATGAGGATAGGGCTAATGAAACTTCGAATGTCGAATCAAAGTCACCTCTAAGCAATATTCGGAAAAATCCAATTTTCCAAATATACAAAATTCGTTTCCTTATATTTTCCAAGAGGAAATTTTACAAAATTAGGTTACTTTTTTAGGATTTACAATAATTTTCTCTATTTTTGGGCGAAATTTGTCCTTTTCCCGTTGCCCTTAACAAACATTTTTAAAATTGAAAACAGAACGAAACTATATAACATGAAACTATATTCCGTTGAACTAAAGGGAGAAACAACATGTAGACGAGCAAAGCCGAGAGAGAAGTTTAGGGGAGACCAAGACGAGACGTGAGATGGAGAACCCCAAAAAGTGTGTCAATTGATCAAATGAGATGAGTTTATATAGTGGGGACCAAGGTGCTTTATGTAGAGATACTATATATAGCTCAACACCCCTACTCAAATCAAGGTCCGTACCTGTGATGAAAATCCCTTGGGGGCTCAAAAGAAAAACCCATAGATCTATATACACCCACCGTTATATTAAAATATTTCAAATGTACTTTACAATGTTCAAAGCAGCTACATCACTCTTGTTTTATAATATGCCCTTTCAAGGTTCTTTAACACTAGAATGGTAACAGGACACTTTTATGTCCTTGGACACTTTTGTGTCCTGTTAAGTGACCATTTTGCTTGAATTATTTGAAGAGTATGAAAATGAATTTCTAGGTGCTATATATCCACAAAGTTGCCTTATGAGCTGAAAAAAAGTTAGCATTTTTTTCGAGTATCGTTCTCACCATTAACCTTACTCTTGCACAACATTTTTGAACCTAAAATGTGTGAAAAAACAGGTCCTGTTTTTTGCTTTTTTTCAATTTTTAGCAACTATACCACTCTAAACTTCATGTTTGTGAGGTTTAGATCGCTAGAGGTTAGGCCTTCATAGTTCTCAACATTTTATGATGCTTGTAGAGAGAGCTAAGTGTTAAAATTGAAAGTTATGACCAATTTACAAGAATTGCATAATCCTGTTTTTTGGCCAAAATTACCACTTTTATGATTTTTTGGGGCTTTCTTGATATCCAAATTCAATTTTGATTATGTAAGTGTAATGTATAACATAAAGCTAATCTTCCTTGAGTTTTGGGGGACCTAATATGCTATATAGCATAGCATATGATGATGGTTGAGTTTTTTGATTGCTGAAGAATATGATACATTTTAGAGTAGCAAGTATAACTTTCTCAATATTGCTAGTTTCTTAGGCCAATTGTGTATTTTGTAGGTAGTAACCATATCTAATCATAGAGTACAAACTTGGCTAGATATTGAGTAGTTTCTATGGGTTTCTAGAGGTCATAATGCTAAACCCAGTTTTTTCATGTTTGCTGTATTTAACACTTTATCATTGCCCCCAAGGTTCCAACCGTAAGAGATCCATTATCCTTTTGACATGCTCCATGGCTCCTTTTGAATCCAAATGCCCAAAGGGAACTAAGAAAACATGTATATAGTATCTATATTGAGCGTGACTATAGAAACTTTAATGATAGGTCCGAAGAATGGCAAAAATGCAACTTTTTTGTACCTATTTTTTTTGCCCAAAAACAAATTAGTGAGGTAAAAGCAACCCTATGTTTTGGTCACTAACCCATTGAAGTTAACGGGGCATTTTATCTTATATCCTACAAAAATCCCCACTCTTATTTATATGCAATCAATCGTAAGAAATTGCTGTTTTGGGCAAAATGCAGTGGTCCATCAACTTTGGAGACTTGTAGTGACCAAGGGATGAGAAAAATTACAAGTTTCTCATTTTTCCCATATGTAGTAGTTACTGAACTATAAACTCATGAAAGGATTTTTCAAAAGGAGTGGATCTACTATGGTTTTGGAACTTTTTCCTAAAACCCTGAAAGGACACTTTTATGTCCTGTTAAAGAACCCTATATATATATATATATATATATATATATATATATATATATATATATACAATTGATCTACTATAAATTCTTCGATAGAGTAACTTAAGCATTGTTGACCTCTCGTTTCATATGCTTGCACTCGTTTCGATAGAGTAGCTTAAGCATTGTTGGCCTCCCTAAAATGATTGGATACGCATTCTCACCGGCTTGCATCACGTAGCAATCAACCAAGCACTCAATCCCGAAGACTTTTATCTTCACATCTTCACCTATTCCAAGACACCTTGCCTTTTTGTGGTTGGCCATCCTCATACGGATCGAAGCATTCATTGACATCTTAACGCCTACTTCTTTCATGATAGCCTCGGTCATGACACACATTGGCCTCGGTAATGATGTTAATAGCCCTATCTTCTCCATTTGCAGGCAACGGTTGGAGTTGTTGTTGCGGCGGCGGTGCTTCTAGTGCCCGTTCTTGATGATTCTATTCTATTCTTCCTCGACCACATCCATATAAGGGGTATATCCCTCCTCTCTCTCTTGGTGGTTCAGGACAATCAGGGGCGTAGTGACTCTCTTCATCACAATTCACTACAAGAGGTTATTCATATTAGCGGCGCTCACACAGCGACGCTAAAAAAAAAAAATTCCCGGTGTCGCTATGAGCGTCGCAAATTTACAAGTAAATTTGTGACGCTCATAGCGACGCCGGCTGGGCTAAAAAAAATAACAAAGAGCGCCCAAAAACTCAGATCTCAGATCTGAGGTTTTTGGCGCCCTCAAGCAAGGAGTTGGTAACGCTCTCCCTCTCTCTCTCTCTCTCTCCTTCTCTCTCTCTCTTTCTTCTCCACACACACACACACACACACACACACACACACTGGCTCTCCTTCCTCTCCTCACTCTCATGTTCCCTTCCCCTCTTTCTCTCTCCTTCTCTCTCTCTCTCTCTCTCTCACACACACACACACACACACATAGTGTTTTTGAGAGAGAGAGAGAGAGAGAGAGAGAGAGAGAGAGAGAGAAAGAGTACAAACATAAACAAAAACGCACACACACATACATAAACAAAGAATGCACACACACATTGAGAGAGGAAAAGAGAGAGAGAGAGCATGCAAAAACAAAAAACACACACATTGAGAGAGGAAAAGAGAGAGAGAACATGCATAAACAAAAAACGCACACATTGAGAGAGGAAAAGAGAGAGAAAACATGCATAAACAAAAAAACGCACACACATTGAGAGAGAAAGAGAGAGAAACTAATTTAACGTCGTAGGAAACTAATTAAAATTAAAAGACCTAAAGATCTAGCCGACGAGGAGTTGAACTCAAGACCTATTATTCAACAGGGAAATGGCATAATCAATCTATCATACTTGGCATGGGTGATAGAAAGGTTATACCATTTATCTCTTTTTATTGGCACACACATCCACACACGCGCACACACACAAGAAGAAGAGAGTTATAACGTCGTAGGAAACTATCATAAAAGACATTAAAGATTAGGTTAGATGTAGATTTACGTTAAATTAGATTTAGGTTTATTTAAGTTAAATTAGATTAGATTTATGTTTATTTTTAGTTAGATTTACGTTTATTTACGCTAGATTTAGATTTACGTTATATTAGATTAGATTTAGGTCTCCATAGACTGCGATGCCTGCATGAAGCGGGTGAAGAAAGCCCTCAATGGAATATAGGGTATTGCTGCCTTCACTCATGGTGGGCTCGGTCGATCCAAAAGTACTGGTGAAATGTCTTCAGAAGATAGGGAAGAAGGTGGATCTTTAGGGTGGCAAGAGTCACTACATCCCCGACAATGACCATCTAGACAACCTCTAGTCATTCAACAGCAACTTCAAAGTTAGTAACAAGGGCAAGAACGGTCCAAAGGGCCAATTGCTGTCGTCAGATGTGGATGGAGATGAGGCAGCGTCACCGCCGGAAGCTAACTCTCACATCTTTAGTGATGAGAATGCCAACTCTTGCCAAGTTATGTGAAAAATTATGTGTTAAATCAGTTTTAAGGTTCTTATAATCCCTGCTAGTTTAGTTCTTTGTTTTTAATATAACATAATTTACGTTAGATTTAGATTTATGTTATATTAGATTAGACTTAGGTTTATTTAGGTTTACCCACACACACACACACACACAAGAAGAAGAGAGTTTTAACGTCGTAGGAAACTATCCCAAAAGACGTTAAAGATTAGGTTAGATGTAGACTTATGTTAAGTTAGATTTAGGTTTAGTTTTAGTTAGATTTACGTTTATTTAGATTTACGCTTATTTACGTTAGATCGAGTCCACGCAAGAATTACTTACGGTTTAGGGTTTAGAGTTAGACGAACAGTGAAAAGATCTACTGTGAAAAGATGTTAAGATGCTGTGAAGTGCTACAGCTAGAGAAGAGGCAAAGGGGTTTTGTCCACTACATGCAGTATCATGTAGACGTGGGTCTGTAGATTTCTTGTACCCACAAATATAGGTATTAACCAATAAAGACAAGATTATAACCCGGTGGTTCTGATCTCCGTGCACCTCTAGACCGAGGTGTACGGGGATTGGACATGACTAGAGAATGTGAGGTAGAGAGAGAGAGAGAGAGAGAGAGAGAGAGAGTTAAGACGAAGAATGCCAATAGAATATTAAATTTGTTGTCCAGGTTATAAGATTTTTATCCTCATTATGAGTAGTGACGAGGATGTGGGACCGTCCAACCGAAACACCTATCTCTCAACGAGGGTCTTATGTCCTTGTAATCAATGCAAGCATGCTGTGCGACGGACAAGACGTGTTTCTTTGAAGCATGTTCGCGAATATGGCGAGTTCGATCCATCTATTATAGATCGGTTTGTTGCCAATTATAACTCGTCGGACTCTGACGCTGGCCAACAAGCAGCAATCTTGCAACCCAATAGACATGTTCGCAGGCGCTTTGGTAAAGTAGCATATGTGAGGCCACAAGATGTAGCCTCTGACAGCTCGGGGGATGATCATGCAGAGCACATTCCCAACGAGGCAATGTTTGAGCCCCAGATTGATGAAATGATCGAGACGATCATGGATTCAGAAAGGCTTATCTATGATGATATGAAAAGTGAAGCCGATACGCCATTGTATAATGGAGCACGTATGTCTAGATTGAAAGCACTCCTGGTTCTTCTCAACAAGCGGGCAAAGTTTGGATGGAGTGACACTAGCGTCACAGCGCTTTTCAGGTGATCTATTACAACTAGTTTACTTTAATAAAACTCTAAATGTATAATGATCTGATAGATTTTTACACGACTGTATCGTATTTTTATGTTGTGTAGATTGCTTAAAGAGCACATACTACCAGCTGACAATGTGATGCCAGATTCCCGAGATGAAGCAAGAAAGATTTTGTGAAACTTGGGGATGGATTACAAATCTATCCATTTGGTCAAAGATCAACATCTTACAGTGTATGGCCCGTTGTCATCGTCAACTACAACATTTCCCCGTGGTTGACTACGAAGAAGGGGCACCTATGGCTAACCTTGATTGTGCCAGGGCGATATAAAGTGAAGAATATGGATGTGTATCTTCGTCCACTATTGGAAGAGCTACAACAATTGTGGATTGGCATAGAGGTGGTGGATATGAGCCAACACACAGGACGACGGAATGCTTTGATCAGAGGCATTCTAATGTGGACCATGCATGACTATCCCGGGCTAACAGAATGCTCAGGTGATCTATTGACACTCCTCACTTAGACACTGTAAATCTTGTTTTTTCCCCATAGTTGATATCATGTGTATACATGCAGGGCTTCAAACAAGCGGATACAGAGCATGTGTCACATGTGGACCTAGACTGAATGCACGTAGGGCGCCCTCACTAAAGAAGCAAATCTATGAAGGTCATCAAGCGTATCTTCCAGAGAATCATGTGTTACGCGATGGCTTTTTGGAAAGAGAGCCACCAAGGATGTTTGCACAAGCATGGTTAGAGCAGAAGGAGATGTGCGATGACGAATTGCCTCCAGGGATGAAGAGACTATCTCTATGGTACGAGTTACCATACTGGCCCCGACTCATGATCAATCACTTGCTCGATCCAATGCACATATTCAAGAATGTGGGTAATCTACTATGGGACCATCTGACCGGCAAGAAAGATACTTTGGGAGCCAGAGTTGACCTTAGAAATACTTTGGTAATCTACTATTGGTAGCTACACACCTCTACCTACTTCGCCAGGACCCACCCCACTCGACACTCCTCGCTTCGGGGCCCAGACGCCGGTGGAGACACCTGACGTCCATACCCCCATCGACACACCGCTAGAGACCCCTGCCGGGACACCCAGGTTCACGCGTCACCGGCCAGAGGGCTTGCCTTACTCCATCGACTTCAGCGGCGGCATCATCATGGATGATGACGGAAAGAAGTTGATCTCGCCCATGCGTGGTCTTTGCTCTCAGCTGTTTAGACACTACATACTAAACAAATGGAGTGAAGTACCAAGTGATTTAAAAGCCAGAGTCATCAACATACTTCATGATGAGTTTCCCGTTCCAACACGGGATCAGCGCTTCAATGAAGACCTGATGAAGATTCGAATGCGCGAATACTGCAAACACAAGCGTTCCGAAGTGCAAAAAGCAATCAAGCATGGGTGGAACAGGCCAGATTGGCTGGCCAAAGAAGATTGGAAGAATGCGAAGAAAGCAGCGCGCGAGAATCCCGACAAGTGGAAGCAACAAAAGGATGCAGCCAGAGCGCGAGTAGAGGCAGGGAGCTCGCACCACTTGGGGAGCGGTGGATGGGCATCATTTGAGGCCGATTTTGTAAGTGTTTTCGCATTGCTCTTTACGTTCGATAGTTTAGGGTTTATGAGTTTTTTAATTCTAACATAATGAAATCTTTGTATGTTTTGACAGTGGTCGATGACAGGACGTGATCCCACACCGTACGAGCGCGAGTACGCAGGCAGGAAGGGCTTAAACGCCCTGATGGACATTCTCAGTTCTCGCGGCGGCATGGTTAGTATTAGGGTTTACTCTTTTCTATTTTTTGTATTGTTTTATAAATGTCGTTATATGTTTATACTTACTGAAAGTTGTCTTATTGTCTTTTTTTGCAGAATCCGACAGATACGCCGCTTGGACGCGATGAGACGTCTGACTAGACGACGTCAGTTTAGTTGTAGCTAGATAGCATTAGTTTAGGGTTTCTCATAGCTTATGTATCATGAGACGGATTTTATACGTCTTTTTGAACCATGTATATTATTACATTTGTCACCGCAGTTCATTTTGCCAATCAATTCTTTATGCCTATGATGTTGTACAATTGTCATTATTACATTTGCCAATCAATTCATTTTGCCTATGATGTGTACAATTGTCACACACACACACACACAAGAAGAAGAGAGTTTTAACGTCGTAGGAAACTATCCCAAAAGACGTTAAAGATTAGGTTAGATGTAGACTTACGTTAAATTAGATTTAGGTTTATTTTTAGTTAGATTTACGTTTATTTAGATTTACGCTTATTTACGTTAGATTGAGTCCACACAAGAATTACTTACGGTTTAGGGTTTAGAGTTTGGGTCGACATTTTAGGGTGGAACGAATCGACAAAAAGCGTTTTACTCAAGATTGTGGAATCATGGCAAAATTTGAACAGTCTAGTCGACGACGTTTCTCTGATGCAGATCCTGTGGTGGCGGAACTCACTTACTTCGGCACGCTGCAAGAGATTTTGAGAATCGATTACAGAGGATTTTTTGTCGACTAAACCGTAAGTAATTCTTGCGTGGACTCGATCTAACGTAAATAAGCGTAAATCTAAATAAACGTAAATCTAACTAAAAATAAACCTAAATCTAATTTAACGTAAGTCTACATCTAACCTAATCTTTAACGTCTTTTGGGATAGTTTCCTACGACGTTAAAACTCTCTTCTTCTTGTGTGTGTGTGTGTGTGTGTGTGTGTGTGTGTGTGTGTGTCCGAAATGTGATCCCGAGAGATATCGAGTAGATCTCCACGGAACAAAAATTCCACAAAATGTTTTGCGATATTTTCCTATGCTTCCTTGTATCAAGTATTTCTTTAAATGTAAGTCCATGGCCTCCCCACCATCAATATGGTGAGGCTTGGCAGCCGGCCAGCATCTAGCCGCGAAGAGACATTGACGAATGACTAAGGCTTTACCTTCTCTACCTCATAGGCGAGGAGGAATACGGTTTGATGACAGAGGTAATGTCATAAAATCTAATATCTATCTATCCCAAATTATTTTCTATTATTGAATTGATCATTTTAGTGGAAAAATGAATGGGAACAAGAGTTAGAATATAGATATGCCCTTTTAGACCTATCTCAACACGTGACCAAAGGGAGAGAAGGCTACATCTCATTGAGGGTCCAAAAAGGAGATGGTCTACCAAAGAGCAATGAACATATAATGGAGTTTAGAAAAACTTAGGGTTAGCGTCAATAAAGACCTGAAAAGGTTAGTCTTAAGAGTCCTTAGATCTACTACCGTTTGATACTTTAGAGCTTAGGCAAGCTAGGTCCATTCTGGAGTTCCTTAAGGTGCTTGAGCAGACTAAGGTGCTTGAAATGCTTGTTGTACTTAATGACTAAGGTGCTTGAGTTGCTTGTCGTGAGTCATGACTAAGGACGTGCTTGATGACCAAAGCGCTTGTGGTGTTCAAGTCAAACATGACTCCTACATAGGAGGCGACGAGCCCAAAGAGTAGGGAGTGAGAGAGAACACACACACACACACACACACACACACACACACACACACACACACACACATACACTCAAGGCAATCCCAAGACTCAAGATGCTTAAAGGAAACATGTCAAGCCCCTAGCCCTATTTCCCTTATAGTGTGCCTGAATCCAATTGGATGGCCTTTAGGGAGGTCCAATGAGAATTTAGATGCATTAAAATATTTAATTAAACTCACCCTCCCCGTCCACCCTCACCCACACAGAGTTTTCTCTCTAAGCGCTAGATCTCTACGGGGTCAATCGGAGCACAAATGACCACGGCGACGCTCGGCGGGGTCATACGGGACAACAAATCTCCCTTCTACGCCATGGCGTGCAGGGAGTAGATCTGGTAGTGACAGATCTATTGCCTACACACCGTAAATCAGAGGAGCTTTTTTTACCCTGTTTTGTTGAGAGAGAAGGAGAGAACACAGAAGTAAAACCCCAAAGTGTGTAGAATACACACATGAGATGATGTATATATAGAGGGGACCTGGGTGCCATATATAGAGAAGCCATATATTGAGTAGCTTCACATATAAGCTCAACACCCCCGCTCAAATAAGGGTCCCTAACCGTGGATGAAAAAACCCTTGGGGGATCAAGGGAAAAACCCACAGCTCTATATACACCCACCGTTATATTATAAAAATCATTAAATATACAAATGTTTACGAGGAGCTACATCACTCCTTTTACAATGAATGTTTTATGAGGAGTTACATTACTCCTATCCTATCAAATACAATAATGAATACAAAGGTTCAATAAAGAGGTGTAAAAGCTATCGATTAGCTTGTAATCAAAAGTGTCTCCGTGAATCTGCTGTGTAGCTTGTCATCAATATCGCATCACCAAACATGTCTTCATGTTGTCATCAATATGGCATCACCAAACATATCTTCATAAATCTTTTATTGTCACCAAGTTTGTCTTCATAAAATCAATTCTTTGATCAATCCTACATAGATCATAGACTCCAAAAAGAACATGTCATGAAAATTATTAGCATCGTTAATGAAATAATTACGTTCACAATGCCATAAGAGATGGTTCGCGACGCCACTCTTTTGACGACATATATACGCACGACAACATATGGTACATAAAGTATAAACGTAAAAGTACAAAATGTGTGATTACGTGATACAAATGATATGTGTATATACTACATAAAACAACATTTATCAATGTAGTGATCAATGAATACCATCAAAGTATTAACAAAATATCATCATTATATCAATAAAAATGAATAAATGACCATGGTATCAACGAAATCGATGTGTTCTACAACTTTGATGAAGGAAGTTTTTTCAAATTCTGCACCGATTTTGAGTTATCGTTCGCGGACTGCGTACATACCTGAAAAGCAACTTCCGCTTTTTGTTTTTGATTTTTTTGCTAATTAGAAATGATTTTGAAGAAACTACCCGCGAGAAAGACCGGAATCGATGTGCTCTACAACTTTGCAGAAGGAAGTATTTTCAAATTCTGCATCGATTTTGAGTTATCATTCGCGGACTGCGTACATACCTGAAAAGCAACTTTCGCTTTTTGTTTTTGATTTTTCAGCTAATTGAAAACGATTTTGCAGAAACTACCCGCCATGCAGACCGGAATCGATGTGGTCTACAACTTTGTAGAAGGTAGTATTTTCAAATTCTGCACCGATTTTGAGTTATCGTTCGCGGACTGCGTACATACCTGAAAAGCAATTTTTGCTTTTTGTTTTTGATTTTTCTGCTTATTGAAAATGATTTTGCAGAAACTACCCTTTCAAGAGACCGGAATCGATGTGGTCTACAACTTTGCAGAAGAAAGTGTTTTCAAATTCTGCACCGATTTTGAGTTATCGTTCGCGGACTGCGTACATACCTAAAAAGCAATTTCCGTTTTTTGTTTTTGATTTTTCTGCTTATTGAAAACGATTTTGCAGAAACTACCCGCGTGAGAGACCGGAATCGATGTGTTCTACAACTTTGCAGAAGAAACTACCCGCGATGGGGATTGGAATCTATGTGGTCTATAACTTTGCAGAAGAAAGTTTCTCTAAATTCTGCACCGATTTTGGGTTATCGTCTCGGATTGCGAATATAAGCTAGTTACACATCGTTCCGATTCAGTCGAGCTGTTGATGATCGTCCAAATTCTATGGAGCTACTGTTGGTACATGATCTTTTGTTATATGATATACTCGTTCATTGATTTTCGTATAATTATTCTTTTAGAGATATAGTTTACGTCGTTTTATTGATAATTTCTCATTGATACCATAGTGTTTTTGACGGTACCATGATGATGTTTTGTTAATACTTTGTCATGGTGATTTTCGTTGATACCATGATGATATGTCATTGATATCATGGTTATTCTCGGTGGTGCCATGATGATATTTCATTGATACCATGGTTATTCTCGGTGATGCCATGATGATGTTTCGTTGATACCATGGTTATTCTCGGTGATGCCATAATGTTGTTTCGTTGATTCCATGGTGATTTTTGTTGATACCATGGTTATTCTCGGTGATACCATGATGTTGTTTCGTTGATACCATGGTTATTCTCGGTGATGCCATGATGATGTTTCGTTGATACCATGGTTATTCTCGGTGATGCCATGATGTTGTTTCGTTGATACAATGATTATTCTCGGTGATATCATGATGCTTTTCATTGATACCATGGTCATTTATTCATTTTTATTGATATAATGATGTATATATAGAGGGGACCTGGGTGCCATATATAGAGAAGCCATATATTGAGTAGCTTCACATATAAGCTCAACATGTCTGACCCCGACGAGCACCGCCCTGTTATTTGTGGTCTAGTTGACCCCGTACCCTCCCCCCCCGGTCGCCCCGTTTCGCAAAAGAATCACTGAGACGTGCCCCTCGGTCGCCCGGCGGCTGTATGTTTGAGGTTGTGTGTATGTGTTGTAGAAATGAAATTTATTGGACAATATGAATCAGAAAAAAAACAAGTACTCAATGTTGACACAAATCATTGACAAAAACAAGTATTGAGTATTGATTTGGATATTACATCATGGTCGATTAGTTTTTCTACAAATTACATCTGTGGGTATGGGGTGAATGGCTGACTTGATGCCAGGGGATTTTACAATTTGCTCTCGGTTTATCAACCCTTGACCTAGGCTAAAGGCGTAGTGGGAGAGGACCGAGTGTGGGTGCTTATGTATAAAGGCATACAATGGTACCTCTCGATCCACCAAAATACATTTGTGAGCATTTAGGATGAGACAATCTTCAAAGAGTATGGTACTTAATGGTTTGCACTTTAGCAGCTCTGCCGAACCATTCTTGGAGAGCTCTCTGTGAGCAACTCCAAGAATCGATGGCCCCAGGTGTCTTAGGTAGTGCCAAATCCAGCTATCCCTACCCATGGACACATTGCGCAAGCCTCCAGTCAAATTGCAAACTTATTAACATGATATGCCGTCTGCAAAGCATTTTAACTTACTTTAACACTTGTAGTAATGAATAATAGACAATCTACCAGGTTAAGATTTGTTTACCTCACTTTCTTCATCCTTCTCTTCAAGAATTTTCTTTGTAAGATCGATCATCTCTACCAATCACGATTAGTGGTTTGTGTGGATGAAATGCGCTTTTCGGTACGCTTTCGTAGAAAGAGGCACATGATTTGATTTCCACAAGTTTACTTGCTACTGTTTGCACCAACTTCTGTTCATTTATATTGGGGGGGAAAGAGAGGCTTGATGGGAGATCTTAGTCTTCAAGGTCAATTTGAAAATTGACTCTCTCTTCCTTTCCACTCAAAATTTATTACAAACTATCCTTCCGGACGTAGAATGACGATAGCTCTCATAAAGGACGACATGGTTGTATTAATGAATGACAAGAGAGATTGTATAAATGCACTCTTGTGTTGACTATGAAAGAAATACAGTCATGCTACTTTTGAGGCCCTTGGTCCTAATTAGGTGCTCCCCTCTACTTACTATCTATGTAGTGCAACCTTGCCATGCCATAGTCCATGGGTACAATATGAGCCATCTCCTATTTTAGGTGTCACTAAAGAGTACCTATCTAGAAAGTAGTATCATTGTTTGCCACCTTGCCATCTAGAAAGTACTATCATTGTTTGCCACCTTGCCATGTTGTCACTATCATAGGCTGTGTGTGTGTGTGTGTGTGTGTGTGTGTGAGAGAGAGAGAGAGAGAGAGAGAGAGAGAGAGAGACTTTTGCACCTACATGTGGAAAGGTTGAGTCTTACAAGGAATGGAGGGAGATAGGGTACAAAGTCCAACAGACCATAGCTTTAATGGTGCAAACTTCAATGTGCATTAGTTAATGGCTCAATATTCAAACTCCAGTGGAGTAGGCATAGAAATAATAGCATTGAGCAAATCACCTTCATTATGGGAGTCAGCAAGACCCACTTTATACCAATGTGTGATTGCAGGTAGGCAATAATAAAACCACTTTAGGATGCCCAAACTTAAGGGAAAGAATATAGATCAAGGAAATTGCAACGCATAGCCCGAAACTTCTTCTGCCATACATATTGTATAGATATCTCAATCAAAGAAGAATCGAGCCTATGGAGGCAAACGAAGCTATACTTGATCTCACTTCTATCTTTCCAACTCTATTCTAAAGGGAGAAACTGGTTTGTGGGCATATCCTTTGGAGTTGGGGTCCCTTAAAACCCAGGTTCATAGGGACAAAGCTTGGGGTACAGATGGTGGTTGTAAAAACAGAGCTCGCCAGGAAACAACTTGGGCAATATCACTGTCTTTCTTTGGGACTATGGGTTTCACTAGATCAAAGAAGGCATACGCGGTGTGCCTAGGAAGCGGCCATGCCATTATAAAGACGTTTTGTGCGCCTACACTCAATGTTATTAAGGCCGTGAGTTCTATAATCCAAGCATTGTCCGATACAAACCCCTCGACCTTCTCAAGAGCGCCTTAGAGGAAGTTGACAAAAAAAGGGGAAGGGTTGATCTCTAGGCCTAGAATGCAACACAAGTGAACGATATTGGGAGATGCGATAGGCCTAAACACCTTTGTCTGGTGCCATGCACCAAAGGAGACCGCTTTACCTCCCTCCATGAGTAGGAGATAAGCTTATAAGCTACGGATGGACCCCCGATAATTCCCCTTCTAGAATTTTAAGGAGATGGATTGGGGGGGGGGGATAAGTCCTACTCAAGGGGAAGGGAGAGGGGAGAAGGAGAAGGAGAAGAGATAGAGATAAAATGAGAGAAACATGTCTTCTCTGTTAGGATATCCTTAAATAAAAAATGCCATTCACATATATAGAGAGAGAGATTTTGATGAAACCATTAGAGGTTAACATTGCTCGCATAATTTTTGTTACTCTCATCAGATGCCACTTCAAATTCAATTTTCTATATTACAAAACATAAACCCTTTTCATACAAATGAGATTCTCATCGAGAATAATCTGATGAGTACTTCCTTAGGAATAAAGATTATCCAATCAAGGTATATTAAAATAAACTAATTGTAGATAGAGGTTTTTCTAAGACTTTTTGCCTGCAAGTGGCAAGTCCCTTTTTACAAAGAGTGAATCCCTCACGAAAGGCATGCACTAGTTTCCAAGACATGGCACTAGAACGAACTTTAGGCTATTGTTACAAAGAGAGGCTTCCTCAAGACCTGGATCATCGCTTACATGCAAAGTCAATGCCCGAACAGGTATGAGGATAGGGCTAATGAAACTTCGAATGCCGAAACAAAGTCACCTCTGAGCAATGTTCTGAAAAAATCATTTTTCCAAACATACAAAATTCGTTTCCTTATATTTTCCAAGAGCAAATTTTACAAAATTAGGTTACTTTTTTAGGATTTACAATAATTTTCTCTATTTTGGGAAGAAATTTGTCCTTTTTCCCTTGCCCTCAATCGACATTTTTGAAATTGAAAACGGAACGATATTAAGCTGAAACGCATACTTAAAAGATAAAGGTAAAGGATGCATGAACTTATAGAGTCATCTACAGGGCTAGGACATGAAAATTTGCAACAAACAAGAAAGAAAGGCATCTACAGGGCTACACTCTCGTGACATGAACAGAAGCACTTCTTTAATCAAGAGTTGTACGACCCACAACTCGACCAAGGTCTCATTATTATATATTATTGTTGTGTGCTTGAGGGAAGCCTATAAGCTAGGCCTGGGTTTCGTTAGAGAGATAGAAGCCCAACTGGTCTATGGCACCAGAGCTCGCACGCCCAAAGAAGCCCAAGATGCGTGGGGCGAATGAAAGTACGTCATTGGCGTCGGGATTGCCAGGCGGGGCAATAGTGTTGCTGGTGGCGGTGTTGAAGCCCAGAGCTACGACGCCGTAGTTGTTGTTGAAGTGGGCATTCTTGCCGATTGAGACAGTAGCACTAGCTATCGCCTCATTTGCTCCTGGCTGAAATATGACAAATAAATGCAGTACTAGTTACTTGAATGGTCATCGAGGTGCCGACACGTCCCCCGTGCATAGTCGTTGTTCCATTCGCATACACCACCTCCAGACCTCGCAGATAGTCAGGCATATAATAGAGGGTCACACGCGTTATCCCGCCGGTGCTCCATCCATCGTCGAACGCTTTGCCACCCGGGGCTCCCCACGGACCCACAACGGCGGGCTTCGACGTCGTCTGCACCAGTATAATATCATCGGTCATTATAAGTTGATGATCATTCTCTCTCTCTCTCTCTCTCTCTTACTTACACACACACACACACACACACACAACCCGGCCTAGCTAGATTTATACGATAATACCGCCATGCTGCTGCTTGCAAGCCTGCGCTACTTCAAAGTAGGAAGAGGAGCTGGACGTCGACGCTGTCTTACAATGAAAAGGGAAGGCCGCAGCAGGCATTTTAAGGGCCCGGGCTGGGGGCAGCCCTTGCACGGCGCTTGCAACTACAATCAATGTACGTGATCGATTGCTGTAGCATCACAACGTGGCATTTCTCCGCGTGATTGTACTGCAGTACCCCCACCTGACATAAAGTAATGGAAAGAAAAGCGTGCTACACAGCTTGACAAAAGCATTTTCCCTAACCCAACAAATTAAGGGCACCTCATCCCGTTCTGCGGACAAAATTTGAAGCCATTCCCGTTTTGCGGACAAAATTAAGGGCACTCTTCCAGTTTTGTCGCACTGGGCCTAGTACAAAAAACTGGGCCTAGAGAAATACAACAAAATTTAGACAATTCTACCGTAAAAATCGGCATTTACTCAACATCCATACAAAATACACGCTTGGGTTGCTAAAATGATTTTTATTGAGCATTGGTCTAGGCACCAACCTGCTTACGTACACAATGATTTTTATTGAGCATTAGTCTACGCACCAGCTTGCTTACATACACTTGACACGGAAGATCATCTAAGCAAGTTTTAGCTACATTGTACAATAGGGCATTTATCTCAAAGCATTCATGGGGGACTCTCCACACTATCTCGCCCAGGAATCTCAAATGGGATCGACGATTGAGGTGATCTGGGCCGTCAGATGCGCATTTGGTAAATTCGGGGAGAAAAGTAATTTCGGGTCGATCCGCACCCCATGTCTTGAACCTTCGACCTCCCCACCACGAGTCATGTGCATGAACCATTACACCCTCATGCGTACGTTGAAATATAGGAGATTCGAGTATGTCATATTGTAAATCTAGGCCGATTAGTAAATTGGGGGCAAAATTGTAAATTTGGACAAACTGGTAAATTCGGGGCAACCTCAGATCTGATGGTCCATGATTGACGCACCCCGCCTTTTCCTCCTCCACCATTCATCCCATTTGACCATGCCCGTGTGATATAGTGATGAGGGGGAACTCTCTTGTAGTAATACGGAGATGTCACTTGCATGCACATAAATTGCCTTGTTTTATCCCTTTGTAAAATTTGCATTCTTTTCTTTCAAAACCCCCTTATTGTACACTCACATGATACCATAAGGTAACCTAGTGAATACCTTGGAAAAGGATTAATCTTATTATTTTCTACCCTATTGAATTTCATGAGGGGAGTGATCCAATCTGCTAGTGTTTTCTAGTGTTTTCGGTAGTCCAAAAGTTATGTCCTTGACCAAAGCCAAGCTTTCCAGTTGAGCTTCATCCCAATGAAAGGTATTGGGAATTGAACATTACTTCTGAGACTCTATTGCTCAATGGCTGAAAATAGGGTTTAGTGGAACAAAATTGAGTGTCGTTGATATCATACCTTTGAAAAATATTTGGAATGCAATTTGTCAAAGTCCCAAAAGAAAATATTACAATACTATATATTATTGCATACATCTTTGAAAGAAGAACCTCAAATTACAAATTTGGACAAGTTTTGACACAAACTACAAGGTCCCCACTATTTCATTGGTACCAATAAGGGGGAAAGGATTCGTCCTTTTTTCGTACAAACAAACCCTGCTTTCAATACAATAGCCTTTCATTTAGATTCAAATTATGTTGCACCACCCATTGGTCCACATCCTTCCAACAAAAGTTGTCGTTGTCCCATGAACATGCCACCTTTGATATTCCTTCGTTATTCATATTTATGGAAACATTTATCCAAAACCTAACATGTTCCTAGGTTGGACAGCTAAGGAGACCAGTGAAAGATGGAGCACGTGATGTATCTGAAGGTCTCCCCCTCTTATGATGATGCCACTTTGTCGCCACTTTATCGATCTCCAACTTTTAAAGAATTCCACCTTGAAGCAACCATTTTTCCATGCACGATAGACTCCTTCCATGGGCCTTCTTGTAAAGTAATCTCTACTTTGTCAAGCATATCCCAAGCCATGAATGCCCAATCCGACCCATGATGTGTAAAGGATAATTCCTGGTTTGCACAGAAGGCTTTTATGTATAGCATTAGGTGTAGGATTCAAATGCCACCTCGGTTCTCACCACCCATTTCCATTTCCCCCACTACCATGGAGTTGTGCTGTTTGTGTTGTTTCTTGATAGGAATGGTTTCATGGGTTTTAGAAATTATTTTATGTATAGCATTAGGTGTAGGATTCCAATGCCACCTTGGTTCTCACCACCCATTTCCATTTCCCCCAATACCATGGAGTTGTGTTGTTTGTGTTGTTTCTTGATAGGAATGGTTTGATGGGTTTTATAAATTATTTTCAATAGTGGACCAATTACTGCATTCGGTCATGTTTAAGATAGACAAGACAAATAATATTTTGATCGTTTAATGGGCTTTAAAAATGCTTTCCAATTGTGTTTGTCCATTTTCAAGATAGAGGACACGAAGAATATTTATTCAATAATCAAGGAGTTAACCACAATCACTCAGCTAGGAAAGGGGAGGAGTATGTACTTCCACCTTCTAATCTTACTATTGATCTTGTTTAGGTTCCAGCTAGATTGAGGTCAAATGTTTGTATGTCTAATATGTCCACCCCTAGTGATGCACTGAGGTGTCTGAACACTATGCCTTTTAAAAAAATATCCCTTGTTATTTTGACACATTTTCAATGAGAGAGATCAATCTTAATTTTTAAATGTTTCACTAAGAGCCAGGTGCAGTTGCAAATATTTGGACAAGGCTAAAAGCAAGATTTGTGGTAACAAAAAGGACCCTTTTTTTTTCCACCCTGACTGGGACTTAGTCACATAGCCTTTGGAATTTTGGAGGGAATCCAGTGGTTGCACAACGTTATACTTTTTAAAATTGAAGCCGAATGAAGAAATTTTTAAAGTGTGACCATATGTGTAAAACAACTATAACATGATGGGCTCATTATTTTCTGGAGTGAAGAATGTTTCAACTTGTGGGAGAGACGGGTGGGTATCATTTGAGGCCAATTTTATAAGTGTTTTTGCATTGCTCTTTAGGTTTGATAGTTTAGGGTTTAGGGGTTTTTAAATTCTAACATACTGGGTTCTTTGTATGTATTGACAGTGGTCGATGACAGGACATGACCCCACACTGTACGAGCGCGAGTACGCAGTCAGGAAGGGCTTAAACGCCCTGATGGACATTCTGAGTTCTCTCGGCAGCATGGTTAGTTATAGGGTTTACTCTTTTCTATTTGTTGTATTGTTTTATAATTATATATTTATACTTATAGAAAGCTGTCTTATTGTTTTTTTTTTGCAGAATCCGACAGATACGCATGGATGCGATGAGATGTCTGATTAGACGATGTCAGTCTAGCCGTAGCTAGATAGCATTACTTTCCTTTTGTCATAGCACATGTATCATGAGATGATGTTTATACTGTCTTTTTGTAACTATTAGAAAACCATGTATATTTTTTCAATAATGACAATGATATTAAAGTCCACTATGAACGTACCTGACACATTTTATGCCAATCGTGTGACTTCAAACCGGTAAGCTTTCCTTCTTTAGTAAAACACATTCGGAGCGAGTGCATTACGCCAGTGGGGGTCCGCAAAGATTGAATGGTCTCTTTTACTTTGCGTTCTTGGGATCCTGTGAAAATCCATGGTGCTTTAGGGAGTTTTATCGATCCATCAGACGATGTTTGCGGCCAATATTGCTCCATATGATCCAAATTTCTAAGGTCAACTCTGGCTCCCAAAGTATCTTTCTTACCGGTCAGATGGTCCCATAGTAGATTACCCACATTCTTGAATATGTGCATTGGATCGAGCAAGTGATTGATCATGAGTCGGGGCCAGTATGGTAACTCGTACCATAGGGATAGTCTCTTCATCCCTGGAGGCAATCCGTCATCGCACATCTCCTTCTGCTCTAACCATGCTTGTGCAGACATCCTTGGTGGCTCTCTTCCCAAAAAGTCGTCGCGTAACACATGATTCTCTGGAAGATACGCTTGATGACCTTCGTAGATTTGCTTCTTCAGTGAGGGCGCCCTACGTGCATTTAGTCTAGGTCCACATGTGACACATGCTCTGTATCCGCTTGTTTGTAGCCCTGCATGTATACACATGATAATAGATCAACTATGGGAAAAAACAAGATTTACAGTGTCTGAGTGAGGAGTGTCAATAGATCACCTGAGCATTCTGCTAGCTCGGGATAGTCATGCATGGTCCACATTAGAATGCCTCTGATCAAAGCTCATATCCACCACCTCTATGCCAATCCACAATTGTTGTAGCTCTTCCAATAGTGGACGAAGATACACATCCATATTCCCCACTTTATATCGCCCTGGCACAATCAAGCTTAGCCATAGGTGCCCCTTCTTTGTAGTCAACCACGGGGGAATGTTGTAGTTGACGATGACAACGGGCCATACACTGTAAGATGTTGATCTTTGACCAAATGGATTTACGCCATCCATAGCCAGGCCTAAGCACAAATTTCGAGCTTCCCTGGCAAAATCCAACCATGTTCCATCTATATGTTTCCAGGCTGCGCAATCTACGGGAATTCGTAGCACACCATCCGAAGATTTATTCTCCCCATGCCATGATGCTAGGGAGGCCATGGACTTACATTCGAAGAAATGCTTGATGCGAGGAAGCAGAGGAAAATGTCGCAAAACCTTTTGTGGAATTTTTGTCCCGTGGAGATCTACTAGATATCTTTCGGAATCACATTTCGGACACTTCTCCATGTCTATGTATTCCCCTTTGAAAAGAATGCAGTCATTAGGACAAGCGTGGATAGATTTGTAATCCATCCCCAAGTTTCGCAAAATCTTTCTTGCTTCATCTCGGGAATCTGGCATCACATTGTCAGTTGGTAGTATGTGCTCTTTAAGCAATATACACAACATAAAAATACGATACAGTCGTGTAAAAATCTATCAGATCATTATACATTTAGAGTTTTATTAAAGTAAACTAATTGTAATAGATCACTTGAAAAGCGTTGTGATGCTAGTGTCACTCCATCCAAACTTTGCCTGCATGTTGAGAAGAACCAGGAGTGCTTTCAATCTAGACATACGTGCTCCATTATACAATGGCGTATCGGCTTCACTTTTCATATCATCATAGATAAGCCTTTCTGAATCCATGATCGTCTCGATCATTTCATCAATCTTGGGCTCAAACATTGCCTCGTTGGGAATGTGCTCTGCATGATCATCCCCCGAGCTGTCAGAGGCTACATCTTGTGGCCTCACATATGCTGCTTGACCAAAGCGCCTGCGAACACGTCTATTGGGTTGCAAGATTGCTGCTTGTTGGTCAGCGTCAGAGTCCGACGAGTTATAATTGGAAACAACTCGATCTATAATAGATGGATCGAGCTCGCCAAATTCGCGAACGTGCTGCAAAGAAACACATCTTGTCCGTCGCACAGCATGCTTGCATTGATTACAAGGACATAAGACCCTCGTTGAGAGATAGGTGTTTCGGTTGGACGGTCCCACATCCTCGTCACTACTCATAATGAGGATAAAAATCTTATAACCTGGACAACAAATTTAATATTCTATTGGCATTCTTCGTCTTCTCTCTCTCTCTCTCTCTCTCTCTCTCTCTCTCTCTCTCTCTCTCTCTCTCTCTCTCTTTACCTCACATTCTCTAGTCATGTCCAATCCTCGCACACCTCGGTCTAGAGGTGCACGGAGATCAGAACCACTGGGTTATAATCGTGTCTTTATTGGTCAATACCTATATTTGTGGGTACAAGAAATCTACAGACCCACGTCTACATGATACTGCATGTAGTGGACAAAACCCCTTTGCCTCTTCTCTAGCTGTAGCACTTCACAGCATCTTAACATCTTTTCACAGTAGATCTTTTCAGAGTTCGTCTAACTCTAAACCCTAAACCGTAAGTAATTCTTGCGTGGACTCGATCTAACGTAAATAAGCGTAAATCTAAATAAACGTAAATCTAACTAAAAATAAACCTAAATCTAATTTAACGTAAGTCTACATCTAACCTAATCTTTAACGTCTTTTGGAATAGTTTCCTACGACGTTAAAACTCTCTTCTTCTTGTGTGTGTGTGTGTGTGTGTGGGTAAACCTAAATAAACCTAAATAAACCTAAATAAACCTAAGTCTAATCTAATATAACATAAATCTAAATCTAACGTAAATTATGTTATATTAAAAACAAAGAAGTAAACTAACAGGGATTATATGAACCTTAAAACTGATTTAACACATAATTTTTCACATAACTCGGCAAGAGTTGGCATTCTCATCACTAAAGATGTGAGAGTTAACTTCCGGCGGTGACGCTGCCTCATCTCCATCCACATCTGACGACACCAATTGGCCCTTTAGACCGTTCTTGCTCTTGTTACTAACTTTGAAGTTGCTGTTGAATGACTAGAGGTTGTCTAGATGGTCATTGTGTCGGGGATGTAGTGACTCTTGCCGCCCGGAAGATCCACCTTCTTCCCTATCTTCTGAAGAAATTTCACTAGTACTTTTGGATCGACGGAGCCCACCATGAGTGAAGGCAGCAATACCCTATATTCCATTGAGGGCTTTCTTCACCCGCTTCATGCAGGCATCACAGTCTATGGAGACCTAAATCTAATCTAATATAACGTAAATCTAAATCTAGCGTAAATAAACGTAAATCTAATTAAAAATAAACCTAAATCTAATCTAATTTAACTTAAATAAACCTAAATCTAATTTAACGTAAGTCTACATCTAACCTAATCTTTAACGTATTTTAGGATAGTTTCCTACGACGTTATAACTCTCTTCTTCTTGTGTGTGTGCGCGTGTGTGGATGTGTGTGCCAATAAAAAGAAATAAATGGTATAACCTTTCTATCACCCATGCCAAGTATGACAGATTGGTTATGCCATTTCCCTCTTGAATAATAGGTCTTGAGTTCAACTCCTCGTCGGCTAGATCTTTAGGTCTTTTAATTTTAATTAGTTTCCTACGACGTTAAATTAGTTTCTCTCTCTTTCTCTCTCAATGTGTGTGCGTTTTTTTGTTTATGAATGTTTTCTCTCTCTTTTCCTCTCTCAATGTGTGCGTTTTTTGTTTATGCATGTTCTCTCTCTCT
Source organism: Adiantum capillus-veneris (assembly GCF_014529385.1). Lineage (NCBI taxonomy): Eukaryota > Viridiplantae > Streptophyta > Polypodiopsida > Polypodiales > Pteridaceae > Adiantum > Adiantum capillus-veneris. Next base: position 78,652,297 of record NC_140945.1, read on the forward strand.
TTTCCTCTCTCAATGTGTGCGTTTTTTGTTTATGCATGCTCTCTCTCTCTCTTTTCCTCTCTCAATGTGTGTGTGCATTCTTTGTTTATGTATGTGTGTGTGCGTTTTTGTTTATGTTTGTACTCTCTCTCTCTCTCTCTCTCTCTCTCTCTCTCTCTCTCTCTCTCTCTCACTCAAAAACACTATGTGTGTGTGTGTATGTGTGTGTGAGAGAGAGAGAGAGGGAGAGAGAAAGAGGGGAAGGTGTTGGAGCTATATATGGCTCACTCTACTGAACTTGGTCTCACCTATATATTTGTATCTTGTCCTCAATATGAATCAGTCTTTGGGAGCGTATATGGTGTGTCTCTTGTCTCGTCTCTCTCTCTTTCTCTCTACATCTCAACATGGTATCAGAGCGGTAACGATCACGTGCCGATTCAATTCATGGTGACAACAGTATGTGTATGCGATTCCCATGTAAGATTCAAAATTGTTACAAATTTTATTTTTGAGCGTTGATTCTTGTTAACTGTGGTTGTTTTGTGTTAAGAAGAATATGATTAGTGTTTTATGTGGCGTTTATTTATAATGAATCTTATCGTTGATTACGTTTTCTTGTTAATGACACCCTGAACTTCATCTCAATTTTTCTTGCTGTTCTGCTCAAAATTTGGAGAAACGGGCTCTTCGTCTCCTCGAGCTCTTCGATTTGAGTTCTAGGTTTGCGTCAATCGGAGTTCGCAGCAGAAAGTTATGCTGTTTTTACTGCAATAGAGCTTGACGCAGCTTTCTTCGTCCCACTTCTTCGTGAAGCGTCCGCGATCGTTTTTCTTATTTTGACGTTAACTTTTTCGAGAAGATTTAGCTTTTTGCTATTCGTGTTGTGGCCGTCAATCTTGCGTCTCACGCCACGCTATTTTGAGGACTCGTTTATTATTAACGTCTCCTTTACCCTGTCTTTTTTGGGTGACGTCTCTCACATCTTTGGACGTTCGTTGAGCATCCTTCTTACGTTTATCGTTGACAGAATGCAGTACTCATATCTCTCTCATTCTCAATTGCGGCCTTCACCATATATGGTGTGCAGATTCTGTGATCTTATCTTATACGTCTTCTCGCAAAAAGATATGGCTATGAATATTCTCGTCAACGGCTTTCCTTCTGGCCAACGTTCTGTTCCTCCTTTCCAGGCTGGAAAGCAAAGATGTTGTTAATTCTTGAAGGCGATGAACTCTCCGATGTTGTTCTTGGAAATCGTGTTTGTCCGCCTCAGCCTGTTGATACGGATAATGATAACATGCTTATCACTGAAGGACCTATATTTGAAGATTGGAATGTTGCCTATACGGATTGGCAACGACGTGATAAAGCAGCTCGTCGGTATATTCTTTCTGCTCTTACTGATTCCCTTTTGCTTGATATGTATGAACTGCCTACTTCCCATGACGTATGGAAGTACCTTATTGCAAACTTTCAGAAGAAATCTGTTACAGAAATACTTTATTTGAGAGGGTTGCTTAACAAGTTACAATATGAAGTTGGTACTCCCTTGACGGGACATATTGAGTCTTTCAAATCTATTATTAATCAACTTGCTGCTGCCGGGGATCCTGCTCCACAAAAGCAACTGATTACACTTCTCCTTGATATGGTGAAGGACTCTTCTTATGATAACATTGTTACTATTCTCTCTAATAAAGATGGTCTTGATTTCGACCAAGCTTGCATGTCTTTAATTGAATACTCTCAACGTCAAGAACGTCGGAATGCTGGTCACGATACAGCTATGATTTCACAAGAGGAGACTGAGTCACAACAGATGGAACGTGCTTTTTATGCTCGAAGGCGTCCATTTCAACGAGGAAACCGCAGAGGTGGCCGTCGCGGTAATATTTTCTCTCGTCTCAAATTTCCTAATAAGCAATGTTCTTACTGCAACAGAAATGGCCATACTGAAGATGATTGTTGGGCACGTCAATATGATGAAGAACACAATATTACCACAAAACAACCACGTTTATCTAAAGACTCTTCTTCTTCTTCTTGTGAATATTGCAGACGATCTGATCATCCCACTCATATGTGCTATAAGCGTCGATTCGACACAGATCGGAATAGAGCATATGCTATTGAACATCGAAACAACATTGTACCAGAAACAAGCTGCATCCTATGTTCAGTTGCTCCAGACAGAATACTTCATGTACGTGATGGATCACTTTTTATTGTCGATTCTGGTGCTACAGGAAATATGACATATCAGTCTAAGTGGCTCCATAACTATCATCCACTGCCAGTTCAACGTGTTGTTTATCTTGCTGATGATACTACTTGTCAAGTAAAGGGTATTGGAGACTTATATCTTGGTACCTTATCTTCTTCCACTCGAATTTTGCGAGGAGTATTACATGTACCAGATCTTCAACGTAATCTTCTTTCAGTTGCTAGACTTGTTGATCTTGGTCTGTTTGTTGGATTTGATTATACCAAATGCCGAATTGAGAAAGATGGACAGACTATAGCCACTGCTCCTCGAAACGGTAATTTATTTGAACTCTCTCTCAACGATGTTGTAGCAAATATTGTCACTGCTCCAGGTGATCATGATTGCAAAGTATGGCATCACCGTTTTGTTCATGCTGATTTCTCAAAACTCCTTGATCTTCAACGTCGTGATCTTGTTCATGGCATGGATCTTAAAGCCCATCCCCATATGGGAATTTGTGAATTTTGTGCTCTTGGGAAACACAATCGTAAACCCTTTCCTCTTTCAAATACAACTCATTTTCATGACATCTTGGATCTTGTTCATACTGATATATGTGGACCTCTACCTTCTTCGAGATCACAATATCGCTACTTCATTACTTTCATTGATGATTTCTCAAGGTATACGACTGTATTTCTACTTAGACAAAAATCTGAAGCCTTATCTGTTTTCAAACAATTCCACAAGGCTGCGGAACTTCAAACTGGTCGTCGCCTTAAGAAGCTTCGTAGTGACAATGGAGGCGAATATGTTTCTCGAGAGTTTGTGAGTTACTGTGCTGACACTGGAATTCATCATGAACACACTATTCCATATTCGCCTCAACAGAATGGTGTTGCTGAACGAAAGAATCGCACTATTCTCAATGCTGTAAGATGTATGCTGATTCATTCTGGCTTATCTCGTGTTTTCTGGGCTGAAGCTACTTTGACAGCAACATTTATTCAGAATCATCTTCCTACTACTGCACCCTCTGGTAAGATACCCATCAAAGCATGGACAGGTGACATTCCTTCTGTATCTCATTTTCGAACCTTTGGATGTATTGCTTATATTCATGTTCCCAAAGAAACACGAACAAAGCTTGATGCTCCTGGTCTTAAAGTTATTTTTATTGGATATTCTGACACTTCCAAAGGCTACAAATTCTATGACCCTTCCTCCAAGAAAGTAACTGTGAATCGTGATGCTACTTTTAACGAACAGCTTATGGGAGGCTCATGGTCCATGGATGATTCTGATGATACTAAATCATTGCTTCAGGCTTTTCCATTTCTTTCAGAAGATGAAACACTTCCTATAGAGCAACTTTCCTCCTCACAACCATCCATTCCAAATGTTGCCAATGATGATATTGATATTTTTGTTGATCTGCCTATTGATTTTGAACATGGCTCATGTCATGTTTATGATGACGATATTGCTGATAATGCTTTTTCTACTTCTGAAGATCCCGTTACTTATGATGAAGCTATCTCTTCACCACAAAAAGATCAATGGCAAGAGGCTATGGAAGCAGAGTACGATTCTCTTATCTCTAAAGGTACATGGATACTAACTGAATTACCTCCTGGTCATACAGCTATTAAATGTAAGTGGGTGTATAAAACAAAAGTAAAAGCAGATGGATCTTTTGACAAGTTCAAGGCGCGTTTAGTTGCAAAAGGTTACTCCCAAGTAGCTGGTGTTGATTATCAAGAGACTTTTTCACCAGTTGTTCGCATTACAAGTGTTCGAGTTTTATTGGCATTTGCTGTTCAATTTGATTTAGAAGCTCATCAAATGGATGTGCGAACTGCTTTTCTTAATGGTGACTTGGAAGAGGAAATTTATATGGAACAACCAGAAGGGTTTGTTATTCCAGGTAAAGAAGACCTTGTTGCTCAACTCCATAAGGCACTATATGGTCTCAAACAAGCTTCGCGAGCCTGGTATACAAAATTTGATCTTTTTCTCACCTCTAAAGGATTCATCTCTTGCTCGTCAGACCCCAACTTATACATAAAACGCCAAGGTAGCAGTTTTGTGATTCTTGCTCTTTATGTGGATGATACCATCCTTGTTTCCAATGATTTGGGATTTCTTCAGCAAGTGAAAAAATTTATTGTCTTCTACATTCGATATGGTGGATCTTGGAGAGATTCACTCTTGTCTTGGCATTCAAATCCAACGGAACAGTACAAAAGTTATTTTATTCCTTCGACAGTCAAAGTTTATTGCAGATACTATTCAAAAATTTGGTATGGAATCTGCACATTCAGCCAACACACCTTGTCTTGCGAGCTCTACGAAGAATACTTCTGACAATGGCGGTCAACTTGTCACAAATCAACCTTATGCTAACTTGATTGGATGTCTTCAGTTTGTTGGCATGAACACTCGTCCTGATATTCTGTTCGCTGCTAACTATCTTGGACGACATCTTGCATGTCCTTCTCTTAAGCATTAGTCTGCTGCAAAGCGTGTATTGAAATACTTGAAAGGCACTACAGATTTTGGTTTAGTCTATCGACGACAACTCACATCGGATTCTATGCAATCTCTTTCTCTTTTGGGTTACACAGATGCAGACTGGGCAAGCTCACATTTATCTATGCGATCTACTAGTGGAAATTGCTTCTTTATAAATGGTTGTCTTGTTTCTTGGACCAGCAAGAAACAACGTTGTGTTGCAGTTTCTACGACTGAGTCAGAATATGTTGCGGCATCACTTGCAGCTCGTGAGTTGATTTGGCTTCGACAAATGCTGGTTGATATTGGTCACTCTCCTCTTTCTAGCACACCCTTGCGGTGTGACAACCAAAGTGCTATTAGTCTTGCAAAAGACTATGTTCAACATAATAAGTCAAAGCACATTGCTGTCCATTATCATTATGTCAGGTATGAAGTACGCAAGGGAACCATTATGGTTGAACACTGTCCAAGTGACCAGATGATTGCAGACATTTTGACCAAAGGCCTCAATGAGTCACGTTTCATCCTCTTGCGCTCGGAGCTTGGAGTTGCTTCGGCCTCACTCTTTCTAGATTAGCTTCTTTTCTATTGTAATAGCTTTGTACATATGACATTGTAATCTTTTAGGTGCCATGCACTATGCACACTCCACATTTGCACCTTGTGATATCTAAGTCACTTGAATATTTGTACATAGATGCACAATTCACTTTCACATCATCACCACTGGTTCATATTTCACATTGTATAGGGGCTTGGGTTTTTCCCTTGAACTCCCCAAGGGTTTTTTCATCCAAAGCTAGAGACCTTTATTTGAGTGGGGGTGTTGGAGCTATATATGGCTCACTCTACTGAACTTGGTCTCACCTATATATTTGTATCTTGTCCTCAATATGAATCAGTCTTTGGGAGCGTATATGGTGTGTCTCTTGTCTCGTCTCTCTCTCTTTCTCTCTACATCTCAACAGAAGGGAACATGAGAGTGAGGAGAGGGAAGGAGCATACTTGGCTCTCCTTACTCTCCTCGTGTGTGTGTGTGTGTGTGTGTGTGGAGAAGAAAGAGAGAGAGAGAGAGAGAGAGAGAGAGAGAGGGAGAGCGTTACCTGCTCCTTGCTTGAGGGCGTCGAAAAACTCAGATCTGAGATCTGAGTTTTTGGGCGCTCTCTGTTATTTTTTTAGCCCAGTCGGCGTCGCTATGAGTGTCGCAAATTTCTTTGTAAATTTGCGACGCTCATAGCGACGCCGGGATTTTTTTTTTTGACCGTCGCTAATATGAATAGCTTCTTGTAGTGTGTTTCAACTTGTGGGAGAGACGGGTGGGTATCATTTGAGGCCAATTTTATAAGTGTTTTTGCATTGCTCTTTACGTTTGATAGTTTAGGGTACGCCACACCGTACGAGCGCGAGTACGCAGGAAGGAAGGGCTTAAACGCCCTGATGGACATTCTGAGTTCTCGCGGCAGCATGGTTAGTTATAGGGTTTACTCTTTTCTATTTGTTGTATTGTTTTATAATTATATATTTATACTTATAGAAAGCTGTCTTATTGTTTTTTTTTGCAGAATCCGACAGATACGCATGGATGCGATGAGATGTCTGATTAGAGGATGTCAGTCTAGTCGTAGCTAGATAGCATTACTTTCCTTTTGTCATAGCACATGTATCATGAGATGATGTTTATACGTCTTTTTGTAACTATAAGAAAACCATGTATATTTTTTCAATAATGACAATGGTGTTGTAACTATTACATTTGCAAAGATTACCTATCAAGTGATTTTTCCTATGATGTGTATAATTGTCATTGATTTAGTTTCATCAATTTACTTTTGTCAGTTTTGTATCTTATTCTGCAAACAATACTATGGATGATGGAGTGACTAGTCACCTTGGGTCTATATCTAAGCTTGCACTTTCTTTCAAAGGTGAATCTGGGCTTATCTTGGATTCATTTAGGTTCACTCAATTATTGAAACATTCAATATGGTTGATGGGGACAGGGCATTTCACCAAAAAAAAATTCTCTCAGGTGTTGCAATGAGCATCACTATATAAGGCTCTGCATCGTCGCTATAGGTGGCCTGTAAACGTTGCTATGATCGTCACTATAGGCGTCGCTAAATAGCGATGGTTATAGCGACGTTCTCGTATCGACGCTGTTAGCGATGTCAAGGAGTATAAAAACCCAATGTATTTCCATCGCTAACAATGTCACAAGTGCACACAACCTTTTGTAGTGCACCCCTGGTGATGCACTGAGGTGTTTGAACACTATGCCTTTTTAAAAAATATCCCTTGTTATTTTGTAACATTTTCAATAAGTGAGATCAATCTTAATTTCTGAATGTTTCACTAAGAGCTAGATGCAGTTGCAATATTTGGACTTTTAGAGGGAGTCTAGTGGTTGCAAAACGCTATACTTTTTAATATTGAAGCCAAATGAAGAAATTTTTAAAGTGTGACCATATGTGTAAAACAACTGTAAGGTGATGGGCTTATTATGTTTTGGAAGTGGAGAATGTTTCAACTTGTGGGAGAGAGTCAAGTAGTGCCATTTTAAAAAGGTTTCTGTTGAGCTTGCTTGCAATCACTCTATGAACGGTAGATTTCTCTATTCATGTGGTAGGTGGAACTCTCGCTCTGATAGTGCTCTACCCTAGTTGTGCTCGTTCTCTTTCCTTTAAAGGAGCTGATAGCGTCGTTCCATGACGACCCCATTACGCAAGTCTGCTCATCTGGTCCCAAACCAAAACCAAAAGGGAAGGATAGTGAGATGAAATCCCTTTCGAGTATGAACGAGACAATGAAACCTAGCATGGATGTGGAAGATAAAAGCATCCCGAAGACAAGGACAAGTGCTAAGAAGATTGTGTCCATGGAATCATTTGCCCTTTTCGATGAAGAGGGTCCAAGCAAGTCCATGAGGAGGCAAAGAGTTGAACATTGAATATCCCTAATTTTACTTTTTTTCACTTGTTTTAGATGCATGCATGTTTGAATGCATATTCCATGCAGGCATGTGTGAATGTAATCAACTACGCTGTTGGCTTCAAACAAACTGTGTTTTGGTAAGTGTGGTAAAATTTTCCACTTGGTGAAAGTGTGCATGCTTCATTAATTTTTTATATGATACTCGGTCTGCATGCATGTTTCAATGTGCTAAAATGACCCTAACCCATATTATGTGTTGTAGGAGGTATACATTCTTTAGCTGAATATAACATGAAACTATATTCCGTTGAACTAGAGGGAGAAACAACATGTAGACGAGCAAAGCCGAGAGAGAAGTTGAGGGGAGACCAAGACGAGACGTGAGATGGAGAACCCCAAAAAGTGTGTCAATTGATCAAATGAGATGAGTTTATATAGAGGGGACCAAGGTGCTTTATGTAGAGATACTATATATACCTAAACACCCCTACTCAAATGAAGGTCCCTACCTGTGATGAAAATCCTTTGGGGGCTCAAAGCGAAAACCCATAGATCTATATACACCCACCGTTATATAAAAATATTTCAAAGGTACTTTACAATGTTCAAAGCAGCTACATCACTCTTGTTTTATAATATGCCCTTTCAAGGTTCTTTAACACTAGAATGGTAACAGGACACTTTTATGTCCTGTTAAGTGACCATTTTGCTTCAATTATTTGAAGAGTATGAAAATGAATTTCTAGGTGCTATATATCCACAAAGTTGCCTTATGAGCTGAAAAAAAGTTAGCATTTTTTTTGGAGTATCGATCTCACCATTAGCCTTACTCTTGCACAACATTTTTGAACCTAAACTGTGTGAAAAAACGGGTCCTGTTTTTGGCTTTTTTTCAATTTTTAGCAACTATACCACTCTAAACTTCATGTTTGTGAGGTTTAGATCGCTAGAGGTTAGGCCTTCATAGTTCTCAACATGTTTTGATGCTTGTAGAGAGAGCTAAGTGTTAAAATTGAAAGTTATGACCAATTTACAAGAATTGCATAATCCTGTCTTTTGGCCAAAATTACCACTTTTATGATTTTTTGGGGCTTTCTTGATATCCAAATTCAATTTTGATTATGTAAGTGTAATGTATAACATAAAGCTAATCTTCCTTGAGTTTTGGGGGACCTAATATGCTATATAGCATAGTATATGATGATGGTTGAGTTTTTTGATTGCTGAAGAATACGATACATTTTAGAGTAGCAAGTATAACTTTCTTAGTATTGCTAGTTTCTTAGGCCAGTTGTGTGTATTTTGTAGGTAGTAACCATATCTAATCATAGAGTACAAACTTGGCTAGATATTGAGTAGTTTCTATGGGTTTCTAGAGGTCATAATGCTAAACCCAGTTTTTTCATGCTTGCTGTATTTAACACTTTATCATTGCCCCCAAGGTTCCAATCGTAAGAGATCCATTATCCTTTTGACATGCTCCATGGCTCCTTTTGAATCCAAAGGCCCAAAGGGAACTAAGAAAACATGTATATAGTATCTATATTGAGCGTGACTATAGAAACTTTAATGATAGGTCCGAAGAATGGCAGAAATGCAACTTTTTTGTACCTATTTTTTTGCCCAAAAACAAATTAGTGAGGTAAAAGAAACCCTATGTTTTGGTCACTAACCCATTGAAGTTAACGGGGCATGTAGTGACCAAGGGATGAGAAAAATTACAAGTTTCTCATTTTTTCCATATGTAGTAGTTAATGAACTATTTGAAGAGTATGAAAATGAATTTCTAGGTGCTATATATCCACAAAGTTGCCTTATGAGCTGAAAAAAACTTAGCATTTTTTTAGAGTATCGATCTCACCATTAACCTTACTCTTGCACAACATTTTTGAACCTAAACTGTGTGAAAAAACGGGTCTTGTTTTTGGCTTTTTTTCAATTTTTAGCAACTATATGACTCTAAACTTCATGTTTGTGAGGTTTAGATCGCTAGAGGTTAGGCCTTCATAGTTCTCAACATGTTTTGATGCTTGTACAGCGAGCTAAGTGTTAAAATTGAAAGTTATGACCAATTTACAAGAATTGCATTATCCTGTTTTTTGGCCAAAATTACCACTTTTATGATTTTTTGGGGCTTTCTTGATATCCAAATTCAATTTTGATTATGTAAGTGTAATGTATAACATAAAGCTAATCTTCCTTGAGTTTTGGGGGACCTAATATGCTATATAGCATAGTATATGATGATGGTTGAGTTTTTTGATTGCTGAAGAATACGATACATTTTAGAGTAGCAAGTATAACTTTCTCAATATTGCTAGTTTCTTAGGCCAATTGTGTGTATTTTGTAGGTAGTAACCATATCTAATCATAGAGTACAAACTTGGCTAGATATTGAGTAGTTTCTATGGGTTTCAAGAGGTCATAATGCTAAACCCAGTTTTTTCATGTTTGCTGTATTTAACACTTTATCATTGCCCCCAAGGTTCCAATCGTAAGAGATCCATTATCCTTTTGACATGCTCCATGGCTCCTTTTGAATCCAAAGGCCCACAGGGAACTAAGAAAACATGTATATAGTATCTACATTGAGCGTGACTATAGAAACTTTAATGATAGGTCCGAAGAATGGCAAAAATGCAACTTTTTTGTACCTATTTTTTTGCCCAAAAACAAATTAATGAGGTAAAAGCAACCCTATTTTTCGGTCACTAACCCATTGAAGTTAACGGGGCATTTTATCTTATGTCCTACAAAAATCCCCACTCTTATTTATATGCAATCAATCGTAAGAAGTTGCTGTTTTGGGCAAAATGCACTGGTCCATTAACTTTGGAGACTTGTAGTGACCAAGGGATGAGAAAAATTACAAGTTTCTCATTTTTTCCATATGTAGTAGTTACTGAACTATAAGCTCATGAAAGGATTTTTCAAAAGGAGTAGATCTACTATGGTTTTGGAAATTTTTCCTAAAACCCTGAAAGGACACTTTTATGTCCTGTTAGGTTATCATTCTAGTGTTAACATATATATATATATATATATACAATTAAGCTACTATAAATGCTTCGATAGAGTAACTTAAGCATTGTTGACCTCTCGTTTCATATGCTTGCACTCGTTTCGATAGAGTAGCTTAAGCATTGTTGGCCTCCCTAAAATGATTGGATACACATTCTCACCCACTTGCATCACGTAGCAATCAACCAAGCACTCAATCCCGAAGACTTTTATCTTCACATATTCACCTATTCCAAGACACCTTGCCTTTTTGTGGTTGGCCATCCTCATACGGATCGAAATTTCACTGACATCTTAACGCCTACTTCTTTCATGATAGCCTACTTCTTTTTGTGGTTGGCCATCCTCATACGGATCGAAATTTCACTGACATCTTAACGCCTACTTCTTTCATGATAGCTTCACATATTCACCTATTCCAAGACACCTTAACCTTTTTGTGGTTGGCCATCCTCATAAGTCAATTTGAAAATTGAATCTCGCTTCCTTTACACTCAAAATTGATTACAAACTCTCCATCTGGACGTAGAATGATCATAGCTATCATAAAGGTCGACATGGTTGTATCAATGAATGACAAGAGACATTGTATAAATGCACTCTTGTGTCAACTGCTAATCTTCCTTGAGTTTTGGGGGACCTAATATGCTATATAGCATAGTATATGATGATGGTTGAGTTTTTTGATTGCTGAAGAATACGATACATTTTAGAGTAGCAAGTATAACTTTCTCAATATTGCTAGTTTCTTAGGCCAATTGTGTGTATTTTGTAGGTAGTAACCATATCTAATCATAGAGTACAAACTTGGCTAGATATTGAGTAGTTTCTATGGGTTTCTAGAGGTCATAATGCTAAACCCAGTTTTTTCATGTTTGTTGTATTTAACACTTTATCATTGCCCCCAAGGTTCCAACCGTAAGAGATCCATTATCCTTTTGACATGCTCCATGGCTCCTTTTGAATCCAAAGGCCCAAAGGGAACTAAGAAAACATGTATATAGTATCTATATTGAGCGTGACTATAGAAACTTTAATGATAGGTCCGAAGAATGGCAAAAATGCAACTTTTTTGTACCTATTTTTTTTTCCCAAAAACAAATTAGTGAGGTAAAAGCAACCCTATGTTTTGGTCACTAACCCATTGAAGTTAACGGGGCATTTTATCTTATGTCCTACAAAAATCCCCACTCTTATTTATATGCAATCAATCGTAAGAAATTGCTGTTTTGGGAAAAATGCACTGGTCCATCAACTTTGGAGACTTGTAGTGACCAAGGGATGAGAAAAATTACAAGTTTCTCATTTTTTCCATATGTAGTAGTTACTGAACTATAAGCTCATGAAAGGATTTTTCAAAAGGAGTGGATCTACTATGGTTTTGGAATTTTTTCCTAAAACCCTGAAAGGACACTTTTATGTCCTGTTAGGTTATCATTCTAGTGTTAACAACCCTATATATATATATATATATATATATATATATATATATATATATATATATATATATATATATATATATATATATATATATATATATATATATATACAATTGAGCTACTATAAATGCTTCGATAGAGTAACTTAAGCATTGTTGACCTCTCGTTTCATATGCTTGCACTCGTTTCGATAGAGTAGCTTAAGCATTGTTGGCCTCCCTAAAATGATTGGATACGCATTCTCACCCGCTTGCATCACATAGCAATCAATCCCGAAGACTTTTATCTTCACATCTTCAACTATTCCAAGACACCTTGCCTTTTTTGTGCTTGGCCATCCTCATACGGATCGAAGCATTCACTGATATCTTAACGCCTACTTCTTTCATGATAGCCTCGGTCATGACACACACCTGCGCACCACCATCCACATATGCTTGCACTTCCGTCTTGTTTCCCAGTATAGCTTCCACTATTGGCACCATATCCACTAGGTGACCAACCCTCAAAGATGACACCATGCTTTGACGCTTTTCCTTCTTGGAAGGAAGCCGCGTACTCACGCACTTGGTCCACTGCCTCCTCAATTTAGCGTTCAAAGCCACCAATTGACCAAAAGATATATTTGCCTTTGGATTTCGTATGTCTTCGAAAATATCATAGTCTTCAACACCTTGGCCAAGGAGGTAGTCCTTTGGACCAATTTTCCTTCTTCGCCGCCTCTTGCTACTTTGTGGTTTGTCTCCTACCTTAGCCTTTCCTTTCCTTGCTCTTGTTTCCCTCTCTTCTTCTGTCTCTTTCTCCCTATCATGCCTAGATCTCTTATTGGCAAAAACATCCACATCTTGATGCTGAAGGGTAATGATGTTAATAGCCCTATCTTCTCCATTTGCAGGCAACGGTTGGAGTTGTTGTTGCGGCGGCGGTGCTTCTAGTGCCCGTTCTTGATGATTCTCTTCTATTCTTCCTTGAACACATCCATATAAGGGGTATATCCCTCCTCTCTCTCTTGGTGGTTCAGGACAATCAGGGGCGTAGTGACCCTCTTCATCACAATTGTAGCATCTACCTTGTAGCCTTCGTCCCCTGCCAGGCTCCCAGTTGGCCGCTCCTCTCTTTGGTTCCTATTCATTATGTTAATTCTTAATTATTATAACTGACCAGCAAGATCATGCAAAACCCGGGCTGTAACAGTATCTGGACCTTGAACCACTCGCTCCACTCTATCATCCGTTGTCACAGGGACCATTGGTTGCACCACAACTGGCTCAGTATATGTCAGGCCTTTCTCCCACCTTCTCTTGATCTTCTTGCTCTTGCCCTCGGCAATTTCCACAGCTCTTTCAAATGTAGCAGGCTCCTCTGGATCGACCTTCTCCCTTACGCTTGGATGGAGACAATCCATAAACTGACGCACTTTTAAGAAATCCCCTGGAGGTACTTGGGATGACGCCTGTAATTGAACCCAAATTCCTTTGAAGTGTTGCAAAAGCTCTTTAAAGTTAGCATGAACATCTTGCTGCAAACCTCTCCATTTTGATGTCGCTTCTGTTGCGGTTAGTTTCTTTCCAAACCTTTCAAAAATTGCCAGCTTCACCTGCTCCCATGTTTGCTTTTTTTCTTCCTCTAAACCTTCAAACCACTCCCGAGCTTCTCCTTTGTGCGCAAGAGAAATACATGAATCTTGGCTTCGTCATTCACAATGTGCATACCAAGTGTATGCCACTCGAAGTCCGCAGTCCAGTCCTTCACATCCTCCTTCCCTGTAAACACTGGCCGACTATACGCCATCCTGTTGAAGTCCCTTCTCCCTTGCGTGAGTAATTCCACAAAATTTGAAGTCTTGCACCTCAACCAAACCACCACTTTTCTTCAATGAACCTCGAACTTCACAGCAAAATTGCTTCACCTAGGTGCACAACCAGAAAATTTCCGCTCCCCAGCGGGATCGCCAAAGGATGATAGAGCAAAATATGTCGTCCACACACTCACACACCGAGACAACTCAACACAACACAAGGAATTTACTTGAATTCCTCACCTCACTCACTACCACTCAAAAGCTCCCTAAAAACTCTACCCACAAGCTCAATTCAAACTCCAAACGCCTCGTCGTACAAGCCCTTACCTGCCCGCAGACACTACAAGGTGAGTCGAGGTGATCAACACTTGAAATCACGCTTGATGGTGACAAAAATATACAAGAAAAACCATCAGAAAACCAAAAACTCCATTTAAAACAGGCCACTCTCAAACCATTGCAAAAGCTTCACCAAAATCCACTCTGTTGGACTCTTTGGAGTAGCGCCAACCCTAATGGCACCGATACAGGGTCACATAGTCTTGCAGAAATCCGCACCTTCTTCCCTCAATTCCTTGCACACACATATCTATGGAAACCTCATAACTCCCATCGACTCTCCCAAGTGCAAAATTGAAGAGAGAAAGCTCTCATTCACTCCGCAACGGGATTGCACTAGACCACCTGTAGGAACCGTGCTTCCTCCCATACACATAGGGGTGAAAGTGTTGATATTGTACTTCAAAAGTTCTCCCTCAGCCTCAACACTCACGGAAACATGAGTGATGTGGAAATTTGAAGCAATTTCACACCTTTTTTGACCATTTTTTGGCCCAGTTTTTGCCAGTTTTGACCCCTGGCGGACATTTTTCGCAGGAAAATACCTAAACAAACTCCAAAATTCACCAAATTTCACACGTTTGATCCTCGATACCCAAATCCCATTTCCACATCCCCACATTCCATTTTTTACCACTTCTACGGCGATGCACGTATCACCGCAGATCATCTTCTACTTTAGGTGTCACTAAAGAGTACCTATCTAGAAAGTAGTATCATTGTTTGCCACCTTGCCATCTAGAAAGCACTATCATTGTTTGCCACCTTGCCATGTTGTCACTATCATTGGCTTTGTGTGTGTGTGTGTGTGTGTGTGTGTGTGTGTGTGTGTGTGTGTGTGTGTGTGTGTGTGTGTGTGAGAGAGAGAGAGAGAGAGAGAGAGAGAGAGAGAGAGAGAGAGAGAGAGACTTTTGCACCTACATGTGGAGAGGTTGAGTCTTACAAGGAGTGGAGACAAAAAAGGTAAAAAGTCCAATAGACCATAGCTCTAATGGTGCAAACTTCAATGTCCATTGGTTAATGGCTCAATATTGAAAATCCACTGGAGTAGGCATAACAATAATAGCATTGAACAAGTCACCTTGCACTATGAGAGTCAGGAAGACCCACATTATACCAATGTGTGATTGCACATAGGCAATAATAAAACCACTTCAGGATGCCCATACTTAGGGGAAAGAATATGGATCAAGGAAATTGCAACATATAGCCCGAAACTTCGTCCGCCATACATATTGTATAGATATCTCAATCAAAGAAGAATCGAGCGTATGGAGGCAAACGAAGCTTTACTTGATCTCACTTTTAATTTTCCAACTCTATTCTAAAGCGAGAAACTGGTTTGTGGGCATATGCTTTAGAGTTGGGGTCCCTCAAAACCCAGGTTCATAGGGACAAAGCTTAGAGATGGTGGCTGTAAAAACAGAGGTCGCCAGGAAAGAACTTGGGCAATATCACTGTCTTTCTTTGGGACTACGGGTTTCACTAGATCAAAGAAGGCATAGGAGGTGTGCCTAGGAAGCGGCCAGACCATTTTAAAGACGTTTTGTGCACCTACACTCAATGCCATTAAGGTCTTGTGTTCTATAATACAAGCATTGTCCGATACAAACCCCTTGACCTCCTCAAAAGCGCCCTTAGAGGCAGTTGACAAGAAGAGGGGAAGGGTTGATCTCTAGGCCTAGAATGCAACACAAGCGAACGATATTGGGAGATGGGGTAGGCCTAAACACATTTGTCCGGTGCCATGCAACAAAGGAGACCGCTTTGCCTGCCTCCATGATCAGGAGATAAGCTTATAAGCTACGGATGGACCCCTGATAATTCCCCTTCTAGAATTATAAGGAGATGGATTTTGGGGGGGGGGGATAAGTCTTACTCAAGGGGAGGGGAGAAGGAGAAGGAGAAGGGATAGAGATGAAATGAGAGAAACATTTCTTCTTTGTTAGGTATATCCTTAAATAAAAAATGTCATTCACATATATAGAGAGAGAGATTTTGATGAAGCCATCAGAGGTTAACATTGCTCGCATAATTTTTGTTACTCTCATCTGATGCCACTTCACATTCAATTTTCGATATTACAAAACATAAACCCTTTTAATACAAATCAGATTGTCATCGAGAATAATCTGATGAGTACTTCCTTTGGAATAAAGATTATCCTATCAAGGTATATTAAAATAAACTAATTGTAGATAGAGGTTTTTCTAAGACTTTTTGCCTGCAAGTGGCAAGTCCCTTTTTACAAAGAGTGATCGAATCCCTCACGAAAGGCATGCACTAGTTTCCAAGACATGGCACTAGAACGAACTTTAGGCTGTTGTTACAAAGAGAGGCTTCCTCAAGACCTCGATCATCGCTTACATGCAAAGTCAATGCCCGAACAGGTATGAGGATAGGGCTAATGAAACTTGGAATGCCGAATCAAATTAAAGTCACCTTTGAGCAATGTTCGGAAAAAATCATTTTTCCAAACATACAAAATTCGTTTCCTTATATTTTCCAAGAGCAAATTTTACAAAATTAGGTTACTTTTTTAGGATTTACAATAATTTTCTCTATTTTGGGGAGAAATTTGTCCTTTTTCCCTTGCCCTCAACCGACATTTTTGAAATTGAAAACGGAACGGTATTAAGATGAAACGCATACTTAAAAGATAAAGGTAACGGATGCATGAACTTATAGAGTCATCTACAGGGCTAGGACATGAAAATTTGCAACAAACAAGAAAGAAAGGCATCTACAGGGCTAGACTCTGGTGACATGAACAGAAGCACTTCTTTAATCAAGAGTTGTACGACCCACAACTCAACCAAGGTCTCATTATTATATATTATTGTTGTGTGCTTGATGGAAGCCTATAAGCTAGGCGTGGGTTTCGTTAGAGAGGTAGATGCCCAACTGGTCTATGGCACCAGAGCTCGCACGCCCAAAGAAGCTCAAGATGCGTGGGGCGAATGAAAGTACGTCATTGGCGGTGGGGTTGCCAGGCGGGGCAATAGTGTTGCTGGTGGCGGTGTTGAAGCCCAGAGCTACGACGCCGTAGTTGTTGTTGAAGTTGTTGGAGCTATATATGGCTCACTCTACTGAACTTGGTCTCACCTATATATTTGTATCTTGTCCTCAATATGAATCAGTCTTTGGGAGCGTATATGGTGTGTCTCTTGTCTCGTCTCTCTCTCTTTCTCTCTACATCTCAACATGGTATCAGAGCGGTAATGATCACGCGCCGATTCAATTCATGGTGACAACAATATGTGTATGCGATTCGCATGTAAGATTCAAAATTGTTACAAATTTTATTTTTGAACGTTGATTCTTGTTAACTGTGGTTGTTTTGTGTTAAGAAGAATATGATTAGTGTTTTATGTGGCGTTTATTTATAATCAATCTAATCGTTGATTACGTTTTCTTGTTAATGACACCCTGAACTTCATCTCAATTTTTCTTGCTGTTCTGCTCAAAATTTGGAGAAACGGGCTCTTCGTCTCCTCGAGCTCTTCGATTTGAGTTCTAGGTTTGCGTCAATCGGAGTTTGCAACAGAAAGTTATGCTGTTTTTACTGCAATAGAGCTTGACGCAGCTTTCTTCGTCCTACTTCTTCGTGAAGCATCCGCGATTGTTTTTCTTATTTTGGCGTTAACTTTTTCGAGAAGATTTAGCTTTTTGCTATTCGTATTGTGGCCGTCAATCTTGCGTCTCACGCCACTCTATTTTGAGGACTCGTTTATTATTAACGTCTCCTTTACCCTGTCTTTTTTGGGTGACATCTCTCACATCTTTGGACGTTCCTTGAGCATCCTTCTTACGTTTATCGTTGACAGAACGCAGTACTCATATCTCTCTCATTCTCAATTGCGGCCTTCACCATATATGGTGTGCAGATTCTGCGATCTTATCGTATACGTCTTCTCGCAAAAAGATATGGCTATGAATATTCTCGTCAACGGCTTTCCTTCTGGCCAACGTTCTGTTCCTCCTTTCCAAGGTCAAGGATTTCCAGGCTGGAAAGCAAAGATGTTGTTAATTCTTGAAGGCGATGAACTCTCCCATGTTGTTCTTGGAAATCGTGTTTGTCTGCCTCAGCCTGTTGATACGGATAATGATAACGTGCTTATCACTGAAGGACCTATATTTGAAGATTGGAATGTTGCCTATACGGATTGGCAACGACGTGATAAAGCAGCTGGTCGGTATATTCTTTCTGCTCTTATTGATTCCCTTTTGCTTGATATGTATGAACTGCCTACTTCCCATGACGTATGGAAGTACCTTATTGCAAACTTTCAGAAGAAATCTGTTACAGAAATACTTTATTTGAGAGGGTTGCTTAACAAGTTACAATATGAAGTTGGTACTGCCATGACGGGACATATTGAGTCTTTCAAATCTATTATTAATCAACTTGCTGCTGCCGGGGATCCTGTTCCACAAAAGCAACTGATTACACTTCTCCTTGATACGGTGAAGGACTCTTCTTATGATAACATTGTTACTATTCTCTCTAATAAAGATGGTCTTGATTTCGACCAAGCTTGCATGTCTTTAATTGAATACTCTCAACGTCAAGAACGTTAGAATACTGGTCACGATACAGCTATGATTTCACAAGAGGAGACTGAGTCACAACAGATGGAACGTGCTTTTTATGCTCGAAGGCGTCCATGTCAACGAGGAAACCGCAGAGGTGGCCGTCGCGGTAATATTTTCTCTCGTCTCAAATTTCCTAATAAGCAATGTTCTTACTGCAACAGAAATGGCCATACTGAAGATGATTGTTGGGCACGTCAATATGATGAAGAACACAATATTACCACAAAACAACCACGCTTATCTAGAGACTCTTCTTCTTCTTCTTGTGAATATTGCGGACGATCTGATCATCCCACTCATATGTGCTATAAGCGTCGATTCGACACAGATCGGAATAGAGCATATGCTACTGAACATCGAAACAACATTGTACCAGAAACAAGCTGCATCCTATGTTCAGTTGCTCCAGACAGAATACTTCATGTACGTGATGGATCACTTTTTATTGTCGATTCTGGTGCTACAGGAAATATGACATATCAGTCTAAGTGGCTCCATAACTATCATCCACTGCCAGTTCAACGTGTTGTTTATCTTGCTGATGATACTACTTGTCAAGTAAAGGGTATTGGAGACTTATATCTTGGTACCTTATCTTCTTCCACTCGAATTTTGCGAGGAGTATTACATGTACCAGATCTTCAACGTAATCTTCTTTCAGTTGCTAGACTTGTTGATCTTGGTCTGTTTGTTGGATTTGATTATACCAAATGCCGAATTGAGAAAGATGGACAGACTATAGCCACTGCTCCTCGAAACGGTAATTTATTTGAACTCTCTCTCAACGATGCTGTAGCAAATATTGTCACTGCTCCAGGTGATCATGATTGCAAAGTATGGCATCACCGTTTTGTTCATGCTGATTTCTCAAAACTCCTTGATCTTCAACGTCGTGATCTTGTTCATGGCATGGATCTTAAAGCCCATCCCCATATGGGAATTTGTGAATTTTGTGCTCTTGGGAAACACAATCGTAAACCCTTTCCTCTTTCAAATACAACTCATTCTCATGACATCTTGGATCTTGTTCATACTGATATATGTGGACCTCTACCTTCTTCGAGATCACAATATCGCTACTTCATTACTTTCATTGATGATTTCTCAAGGTATACGACTGTATTTCTACTTAGACAAAAATCTGAAGCCTTATCTGTTTTCAAACAATTCCACAAGGCTGCGGAACTTCAAACTGGTCATCGCCTTAAGAAGCTTCGTAGTGACAATGGAGGCGAATATGTTTCTCGAGAGTTTGTGAGTTACTGTGCTGACACTAGAATTCATCATGAACACACTATTCCATATTCGCCTCAACAGAATGGTGTTGCTGAACAAAAGAATCGCACTATTCTCAATGCTGTAAGATGTATGCTGATTCATTCTGGCTTATCTCGTGTTTTCTGGGCTGAAGCTACTTTGACAGCAACATTTATTCAGAATCATCTTCCTACTACTGCACCCTCTGGTAAGATACCCATCAAAGCATGGACAGGTGACATTCCTTCTGTATCTCATTTTCGAACCTTTGGATGTATTGCTTATATTCATGTTCCCAAAGAAACACGAACAAAGCTTGATGCTCCTGGTCTTAAAGTTATTTTTATTGGATATTCTGACACTTCCAAAGGCTACAAATTCTATGACCCTTCCTCCAAGAAAGTAACTGTGAATCGTGATGCTACTTTTAACGAACAGCTTATGGGAGGCTCATGGTCCATGGATGATTCTGATGATACTAAATCATTGCTTCAGGCTTTTCCATTTCTTTCAGAAGATGAAACACTTCCTATAGAGCAACTCTCCTCCTCACAACCATCCATTCCAAATGTTGCCAATGATGATATTGATATTTTTGTTGATCTGCCTATTGATTTTGAACATGGCTCATGTCATGTTTATGATGACGATATTGCTGATAATGCTTTTTCTACTTCTGAAGATCCCGTTACTTATGATGAAGCTATCTCTTCACCACAAAAAGATCAATGGCAAGAGGCTATGGAAGCAGAGTACGATTCTCTTATCTCTAAAGGTACATGGATACTAACTGAATTACCTCCTGGTCGTACAGCTATTAAATGTAAGTGGGTGTATAAAACAAAAGTAAAAGCAGATGGATCTTTTGACAAGTTCAAGGCGCGTTTAGTTGCAAAAGGTTACTCCCAAGTAGCTGGTGTTGATTATCAAGAGACTTTTTCACCAGTTGTTCGCATTACAAGTGTTCGAGTTTTATTGGCATTTGCTGTTCAATTTGATTTAGAAGCTCATCAAATGGATGTGCGAACTGCTTTTCTTAATGGTGACTTGGAAGAGGAAATTTATATGGAACAACCAGAAGGGTTTGTTATTCCAGGTAAAGAAGACCTTGTTGCTCAACTCCATAAGGCACTATATGGTCTCAAACAAGCTTCGCGAGCCTGGTATACAAAATTTGATCTTTTTCTCACCTCTAAAGGATTCATCTCTTGCTCGTCAGACCCCAACTTATACATAAAACGCCAAGGTAGCAGTTTTGTGATTCTTGCTCTTTATGTGGATGATACCATCCTTGTTTCCAATGATTTGGGATTTCTTCAGCAAGTGAAAAAATTTATTGTCTTCTGCATTCGATATGGTGGATCTTGGATAGATTCACTCTTGTCTTGGCATTCAAATCCAACGGAACCGTACAAAAGGTATTTTATTCCTTCGACAGTCAAAGTTTATTGCAGATACTATTCAAAAATTTGGTATGGAATCTGCACATTCAGCCAACACACCTTGTCTTGCGAGCTCTACGAAGAATACTTCTGACAATGGCGGTCAACTTGTCACAAATCAACCTTATGCTAACTTGATTGGATGTCTTCAGTTTGTTGGCATGAACACTCGTCCTGATATTCTGTTCGCTGCTAACTATCTTGGACAACATCTTGCATGTCCTTCTCTTAAGCATTGGTCTGCTGCAAAGCGTGTATTGAAATACTTGAAAGGCACTATAGATTTTGGTTTAGTCTATCAACGACAACTCACATCGGATTCTATGCAATCTCTTTCTCTTTTGGGTTACACAGATGCAGACTGGGCAAGCTCACATTTATCTATGCGATCTACTAGTGGAAATTGCTTCTTTATAAATGGTTGTCTTGTTTCTTGGACCAGCAAGAAACAACGTTGTGTTGCAGTTTCTACGACTGAGTCAGAATATGTTGCGGCATCACTTGCAGCTCGTGAGTTGATTTGGCTTCGACAAATGCTGGTTGATATTGGTCACTCTCCTCTTTCTAGCACACCCTTGCGGTGTGACAACCAAAGTGCTATTAGTCTTGCAAAAGACTATGTTCAACATAATAAGTCAAAGCACATTGCTGTCCATTATCATTATGTCAGGTATGAAGTACGCAAGGGAACCATTATGGTTGAACACTGTCCAAGTGACCAAATGATTGCAGACATTTTGACCAAAGGCCTCAATGAGTCACGTTTCATCCTCTTGCGCTCGGAGCTTGGAGTTGCTTCGGCCTCACTCTTTCTAGATTAGCTTCTTTTCTATTGTAATAGCTTTGTACATATGAAATTGTAATCTTTTAGGTACCATGCACTATGCACACTCCACATTTTCACCTTGTGATATCTAAGTCACTTGAATATTTGTACATAGATGCACAATTCACTTTCACATCATCACCACTGGTTCATATTTCACATTGTATAGGGGCTTGGGTTTTTCCCTTGAACTCCCCAAGGGTTTTTTCATCCAAAGCTAGAGACCTTTATTTGAGTGGGGGTGTTGGAGCTATATATGGCTCACTCTACTGAACTTGGTCTCACCTATATATTTGTATCTTGTCCTCAATATGAATCAGTCTTTGGGAGCGTATATGGTGTGTCTCTTGTCTCGTCTCTCTCTCTTTCTCTCTACATCTCAACAGAAGGGAACATGAGAGTGAGGAGAGGGAAGGAGCATACTTGGCTCTCCTTCCTCTGCTCGTGTGTGTGTGTGTGTGTGTGTGGCGAAGAAAGAGAGAGAGAGAGAGAGAGAGAGAGAGAGAGAGAGAGAGAGAGAGAGAGAGAGAGAGAGAGAGAGAGAGAGGGAGAGCGTTACCTGCTCCTTGCTTGAGGGCGTCGAAAAACTCAGATCTGAGATCTGAGTTTTTGGGCGCTCTCTGTTATTTTTTTAGCCCAGTCGGCGTCGCTATGAGCGTCGCAAATTTCTTTGTAAATTTGCGACGCTCATAGCGACGCCGGGATTTTTTTTTTGAGCGTCGCTAATATGAATAGCTTCTTGTAGTGTGTTTCAACTTGTGGGAGAGACGGGTGGGTATCATTTGAGGCCAATTTTATAAGTGTTTTTGCATTGCTCTTTACGTTTGATAGTTTAGGGTACGCCACACCGTACGAGCGCGTGTACGCAGGCAGGAAGAGCTTAAACGCCCTGATGGACATTCTGAGTTCTCGCGGCAGCATGGTTAGTTATAGGGTTTACTCTTTTCTATTTGTTGTATTGTTTTATAATTATATATTTATACTTATAGAAAGCTGTCTTATTGTTTTTTTTTGCAGAATCCGACAGATACGCATGGATGCGATGAGATGTCTGATTAGAGGATGTCAGTCTAGTCGTAGCTAGATAGCATTACTTTCCTTTTGTCATAGCACATGTATCATGAGATGATGTTTATACGTCTTTTTGTAACTATTAGAAAACCATGTATATTTTTTCAATAATGACAATGGTGTTGTAACTATTACATTTGCAAAGATTACCTATCAAGTGATTTTTCCTATGATGTGTATAATTGTCATTGATTTAGTTTCATCAATTTACTTTTGTCAGTTTTGTATCTTATTCTGCAAACAATACTATGGATGATGGAGTGACTAGTCACCTTGGGTCTATATCTAAGCTTGCGGGTGACTAGTCACCTTGGGTCTATATCTAAGCTTGCACTTTCTTTCAAAGGTGAATCTGGGCTTATCTTGGATTCATTTAGGTTTACTCAATTATTGAAACATTCAATATGGTTGATGGGGACAGGGCATTTCACCAAAAAAAAATCTCTCAGGTGTTGCAATGAGCATCACTATATAAGGCTCTGCATCGTCGCTATAGGTGGCCTGTAAACGTTGCTATGATCGTCACTATAGGCGTCGCTAAATAGCGATGGTTATAGCGACGTTCTCGTATCGACGCTGTTAGCGATGTCGAGGAGTAAAAAAACCCAGTAAAAAAATCCCTTGTTATTTTGTAACATTTTCAATAAGTGAGATCAATCTTAATTTCTGAATGTTTCACTAAGAGCTAGATGCAGTTGCAATATTTGGACTTTTAGAGGGAGTCCAGTGGTTGCAAAACGCTATACTTTTTAATATTGAAGCCAAATGAAGAAATTTTTAAAGTGTGACCATATGTGTAAAACAACTGTAAGGTGATGGGCTCATTATGTTTTGGAAGTGGAGAATGTTTCAACTTGTGGGAGAGAGTCAAGTAGTGCCATTTTAAAAAGGTTTCTGTTGAGCTTGCTTGCAATCACTCTATGAACGGTAGATTTCTCTATTCATGTGGTAGGTGGAACTCTCGCTCTGATAGTGCTCTACCCTAGTTGTGCTCGTTCTCTTTCCTTTAAAGGAGCTGATAGCGTCGTTCCATGACGACCCCATTACGCAAGTCTGCTCATCTGGTACCAAACCAAAACCAAAAGGGAAGGATAGTGAGATGAAATCCCTTTCGAGTATGAACGAGACAATGAAACCTAGCATGGATGTGGAAGATAAAAGCATCCCGAAGACAAGGACAAGTGCTAAGAAGATTGTGTCCATGGAATCATTTGCCCTTTTCGATGAAGAGGGTCCAAGCAAGTCCATGAGGAGGCAAAGAGTTGAACATTGAATATCCCTAATTTTACTTTTTTTCACTTGTTTTAGATGCATGCATGTTTGAATGCATATTCCATGCATGCATGTGTGAATGTAATCAACTACGCTGTTGGCTTCAAACAAACTGTGTTTTGGTAAGTGTGGTAAAATTTTCCACTTGGTGAAAGTGTGCATGCTTCATTAATTTTTTATATGATACTCGGTCTGCATGCATGTTTCAATGTGCTAAAATGACCCTAACCCAGATTATGTGTTGTAGGAGGTATACATTCTTTAGCTGAATATAACATGAAACTATATTCTGTTGAACTAGAGGGAGAAACAACATGTAGACGAGCAAAGCCGAGAGAGAAGTTGAGGGGAGACCAAGACGAGACGTGAGATGGAGAACCCCAAAAAGTGTGTCAATTGATCAAATGAGATGAGTTTATATAGAGGGGACCAAGGTGATTTATGTAGAGATACTATATATACCTCACCACCCCTACTCAAATGAAGGTCCCTACCTGTGATGAAAATCCTTTGGGGGCTCAAAGAGAAATCCCATAGATCTATATACACCCACCGTTATATAAAAATATTTCAAAGGTACTTTACAATGTTCAAAGCAGCTACATCACTCTTGTTTTATAATATGCCCTTTCAAGGTTCTTTAACACTAGAATGGTAACATGACACTTTTATGTCCTGTTAAGTGACCATTTTGCTTCAATTATTTGAAGAGTATGAAAATGAATTTCTAGGTGCTATATATCCACAAAGTTGCCTTATGAGCTGAAAAAAAGTTAGCATTTTTTTTGGAGTATCGATCTCACCATTAACCTTACTCTTGCACAACATTTTTGAACCTAAACTGTGTGAAAAAACGGGTCCTGTTTTTGGCTTTTTTTCAATTTTTAGCAACTATACCACTCTAAACTTCATGTTTGTGAGGTTTAGATCGCTAGAGGTTAGGCCTTCATAGTTCTCAACATGTTTTGATGCTTGTAGAGAGAGCTAAGTGTTAAAATTGAAAGTTATGACCAATTTACAAGAATTGCATAATCCTGTCTTTTGGCCAAAATTACCACTTTTATGATTTTTTGGGGCTTTCTTGATATCCAAATTCAATTTTGATTATGTAAGTGTAATGTATAACATAAAGCTAATCTTCCTTGAGTTTTGGGGGACCTAATATGCTATATAGCATAGTATATGATGATGGTTGAGTTTTTTGATTGCTGAAGAATACGATACATTTTAGAGTAGCAAGTATAACTTTCTTAGTATTGCTAGTTTCTTAGGCCAGTTGTGTGTATTTTGTAGGTAGTAACCATATCTAATCATAGAGTACAAACTTGGCTAGATATTGAGTAGTTTCTATGGGTTTCTAGAGGTCATAATGCTAAACCCAGTTTTTTCATGCTTACTGTATTTAACACTTTATCATTGCCCCCAAGGTTCCAATCGTAAGAGATCCATTATCCTTTTGACATGCTCCATGGCTCCTTTTGAATCCAAAGGCCCAAAGGGAACTAAGAAAACATGTATATAGTATCTATATTGAGCGTGACTATAGAAACTTTAATGATAGGTCCGAAGAATGGCAGAAATGCAACTTTTTGGTACCTATTTTTTTGCCCAAAAACAAATTAGTGAGGTAAAAGCAACCCTATGTTTTGGTCACTAACCCATTGAAGTTAACGGGGCATGTAGTGACCAAGGGATGAGAAAAATTACAAGTTTCTCATTTTTTCCATATGTAGTAGTTACTGAACTATAAGCTCATGAAAGGATTTTTCAAAAGGAGTGGATCTACTATGGTTTTGGAATTTTTTCCTAAAACCCTGAAAGGACACTTTTATGTCCTGTTAGGTTATCATTCTAGTGTTAACAACCCTATATATATATATATATATATATATATATATATATATATATATATACAACTGAGCTACTATAAATGCTTTGATAGAGTAACTTAAGCATTGTTGACCTCTCGTTTCATATGCTTGCACTCGTTTCGATAGAGTAGCTTAAGCATTGTTGGCCTCCCTAAAATGATTGGATACGCATTCTCACCCGCTTGCATCACGTAGCAATCAAGCAAGCACTCAATCCCGAAAACTTTTATCTTCACATGTTCAACTATTCCAAGACACCTTGCCTTTTTGTGGTTGGCCATCCTCATACGGATCGAAGCATTCACTGACATCTTAACGCCTACTTCTTTCATGATAGCCTTGGTGATGACACACACCTGGGCACCACCATCCACATATGCTTGCACTTCCGTCTTGTTCCCAGCATAGCTTCAAGTATTGGAACCATATCCACTGGGTGACCGACCCTCAAAGATGACACCATGCTTTGATGCTTTTCCTTCTTGGAAGGAAGCCGCATACTCACGCACTTGGTCCACTGCCTCCTCAATTTAGCGTTCAAAGCCACCAATTGACCAAAAGATATATTTGCCTTTGGATTTCATATGTCTTCGACAATATCATAGTCTCCAACACCTTGGCCAAGGAGGTAGTCCTTCGCCGCCTCTTGTTACTTTCTGGTTTGTCTTCTACCTTAGGCTTTCCTTTCCTTGCTCTTGTTTTCCTCTCTTCTTCTGTCTCTTTCTCCCTATCATGCCTAGATCTCTTATTGGCAAAAACATCCACATCTTGATGCTGAAGGGCAATGATGTTTATAGCCCTATCTTCTCCATTTGTAGGCAACGGTTGGAGTTGTTGTTGCGGCGGCGGTGCTTCTAGTGCCCATTCTTGATGATTCTCTTCTATTCTTCCTCGACCACATTCATATAAGGGGTATATCCCTCCGCTCTCTCTTGGTGGTTCAGGACAATCAGGGGCGCAGTGACCCTCTTCATCACAATTGAAGCATCTACCTTGTAGCCTTCGTCCCCTGCTAGGCTCCCAGCTGGCCGCTCCTCTCTTTGGTTCCTATTCATTATGTTAATTCTTAATTCTTATAACTGACCAGCAAGATCATGCAAAACCCGGGCTGTAACAGTATCTGGACCTTGAACCACTCGCTCCACTCTATCATCCGTTGTCATAGGGACCATTGGTTGCACCACAACTGGCTCAATATGTCAAGCCTTGCTCCCACCTTGTCTTGATCTTCTTGCTCTTGCCCTCGGCAATTTCCACAGCTCTTTCAAATGTAGCAGGCTCCTCTGGATCGACCTTCTCCCTTACACTTGAATGGAGACAATCCATAAATTGACGCACTTTAAAGAAATCCCCTGGAGGTACTTGGGATGTCGCCTGTAATTGAACCCAAAGTCGTTTGAAGTGCTGCAAAAGCTCTTTAAAGTTAGCATGAACATCTTGCTACAAACCTCTCCATTTTGATGTCGCTTCTGTTGCGGTTAGTTTCTTTCCAAACCTGTCAAAAATTGCCAGCTTCACCTGCTCCCATGTTTGATTTTTTTCTTCCTCTAAACCTTCAAACCACTCCCGAGCTTCTCCTTTGAGCGCAAGAGAAATACATGAATGTTGGCTTCGTCATTCACAATGTGCATACCAAGTGCATGCAACTCGAAGTCCGCAAGCCAGTCCTTCACATTCTCCTTCCCTGTAAACACTGGCCGACTATACGCCATCCCTTTGAAGTCCCTTCTCCATTGCGTGAGTAACTCCACAAAATTTGAAGTCTTGCACCTCGACCAAACCACCACTTTTCTTCAATGAAGCTCGAACTTCACAGCAAAACCGCTTCACCTGGGTGCACAACCGGCAAATTTCCGCTCCCCAGCGGGATCGCCAAGGGATGATGGAGCAAAAGACACCGTGCACACACTCACACACCCAGACAACTCAACACAACACAAGGAATTTACTTGAATTACTCACCTCACTCACTACCACTCAAAAGCTCCCTAAAAACTCTACCCACAAGCTCAATTCAAACTCCAAATGCCTCGACCTACAAGCCCTTGCCTGCACGCAGACACTACAAGGTGAGTCGAGGTGATCAACACTTGAAATCACACTTGATTGATGACCAAATTATACAAGAAAACCCATTAGAAAACCAAAAACTCCAGCCACAAAAGGAAACTCTCAAACCATTGCAAAAGCTTCACCAAACTCCACTCTGTTGGACTCTTTGGAGTAGCGCCAACCCTAATGGCACCGATATAGGGTCACATAGTCTTGCAGAAATCCGCACCTTCTTCCCTCAATTCCTTGCAGACACACATCCATGGAAACCTCAGAACTCCCATAGACTCTCCTAAGTGAAAAATTGAAGAGAGAAAGCTCTCATTTACTCCTCCACACACTCGAAAACAGGACGCGAACGCAATGGGATTGCACTAGACCACCTGTAGGAACCCTGCTTACTCCCTTACACATAGGGGTACAAGCCCTTGCCTGCCCGCAGACACTACAAGGTGAGTCGAGGTGATCAACACTTGAAATCACGCTTGATGGTGACAAAAATATACAAGAAAAACCATCAAAAAACCAAAAATCCCATCCACAACATGCCACTCTCAAACCATCGCAAAAGCTTCACCAAAATCCACTCTGTTGGACTCTTTGGAGTAGCGCCAACCCTAATGGCACCGATACAGGGTCACATAGTCTTGTAGAAAGCCGCACCTTCTTCCCTCTATTCCTTGCACACACACATCTATGGAAACCTCATAACTCCCATAGACTCTCCCAAGTGCAAAATTGAAGAGAGAAAGCTCTCATTCACTCCGCAACGGGATTGCATTAGACCACCTGTAGGAACCTTACTTCCTCCCATACACATAGGGGTGAAAGTGTTGATATTTTACTTCAAAAGTTCTCCCTCAGCCTCAACACTCACGGAAACATGAGTGATGTGGCAATTTGAAGCAATTTCACACCTTTTTTGACCATTTTTTGACCTTTTTTGGCCCAGTTTTTACTAGTTTTGACCCCTGGCGGACATTTTTCGCAGGAAAATACCTAAACGAACTCCAAAATTAACCAAATTTCACACGTTTGATCCTCGATACCCAAATCGCATTTCCACATCCCCACATTCCATTTTTTACCACTTCTAGGGCGATGCACGTATCACCGCAGATCAGGCCCCGCAAACAGACAGTTACCACATGTGTCAAACTTCTCGAGCGCGATTAGAGTACCCACACTTGTCACTTGCATTATTTACATTCTAGAAAGCTCAAAAACATTATCTAGAGCCAAAATAAGCCACCTAAAACGATATCCAAGGCCCCGATACCCTATACGGGCATGTACATGGGGCCGACTGACGACACGCAAGCACGCATATTTACAATGTGCACACGTTGCACCTTCTTTTGAACTTGAAACCACTTTTCAAAGCTCCCAAATTCATGTATTTACATCTTTTTGTACATATGACCATGCATATAAACGCTACTTTGTACACGCCAAAAGAGGTCTATCATCATTGCCCACCCTCTAGGTAGAGCATTTATGCTCAACCAAGAGACTATTTGCATCTGGAACCACATTCCTTGAAAAATATTTCTTCAGTCTATAACCATTTGTTATGTAGCTCAAATGTTCACCAGACAATTTTTCCAACTCATAGGTGCCATTAGAAAATATATGCTTCACTCTGTATGGACCCAACCATTTGTCCCTCAATTTCTGAAAAGTAAAATCCAAGCAAGAATCATATTTCATCACCAAATCTCCTTCACTCTGTATGGACCCAACCATTTGTCCCTCTTATTAATTTTCTCCATCCTTGTCTCTGCTTGTTGAAGATAATAATCACTGGCTTTCTCTCTATTCATTCGCAACAACTCTAGAGAAAGAATTCTTTCTTGCAGCTTGTCATTATGCTCACCTTGCATTCTGCACAAAAACTTCAAGGCATCCAACTGCACTTGTATGGGCATAAGAGCTTCTTTTCCATAAACAAGTTCATATGGTGTAAACTGTGTTGACACTCTATACGCAGTTCTATAAGCCCACAAACACTTTTCCAAGTCCAAGTCCCACTCTTTAGGATGCTCTCTAGCATACTTTGATAGCATCTTCACAATGTGACCATTGCAGTTCTCAACCAACCCATTGCATTGTGGGTAGTAAGGAGAAGAATGCCTATGCTGAATTTTCAATTTCTCCCTGAGAGCAGCAACAAGTTTTCCCCTAAATCCTGGTCCATGATCAGAAATAATAACCATAGGAGCTCCAAACCTACAACACACCTGTTCATATAAAAAAGAGGCCACTCTTCCTGCTGTTACATCTTTTACTACTCTTGCCTCCACCCATTTTGTCAAATAGTCCACAGCCACAAGGATATACCTTTTACCATTGTTGGTCCTTGGCATTGGACCTACAGCATCTACTCCCTATTTTACAAATGCATCAAAAGACATTATAGCTTTTTGAGGCTCAGCCAAAAGCTTCCGATTTGCAAACACTTGGCATTCAAGGCATGACTTGCACCAAAAATACGCATCTCTCATCATAGAGGGACAACAGTAAATTGCTCTCAAAACACGAAAGAAAACTTAATCCTTGCCTTGACGTCTTGTCTTTTCATGGCAGTGCTCCAAAATCAAGCCTATCTCTTCTTTGTATGGCACTTTTCTGAAAATGCTATCCTTGCCATAAAGCATGAGATCCTCACCTACCAATGTGTAGTTTCTTGATTTTGCAACTATTCTCTTACGCCGAACCTTTGACATGCCCTTTGGACATTGCCCTTTACTAAGAAATACTTCTACATCTTGCAATGATTCCCTTCCTGCATACAAGGCTTCCTTGACCTTTAAAGGAGCTACCAAGGCATCCAACTTGTCCCTAGCCAACTCATCAGCTTCTTTTTTCTGCTCACGAGGAACATGCTTAAACTGTATCTTCTCAAACTCATGCAAAAGCTTCTTAATGCCATAGAACCACTTCTTCAAATCGTCTTTCTTAACATTCCACAAACCAAGCAACTGATTCATGACTAGCAATGCATCCCCTTTTGCAATGACCCTCTTCAGTCCAAACTCAACACACTGCTTCAACCCAAGGAAAAGCGTGAGATACTCGGCCTCATTGTTACTTTCAGCTTCATCAAGATCGTAAGCTCTAGAAAAGATCACATCGCCTTTTGGGTTCATAATGACTACCCCACAACTTGCCTTTTGAAGAAATTTCATGTATGCACCATCAAACATCATTGTATACGCATCTGTAATATCTACTTCCTCTTCATGATCATCATTATCAACCCTTGGGTAAGATGGAAGCCCCCCCCCTTATGTACCACTATGTCTGCCAAGTGAGCTTTAACAGAATGATCCACTTTAAACTCAAACTCATACTCTTGAAGCTCCAAAGTCCACTTTAAGATGCGCTTGCTAGGCTTCAAATGTTGTACTACATCCAACAAAAGATTCGATGTGGTGAGCACATACTAGAACTTTTGGGGCAACAAATAGGTTTTAAACCTTCGACAAGCAAGAACCAAGGCGAATACCCACTGTTCCATTTTCGTGTAGGAGAGCTCGCTTACATTCTTCATCTTGCTCTCAAAATAAACTGGCTTCAAGTTCCTTCCTTGCTTTTGTATGAGAACCGACCCAAAAGCTACTGACCCCACACTAATAGATACATAGAAAATCGACTGCAAGTTAGGAGGACTCACTGTTGGTAAAGCACACAATACCTCCTTGATGCCATCAAAAGCCTGTTGCATGTCTTCATTCCATTCAAACCGTTGAACTCTTTGACTCAATTTCTGGAGAGGATACACATACTGACATAGCATCCAAAAAAAAACGTGACAAGTACTTGAGCTTATGCACAAATGATGCCAAATCCTCTGTGTTGATGGGCGGATCCATAAGCAATAAAGCCTTACCTTTCTTTGGGTCAACTTCTATTCCATTTTGGGAAACCACATGTCCTAGCAAATGGACTCTGGCATGAGCAAACTTACACTACTTTGGGTTGAGTTGCCCACCCTCTTGTTGAAGCCTTTCAAAACTCAACCTCAGCTTCTCCAAATGTGTGACCCTTGAGCTATAACACCCAATGTCATCCATGAAAACATGAATGAACTTACCCAAGTAGGGACCAAACAATCTATTCATCCATCCTTGGAAGGTAGCATCCATTCTTGGGCACAATGAAAACTGGAGAGACCCTTTCGGACTCCTCCACTCGAAAGATGAAATCTGCTTCCAAAAGCTTCGTCACCTCTTCATGAAGTGCGTTCTCATGAATGACCCCCAATTTCCTAAGCTTTTGAACCTTTGGCTTGGCACCTTCTTTTAGATTGATTCTATGCTCGACTCCTTTCGCTCCTTGCAACTCTGTATATTCAGTGGGGCGAATAGCTTTGGAAACTCTGTAAACATGTCTTCATACTCCTTTTTTTCTTTTTTTGTCAATTCCTCTCCTAGCATGCTCCTTACATTCACTTTGGCAGGCTCTACAATTGCTTTTGTACTATCCTTCTCCTCCTTGACCTTCACATCATGCATCGATGCTTCCTTTTTAACACTTATCCCAAAAAGATCAGGACTTAATTGCATCAAGCCTTCGTCTACACTTTCCTCTGATGATGTAGACGAAGCATCACTATCGTATGATGTGGTTTCCGTCGAATCCGTATCTTGCATCTCCACTAGGGCCTGTGTACGGCTCTCGTGTGTCTTCATGTTGTAGACAATGGTAGTTCCTTTCTCTTTGTCGGGAATGGTGATCAAGACCGTGCCCCAATCCTCCTTAGCACCAAGGGTCATAAGCCATGGCCTCCCTTAAATGATTGGATACGCATTCTCACCCGCTTGCATCACGTAGCAATCAACCAAGCACTCAATCCCCAAGACTTTTATCTTCACATCTTCAGCTATTCCAAGACACCTTGCATTTTTGTGGTTGGCCATCCTCATCCGGATCGAAGCATTCACTGACATCTTAATGCCTACTTCTTTCATGATACCCTCGGTCATGACACACACCTAGGCACCACCATCCACATATGCTTGCACTTACGTCTTCTTTCCCAGCATAGCTTCAACTATTGGAACCATATCCACTAGGTGACCAACCCTCAAAGATGACACCATGCTTTGACGCTTTTCCTTCTTGGAAGGAAGCCGCGTAGTCACGCACTTGGTCCATTGCCTCCTCAATTTAGCGTTCAAAGCCACCAATTGACCAAAAGATATATTTGCCTTTTGATTTCGTATGTCTTCGACAATATCATAGTCTTCAACACCTTGGCCAAGGAGGTAGTCCTTTGGACCAATTTTCCTTCTTCGCCGCCTCTTGCTACTTTCTGGTTTGTCTTCTATCTTAGCCTTTCCTTTCCTTGCTCTTATTTCCCTCTCTTCTTCTTTCTCTTGCTCCCTATCATGCCTAGATCTCTTATTGGCCAAAACATCCACATCTTAATGCTCAAGGGTAATGATGCTAATAGCCCTACCTTCTCCATTTGCAGGCAATAGTTGTAGTTGTTGTTGCGGCGGCGGTGCTTCTAGTGCCCGTTCTTGATGATTCTCTTCTATTCTTCCTCGACCACGTCCATATAAGGGGTATATCCCTCCTCTCTCGTGGTGGTTCAGGACAATCAGGGGCGTAGTGACCCTCTTCATCACAATTGTAGCATCTACCTTGTAGCCTTCGTCCCGTGCGTGTTGGCCGCTCCTCTCAACCTGGTTTCAACCTAGTTGGTTGTCTCCATTCCATATCGAGTATCTGGATGGATAGTCAATGATTGAGTCATCGTTTGTCTTCAGTCGTGGGCGACTGTCTGTAAGTGGTTGGGGGACAGCACCTCACTCTTACTATTGCTATTCATCCCTCGTAGGATGGGCAGCTTACAAGCATTCTATTTAGCACTAAAGGATATGCAAAGTGCATACGTTAGCAAGCAGTGAAACAACTAGATCAGTTACCTTTCTAGTTCGGAGTTTGCTTCATATGACGAAAGACATGTTACGGCTAGTTCTAGTGGACTTTTGGAGGGAATCCAGTGGTTGCAAAACGTTATACTTTTTAATATTGAAGCCAAATGAAGAAATTTTTAAAGTGTGACCACATGTGTAAAACAATTGTAAGGTGATGGGCTCATTATTTTTTGGAGTGGAGAATGTTTCAACTTCTGGGAGAGAGTCAAGTAGTGCCATTTAAAAAAGGTTTCTGTTGAGCTTGCTTGAAATCACTCTATGAATGGTAGATTTCTCTATTCTTGTGGTGGGTAGAACTCTAGCTCTGATAGTGCTCTACCCTAGTTGTGCTAGTTCTCTTTCCTTTAAAGGAGCTGATAGTGTCATTCCATGAGGACCCCATTAAGCAAGTCTGCTCATCTGGTCCCAAACCAAAACCAAAGGGGAAGGATAGTGAGATGAAATCCCTTTCGAGTATGAACGAGACAATGACACCTAGCATGGATGTGGAAAACAAAAGCATCCCGAAGACAAGGCCAAGTGCTAAGAAGATTGTGTCCATGGAACGTTCACAACAAGCATCTGCCCTTTTCGATGAAGAGGGTCCAAGCGAGTCCGCAGGGAGGCAAAGAGTTGAACATTGAATATCCCTAGTTTTACTTTTTTTCACTTGTTTTTGATGCATGCATGTTTGAATGCATCTTCCATGCATACATGTGTGAATGTAATCAACTACGCTATTGGCTTCAAAAAAATTGTGTTTTGGTAAGTGTGGGAAAATTTTGCACTTGGTGAAAGTGTGCATGCTTCATTAATTTTTTATATGATACTCGGTCTGCATGCATGTTTCAATGTGCTAAACCTTTGAGCATGACCCCAACCCAGATTATGTGGTGTAGGAGGTATACATTCTTTAGCTGAATATAACATGAAACTATATTCCGTTGAACTAGAGGGAGAAACAACATGTAGACGAGCAAAGCCGAGAGAGAAGTTGAGGGGAGACCAAGACGAGACGTGAGATGTAGGACCCCAAAAAGTGTGTCAATTGATCACACGAGATAAGTTTATACAGAGGGGACCAGGGTGCTATATGTAGAGATACTATATATAGCTCAACACCCCTACTCAAATGAAGGTCAATCGCTCGGGGGCTCAAAGGAAAAACCCATAGATCTATATACACCCGCCGTCATATTAAAATATTTCAAATATAAATTTACAATGTTCAAAGGAGCTACATCACTCTTGTTTTATAATATGCTCTTTCAAGGTTCTTTAACAACCCTATATATATATATATATATATATATATATATATATATATATACACACACACACACACACACAGACAACTGAGCTACTATAAATGGTTTGAAAGAGTATCTTAAGCATTGTTGACCTCTCGTTTCATGTGCTTCTATGTAGTGCAACCTTGCCATGCCATAGTCCATAGGTACAATACGAGTCATCTCCTGTTTTAGGTGTCACTAAAGAGTACCTATCTAGAAAGTAGTAGAAAGAATATGGATCAAGGAAATTGCAACATATATCCCGAAACTTCTTCCGCCATGCATATTGTATAGATATCTCAATCAAAGAAGAATCGAGCCTATGGAGGCAAACAAAGCTTTACTTGATCTCACTTTTAATTTGCCAACTCTATTCTAAAGCGAGAAACAGGTTTGTGGGCATATGCTTTAGAGTTGGGGTCCCTCAAAACCCAGGTTCATAAGGCCAAAGCTTAGAGATGGTGGCTTTAAAAACAGAAGTCACCAGGAAACAACTTGGGCAATATCACTGTCTTTCTTTGGGACTACGGGTTTCACTAGATCAAAGAAGGCATAGGAGGTGTGCCTAGGAAGCGGCCAGGCCATTTTAAAGACGTTTTGTGCACCTACACTCAATTCCATTAAGGCCTTGTGTTCTATAATACAAGCATTGTCCGATACAAACCCCTTGACCTCCTCAAGAGCGCCCTTAGAGGCAGTTGACAAGAAGAGGGGAAGGGTTGATCTCTAGGCCTAGAATGCAACACAAGCGGACGATATTGGGAGATGGGGTAAGGCTAAACATAGTTGTCCGGTGCCATGCACCAAAGGAGACCGCTTTGCCTCCCTCCATGAGCAGGAGATAAGCTTATAAGCTACGGATGGACCCCCGATAATTCGCCTTCTAGAATTATAAGGAGATGGATTGGGGGGGGGGGGGGGGGGGGGGGGTAAGTCTTACTCAAGGGAAATGGAGAGGGGAGAAGGAGAAGGAGAAGAGATAGAGATGAAATGAGAGAAACATGTCTTCTCTCTTAGGTATATCCTTAAATAAAAATTCCATTCACATATATAGAGAGAGAGATTTTGATGAAGCCATCAGAGGTTAACATTGCTCGCATAATTTTTGTTACTCTCATCTGATGCCACTTCAAATTCAATTTTCGATATTACAAAACATAAACCCTTTTCATACAAATCAGATTGTCATCGAGAATAATCTAATGAGTACTTCCTTAGGAATAAAGATTATCCAATCAAGGTATATTAAAATAAACTAATTGTAGATAGAGGTTTTTCTAAGACTTTTTGCCTGCAAGTGGCAAGTCCCTTTTTACAAAGAGTGAATCCCTCACGAAAGGCATGATCTAGTTTCCAACACATGGCACTAGAAAGAACTTTAGGCTGTTGTTACAAAGAGAGGCTTCCTCTAGACCTCGATCATCGCTTACATGCAACGTCAATGCTCCAACAGGTATGAGGATAGGGCTAATGAAACTTTGAATGTCGAATCAAAGTCACCTCTAAGCAATGTTCAGAAAAAATCAATTTTCCAAACATACAAAATTCGTTTCCTTATATTTTCCAAGAGCAAATTTTACAAAATTAGGTTACTTTTTTAGGATTTACAATAATTTTCTCTATTTTTGGAAGACTAGCCATTCTTGTACGCTATCCTCAGAAGATGAAATCTAATCAAAGAAGGTCTTGCACTTGCGTATCAATCAAAGTGGAGTTCTCCCCTCTTCTTCTCTCTCCATCAATAATGTTGCCAAAGGGTTTGTCAAGTAAGATGTGTTCTACATTGATGTTTTCTTGATTTCTTGTTGTTTTCTTTTTCATCTCTAATCCAACATATATATATATCTAATATCATTTCCTTAACCAAATCTATCTCATTCACTCTTAGTAATTCATCCTCTCTACAAATTTTAGGTTCTCCTTGCTATAGGTACATCTCTCCCCGCAGTATCCTTATTGCCTACGGGCAAGAATAGGGCTTGGGAGGGAAACTCTCTTCTCTTCTCTTCCCTTCTCTTCTCTCATATCTACATTTCTCATATACTATCCTAGATGAATAACCCACATGATGATAATTTCTATCGCTTTCACTCTGTATGATCTATTAGAATTAACGTATGGATTAGCCGTAAAATACACTTTCAACAACGTATAGTGTTTCTCTTTGTCCCAGAAAGACTCAATGAGATACTTCTATCACCGGATCCCATTATACTACCTCTCATAGACTATAACTTTTCTTTTGACGTAAGCGTAGTTATCTTGCTATGAACCAAGAGGATTTGTATACATAATTAATGCCAATCACTAGACAGAATATATATATTATGGTAAGCACAAAACTACAATTCCAAAGAACAATTCGTAGCCTATTTGGTCAGTCAAGATTGAATTCCATTAACTCATCTATTAACCCTTTCATACTACCCATGATACGATATGACCATAGCCTTGATGTTTTCATCTTTGTGTTATTTTGACATTCTCTTTTGTATTCTTTTTTTGTGTGTGTGAGTGCAAGAGAGAAAGAGTGGGTCTTTTTTTTATTGCACTTCATTTCAAACCCTAGTCTTCATGGCATCTATGGTTTAACTCCTTCATATAGTTTTTTTTTGAGTTCTCTCACAAACTCTCACAGCCATAAGCCCGGTGCTTTCCCGACAAGACCGCAAATTTCTCGACAACGTTTAGCTAGGAATGAACATATCCCCAAGCATGTTGGAGAAATCCGACGGAAACCTCGGCAATTGAATCCGTTTGTATATTAAAGTCTAAAGTAGGAAAGAAATGATTGACGGATATACTGTTGCAATAGGAAAGAATGTCTGCTAGGGAAAATTTAGCTCGGCATGTTCATTCTGTTTCCAATGTTGAATTAGTCATGAATCCCCTCCTGATCACAGGGGGCAGAGTTCCTGGTTAAGGGCTCTTGAATCCACGACTGCTGGTTAAGCGGTGGGAACCCACGTCTGCTGGTTAAGCGGTGGGAATGTCCATGTCATGCTTTCTATGCGGTGGACATACCTAGTTGTATGGGCAACTAGGCGACAACTGGAGGAGTAAACTCTCGCTGGAGGGGGGATGTTGTACCTCCAGAACATTGGAATTTTAATGAATAAGTTTGAGTAGAATTTTTACTAGAATACTGTCTTGGTGTTATTTGCAATATTGATTGAAGGGATGTCTTAACGAACAATGTGCTTCGGAATTAAAACAAGGAATGATTATGTTGAACAACCTTTGTGGTAGTAATTAGTTCACACAAGGAAGTGTGAGTGTGGGGGTGGAAAGTGGGGGCTTGGCTCAGGTTGCCAATGCCTATGAGATGGGTGGTCCCAATTGGTCAGGAACTCTCTGTCCCCATTGTGCCTTTTGTTAACCTGTCGGTCTCTATTGGGGTTCGACGTCCATGTTTTCTGAACACATTGAGGCCATTGCACCATGAACCTTCATCCTTCCCTTCCTTGGACACTGTCGACCTATGTGCCCCTGTTCTCCGCAGTACATACATAAGCCATTAATGCGTCGCCTTTGCTTCTCCTAGGCTCAGAGAGGTTCAAACCGTGCTGAATCAATTTGCATGGGCTCAACGCTTGATTCATGGCCCTGTTGAGGTGTGTATCCATTATGTGTCACTTCTGTTTGGGGTCACAATGTTGCCACAAGACGCCTCTCCTGTCTCCTTCAAATAGTCGATTATCACATTCTATTGCTTGAGAGAAGAACTCGCTTAGTGTGTGAGCCTTTGGCCTAGTCAATAAAAGATCTTTTATGTCATCCTTTAATCCCCACCGAAATTGGCTAATGAAATATTCCTCATGCCAAGTCAGATCACAAGTGAGCTGTTGAAATTTGGATGCATAGACGAATGCAGGTCTTGATCCTTGGCGGAGATTTCTAAGTTTTCTTTCAGCAACCCTTGCTCTATCAATATCCCCAAAGGTTACAGAGAACTCCCGCACAAAAGCTTCAAAGTCATGAAGGAGAGGAGATTCTTTTTCAAGTAAGGGAGAAAACCAAGAGAGAGCCATACCTGAGAGGAGGGTCCCAATAAGGCCTACTTGAGAGACATCATCTGGATAATGCTCTCGTTGCATTCGAATGAAGAGATGCACTTGTTCGAGAAAACCTCTAAACTTTGATCTAGTCCCATCAAATTTTTCCGGCATGCTGACCTTCGGCTCCATCTTATGTTGTTGAAAATAGCTGGATCTTGCACCTTGTGCTTGATGTGTGCTTGTCTCTTGAAGCTCTTGAATTTGACGTTGAAGATCTTGCAACGCTGGTCCCAAAATTAGGGGTTACCTTGCGTGAAGTTGAGAGATACTCTCGCGAAGTTCTTGTAATTGAGCTTGAATGCTTTGCAATGTGTTGATGAGACCTTCCATTGTCGGCTCCATGATGGCTTGAGAAGATTAAGAGATGGTACTCTTGCCAAACTGTTATGAGCGCATATAGAGCTACAAGAGAGCAAGAGGAGGCGCTCACAATGTACAAGAACTTGGATTTTATGATAAGCTTAATAATGATTACAAGACTTAATACTTTATTAAGAGAGCTAGATAGAAGACTTGGATTACATGACTTGATTGCCAGGAAAAGACTTGAACATAAGAACTAGAAGAGGGATTTCCTCATAGGAGGCTCACAACTGGTGTTGGCAAGACTCAGGGGCTTGTGGCCCAAGACCCCTATTTATACTAGTGCTTGAGGAGGTTACTTGAGGAGGTTAGGACTTACTAGGTTCTTCTTGAGGACGTTAGAATCTTCTAGAACCTTCTTGATCCTTCTAGTGCTTCTAGAACCTTCTTGATCCTTCTTCAAATTTCTATAGCTTTCCAAAAACTTCTAGATTCTTTCGAAATCTTCTCCAAGCTTCTAGAAATTTCTTGATCCTTCTAGTTCTTCTAGAACCTTCTTCAACTTTCTAGAGCTTTCCAGAACCTTCTAGATTCTTCTGGAATCTTCTCCATGCTTCTAGAAACTTCTAAAATCTCCTTGATACTTTTAAAACTTATAGAATCTTCTAGATACTTCTAGATTCTAGCGATGATGTAGGCGATGACATAGGCGTTGATACAGGCAATGACTGACTCTCAAGCATCCATGACATTGAGCAGGCATCATCTACATTGCAAGAATGGCGTACCTGCATGCTACAGACAAAGATCTATTGTGAAAAGATGTTAAGATGTTGAGAAATGCTACAGCTAGAGAAGAGGCAAAGGGGTTTTTTCCACTACATGCACTATCATGTAGATGTGGGTGTGTAGATTTCTTGTATCCACAAATATAGGCATTGACCAATCAAGACAACATTATAACCCGGTGGTTCAAATCTCCTTGCACCTCTAGACCGAGGTGTGGGAGGATTGGACATGACTTGGGAATGTGAGGTAGTTTACAGTGTGAACAAAGAGAGAGAGTGGGGCCGTCAAACCGAAACACATATCTCTCAACTAGGATCTTATGTCCTTGTAATCAATGCAAGCATGTTGTAAGACGGACAAGACGTGTTTCTTTGCAGCACTTTCGCGAATTCAACGCGTTCGATCCATCTATTATAGAGCGAATTGTTTCCAATTATAACTCGTCGAAATCTGACGCTGGCCAATAGGCAACAATCTTGCAACCCAATAGACGTGTTCGCAGGCGCTTTGGTCAAGCAGCATATGTGAGGCCACAAGATGTAGCCTTTGACACCTCGGGGGATGATCATGCAGACCACATTCCCAACAAGTCAATGTTTGAGCCTGAGATCGATGAAATTATTGAGACGATCATGGATTTAGAGAGGATTATCTATGATGATATGAAAAGTGAAGCCGGTACACCATTGTATGATGGAGCACATGTGTCTAGATTGAAGGCGCTCCTGGTTCTTCTTAACATATAGACAAAGTTTGGATGGAGTGACACTAGTGTCACAACACTTTTCAGGTGATCTATTTACAATGTGTTTACTTTATGAAAAAACTCTAGATGTATAATGATCTGATAGATTTTTACACAATTGTACCGCATTTTTTCGCTATGTAGATTGCTCAAAGAGCACACACTGTCGGCAGATAATGTGATGCCAGATTCCAGAGAGGAACCAAGAAAGATCTTGCGAAACTTGGGAATAGACTACAATTCGATCCACGCTTGTCCTAATGACTGCATTCTTTTCAGAGGGGAATACATAGACATAGAGAAGTGTCCGAAATGTGATCCCGAGAGATATCAAGTAGATCTCCACGGAACAAAAATTCCACAAAAGGTTTTTCGATATTTTCCTATACTTCCTTGTATCAAGTATTTCTTCAAATGTAAGTCCATGGCCGCTCCACCATCAATATGGTGAGGCTTGGCAGCCGGCCAGCATCTAGCCGCGAAGAAACATTGATGAATGACCAAGGCTTTACCTTCTCTACCTCATAGGCGAGGAGGACTACGGTTTGATGACAGAGGTAATGTCATAAAATCTAATAACTATCTATCCCAAATTATTTTCTATTATTGAATTGATCATTTAATGTGGAAAAATGAATGGGAACAAGAGTTAGAATATAGATATTCTCTTTTAGACCTATCTCAACACGTGACCAAAGGGAGAGAAGGCTACATCTCATTGAGGGTCCAAAAAGGAGATGGTCTACCAAAGAGCAATGAACATATAATGGAGTTTAGAAGAACTTAGGGTTAGCGTCAATAAAGACCTCAAAAGGTTAGTCTTAAGAGTCCTTAGATCTAGTACTGTTTGATACTTTAGAGCTTAGGCAATCTAGGTCCATTCTGGAGTTCCTTGAGGTGCTTGAGCAGACTAAGGTGCTTGAAATGCTTGTTGTACTTAGTGACTAAGGTGCTTGAGTTTCTTGTCGTCAGTCATTACTAAGGACGTGCTTGATGACCAAAGCGCTTGTGGTGTTCAAGCCAAACATGACTCCTACATAGGAGGCGACGAGCCCAAAGAGTAGGGAGTGAGAGAGAACACACATACACACACACACACACACACACACACACACATACACTCAAGGCAATCCCAAGACTCAAGATGCTTAAAGGAAACATGTCAAGCCCCTAGCCCTATTTCCCTTATAGTGTGCCTGAATGCTATTGGATGGCCTTTAGGGAGGTCCAATGAGAATTTAGATGCATTAAAATATTTAATTAAACTCACCCTCCCCGTCCACCCTCACCCACACAGAGTTTTATCTCTAAGCGCTAGATCTCTACGGGGTCAATCGGAGCACAAAATGACCACGGCGATGCTCGGCGGGGTCAGACGAGACAACAAATTTCCCTTCTACGCCACGGCGTGCAGGGAGCAGATCTGGTAGTGACAGATCTACTGCCTACACACCGTGAATCAAAGGAGCTTTTTTTGCCCTGTCTGACCCCGACGAGCACCGCCCTATTATTTGTGGTCTAGTTGACCCCGTACCCTCCCCCCCCCCCCCCCCGGTCGCCCCGTTTCGCAAAAGAATTGCTGAGACGTGCCCCTCGGTCACCCGGCTGCTGTATGTTTGAGGTTGTGTGTATGTGTTGTAGAAATGAAATTTATTGGACAATATGAATCAGAAAAAAAACAAGTACTCAATGTTGACACAAATCATTGACAAAAACAAGTATTCAGTATTGA
Organism: Adiantum capillus-veneris; assembly: GCF_014529385.1. NCBI lineage: Eukaryota > Viridiplantae > Streptophyta > Polypodiopsida > Polypodiales > Pteridaceae > Adiantum > Adiantum capillus-veneris. The sequence goes on from NC_140945.1 coordinate 78,695,766, forward strand.
TTTGGATATTACATCATGGTCGATTAGTTTTTCTACAAATTACATCTGTGGGTATGGGGCAAATGGCTGACTTGATGCCAGGGGATTTTACAATTTCCTCTCGGTTTATCAACCCTTGACCTACGCTAAAGGCATAGTGGGAGAGGACCGAGTGTGGGTGCTTATGTATAAAGGCATACAATGGTACCGCTCGATCCACCAAAATCATTTGTGAGCATTTAGGATGAGACAATCTTCAAAGAGTATGGCACTTAATGGTTTGCACTTTAGCAGCTCTGCAGAACCATTCTTGGAGAGCTCTCTGTGAGCAACTCCAAGAATCGATGGCCCGAGGTGTCTTAGGTAGTGCCAAATCCAGCTATCCCTACCCATGGACACATTGCGCAAGCCTCCAGTCAAATTGCAAACTTATTAACATGATATGCCGTCTGCAAAGCATTTTAACTTACTTTAACACTTGTAGTAATGAATAATAGACAATCTACTAGGTTAAGATTTGTTTACCTCACTTTCTTCATCCTTCTCGTCAAGAATTTTCTTTGTAAGATCGATCATCTCTACCAATCACGATTAGTGGTTTGTGTGGATGAAATGCGCTTTTCGGTACGCTTTCGTAGAAAGAGGCACATGATTTGATTTCCACAAGTGTATTTGCTACTGTTTGCACCAACTTCTGTTCATTTATATTGGGGGGGAAAGAGAGGCTTGATGGGAGATCTTAGTCTTCAAGGTCAATTTGAAAATTGACTCTCTCTTCCTTTCCACTCAAAATTTATTACAAACTATCCTTCCGGACGTAGAATGACGATAGCTCTCATAAAGGACGACATGGTTGTATTAATGAATGACAAGAGAGATTGTATAAATGCACTCTTGTGTTGACTATGAAAGAAATACGGTCATGCTACTTTTGAGTCCCTTGGTCCTAATTAGGTGCTCCCATCTACTTACTATCTATGTAGTGCAACCTTGCCATGCCATAGTCCATGGGTACAATATGAGCCATCTCCTATTTTAGGTGTCACTAAAGAGTACCTATCTAGAAAGTAGTATCATTGTTTGCCACCTTGCCATCTAGAAAGTACTATCATTGTTTGCCACCTTGCCATCTAGAAAGTACTATCATTGTTTGCCACCTTGCCATGTTGTCACTATCATAGGCTTTGTGTGTGTGTGTGTGTGTGTGTGTGTGTGTGTGAGAGAGAGAGAGAGAGAGAGAGAGAGATACTTTTGCACCTACATGTGGAAAGGTTGAGTCTTACAAGGAATGGAGGGAGATAGGGTACAAAGTCCAACAGACCATAGCTCTAATGGTGCAAACTTCAATGTGCATTGGTTAATGGCTCAATATTCAAACTCCAGTGGAGTAGGCATAGAAATAATAGCATTGAGCAAATCACCTTCATTATGGGAGTCAGCAAGACCCACTTTATACCAATGTGTGATTGCAGGTAGGCAATAATAAAACCACTTTAGGATGCCCAAACTTAAGGGAAAGAATATAGATCAAGGAAATTGCAACCCATAGCCCGAAACTTCTTCTGCCATACATATTGTATAGATATCTCAATCAAAGAAGAATCTAGCCTATGGAGGCAAACGAAGCTATACTTGATCTCACGTTTATCTTTCCAACTCTATTCTAAAGGGAGAAACTGGTTTGTGGGCATATCCTTTAGAGTTGGGGTCCCTTAAAACCCAGGTTCATAGGGACAAAGCTTGGGGTACAGATGGTGGTTGTAAAAACAGAGCTCGCCAAGAAACAACTTGGGCAATATCACTGTCTTTCTTTGGGACTACAGGTTTCACTACATCAAAGAAGGCATAGGAGGTGTGCCTAGGAAGTGGCCAGGCCATTATAAAGACGTTTTGTGCACCTACACTCAATGTTATTAAGGCCGTGAGTTCTATAATCCAAGCATTGTCCGATACAAACCCCTCGACCTTCTCAAGAGCGCCTTAGAGGAAGTTGACAAAAAAAGGGGAAGGGTTGATCTCCAGGCCTAGAATGCAACACAAGTGAACGATATTGGGAGATGCGATAGGCCTAAAAACCTTTGTCTGGTGCCATGCACCAAAGGAGACCGCTTTGCCTCCCTCCATGAGCAGGAGATAAGCTTATAAGCTACAGATGGACCCCCGATCATTCCCCTTCTAGAATTTTAAGGAGATGGATTGGGGGCGGGGGGGGGGGATAAGTTGTAATAGGACTAATATTTGAAGTTCTTAAAGTCGAAAAGAATGTAGCAGCGCATATCTTTCGTTAGCACGATTTGAAAGATTGTTGAATAGTCTATTAAATAGAGCTTATACGAATGAGTTGAAATATTAAGAGAGAACATATATTCTTTTTTTTTAATAATACACTAAAGATGGATTTGATAAAGATTAATGAATAACAGATAGTCTGTCTATGAACAGTAAAATTGAGATTTTTATTAATATCAATGTTTTTATATTTATGTGTTTTAGCTTAAAATGCATGGGTAGGCTTAAAATAAGTTGTAAAAGTAGTGGATACCCAAAAATAGAGGTTTTATGAGTCGCGACCTAAAAGTTGCGTTTTTAGCCAAACAAAGACGTTTTTCGCAATTCTGTTTGCGTTGCCTTGTAGAACAGACCTATTCCCGTCGTTTTGAGTACCTGGATCGCTTTGTTCTGAGTTCGTTTGTAAAAGTTATGATGAAAACAAACAGAAGACAGCAGCAGTGTAATGTACACAGGGACAGACAGACCTACAACATCATACAGTTCTCCCTGCTATCAACCAAGAAGTGGATTGTTTCTTCATGGTAGAGTATGGCAATTGAGATTATGAAGGTATATAATTATGTTTTTTTACTTTGATTATCATGTTGAATTGGTTGCACGAGTATGTTCTTTTGGCTATTTTGTAGGCGATGCAGAAATCAATGTGTGAAACAGGATCTGTGCAAAGTGTCATGATAGAAATCTAACCTTTACGGATCGCTTAGCGATCACGTTCTTATATTATTCTCGCAGGTATACTTGGTACGAAAATCGTGCAGGCTTTTCGAGGAAAAGAAGGATAAAAGCACGACGGGTGGTGCGTTTGGGGATCATTCACCATTCCCTCTTCTGCGAGTGCGAGTGCGAGTGTGAGTGCGAGTGAGACGCTGCATGCAAGCGAATTGAAGCTCGGGGGTGGTCGGGAGGTTCGAGCTCCGTACAACGGAGTGCGCCCATATATATATTCAATTGCTCCTCTGTTGTATCAAACACTATCAATACAAAGATTTCTTCCTCTGTTTTGCTGTCTATCTCTATTATTCGGTTCCCGTGACAATTGGTATCAGAGCAAGCGGTTGATTCTGGACATGGAAGGATACGAGAGGAGGATGAAGGAGCAAGAAGACCTGATTCGGCGACTATGAGAAGATCTGAAAATTGCAAATCGAGAGTGTGCTGAGGCTCTATGGGGCAAAGCAGCACGAGAGCTTGATATCTATGTAGACCTTGATGGCCAACATGAAGGTGAAAACCATGCTAATCCACCTGGAAACAATAATCATCGTGGTGGCACTGGGGTACCGCCAAAAGAAACGATGACGATATGGGAGAAGCGACAACCAAATCATTCTTAACGAAGGCTAAACTTAAAGAGTTTGATGGCATAAGAAAGATATGCGAAGATTTAGAAGCGTGGATTGAAGAACTCAAAGATTGGGATTATACTTTCAATATCGAGAACACGACCCCGAGACTTTCGAATGCTCGAGCAAGGTGATCGATAAGACAATACGTACCAAGATGGCTCAATTGGAGACTTTTGGCGATGCGTACGATAAAGGTAAGTCATCTACCCCTTCTTTGTGATGTTTTATGTCTTTGATACGTCCTTTGAAAGCTTCTGTGAGATCGAATTTATGCGTAGAAGTTAAGATTAAAATTTGAATTTCTTAATTGATTTGGATAGTATTCATTGCTTCTTATCGTCTAAATTGATTGAGAAATTAAACTTGAAATTAAATCGAGAAGTTAAAAGTCTTGTGGATTTAACTAGTGGTAATAATAGTTTCACGAAAGAGTTAGTAGAAAAATTGTTTTTTTTTCTTTGAAGAGTCGAAATCATAAAGATGATTTCTATAACATAAACATTGATATGCATGATGTTATCATTGGTATCAATTAGATCATTGAAAATCATGTTTTGATTGATTGTTAAGAAAGAAAAATATATCTTTAATCATTTGATGATGATAAGTCACACTCTTTGTGGAAAGAAAGAGATTCTAAATCTAGTTTTGGCAATGGAATTGATAAGGTGACTTAGATAAGAGTGTGAAACGTTGCTTGTGTTTGCTAATGAGATTAAAGAAGAATCTGGGGATAAACATAAAGAGACAAATCCAGAATTTATAGAGGATCTCTTACATGAATTTAAGGATGTGTTTTCGGACGATCTTCCTGGTATGCCTCCGCCTTGAGCGGTAGACCACGCCATAGATCTATATCCAGGAGCAACACCTTATTCAAGAGCTCCATACAGGTTCAATATTGATGAGCTTAAAGAGCTCAAGATACAACTTGATGATCTTTTGAAAAAAGGGTTTCATTAAGCCTAGTGTATCTCCTTGGGGTAGTCTTGTGTTATTCAAAAAGAAAAAGGATGGTACATATAGGTTATACATCGACTATAGGGGATTAAACAAACAGACCATTAAGAACAAATATCCTCTTCCTCACATAGATGAACTGCTTAGTCATTTGAGTGGTGCCACAATATTTTCAAAGGTTGACCTTTGTTCTGGCTACCATCAAATCTGCATTAAGGTCGAGGACATTCCAAAGATTTCTTTTCGTACACGTTATGGACATTATGAATTTAGAGTTCTTGCTTTTGGTTTGACTAATGCACCAACAACTTTCATGTGCTTAATGAATAATATTTTTCACCCGTATCTTGATGACTTCATTCTGGTATTCTTGGATAATATTTTTGTGTATTCTACGAATGAAGAAGATCATGCATTGCACTTAAAGAAAATATTTGAGGTTTTGCGTGAACATAAATTGTATGCCAAAGCAAGTAAGTATTCTTTTGCAAAGGATCAGATTGTGTAATTGGGAAGAGTGATTTCTAAAGAGGGGATTCACATTGATTTTGATAAAGTTAAAACTATGTTAGTAAGAGATGTAAGAAGCTTTATGGGTCTAGCACAATATGAGAGAGCACACATTAAAGATTTCTCTAAGATAGCAAGTCCTTTGACCGAATTGACCAAGAAAGACAAGGGTTTTGTGTGGACTTCTAGCTGTGAGACTGCTTTTGAGACCTTGAAGGCTAAAATAGCGGAAAATTATGTTTTGAAAGTTCCTGAGATGGGCAAACCATTTGTTGTGTCCTGTGACGCTAGTGGTGAAAAATTAGGTTGTGTTTTGACACAAGAAGGAAGAGTGGTTGCATATGAGTTTAGGAAATTAAGACGACATGAATTGAACTATGCAACACATGATCTAGAATTGCTTGCTATTATTCATCCATTGAAACATTGGCGTTATCTTTTGCTTGGTGTCAAATTTGAATTGCGTATTGTTCATCAAAGTTTGAAGTATATTTTCACTCAGCCATTATTAAATAAAAAAACAAAGAAGATGGATTGAATTGCTGGCTGAGTATGAATTTGATTTGAAGTGTTTGTGTGGGAAATAAAATAAAGTTGCAGATGCATTGAGTCGTAGGCCCATGTGTAATTTGTTGACTGTTGTGCAATCCGATTTGGTTGATGAGATACATGCCGAAGTTGAGAATGATTCTTTTTACATGCCTATTTTGAAATTCTTGCGTGAGAATATTGGTGAGATGTATGAGAACAGATATCACTTGTATAAGGGAAATCTGTATTATTATGACCGCTTGTGTATTCCTGCAAATTCTTCTTTTAAGAGTCAAATTCTGCATGAGTGTCATAATTCACCTTTTTGTGGTCATCCTGGATTAAATAAGACATATGAAAAGATTAAAACCTTATTCTTTTGGCTGCATATGAAATTGGATGTTAAGAATTATGTGTGTGAGTGCTTTCAATGTCAACAAGTTAAGATTGAGCATAAGAGGATGCCTGGTGACCTTCAACCCTTAGACATTCCTTTACAGAAGTGGGAGTGTATATCCATGGACTTTATCATTAGACTTCCTACTACTCGTGGAGGGTATGATTCGATCTTTCTGGTGGTAGATAGACTCACAACACAAGCTCACTTCTTTCATGTAAAAATAATTTATACTGCATTGACCATTGCATACTTGTTTATGAAAGAGATATTTCGTTTGCATGGCATGCCCAAGAGCATAGTGTCTGACAGAGATTCTAAGTTCACTTCTCATTTCTGGAGAGCGACTTTTGACTCTATAGGTACCCAGTTACGCATGCCTAATGCTTTCCATTCTCAAAACGATGCGGAAACGGAGAGGGTGAATCGTATTTTAGAAGATATGTTACGAATGTATGTCAATGAAAACCAATCTAATTGGAATGAATATTTGCCTTTGCTTGAATTTGCATACAACAGTTCATATCATTCATCTATTAGGATGACTCCGTTTGAGACAATGTATGGCTATAACTGTCCCACACCTATAAATTTTCTTAGCTCGAGGAATAAGGTAGAACTGTCACGTGAGATGCTTGAGAAAATGGATAACGAGTTGGCCAAAATCAGGGGGAATATTAGAGAATCTCAAAAGAGACATAAACTGTATTATGACAAGAAACATCGTGTTGTGGAGTATGAAACTGGTGATATGGTTTTTTAACGGTTATTCCTGAGAAGTCTCATTTGATTCTTGGAAATGATAGAAGATTGTCTCCACGATTTGTTGGTCCATTTAAAATTTTGAAGCGCATTAGTTCATTAGCTTACAAATTGGAATTGCCTTCTCATGTTAAAGTACATCATGTATTCTATGTGAGTTTATTGAAAAAGTATGTTCCTAATGTGCATCATGTTTTAGAGGATAACTCTAAGTTGAAAGATGACGGACCATTGACTGTAGAATCAGACTTAGTACTAGATAGGCGTTTTAAACATATGAGAAATAGAGACATTGTGGAAGTTTTGGTTAAGTGGCAGAACTATCCAGTAGAGGATGCATCATGGGTTGATCTTAGTGTTTTGCAAAGAGAATTTTTCTCTCTTTAGACCAACTCTGAGGACAGAGTTAATTTTGATAAGGGGAGAATGTAATAGGACTAATATTTGAAGTTCTTAAAGTCGAAAAGAATGTAGCAGGGCATATCTTTCGTTAGCACGATTTGAAAGATTGTTGAATAGTTTATTAAATAGAGCTTATACGAATGAGTTGAAATATTAAGAGAGAACATATATTCTTTTTTTTTAATAATACACTAAAGACGGATTTGATAAAGATTAATGAATAACAGATAGTCTGTCTATGAACAGTAAAATTGAGATTTTTATTAATATCAATGTTTTATATTTATGTGTTTTAGCTTAAAATGCATGGGTAGGCTTAAAATAAGTTGTAAAAGTAGTGGATACCCAAAAATAGAGGTTTTATGAGTCGCGACCTAAAAGTTGCGTTTTTAGCCAAACAAAGACGTTTTTCGCAATTCTGTTTGCGATGCCTTGTAGAACAGACCTATTCCCGTCGTTTTGAGTACCTGGATCGCTTTGTTCTGAGTTCGTTTGTAAAAGTTATGATGAAAACAAACAGAAGACAGCAGCAGTGTAATGTACACAGGGACAGACAGACCTACAACATCATACAGTTCTCCCTGCTATCAACCAAGAAGTGGATTGTTTCTTCATGGTAGAGTATGGCAATTGAGATTATGAAGGTATATAATTATGTTTTTTTACTTTGATTATCATGTTGAATTGGTTGCACGAGTATGTTCTTTTGGCTATTTTGTAGGCGATGCAGAAATCAATGTGTGAAACAGGATCTGTGCAAAGTGTCATGATAGAAATCTAACCTTTACGGATCGCTTAGCGATCACGTTCTTATATTATTCTCGCAGGTATACTTGGTACGAAAATCGTGCAGGCTTTTCGAGGAAAAGAAGGATAAAAGCACGACGGGTGGTGCGTTTGGGGATCATTCACCATTCTCTCTTCTGCGAGTGCGAGTGAGACGTTGCATGCAAGCGAATTGAAGCTCGGGGGTGGTCGGGAGGTTCGAGCTCCGTACAACGGAGTGCGCCCTTATATATATTCAATTGCTCCTCTGTTGTATCAAACACTATCAATACAAAGATTTCTTCCTCTGTTTTGCTGTCTATCTCTATTATTCGGTTCCCGTGACATAAGTCCTACTCAAGGGGAAGGGAGAGGGGAGAAGGAGAAGGACAAGAGATAGAGATGAAATGAGAGAAACATGTCTTCTCTGTTAGGATATCCTTAAATAAAAAATTCCATTCACATATATAGAGAGAGAGATTTTGATGAAACCATTAGAGGTTAACACATTGCTCGCATAATTTTTGTTACTCTCATCTGATGCCACTTCAAATTCAATTTTCGATATTACAAAACATAAACCCTTTTCATACAAATCAGATTGTCATTGACAATAATCTGATGAGTACCACCTTAGGAATAAAGATTATCCAATCAAGGTATATTAAAATAAACTAATTGTAGATAGAGGTTTTTCTAAGACTTTTTGCCTGCAAGTGGCAAGTCCCTTTTTACAAAGAGTGAATCCCTCACGAAAGGCATGCACTAGGTTCCAAGACATGGCACTAGAACGAACTTTAGGCTGTTGTTACAAAGAGAGGCTTCCTCAAGACCTCGATCATCGCTTACATGCAAAGTCAATGCCCGAACAGGTATGAGGATAGGGCTAATGAAACTTCGAATGCCGAATCAAAGTCACCTCTGAGCAATGTTCGGAAAAAATCATTTTTCCAAACATACAAAATTCGTTTCCTTATATTTTCCAAGAGCAAATTTTACAAAATTAGGTTACTTTTTTAGGATTTACAATAATTTTCTCTATTTTGGGGCGAAATTTGTCCTTTTTCCCTTGCCCTCAACCGACATTTTTGAAATTGAAAACGGATCGATATTAAGCTGAAACGCATACTTAAAAGATAAACGTAACGGATGCATGAACTTATAGAGTCATCTACAGGGCTAGGACATGAAAATTTGCAACAAACAAGAAAGAAAGGCATCTACAGGGCTACACTCTGGTGACATGAACAGAAGCACTTCTTTAATCAAGAGTTGTACAACCCACAACTCGACCAAGGTCTCATTATTATATATTATTGTTGTGTGCTTGAGGGAAGCCTATAAGCTAGGCCTGGGTTTCGTTAGAGAGGTAGAAGCTCAACTGGTCTATGGCACCAGAGCTCGCACGCCCAAAGAAGCCCAAGATGCGTGGGGCGAATGAAAGTACGTCATTGGCCGTGGGGTTGCCAGGTGGGGCAATAGTGTTGCTGGTGGCGGTGTTGAAGCCCAGAGCTACGACGCCGTAGTTGTTGTTGAAGTGGGCATTCTTGCCGATTGAGACAGTAGCACTAGCTATCGCCTCATTTGCTCCTGGCTGAAATATGATATGATTCAGTCAACCAACCAACAGCAGCAACAACACTGACAAATAAATGCAGTACTAGTTACTTGAATGGTCATCGAGGTGACGACACGTCCCCCGTGCATAGTCGTTGTTCCATTCGCATACACCACCTCCAGACCTCGCAGATAGTCACACGCGTTATGCCGTCGGTGCTCCATCCATCGTCGAACGCTTTATGCCGTCGGTGCTCCATCCATCGTCGAACGCAGAGGGTCACACGCGTTATGCCGTCGGTGCTCCATCCATCGTCGAACGCTTTGCCACCCGGGGCTCCCCACGGACCCACAACGGCGGGCTTCGACGTCGCCTGCACCAGTATAATATCGTCGGTCAGTATAAGTTGATGATCATACTCTCTCTCTCTCTCTCTCTCTCTCTCTCTCTCTCTCTCTCTCTCTCTCTCTCTCTCTCTCTCTCTCTCTCTCTCTCACACACACACACACACACACACAACCCGGCCTAGCTAGATTATACGATAATACCGCCATGCTGCTGCTTGCAAGCTTGCGCTACTTCGAAGTAGGAAGAGCAGCTGGACGTCGACGCTGTCTTACAATGAAAAGGGAAGGCCGCAGCAGGCATTTTAAGGGCCCGGGCTGGGGGCAGCCCTTGCACGGCCCTTGCAACTACAATCAATGTACGTGATCGATTGCTCTAGCATCACAACGTGGCATTTCTCCGCGTGATTGTACTGCAGTACCCCCACTTGATATAAAGTAATGGAAAGAAAAGCGTGATGTAGAGCTTGACCTCTTCCCGTTCTGCGGACAAAATTTGAAGCCATTCCCGTTTTGCGGACAAAATTAAGGGCACTCTTCCAGTTTTGTCGCACTGGGCCTAGTACAAAAAACTGGGCCTAGAGAAATACAACAAAAATTAGACAATTCTACAGTAAAAATCGGCATTTACTCAACATCCATACAAAATACACGGTTGGGTTGCTAAAATGATTTTTATTGAGCATAGGTCTACGCACCAGCCTACTTACGTACACAATGATTTTTATTGAGCATTAGTCTACGCACCAGCCTGCTTACATACACCTTACAAGGAAGATCATCTAAGCAAGTTTTAGCTACATTGTCTAATAGGGCATTTATCTCAAAGCATTCATGGGGGACTCTCCACACTATCTCGCCCAGGCATCTCAAATGGGATTGACGATCGAGGTGATCTGGGCTGTCAGATGCGCATTTGGTAAATTCGGGGAGAAAAGTAAATTCGGGTCGATTCGCACCCCTTGTCTTGAACCTTCGACCTCCCCACCACGAGTCATGTGCATGAACCACTACACCCTCATGCGTACGTTGAAATATAGGAGATTCGAGTATGTCATATTGTAAATCTAGGCCGATTAGTAAATTCGGGGCAAAATTTTAAATTCGGACAAACTGATAAATTCGGGGCAACCTCAGATCTGATGGTCCATGATTGACGCACCCCACCTTTTCCTCCTCCACCATTGATCCCATTTGACCATGCCCGTGTGATATAGTGATGAGGGGGAACTCTCTTGTAGTAATACGGAGATGTCACTTGTATGCACATAAATTGCCTTGTTTTATCCCTTTGTAAAATTTGCATTCTTTTCTTTCAAAACCCCTTTATTGTACACTCACATGATACCATAAGGTAACCTAGTGAATACCTTGGAAAAGGATTAATCTTATTATTTTCTACCCTATTGAATTTCATGAGGGGAGTGATCCAATCTGCTTTGCAAATAAGCTTCTTATAAGTTCCGAACGGTTTTGGTAGTGCAAAAGTTATGTCCTTGACCAAAGCCAAGCTTTCCGGTTGAGCTTGATCCCAACGAAAGGTATTGGGAATTGAACATTACTTCTGAGACTCTATTGCTCAATGGCTGAAAATAGGGTTTAGTGGAACAAAATTGAGTGTCGTTGATATCATACCTTTCAAAAATATTTGGAATGCAATTTGTCAAAGTCCCAAAAGAAAATATTACAATACTATATATTATTGCATACATCTTTGAAAGAAGAACCTCAAATTACAAATTTGGACAAGTTTTGACACAAACTACAAGGTCCCCACTATTACATTGGTACCAATAAGGGAGAAAGGATTCGTCCTTTTTGCGTACAAACAAACCCTGCTTTCAATACAATAGCCTTTCATTTAGATTCAAATTATGTTGCACCACCCATTGGTTATCATTCTAGTGTTAACATATATATATATATATATATATATATATATATATATATATACAATTAAGCTACTATAAATGCTTCGATAGAGTAACTTAAGCATTGTTGACCTCTCGTTTCATATGCTTGCACTCGTCTCGATAGAGTAGCTTAAGCATTGTTGGCCTCCCTAAAATGATTGGATACACATTCTCACCCACTTGCATCACGTAGCAATCAACCAAGCACTCAATCCTGAAGACTTTTATCTTCACATCTTCACCTATTCCAAGACACCTTGCCTTTTTGTGGTTGGCCATCCTCATACGGATCGAAACATTCACTGACATCTTAATGCCTACTTCTTTCATGATAGCCTCGGTCATGACACACCTGGGCCTCGGTAATGATGTTAATAGCCCTATCTTCTCCATTTGCAGGCAACGGTTGGAGTTGTTGTTGCGGCGGCGGTGCTTCTAGTGCCCGTTCTTGATGATTCTCTTCTATTCTTCCTCGACCACATCCATATAAGGGGTATATCCCTCCTCTCTCTCTTGGTGGTTCTGGACAATCAGGGGCGTAGTGACCCTCTTCATCACAATTGTAGCATCTACCTTGTAGCCTTCGTCCCCTGCCAGACTCCCAGCTGGACGCTCCTCTCTTTGGTTCCTTTGGTTCCTTCGTCTATGCCCACTTGGGAATAGACTACAATTCGATCCACGATTGTCTTAAAGATTGCATTCTTTTCAGAGGGGAATAAATAGACATAGAGAAGTGTCCGAAATGTGATCCGGAGAGATATCGAGTAGATCTCCACGGAACAAAAATTCCACAAAAGTTTTTGCGATATTTTCCTATGCTTCCTTGTATCAAGTATTTCTTCAAATGTAAGTCCATGGCCGCCCCACCATCAATATGGTGAGTCTTGGCAGCCGGCCAGTATCTAGCTGCGAAGAAACATTGACGAATGACTAAGGCTTTACCTTCTTTACCTCATAGGCGAGGAGGACTACGGTTTGATGACAGAGGTAATGTCATAAAATCTAATATCTATCTATCCCAAATTATTTTCTATTATTGAATTGATCATTTAATGTGGAAAAATGAATGGGAACAAGAGTTAGAATATAGTTATGCCCTTTTAAACCTATCTCAACACGTGACCAAAGGGAGAGAAGGCTACATCTCATTGAGGGTCCAAAAAGGAGATGGTCTGCCAAAGAGCAATGAACATATAATGGAGTTTAGAAGAACTTAGGGTTAGCGTCAGTAAAGACCTCAAAAGGTTAGTCTTAAGAGTCCTTAGATCTAGTACCGTTTGATACTTTAGAGCTTAGGCAAGCTAGGTCCATTCTAGAGTTCCTTAAGGTGCTTGATATGCTTATTGTACTTAATGACTAAGGTGCTTGAGTTGCTTGTCGTGAGTCATGACTAAGGACGTGCTTGATGACCAAAGCGCTTGTGGTGTTCAAGTCAAACATGACTCCTACATAGGAGGCGACGAGCCCAAAGAGTAGGGAGGGAGCGAGAACACACACACACACACACACACACACACACATACACTCAAGGCAATCCCAAGACTCAAGATGCTTAAAGGAAACATGTCAAGCCCCTAGCCCTATTTCCCTTATAGTGTGCCTGAATCCTATTGGATGGCCTTTAGGGAGGTCCAATGAGAATTTAGATGCATTAAAATATTTAATTAAACTCACCCTCCCCGTCCACCCTCACCCACACAGAGTTTTCTCTCTAAGCACTAGATCTCTACGGGGTCAATCGGAGCACAAATGACCACGGCGACGCTCGGTGGGGTCAGACGGGACAACAAATTTCCCTTCTACGCCACGTGGTGCAGGGAGCAGATCTGGTAGTTTCTTAAGCATTGTTGACCTCTCGTTTCATATGCTTGCACTCGTTTCGATAGAGTAGCTTAAGCATTGTTGGCCTCCCTAAAATGATTGGATACGCATTCTCACCGGCTTGCATCACGTAGCAATCAACCAAGCACTCAATCCCCAAGACTTTTATCTTCACCTCTTCAGCTATTCCAAGACAGCTTGCCTTTTTGTGGTTGGCCATCCTCATACGGATCGAAGCATTCACTGACATCTTAACGCCTGCTTCTTTCATCATAGCCTCGGTCATGACACACACCTGCGCACCACCATCCACATATGCTTGCACTTCCGTATTCTTTCCCAGTATAGCTTCAACTATTGGCACCATATCCACTGGGTGACCAACCCTCAAAGATGACACCATGCTTTGATGCTTTTCATTATTGGAAGGAACCCGCGTACTCACACACTTGGTCCACTGCCTCCTCAATTTAGCGTTTAAAGCCACCAATTGACCAAAAGATATATTTTCCTTTTGATTTCGTATGTCTTCGACAATATCATACTCTTCAACACCTTCGCCAAGGAGGTAGCCCTATGGACCAATTTTCCTTCTTCGCCGCCTCTTGCTACTTTGTGGTTTGTCTTCTACCTTAGCCTTTCCTTTCCTTGCTCTTGTTTCCCTCTCTTCTCTATCTATTTCTCCCTATCATGCCTAGATCTCTTAGTGGCCAAAACATCCACATCTTGATGCTCAAGTGTAATGATGTTAATAGCCCTACCTTCTCCATTTGCAAGCAATGGTTGCAGTTGTTATTGATGATTCTCTTGCATTTTCTTCCTCGACCACGTCCATATAAGGGGCATATCCCTCCTCTCTCTCTTGGTGGTTCACGACAATCAAGGGCATAGTGACCCTCTTCATCACAATTGTAGCATCTACCTTGTAGCCTTCGTCCCCTGCCTCTCCAAGCTGCCCGCAGCTCTCTTTGGTTCCTATTCATTATGTTAATTCTTAATTCTTGCAGCTGACCAGCAAGATCATGCAAAACCCGGGCCGTAACAGGATCTGGACCTTGAACCACTCGCTCCACTCTATCATCCGTTGTCAGAGGGACCATTGGTTGCACCACAACTGGCGCACTTTAAAGAAATCCCCTGGAGGTACTTGGGATGTTTATTCAATAATCAAGGAGTTAACCACATTCACTCAGCTAGGAAAGGGGAGGAGTATGTACTCCCACGTTCTGATCTTACTATTGATCTTGTTTAGGTTCCAGCTAGATTGAGGTCAAATGTTTGCATGTCTAATATGTCTACCCCTAGTGATGCACTGAGGTGTCTGAACAGTATGCCTTTTAAAAAAATATCCCTTGTTATTTTGACACATTTTCAATGAGAGAGATCAATCTTACTTTTTAAATGTTTCACTAAGAGCCAGATGCAGTTGCAAATATTTGGACAAGGCTAAAAGCAAGATTTGTGGTAACAAAAAGCACCCTTTTTTATTCCACCCTGACTGTTACTTAACCACATAGCCTTTGGAATTTTGGAGGGAATCCAGTGGTTGCACAAAGTTATACTTTTTAATAGTGAAGCCGAATGAAGAAATTTTTAAAGTGTGACCATATGTGTAAAACAACTGTAACATGATGGGCTCATTATTTTCTGGAGTGGAGAATGTTTCAACTTGTGGGAGAGACGGGTGGGTATCATTTGAGGCCGATTTTATAAGTGTTTTTGCATTGCTCTTTAGGTTTCATATTTTAGGGTTTAGGGGTTTTTAAATTCTAACATACTGGGTTCTTTGTATGTATTGACAGTGGTCGATGACAGGACATGACCCCACACAGTACAAGCGCGAGTACGCAGGCAGGAAGGGCTTAAAGGCCCTGATGGACATTCTGAGTTCTCGCAGCAGCATGGTTAGTATTAGGGTTTACTCTTTTCTATTTGTTGTATTGTTTTATAATTATATATTTATACTTATAGAAAGCTGTCTTATTGTTTTTTTTGGCAGAATCCGACAGATACGCATGGATGCGATGAGATGTCTGATTAGACAATGTTAGTCTAGTCGTAGCTAGATAGCACTACTTTCCTTTTGTCATAGCACATGTATCATGAGATGATGTTTATACGTCTTTTTGTAACTATTAGAAAACCATGTATATTTTTTCAATAATGACAATGGTGTTGTAACTATTACATTTGCAAAGTTTAACAATCAAGTGATTTTGCCTATGATGTGTACAATTGTCATTGATTTAGTTTCATCAATTTACTTTTGTCAGTTTTGTATCTTATTCTGCAAACAATACTATGGATGATGGAGTTAATGGTTATATTGTCTTGTGGGTGACTAGTCACCTTGGGTCTATATCTAAGCTTGCACTTTCTTTCAAAGGTGAATCTGGGCTTATCTTGGATTCATTTAGGTTTACTCAATTATTGAAACATTCAATATGGTTGATGGGGGCAGGGCTTTTCACCAAAAAAAAAAATCTCTCAGGTGTTGCAATGAGCATCACTATATAAGGCTCTGCATCGTCGCTATAAATGTCGCTATAGGTGGCCTGTAAACGTTGCTATGATCTTCACTATAGGCGTCGCTATATAGCGATGGTTATAGCGACGTTCTCCTATCGACGCTGTTAGCGTCGTTTTTAGCGATGCCGGGGAGTATAAAAACCCAATGTATTTCCATCGCTAACAACGTCACAAGTGCACACAACCTCTTGTAGTGCACCCCTGGTGATGCACTGAGGTGTTTGAACACTATGCCTTTTAAACAAATATCCCTTGTTATTTTGTAACATTTTCAATGAGTGAGATCAATCTTAATTTTTAAATGTTTCACTAAGAGCTAGATGTAGTGGCAATATTTGGACTTTTAGAGGGAGTCCAGTGGTTGCAAAACGTTATACGTTTTAATATTGAAGCCAAATGAAGTAATTTTTAAAGTGTGACCATATGTGTAAAACAATTGTAAGGTGATGGGCTCATTATTTTTTGGAAGTGGAGAATGTTTCAACTTGTGGGAGAGAGTCAAGTAGTGCCATTTTAAAAAGGTTTTTGTTGAGCTTGCTTGCAATCACTCTATTAACGGTAGATTTCTCTATTCATGTGGTAGGTGGAACTCTCGCTCTGATAGTGCTCTACCCTAGTTGTGCTCGTTCTCTTTCCTTTAAAGGAGCTGATAGCGTCGTTCCATGACGACCCCATTACGCAATTCTACTCATCTGGTCACAAACCAAAACCAAAGGGGAAGGATAGTGAGATGAAATCCCTTTCGAGTATGAACGAGACAATGAAACCTAGCATGGATGTGGAAGATAAAAGCATTCCGAATACAAGGACAAGTGCTAACAAGATTGTGTCCATGGAAGCATTTGCCCTTTTCGATGAAGAGGGTCCAAGCAAGTCCATGAGGAGGCAAAGAGTTGAACATTGAATATCCCTAATTTTACTTTTTTTCACTTGTTTTAGATGCATGCATGTTTGAATGCATCTTCCATTCATGCATGTGTGAATGTAATCAACTACACTATTGGCTTCCAAAAAACTGTGTTTTGGTAAGTGTGGTAAAATTTTCCACTTGGTGAAAGTGTGCATGCTTCATTAATTTTTTATATGATACTCGGTCTGCATGCATGTTTCAATGTGCTAAAATGACCCTAACCTAGATTATGTGCTGTAGGAGGTATACATTCTTTAGCTGAATATAACATGAAACTATATTCCGTTTAACTAGAGGGAGAAACAACATGTAGACGAGCAAAGCCGAGAGAGAAGTTGAGGGGAGACCAAGACGAGACGTGAGATGGAGAACCCCAAAAAGTGTGTCAATTGATCAAATGAGATGAGTTTATATAGAGGGGACGAAGGTGCTTTATGTAGAGATACTATATATAGCTCAACACCCCTACTCAAATGAAGGTCCCTACCTATGATGAAAATCCCTTGGGGGCTCAAAGGAAAAACCCATAGATCTATATATACCCACCGTTATATTAAAATATTTCAAATTTACTTTCCAATGTTCAAAGCAACTACATCACTCTTGTTTTATAATATGCCCTTTCAAGGTTCTTTAACACTAGAATGGTATCAGGAGACTTTTATGTCCTTGGACACTTTTGTGTCCTGTTAAGTGACAATTTTGCTTGAATTATTTGAAGAGTATGAAAATGAATTTCTAGGTGCTATATATCCACAAAGTTTCCTTATGATCTGAAAAAAACTTAGCATTTTTGTTGGAGTATCGATCTCACCATTAACCTTACTCTTGCACAACATTTTTGAACCTAAACTGTGTGAAAAAATGGGTTCTGTTTTTGGCTTTTTTTCAATTTTTAGCAACTATACCACTCTAAACTTCATGTTTGTGAGGTTTAGATCGCTAGAGGTTAGGCCTTCATAGTTCTCAACATGTTTTGATGCTTGTAGCGAGAGCTAAGTGTTAAAATTGAAAGTTATGACCAATTTACAAGAATTGCATAATCCTGTTTTTTGGCCAAAATTACCACTTTTATGATTTTTTGGGGCTTTCTTGATATCCAAATTCAATTTTGATTATGTAAGTGTAATGTATAACATAAAGCTAATCTTCCTTGAGTTTTGGGGGACCTAATATGCTATATAGCATAGTATATGATGATGGTTGAGTTTTTTGATTGCTGAAGAATACGATACATTTTAGAGTAGCAAGTATAACTTTCTCAATATTGCTAGTTTCTTAGGCCAATTGTGTGTATTTTGTAGGTAGTAACCATATCTAATCATAGAGTACAAACTTGGCTAGATATTGAGTAGTTTCTATGGGTTTCAAGAGGTCATAATGCTAAACCCAATTTTTTCATGTTTGCTGTATTTAACACTTTATCATTGCCCCCAAGGTTCCAATCGTAAGAGATCCATTATCCTTTTGACATGCTCCATGGCTCCTTTTGAATCCAAAGGCCCAAAGGGAACTAAGAAAACATGTACATAGTATCTACATTGAGTGTGACTATAGAAACTTTAATAATAGGTCCGAAGAATGGCAAAAATGCAACTTTTTTGTACCTATTTTTTTTGCCCAAAAACAATTTAATGAGGTAAAAGCAACCCTATATTTCGGTCACTAACCCATTGAAGTTAACTGGGCATTTTATCTTATGTCCTACAAAAATCCCCACTCTTATTTATATGCAATCAATCGTAAGAAATTGCTGTTTTGGGAAAAATGCACTGGTCCATCAACTTTGGAGACTTGTAGTGACCAAGGGATGAGAAAAATTACAAGTTTCTCATTTTTTCCACATGTCGTAGTTACTGAACTATAAGCTCATGAAAGGATTTTTCAAAAGGAGTGGATCTACTATGGTTTTGGAAATTTTTCCTAAAACCCTGAAAGGACACTTTTATGTCCTGTTAGGTTATCATTCTAGTGTTAACATATAATATATATATATATATATATATATATACATACACAATTGAGCTACTATAAATGCTTCGATAGAGTAACTTAAGCATTGTTGACCTCTCGTTTCATATGCTTGCACTCGTTTCGATAGAGTAGCTTAAGCATTGTTGGCCTCCCTAAAATGATTGGATACGCATTCTCACCCACTTGCATCACGTAGCAATCAACCAAGCACTCAATCCCGAAGACTTTTATCTTCACATCTTCACCTATTCCAAGACACCTTGCCTTTTTGTGGTTGGCCATCCTCATACGGATCGAAGCATTCACTAACATCTTAACGCCTACTTCTTTCGTGATAGCCTCAGTCATGACACACCTGGGCCTCGGTAATGATGTTAATAGCCCTATCTTCTCCATTTGCAGGCAACGGTTGGAGTTGTTGTTGCGGCGGCGGTGCTTCTAGTGCCCGTTCTTGATGATTCTCTTCTATTCTTCCTCGACCACATCCATATAAGGGGTATATCCCTCCTCTCTCTGTTGGTGGTTCAAGACAATCAGGGGCGTAGTGACCGTCTTCATGACAATTGTAGCATCTACCTTGTAGCCTTCGTTCCGTGCCAGACTCCCAGTTGGACGCTCCTCTCTTTGGTTCCTTCGTCTATGCCCACTTGGGAATAGACTACAATTCGATCCATGCTTGTCCTAACGACTGCATTCTTTTCAGAGGGGAATACATAGACAAAGAGAAGTGTCTGAAATGTGATCCCGAGAGATATCGAGTGGATCTCCACGGAACAAAAATTCCACAAAAGTTTTTGCGATATTTTCCTATGCTTCCTTGTATCAAGTATTTCTTCAAATGTAAGTCCATGGCCGCCCCACCATCAATATGGTGAGGCTTGGCAGCCGGCCAGTATCTAGCCGCGAAGAAACATTGACGAATGACTAAGTATTTACCTTCTTTACCTCATAGGGGAGGAGGACTACGGTTTGATGACAGAGGTAATGTCATAAAATCTAATATCTATCTATCCCAAATTATTTTCTATTATTGAATTGATCATTTAATGTGGAAAAATGAATGGGAACAAGAGTTAGAATATAGATATGCCATTTTAAACCTATCTCAACACGTGACCAAAGGGAGAGAAGGCTACATCTCATTGAGGGTCCAAAAAGGAGATGGTCTGCCAAAGAGCAATGAACATATAATGGAGTTTAGAAGAACTTAGGGTTAGCGTCAATAAAGACCTCAAAAGGTTAGTCTTAAGAGTCCTTAGATCTAGTACCGTTTGATACTTTAGAGCTTAGGCAAGCTAGGTCCATTCTAGAGTTCCTTAAGGTGCTTGATATGCTTATTGTACTTAATGACTAAGGTGCTTGAGTTGCTTGTCGTGAGTCATGACTAAGGACGTGCTTGATGACCAAAGCGCTTGTGGTGTTCAAGTCAAACATGACTCCTACATAGGAGGCGACGAGCCCAAAGAGTAGGGAGGGAGCGAGAACACACACACACACACACACACACACACACACACACATACACTCAAGGCAATCCCAAGACTCAAGATGCTTAAAGGAAACATGTCAAGCCCCTAGCCCTATTTCCCTTATAGTGTGCCTGAATCCTATTGGATGGCCTTTAGGGAGGTCCAATGAGAATTGAGATGCATTAAAATATTTAATTAAACTCACCCTCCCCGTCCACCCTCACCCACACAGAGTTTTCTCTCTAAGCACTACATCTCTACGGGGTCAATCGGAGCACAAATGACCACGGCGACGCTCGGCGGGGTCAGACGGGACAACAAATTTCCCTTCTACGCCACGACGTGCAGGGAGCAGATATGGTAGTTGCTTAAGCATTGTTGACCTCTCGTTTCATATGCTTGCACTCGTTTCGATAGAGTAGCTTAAGCATTGTTGGCCTCCCTAAAATGATTGGATACGCATTCTCACCGGCTTGCATCACGTAGCACTCAATCCCCAAGAATTTTATCTTCACCTCTTCAGCTATTCCAAGACAGCTTGCCTTTTTGTGGTTGGCCATCCTCATACGGATCGAAGCATTCACTGACATCGTAACGCCTACTTCTTTCATGATAGCTTCGGTCATGACACACACCTACGCACCACCATCCACATATGCTTGCACTTCCGTCTTCTTTCCCAGCATAGCTTCAACTATTGGCAACATATCCACTGGGTGACCAACCCTCAAAGATGACACCATGCTTTGATGCTTTTCCTTCTTGGAAGGAAGCCGCATACTCACACACTTGGTCCACTGTCTCCTCAATTTAGCGCTCAAAGCCACCAACTGACGAAAAGATATATTTGCCTTTTGATTTCCTATGTCTTCGACAATATCATACTCTTCAACACCTTCGCCAAGGAGGTAGCCCTATGGACCAAATTTCCTTCTTCGCCGCCTCTTGCTACTTTGTGGTTTGTCTTCTACCTTAGCCTTTCCTTTCCTTGCTCTTGTTTCCCTCTCTTCTTCTATCTCTTTCTCCCTATCATGCCTAGATCTCTTATTGGCCAAAACATCCACATCTTGATGCTCAATGGTAATGATGTTAATAGCCCTACCTTCTCCATTTGCAAGCAATGGTTGGAGTTGTTATTGATGATTCTCTTCTATTTTCTTCCTCGAACACGTCCATATAAGGGGCATATCCCTCCTCTCTCTCTTGGTGGTTCAGGACAATCAAGGGCGTAGTGACCCTCTTCATCACAATTGTAGCATCTACCTTGTAGCCTTCGTCCCCTGCCTCTCCAAGCTGGCCGCTTCTCTCTTTGGTTCCTATTCATTATGTTAATTCTTAATTCTTGCAACTGACCAGCAAGATCATGCAAAACCTAAGCCGTAACAGGATCTGGACCTTGAACCACTCGCTCCACTCTATCATCCGTTGTGAGAGGGACCATTGGTTGCACCACAACTGGCTCAGTATGTGTCACGCCTTGCTCCCACCTTCTCTTGATCTTCTTGCAGCTCTTGGCCTCGGCAATTTCCATAGCTCTTTCAAATGTAGCAGGCTCCTCTTGATCGACCTTCTCCCTTACACTTGGATGGATACAATCCATAATCTGACGCACTTTAAAGAAATCCCCTGGAGGTACTTGGGATGTTGCCTCTAGTTGAACCCAAAGTCCTTTGAAGTGTGCAAAACCTCTTTAAAGCTAGCATGAACATCTTGCTGCAAACCTCTCAATTTTGTCGTCGCTTCTGTTGCGGTTAGTTTCTTTCCAAACCTGTCAAAAATTGCCAACTTCACCTGCTCCCATGTTTGCTTTTTTTCTTCCTCTAAACCTTCAAACCACTCCCGAGCTTCTCGTTTGAGCGCAATAGGAAATACATGAAGCTTGGCTTCGTCATTCACAATGTGCATACCAAGTGTATGTGACTCGAAGTCCGCAATCCAGTCCTTCACATCCTCCTTCCCTGTAAACACTGGCCGACTATACGCCATCCCGTTGAAGTCCCTTCTCCCTTGCGTGAGTAATTCCACAAAATTTGAAGTCTTGCACCTCAACCAAACCACCACTTTTCTTCAATGAAGCTCGAACTTCACAGCAAAACCGCTTCACCTGGGTGCACAACCGGCAAATTTCCGCTCCACAGCGGGATCGCCAAAGGATGATGGAGCAAAAGACGCCGTGCGCACACTGACACACAGAGACAACTCAAGACAACAGAAGGTATTTACTTAAATTCCTCACCTCACTCAATACCACTCAAAACCTCACTAAAAACTCTACCCACAAGCTCAATTCAAACTCCAAACGACTCGACCTACAAGCCCTTGCCTGCACGCAGACACTACAAGGTGAGTCGAGGTGATCAACACTTGAAATCACGCTTGATTGATGACCAAAATATACAAGAAAAACCATCAAAAAACCAAAAACTCCAGCCATAAAAGAAAACTCTCAAACCATTGTAAAAGCTTCACCAAACTCCACTCTGTTGGACTCTTTGGAGTAGCGCCAACCCTAATGGGACCGATATAGGGTCACATAGTCTTGCAGAAAGCCGCACCTTCTTCCCTCAATTCCTTTCACACACACATCCATGGAAACCTCAGAACTCCCATATACTCTCCCAAGTGAAAAATTGAAGAGAAAAAGCTCTCATTCACTCCTCCACACACTCGAAAACAGGACGCGAACGCAACGGGATTGCACTAGACCACCTGTAGGAACCCTGCTTACTCCCATACACATAGGGGTGCAAGTGTTTATATTTTACTTCAAAAGATCTCCCTCAGCATCAACACTCACGGAACCGTGAGTTATGTGGCAATTAAAGCCATTTCACACCTTTTTTGACCATTTTTTGATCCTTTTTGGCCCAATTTTGGCCAATTTCGACCCCTGACAGGCATTTTTCGCAGGAAAAACCCCAAACAAACTCCAAAATTCACCAAATTTTGAACGCTTGATCCTCCATACCCAAAACACATTTCCACATCCCAAAATTCCATTTTTGACCACTTCTAGGGCGATGCACGTATCACCGCAGATCAGGCTCAGCAAATAGACAGTTACCGCACGTGTCAAACTTCTCGAGCGGGATAAGAGTACCCACACTTGTCACTTGCATTACTTACATTCTAGAAAGCTCAAAAACATTATCTAGAGCCAAAATAAGCCACCTAAAACCATATTCAAGACCCCGATACCCTATACGGGCATGTACATGTGTCCGACTGCCGACACGCAAGCACGCATATTTACAATGTGCACACGTTGCACCTTTTTTAGAACTTGAAACCACTTTGCAAAGCTCCAAAATGCATGCATTTGCATCTTTTTTTATATATGACCATGCATGTAAACGCTACTTTCTACACGCCAAAAGCAGTCTATCATCGTGAGTCATGATTGAGGACGTGCTTGAGGTGCTCGATGACCAAATTTCTTGTGGTGTTCAGGTCAAACAGGACTCCTACATAGGAGGGGACGAGCCCTAAGAGTAGGGAGTGAGAGAGAACACACACACACTCAAGGAAATTCCAAGACTCAAGATGCTTAAAGGAAACACGTTAAGCCCCTAGCCCTATTTCCCTCATAGTGTGCCTGAATCCTATTGGATGGACTTTAGGGAGGTCCAAAGAGAATTTAGATGCTTTAAAAAAATTAATTAAGATATCTTTCTAAAAGGGGGAAAGAAGGAAACTTTCCAAACGCTACCCATACTGCTTGATATGACCATAGCTTGTGATTGGCCAGGGTTGCCATACACCAATTAGGAGCAAGCTAGAGTCGAGAGAGAGATGTCGACGAAGGCAAGGGAGAGCCCTCCTTTTTTCACATTCGCGCGTACACAAACACACTCTCTCATGTGTTGAGCAATAAGTACATCTCCTTCTCCAAGCTTGAGAAGTAGAGATCCTACACCAACCCCACTTGGCTATGGAATGCAAATCCAACTAGGAGTCAAGCCTCAATGGCATGCTCATCTTCTCTACCATCTATACTACTATGCTAAGCTAGGCTTCAAGAGTAATCTATGGTTAGAAAAGTACTCCTTTCTTGTATGCTACATCATCTTCCTCTTCCCTTCCCTCACTCCTTGCTAGCTCTCTCCACCTTTGAAGGTGTTTGAGGTCTTGGGATTGAGTCCAGGGACAAGTTAATGTTTTTGCAAGTTACTTACAAGCATCATACTGGTGCATGAAGCTTACCATCTTCATGGCACCATTAAGGTGTCAACTAGGAGCAAAGCATGTATTGTACCAAGTCTCTCTTCAAGGGAGAATCTATAATACAAAATCTGTTTGGAGGGAGGAGTGGCTCCAAGTAAATCCGGTCCTCGATTGTTGTCAATTTCTCTAATTATCTATCTCTCCCCCCCCCCCCCCCCCCCCCCCCCCCCCCACTCTCTCTCTCTTGGAAGTATTGTTCATGCCAAGCTAGCAAGTTATGATGTTTATTTTGAAACCTTCGATTCAGTATTCTATGTCTATTTATTAAGAATCCTCTTAAGGGAATGCTCACTATTGTTACTTATATTCCGCTACAATCGTTGCTATTAGCCATATTCCGTTACAAGAAGCATTTATAATAGCTTGCTGGGAGATCTTGGTCTTCGAAGTCAATTTGAAAATTGAATCTCGCTTCCTTTCCACTCAAAATTGATTACAAACTCTCCATCTGGACATAGAATGATCATAGCTATCATAAAGGTCGACATGGTTGTATCAATGAATGACAAGAGACATTGTATAAATGCACTCTTGTGTCAACTGCTAATCTTCGTTGAGTTTTGGGGGACCTAATATGCTATATAGCATAGTATATGATGATGGTTGAGTTTTTTGATTGCTGAAGAATACAATACATTTTAGAGTAGCAAGTATAACTTTCTCAATATTGCTAGTTTCTTAGGCCAATTGTGTGTATTTTGTAGGTAGTAACCATATCTAATCATAGAGTACAAACTTGGCTAGATATTGAGTAGTTTCTATGGGTTTCTAGAGGTCATAATGCTAAACCCAGTTTTTTCATGTTTGTTGTATTTAACACTTTATCATTGCCCCCAAGGTTCCAACCGTAAGAGATCCATTATCCTTTTGACATGCTCCATGGCTCCTTTTGAATCCAAAGGCCCAAAAGGAACTAAGAAAACATGTATATAGTATCTATATTGAGCGTGACTATAGAAACTTTAATGATAGGTCCGAAGAATGGCAAAAATGCAACTTTTTTGTACCTATTTTTTTTGCCCAAAAACAAATTAGTGAGGTAAAAGCAACCCTATGTTTTGGTCACTAACCCATTGAAGTTAACGGGGCATTTTATCTTATGTCCTACAAAAATCCCCACTCTTATTTATATGCAATCAATCGTAAGAAATTGCTGTTTTGGGAAAAATGCACTGGTCCATCAACTTTGGAGACTTGTAATGACCAAGGGATGAGAAAAATTACAAGTTTCTCATTTTTTCCATATGTAGTAGTTACTGAACTATAAGCTCATGAAAGGATTTTTCAAAAGGAGTGGATCTACTATGGTTTTGGAATTTTTTCCTAAAACCCTGAAAGGACACTTTTATGTCCTGTTAGGTTATCATTCTAGTGTTAACAACCCTATATATATATACAATTGAGCTACTATAAATGCTTTGATAGAGTAACTTAAGCATTGTTGACCTCTCGTTTCATATGCTTGCACTCGTTTCGATAGAGTAGCTTAAGCATTGTTGGCCTCCCTAAAATGATTGGATACGCATTCTCACCCGCTTGCATCACATAGCAATCAATCCCGAAGACTTTTATCTTCACATCTTCAACTATTCCAAGACACCTTGCCTTTTTTGTGCTTGGCCATCCTCATACGGATTGAAGCATTCACTGATATCTTAATGCCTACTTCTTTCATGATAGCCTCGGTCATGACACACACCAGGGCACCACCATCCACATATGCTTGCACTTCCGTCTTGTTTCCCAGCATAGCTTCCACTATTGGCACCATATCCACTAGGTGACCAACCCTCAAAGATGACACCATGCTTTGACGCTTTTCCTTCTTGGAAGGAAGCCGCGTACTCACGCACTTGGTCCACTGCCTCCTCAATTTAGCGTTCAAAGCCACCAATTGACCAAAAGATATATTTGCCTTTGGATTTCGTATGTCTTCGAAAATATCATAGTCTTCAACACCTTGGCCAAGGAGGTAGTCCTTTGGACCAATTTTCCTTCTTCGCCGACTCTTGCTACTTTCTGGTTTGTCTTCTACCTTAGCCTTACCTTTCCTTGCTCTTGTTTCCCTCTCTTCTTCTGTCTCTTTCGCCCTATCATGCCTAGATCTCTTATTGGCAAAAACATCCACATCTTGATGCTGAAGGGTAATGATGTTAATAGCCCTATCTTCTCCATTTGCAGGCAACGGTTGGAGTTGTTGTTGCGGCGGCGGTGCTTCTAGTGCCCGTTCTTGATGATTCTCTTCTATTCTTCCTTGAGCACATCCATATAAGGGGTATATCCCTCCTCTCTCTCTTGGTGGTTCAGGACAATCAGGGGCGTAGTGACCCTCTTCATCACAATTGTAGCATCTACCTTGTAGCCTTCGTCCCCTGCCACGCTCCCAGCTGGCCGCTCCTCTCTTTGGTTCCTATTCATTATGTTAATTCTTAATTATTATAACTGACCAGCAAGATCATGCAAAACCCGGGCTGTAACAGTATCTGGACCTTGAACCACTCGCTCCACTCTATCATCCGTTGTCACAGGGACCATTGGTTGCACCACAACTGGCTCAGTATATGTCAGGCCTTGCTCCCACCTTCTCTTGATCTTCTTGCTCTTGCCCTCGGCAATTTCCACAGCTCTTTCAAATGTAGCAGGCTCCTCTGGATCGACCTTCTCCCTTACGCTTGGATGGAGACAATCCATAAACTGACGCACTTTTAAGAAATCCCCTGGAGGTACTTGGGATGACGCCTGTAATTGAACCCAAATTCCTTTGAAGTGTTGCAAAAGCTCTTTAAAGTTAGCATGAACATCTTGCTGCAAACCTCTCCATTTTGATGTCGCTTCTGTTGCGGTTAGTTTCTTTCCAAACCTGTCAAAAATTGCCAGCTTCACCTGCTCCCATGTTTGCTTTTTTTCTTCCTCTAAACCTTCAAACCACTCCCGAGCTTCTCCTTTGTGCGCAAGAGAAATACATGAATCTTGGCTTCGTCATTCACAATGTGCATACCAAGTGTATGCCACTCGAAGTCCGCAATCCAGTCCTTCACATCCTCCTTCCCTGTAAACACTGGCCGACTATACGCCATCCTGTTGAAGTCCCTTCTCCCTTGCGTGAGTAATTCCACAAAACTTGAAGCCTTGCACCTCAACCAAACCACCACTTTTCTTCAATGAAGCTCGAACTTCACAGCAAAATTGCTTCACCTAGGTGCACAACCGGCAAATTTCCGCTCCCCAGCGGGATCGCCAAAGGATGATAGAGCAAAATATGCCATCCACACACTCACACACCCAGACAACTCAACACAACACAAGGAATTTACTTGAATTCCTCACCTCACTCACTACCACTCAAAAGCTCCCTAAAAACTCTACCCACAAGCTCAATTCAAACTCCAAACGCCTCGACGTACAAGCCCTTACCTGCCCGCAGACACTACAAGGTGAGTCGAGGTGATCAACACTTGAAATCACACTTGATGGTGACAAAAATATACAAGAAAAACCATCAGAAAACCAAAAACTCCATCCAAAACAGGCCACTCTCAAACCATTGCAAAAGCTTCACCAAAATCCACTCTGTTGGACTCTTTGGAGTAGCGCCAACCCTAATGGCACAGATACACGGTCACATAGTCTTGCAGAAAGCCGCACCTTCTTCCCTCAATTCCTTGCACACACATATCTATGGAAACCTCATAACTCCCATCGACTCTCCCAAGTGCAAAATTGAAGAGAGAAAGCTCTCATTCACTCCGCAACGGGATTGCACTAGACCACCTGTAGGAACCCTGCTTCCTCCCATACACATAGGGGTGAAAGTGTTGATATTGTACTTTAAAAGTTCTACCTCAGCCTCAACACTCACGGAAACATGAGTGATGTGGAAATTTGAAGCAATTTCACACCTTTTTTGACCATTTTTTGGCCCAGTTTTTGCCAGTTTTGACCCCTGGAGGACATTTTTCGCAGGAAAATACCTTAACAAACTCCAAAATTCACCAAATTTCACACGTTTGATCCTGGATACTCGAATCCCATTTCCACATCCCCACATTCCATTTTTTACCACTTCTAGGGCGATGCACGTATCACCGCAGATCATCTTCTACTTTAGGTGTCACTAAAGAGTACCTATCTAGAAAGTAGTATCATTGTTTGCCACCTTGCCATCTAGAAAGCACTATCATTGTTTGCCACCTTGCCATGTTGTCACTATCATTGGCTTTGTGTGTGTGTGTGTGTGTGTGTGTGTGTGTGTGTGTGTGAGAGAGAGAGAGAGAGAGAGAGAGAGAGAGAGAGAGAGAGAGAGAGAGAGAGAGAGACTTCTGCACCTACATGTGGAGAGGTTGAGTCTTACAAGGAGTGGAGACAGAAAAGGTAAAAAGTCCAATAGACCATACCTCTAATGGTGCAAACTTCAATGTCCATTGGTTAATGGCTCAATATTGAAAATCCACTGGAGTAGGCATAACAATAATAGCATTGAACAAGTCACCTTGCACTATGAGAGTCAGGAAGACCCACATTATACCAATGTGTGATTGCACATAGGCAATAATAAAACCACTTCAGGATGCCCATACTTAGGGGAAAGAATATGGATCAAGGAAATTGCAACATATAGCCCGAAACTTCGTCCGCCATACATATTGTATAGATATCTCAATCAAAGAAGAATCGAGCCTATGGAGGCAAACGAAGCTTTACTTGATCTCACTTTTAATTTTCCAACTCTATTCTAAAGCGAGAAACTGGTTTGTGGGCATATGCTTTAGAATTGGGGTCCCTCAAAACCCAGGTTCATAGGGACAAAGCTTAGAGATGGTGGCTGTAAAAACAGAGGTCGCCAGGAAAGAACTTGGGCAATATCACTATCTTTCTTTGGGACTACGGGTTTCACTAGATCAAAGAAGGCATAGGAGGTGTGCCTAGGAAGCGGCCAGACCATTTTAAAGACGTTTTGTGCACCTACACTCAATGCCATTAAGGTCTTGTGTTCTATAATACAAGCATTGTCCGATACAAACCCCTTGACCTCCTCAAAAGCGCCCTTAGAGGCAGTTGACAAGAAGAGGGGAAGGGTTGATCTCTAGGCCTAGAATGCAACACAAGCGGACGATATTGGGAGATGGGGTAGGCCTAAACACATTTTTCCGGTGCCATGCACCAAAGGAGACCGCTTTGCCTGCCTCCATGAGCAGGAGATAAGCTTATAAGCTACGGATGGACCCCTCATAATTCCCCTTCTAGAATTATAAGGAGATGGATTTTGGGGGGGGGGGGATAAGTCTTACTCAAGGGGAGGGGAGAAGGAGAAGGAGAAGGGATAGAGATGAAATGAGAGAAACATTTCTTCTTTGTTAGGTATATCCTTAAATAAAAAATGTCATTCACATATATATAGAGAGAGATTTTGATGAAGCCATCAGAGGTTAACATTGCTCGCATAATTTTTGTTACTCTCATCTGATGCCACTTCACATTCAATTTTTGATATTACAAAACATAAACCCTTTTAATACAAACCAGATTGTCATCGAGAATAATCTGATGAGTACTTCCTTTGGAATAAAGATTATCCTATCAAGGTATATTAAAATAAACTAATTGTAGATAGAGGTTTTTCTAAGACTTTTTGCCTGCAAGTGGCAAGTCTCTTTTTACAAAGAGTGATCGAATCCCTCACGAAAGGCATGCACTAGTTTCCAAGACATGGCACTAGAACGAACTTTAGGCTGTTGTTACAAAGAGAGGCTTAATTCCTCAAGACCTCGATCATCGCTTACATGCAAAGTCAATGCCCGAACAGGTATGAGGATAGGGCTAATGAAACTTGGAATGCCGAATCAAATTAAAGTCACCTTTGAGCAATGTTCGGAAAAAATCATTTTTCCAAACATACAAAATTCGTTTCCTTATATTTTCCAAGAGCAAATTTTACAAAATTAGGTTACTTTTTTAGGATTTACAATAATTTTCTCTATTTTGGGGAGAAATTTGTCCTTTTTCCCTTGCCCTCAACCGACATTTTTGAAATTGAAAACGGAACGGTATTAAGCTGAAACGCATACTTAAAAGATAAAGGTAACGGATGCATGAACTTATAGAGTCATCTACAGGGCTAGGACATGAAAATTTGCAACAAACAAGAAAGAAAGGCATCTACAGGGCTAGACTCTGGTGACATGAACAGAAGCACTTCTTTAATCAAGAGTTGTACGACCCACAACTCGACCAAGGTCTCATTATTATATATTATTGTTGTGTGCTTGAGGGAAGCCTATAAGCTAGGCGTGGGTTTCGTTAGAGAGGTAGAAGCCCAACTGGTCTATGGCACCAGAGCTCGCACGCCCAAAGAAGCCCAAGATGCGTGGGGCGAATGAAAGTACGTCATTGGCGGTGGGGTTGCCAGGCGGGGCAATAGTGTTGCTGGTGGCGGTGTTGAAGCCCAGAGCTACGACGCCGTAGTTGTTGTTGAAGTTGTTGGAGCTATATATGGCTCACTCTACTGAACTTGGTCTCACCTATATATTTGTATCTTGTCCTCAATATGAATCAGTCTTTGGGAGCGTATATGGTGTGTCTCTTGTCTCGTCTCTCTCTCTTTCTCTCTACATCTCAACATGGTATCAGAGCGGTAACGATCACGCGCTGATTCAATTCATGGTGACAACAGTATGTGTATGCGATTCGCATGTAAGATTCAAAATTGTTACAAATTTTATTTTTGAGCGTTGATTCTTGTTAACTGTGGTTGTTTTGTGTTAAGAAGAATATGATTAGTGTTTTATGTGGCGTTTATTTATAATCAATCTAATCGTTGATTACGTTTTCTTGTTAATGACACCCTGAACTTCATCTCAATTTTTCTTGTTGTTCTGCTCAAAATTTTGAGAAACGGGCTCTTCGTCTCCTCGAGCTTTTCGATTTGAGTTCTAGGTTTGCGTCAATCGGAGTTCGCAGCAGAAAGTTATGCTGTTTTTACTGCAATAGAGCTTGACGCAGCTTTCTTCGTCCTACTTCTTCGTGAAGCGTCCGCGATCGTTTTTCTTATTTTGGCGTTAACTTTTTCGAGAAGATTTAGCTTTTTGCTATTCGTATTGTGGCCGTCAATCTTGCGTCTCACGCCACTCTATTTTGAGGACTCGTTTATTATTAACGTCTCCTTTACCCTGTCTTTTTTGGGTGACGTCTCTCACATCTTTGGACGTTCCTTGAGCATCCTTCTTACGTTTATCGTTGACAGAATGCAGTACTCATATCTCTCTCATTCTTAATTGTGGCCTTCACCATATATGGTGTGCAGATTCTGCGATCTTATCTTATACGTCTTTTCGCAAAAAGATATGGCTATGAATATTCTCGTCAACGGCTTTCCTTCTGGCCAACGTTCTGTTCCTCCTTTCCAAGGTCAAGGATTTCCAGGCTGGAAAGCAAAGATGTTGTTAGTTCTTGAAGGCGATGAACTCTCCGATGTTGTTCTTGGAAATCGTGTTTGTCCGCCTCAGCCTGTTGATACGGATAATGATAACGTGCTTATCATTGAAGGACCTATATTTGAAGATTGGAATGTTGCCTATACGGATTGGCAACGACGTGATAAAGCAGCTCGTCGGTATATTCTTTTTGCTCTTACTGATTCCCTTTTGCTTGATATGTATGAACTGCCTACTTCCCATGACGTATGGAAGTACCTTATTGCAAACTTTCAGAAGAAATCTGTTACAGAAATACTTTATTTGAGAGGGTTGCTTAACAAGTTACAATATGAAGTTGGTACTGCCATGACGGGACATATTGAGTCTTTCAAATCTATTATTAATCAACTTGCTGCTGCCGGGGATCCTGTTCCACAAAAGCAACTGATTACACTTCTCCTTGATACGGTGAAGGACTCTTCTTATGATAACATTGTTACTATTCTCTCTAATAAAGATGGTCTTGATTTCGACCAAGCTTGCATGTCTTTAATTGAATACTCTCAACGTCAAGAACGTCGGAATGCTGGTCACAATACAGCTATGATTTCACAAGAGGAGACTGAGTCACAGCAGATGGAACGTGCTTTTTATGATCGAAGGCGTCTATTCTCTCTAGTGTTTTGTGTGACGTTTATTGCTAATCAATCTAATCGTTGATTACGTTTTCTGGTTGATGACACCCTGAACTTCATCTCAATTTTTCTTGCTGTTCTGCTCAAAATTTGGAGAAACGGGAAAAGCGCAATGGAGCATAGCGCAATGGCACTTTTCATCCAAAACTTGTTCGTCTCCTCGAGCTCTTCGATTTGAGTTCTAGGTTTGCGTCAATCGGAGTTCGTAGCAGAAAGTTATGCTGTTTTTACTGCAATAGAGCTTGACGCAGCTTTCTTCGTCCTACTTCTTCGTGAAGCGTCCGCGATCGTTTTTCTTATTTTGGCGTTAACTTTTTTGAGAAGATTTAGCTTTTTGCTATTCATATTGTGGCCGTCAATCTTGCGTCTCACGCCACTCTATTTTGAGGACTCTTTTATTATTAACGTCTCCTTTACCCTGCCCTTTTTGGGTGACGTCTCTCACATCTTTGGAAGTTCCTTGAGCATCCTTCTTACGTTTATCATTGACAGAACACAGTTCTCATATCTCTCTCATTCTCAATTGCGGCCTTCACCATATATGGTGTGCAAATTCTGCGATCTTATCTTATACGTCTTCTCGCAACAAGATATGGCTATGAATATTCTCGTCAACGGCTTTCCTTCTGGCCAGCGTTCTGTTCCTCCTTTCCAAGGTTAAGGTTTTCCAGGCTGGAAAGCAAAGATGTTGTTAATTCTTGAAGGCGATGAACTCTCCGATGTTGTTCTTGGAAATCGTGTTTGTCCGCCTCAGCCTGTTGATACGGATAATGATAACGTGCTTATCACTAAAGGACCTATATTTGAAGATTGGAATGTTGCCTATACGGATTGGCAACGACGTGATAAAGCAGCTCGTCGGTATATTATTTCTGCTCTTACTGATTCCCTTTTGCTTGATATGTACGAACTGCCTACTTCCCACGACGTATGGAAGTACCTTATTGCAAACTTTTAGAAGAAATCTGTCACAGAAATACTTTATTTGAGAGGGTTGCTTAACAAGTTACAATATGAAGTTGGTACTGCCATGACGGGACATATTGAATCTTTCAAATCTATTATTAATCAACTTGCTGCTACCGGTGATCCTGTTCCACAAAAGCAACTGATTACACTTCTCCTTGATACGGTGAAGGACTCTTCTTATGATAACATTGTTACTATTCTCTCTAATAAAGATGGTCTTGATTTCGACCAAGCCTGCATGTCTTTAATTGAATACTCTGAACGTCAAGAACGTCGTAATGCTAGTCATGATACAGCTATGATTTCACACGAGGAGAATGAGTGACAACAGATGGAACGGGCTTTTTATGGTTGAAGGCGTCCATTTCAACGAGGAAACCGCAGAGGTGGCCGTCGCGGTAATATTTTCTCTCGTCTCAAATTTCCTAATAAGCAATGTTCTTACTGCAACAGAAATGGCCATACTGAAGATGATTGTTGGGCACGTCAATATGATGAAGAACACAATATTATCACAAAACAACCACGTTTATCTAGAGACTCTTCTTCTTCTTCTTGTGAATATTGCGGACGATCTGATCATCCCACTCATATGTGCTATAAGCGTCGATTCGACACAGATCGGAATAGAGCATATGCTACTGAACATCGAAACAACATTGTACCAGAAACAAGCTGCATCCTATGTTCAGTTGCTCCAGACAGAATACTTCATGTACGTGATGGATCACTTTTTATTGTCGATTCTGGTGCTACAGGAAATATGACATATCAGTCTAAGTGGCTCCATAACTATCATCCACTGCCAGTTCAACATGTTGTTTATCTTGCTGATGATACTACTTGTCAAGTAAAGGGTATTGGAGACTTATATCTTGGTACCTTATCTTCTTCCACTCGAATTTTGCGAGGAGTATTACATGTACCAGATCTTCAACGTAATCTTCTTTCAGTTGCTAGACTTGTTGATCTTGGTCTGTTTGTTGGATTTGATTATACCAAATGCCGAATTGAGAAAGATGGACAGACTATAGCCACTGCTCCTCGAAACGGTAATTTATTTGAACTCTCTCTCAACGATGCTGTAGCAAATATTGTCACTGCTCCAGGTGATCATGATTGCAAAGTATGGCATCACCGTTTTGTTCATGCTAATTTCTCAAAACTCCTTGATCTTCAACGTCGTGATCTTGTTCATGGCATGGATCTTAAAGCCCATCCCCATATGGGAATTTGTGAATTTTGTGCTCTTGGGAAACACAATCGTAAACCCTTTCCTCTTTCAAATACAACTCATTCTCATGACATCTTGGATCTTGTCCATACTGATATATGTGGACCTCTACCTTCTTCGAGATCACAATATCGCTACTTCATTACTTTCATTGATGATTTCTCAAGGTATACGATTGTATTTCTACTTAGACAAAAATCTAAAGCCTTATCTGTTTTCAAACAATCCCACAAGGCTGCGGAACTTCAAACTGGTCGTCGCCTTAAGAAGCTTCGTAGTGACAATGGAGGCGAATATGTTTCTCGAGAGTTTGTGAGTTACTGTGCTGACACTGGAATTCATCATGAACACACTATTCCATATTCGCCTCAACAGAATGGTGTTGCTGAACGAAAGAATTGCACTATTCTCAATGCTGTAAGATGTATGCTGATTCATTCTGGCTTATCTCGTGTTTTCTGGGCTGAAGCTACTTTGACAGCAACATTTATTCAGAATCATCTTCCTACTACTGCACCCTCTGGTAAGATACCCATCACAGCATGGACAGGTTACATTCCTTCTGTATCTCATTTTCGAACCTTTGGATGTATTGCTTATATTCATGTTCCCAAAGAAACACGAACAAAGCTTGATGCTCCTGGTCTTAAAGTTATTTTTATTGGATATTCTGACACTTCCAAAGGCTACAAATTCTATGACCCTTCCTCCAAGAAAGTAACTGTGAATCGTGATGCTACTTTTAACGAACAGCTTATGGGAGGCTCATGGTCCATGGATGATTCTGATGATACTAAATCATTGCTTCAGGCTTTTCCATTTCTTTCAGAAGATGAAACACTTCCTATAGAGCAACTTTCCTCCTCACAACAATCCATTCCAAATGTTGCCAATGATGACACTGACAAATAAATGCAGTACTAGTTACTTGAATGGTCATCGAGGTGCCGACACGTCCCCCGTGCATAGTCGTTGTTCCATTCGCATACACCACCTCCAGACCTCGCAGATAGTCAGGCATATAATAGAGGGTCACACGCGTTATCCCGCCGGTGCTCCATCCATCATCGAACGCTTTGCCACCCAGGGCTCCCCACGGACCCACAACGGCGGGCTTCGACGTCGCCTGCACCAGTATAATATCATCCATCAGTATAAGTTGATGATCATACACTCTCTCTCTCTCTCTCTCTCTCTCTCTCTCTCTCTCTCTCTCTCTCTCTCTCTCACTCACACACACACACACACACACACACACACACACACACACACACACACACACAAGCCGGCCTAGCTAGATTATACGATAATACCGCCATGCTGCTGCTTGCAAGCTTGCGCTACTTCGAAGTAGAAGGAGGAGCTGGACGTCGACGTTGTCTTAAAATGAAAAGGGAAGGCCGCAGCAGGCATTTTAAGGGCCCGGGCTTGGGGCAGCCCTTGCACGGTGCTTGCAACTACAGTCAATGTACGTGATCGATTCCTGTAGCATCGCAACGTGGCATTTTTCCGCGTGATTGTACTTAAGTACCGCCTGGCATTTCTCCGCGTGATTGTACTGCAATACCCCCACTTGACATAAAGTAATGGAAATAAAAGTGTGCTACATAGCTTCACTAAAGCATTTTCCCTAACCCAACAAATTGAGGGCACCTAATCCCGTTTTGCGAAAAAAATTTGAAGCCATTCCCATTTTGCGGACAAAATTAAGGGCACTCTTCCCGTTTTGTCTCACTGGGCTTAGTACGAAAAACTGCGAACCTGCCTTGGCCTAGAGAAATACAACAAAATTCAGAGAATTCTACCGTAAAAATCGGCATTTACTCAACATCCATACAAAATACACGCTTGGGTTGCTAAAATGATTTTTATTGAGCATTGGTCTAGGCACTAGCCTGCTTACTTACACAATGATTTTTATTGAGCATTGGTCTACGCACCAGCCTGCTTACATACACTTGACACGGATGAGCATCTAATCAAGTTTAAGCTACATTGTCCAATAGGGCGTTTATCTCAAAGCATTCATGGGGGACTCTCCACACTATCTCGCCCGGGCATCTCAAATGGGATCGATGACTGAGGTGATCTGGGCCGTCAGATGCGCATTTGGTAAATTCGGGGAGAAAAGTAAATTCGGGTAGGCTTGTAAATTCGGGTCGATCCGCACCCCATGTCTTGAACCTCCGACCTCCCCACCACAATCCATGTGCACGAACCACTACGCCTTCATGTGTACGTTGAAATATAGGAGATTCGAGTATGTCATTTTGTAAATCTGGGCTGATTAGTACATTCGGGGAAAATTTGTAAATTCGGACACATTGGTAAATTCGGGGCAACCTCAGATCTGACGGTCCATGATTGACGCGCGCTGCCTTTTCCTCCTCCACCATTGATCCCATTTTACCATGCCCGTGTGATATAGTGATGAGGGGGAACTCTCTTGTAGTAATACGAAGATGTCACTTCCATGCACGTAAACTGCATTGTTTTATCCCTTTGTAAAATTTGCATTCTTTTATTTGAAAACCCCCTTATTGTACACTCACATGATACCATAAGGTAACCTGGTGAAGACCTTGGGAAAGGATTAATCTTATTATTTTCTACTTATGAAAATGTTCTTTAGACAGTGCACCCACTTCTCTTTCGATCAATTCACCCTACAGAATTTCATGAGGGGAGTGATCCAATCTGCTTTGCAAATAAGCTTCTTATAAGTTCCTAGTGTTTTTGGTAGTGCAAAAGTTATGTCCTTGACCAATGCCAAGCTTTCCATACTTGCTTTCAATACAATAGCCTTTCATTTAGATTCAAATTATGTTGCACCACCCATTGGTCCACATCCTTCCAACAAAAGTTGACGTATCTCAAGGTCTCCCCCTCTAATGATGATGCCACGTTGTCGCCACTTTATCAATATCTCACCCACTTTATCGATCTCCAACTTTTAAAGAATTCCACCTTGAAGCAACCATTTTTCCATGCACGATAGACTCCTTCCATGGGCCTTCTTGTAAAGTAAGCTCTACTTTGTCAAGCATATCCCAAGCCATGGCTGCCCAATCCGACCCATGATGTGTAAAGGATACTATCTGGTTTGCACAGAAGGCTTTTATGTATATCATTAGGTGTAGGATTCCAATTCCACCTTGGTTCTCACCACCCATTTCCATTTCCCCCACTACCATGGAGTTGTGTTGTTTGTGTTGTTTCTTGATAGGAATGGTTTGATGGGTTTTAGAAATTATTTTCAATTGTGGACCAATTGCATTCGTTCATGTTTAAGATAGACGAGACAAATAATATTTTGATCGTTTAATGGGCTTGAAAAATTCTTTCCAATTGCGTTTGTCCATTTTCAAGATATAGGACACGAAGAATATTTATTCAATAATCAAGGAGTTAACCACAATCACTCAGCTAGGAAAGGGGAGGAGTATGTACTCCCACCTTCTAATCTTACTATTGATCTTGTTTAGGTTCCAGCTAGATTGAGGTCAAATGTTTGCCTGTCTAATATGTCCACCCCTAGTGATGCACTGAGGTGTCTGAACATTATGCCTTTTAAAAAAATATCCCTTGTTATTTTGGGACATTTTCAATCAGTGAGATCAATCTTAATTTTTAAATGTTTTACTAAGAGCCAGATCCAGTTGCAAATATTTGGACAAGGCTAAAAGCAAGATTTTTGGTAACAAAAAGGACCCTTTTTTATTCCACCCTGACTGGAACTTAGCCACATAGACTTTGGAATTTTTGAGGGAATCGAGTGGTTGCACAACGTTATACTTTTTAATATTGAATCCAAATGAAGAAATTTTTAAAGTGT
The DNA here is from genome assembly GCF_014529385.1 of Adiantum capillus-veneris. NCBI lineage: Eukaryota > Viridiplantae > Streptophyta > Polypodiopsida > Polypodiales > Pteridaceae > Adiantum > Adiantum capillus-veneris. The sequence goes on from NC_140945.1 coordinate 78,734,597, forward strand.
GACCATATGTGTAAAACAACTTTAATGTGATGGGCTCATTATTTTATGGAGTGGAGAATGTTTCAACTCGTGGGAGAGACGGGTGGGTATCATTCAAGGCCGATTTTATAAGTGTTTTTGCATTGCTCTTTAGGTTTGATAGTTTAGGGTTTAGGGGTTTTTAAATTCTAACATAATGGATTCTTTGTATGTATTGACAGTGGTCGATGATAGGACGTGACCCCACACCGTACGAGCGCGAGTACGCAGGCAGTAAGGGCTTAAACGCCCTGATGGACATTCTGAGTTCTCGCGGCAGCATGGTTAGTATTAGGGTTTACTCTTTTCTATTTGTTATATTGTTTTATAATTATATATTTATACTTACAAAAAGCTGTCTTATTGTCTTTTTTTCCAGAATCCGACAGATACGCATGGACGCGATGAGACGTCTTATTAGACGATGTCTGTCTAGCCGTAGCTAGATAGCATTACTTGCCTTTTGTCATAGCACATGTATCATGAGATGATGTTTATACACCTTTTTGTAACTATTAGAAAACCATGTATATTTTTTCAATAATGACAATGGTGTTGTAACTATTACATTTGCAAAGTTTAACAATCAAGTGATTTTGCCAATTATGTGTACAATTGTCATTAATTTACTTTCATCAATTTACTTTTGTAAGTTTTGTATCTTTATTATGCAAACAATACTATGGATGATGGACTTAATGGTTATATTGTCTTGTGGGTGACTACCTTGGGTCTATATCTAAGGGGTATCTAAGCTTGCACTTTCTTTCAAAGGTGAATCTGGGCTTATCTTGGATTCATTTAGGTTTACTCAATTATTGAAACATTCAATATGGTTGATGGGGGTAGGACATTTCACAAAAACAAAATTCTCTCAGGTGTCGCAATGAGCATCGCTATATAAGGCTCTACATCGTCGCTATAAATGTCGCTATAGGTGGCCTGTAAACGTTGCTATGATCGTCACTATAGGCGTCGCTATATAGCGATGGTTATAGCGACGTTCTCGTATCGATGTTGTTAGCGACGGTTTTAGCGACGCCCGGGAGTATAAAAACCCAATGTATTTCCGTTGCTAACAACGTTACAAGTGCACATAACCTCTTGTAGTGCACCCTTGGTGATGCACTGAGGTGTTTGAACACTATGTCTTTTTTAAAAAAATCCCTTGTTATTTTGAAACATTTTCAATGAGTGAGATCAATCTTAATTTTTAAATGTTTCACTAAGAGCTAGATGCAGTTGCAAATATTTGGACTTTTGGAGGGAATCCAGTGGTTGCAAAACGTTATACTTTTTAATATTGAAGCCAAATCAAGAAATTTTTAAAGTGTGACCACATGTGTAAAACAACTGTAAGGTGATGGGCTCATTATTTTTTGGAGTGGAGAATGTTTCAACTTCTGGGAGAGAGTCAAGTAGTGCCATTTAAAAAAGGTTTCTGTTGAGCTTGCTTGCAATCACTCTATCAACAGTAGATTTCTCTATTCTTGTGGTGGGTAGAACTCTAGCTCTGATAGTGCTCTACCCTAGTTGTGCTAGTTCTCTTTCCTTTAAGGGAGCTGATAGTGTCATTCCATGAGGCCCCATTACACAAGTGTGCTTATCTGGTCCCAAACCAAAACCAAAGGGGAAGGATAGTGAGATGAAATCCCTTTCGAGTATGAACGAGACAATGACACCTAGCATGGATGTGGAAGATAAAAGCATCCCGAAGACAAGGACAAGTGCTAAGAAGATTGTGTCCATGGAACGTTCACAACAAGCATCTGCCCTTTTCGATGAAGAGGGTCCAAGCGAGTCCGCGGGGAGGCAAAGAGTTGAACATTGAATATCCCTAATTGATCACACGAGATAAGTTTATACAGAGGGCACCAAGGTGCTATATGTAGAGATACTATATATAGCTCAACACCCCTACTCAAATGAAGGTCAATCCCTTGGGGGCTCAAAGGAAAAACCCATAGATCTATATACACCCACCGTTATATTAAAATATTTCAAATATACATTTACAATGTTCAAAGGAGCTACATCACTCTTGTTTTATAATATGCTCTTTCAAGGTTCTTATAAACCCTCTATATATATATACACACACACACACACACAATTGAGCTACTATAAATGGTTTGAAAGAGTAGCTTAAGCATTGTTGACCTCTCGTTTCATATGCTTGCACTCGTTTCGATAGAGTAGCTTAAGCATTGTTGGCCTCCCTAAAATGATTGGATACGCATTCTCACCGGCTTGCATCACGTAGAAATCAACCAAGCACTCAATCCCCAAGACTTTTATCTTCACCTCTTCAGCTATTCCAAGACAGCTTGCCTTTTTGTGGTTGGCCATCCTCATACGGATGGAAGCATTCACTGACATCTTAACGCCTGCTTCTTTCATGATAGCCTCGGTCATGACACACACCTGCGCACCACCATCCACATATTCTTGCACTTCCGTCTTCTTTCCCAGCATAGCTTCAACTATTGGCACCATATCCACTGGGTGACCAACCCTCAAAGATGACACCATGCTTTGATGCTTTTCCTTCTTGGAAGGAAGCCGCATACTCACACACTTGGTCCACTGCCTCCTCAATTTAGCGTTCAAAGCCACCAATTGACGAAAAGATATATTTGCCTTTTGATTTCGTATGTCTTCGACAATATCATACTCTTCAACACCTTCGCCAAGGAGGTAGCCCTATGGACCAATTTTCCTTCTTCGCCGCCTCTTGCTACTTTGTGGTTTGTCTTCTACCTTAGCCTTTCCTTTCCTTGCTCTTGTTTCCCTCTCTTCTTCTATCTCTTTCTCCCTATCATGCCTAGATCTCTTACTGGCCAAAACATCCACATCTTGATGCTCAACAGTAATGATGTTAATAGCCCTACCTTCTCCATTTGCAAGCAATGGTTGGAGTTGTTATTGATGATCTCTTCTATTTTCTTCCTCGAACACGTCCATATAAGGGGCATATCCCTCCTCTCTCTCTTGGTGGTTCAGGACAATCAAGGGCGTAGTGACCCTCTTCATCACAATTGTAGCATCTACCTTGTAGCCTTCGTCCCCTGCCTCTCCAAGCTGGCCGCTGATCTCTTTGGTTCCTATTCATTATGTTAATTCTTAATTCTTGCAACTGACCAGCAAGATCATGCAAAACCCGGGCAGTACCCCCACTTGACATAAAGTAATGGAAAGAAAAGCGTGATGTAGAGCTTGACAAAAGCATTTTCCCTAACCCAACAAATTAAGGGCACCTCTTCCCGTTATCTGGACAAATTTTGAAGACATTCCCGTTTTGCGAACAAAATTAAGGGCACTCTTCCAGTTTTGTCGCACTGGGCTTAGTACAAAAAACTGGGCCTAGAGAAATACAACAAAATTTAGACAATTCTACCGTAAAAATCGGCATTTACGCAACATCCATAGAAAATACACGCTTGGGTTGCTAAAATTATTTTTATTGAGCATTGGTCTAGGCACCAGCCTGCTTACGTAGACAATGATTTTTATTGAGCATTAGTCTACGCACCAGCCTGCTTACATACACTTGACACGGAAGATCATCTAAGCAAGTTTTAGCTACATTGTCCAATAGGGCATTTATCTCAAAGCATTCATGGGGGACTCTCCACACTATCTCGCCCAGGCATCTCAAATGGGATGGACGATCGAGGTGATCTAGGCCGTCAGATGCGCATTTGGTAAATTCGGGGAGAAAAGTAAATTCGGGTAGGCTTGTAAATTCGGGTCGATCCGCACCCCATGTCTTGAACCTTCGATCTCCCCACCACGAGTCATGTGCATGAACCACTACACCCTCATGCGTACGTTGAATGTCATATTGTAAATCTAGGCCGATTAGTAAATTCGGGGCAAAATTGTAAATTCGGACAAACTGGTCAATTCGGGGCAACCTTAGATATGATGGTTCATGATTGACGCACCCCGCCTTTTCCTCCTCCACCATAACATTACTTGTGAGACTCTATTGCTCAATGGCTGAAAATAGGGTTTAGTGGAACAAAATTGAGTGTCGTTGATATCATACCTTTGAAAAATATTTGGAATGCAATTTGTCAAAGTCCCAAAAGAAAATATTACAATACTATATATTATTGCATACATCTTTGAAAGAAGAACATCAAATTACAAATTTGGACAAGTTTTGACACAAACTACAAGGTCCCCACTATTTCATTGGTACCAATAAAGGGGAAAGGATTCGTCCTTTTTTCGTACAAACAAACCCTGCTTTCAATACAATAGCATTTCATTTAGATTCAAATTATGTTGCACCACCCATTGGTCCACATCCTTCCAACAAAAGTTGTCGTTGTCCCATGAACATGCCACCTTTGATATTCCTTCGTTATTCATATTTATGGAAACATTTATCCAAAACCTAACATGTTCCTAGGTTGGACAGCTAAGGAGACCAGTGAAAGATGGAGCACGTGACGTATCTAAAGGTCTCCCCCTCTTATGATGATGCCACTTTGTCGCCACTTTATCGATCTCCCACTTTTAAAGAATTCCACCTTGAAGCAACCATTTTTCCATGCACGATAGACTCCTTCCATGGGCCTTCTTGTAAAGTAATCTCTACTTTGTCAAGCATATCCCAAGCCATGGATGCCCAATCCGACCCATGATGTGTAAAGGATACTTCCTGGTTTGCACAGAAGGCTTTTATGTATAGCATTAGGTGTAGGATTCCAATGCCACCTCGGTTCTCACCACCCATTTCCATTTCCCCCACTACCATGGAGTTGTGCTGTTTGTGTTGTTTCTTGATAGGAATGGTTTCATGGGTTTTAGAAATTATTTTATGTATAGCATTAGGTGTAGGATTCGAATGCCACCTTGGTTCTCACCACCCATTTCCATTTCCCCCAATACCATGGAGTTGTGTTGTTTGTGTTGTTTCTTGATAGGAATGGTTTGATGGGTTTTATAAATTATTTTCAATAGTGGACCAATTGCATTCGGTCATGTTTAAGATAGACGAGACAAATAATATTTTGATCGTTTAATGGGCTTTAAAAATTCTTTCCAATTGTGTTTGTCCATTTTCAAGATAGAGGACACGAAGAATATTTATTCAATAATCAAGGAGTTAACCACAATCACTTAGCTAGGAAAGGGGAGGAGTATGTACTTCCACCTTCTAATCTTACTATTGATCTTGTTTAGGTTCCAGCTAGATTGAGGTCAAATGTTTGTATGTCTAATATGTCCACCCCTAGTGATGCAGTGAGGTGTCTGAACGCTATGCCTTTTAAAAAAATATCCCTTGTTATTTTGACACATTTTCAATGAGAGAGATCAATCTTAATTTTTAAATGTTTCACTAAGAGCCAGATGCAGTTGCAAATATTTGGATAAGGCTAAAAGCAAGATTTGTGGTAACAAAAAGGACCCTTTTATATTCCACCCTGACTGGGACTTAGCCACATAGCCTTTGGAATTTTGGAGGGAATCCAGTGGTCGCACAACGTTATACTTTTTAATATTGAAGCCGAATGAAGAAATTTTTAAAGTGTGACCATATGTGTAAAACAACTGTAACATGATGGGCTCATTATTTTCTAGAGTGGAGAATGTTTCAACTTGTGGGAGAGACGGGTGGGTATCATTTGAGGCCGATTTTATAAGTGTTTTTGCATTGCTCTTTAGGTTTGATAGTTTAGGGTTTAGGGGTTTTTAAATTCTAACATACTGGGTTCTTTGTATGTATTGACAGTGGTCGATGACAGGACATGACCCCACACCGTACGAGCGCGAGTACACAGGCAGGAAGGGCTTAAACGCCCTGATGGACATTCTGAGTTCTCGTGGCAGCATGGTTAGTTATAGGGTTTACTCTTTTCTATTTGTTGTATTGTTTTATAATTATATATTTATACTTATAGAAAGTTGTCTTATTGTTTTTTTTTGCAGAATCCGATAGATACGCATGGATGCGATGAGATGTCTGATAAGACGATGTCAATCTAGCCGTAGCTAGATAGCATTACTTTCCTTTTGTCATAGCACATGTATCATGAGATGATGTTTATACGTCTTTTTGTAACTATTAGAAAACCATGTATATTTTTTCAATAATGACAATGGTGTTGTAACTATTACATTTGCAAAGTTTAACTATCAAGTGATTTTGCCTATGATGTGTACAATTGTCATTGATTTAGTTTCATCAATTTACTTTTGTCAGTTTTGTATCTTATTCTGCAAACAATACTATGGATGATGGAGTTAATGGTTATATTGTCTTGTGGGTGACTAGTCACCTTCGGTCTCTATCTAAGCTTGCACTTTCTTTCAAAGGTGAATCTGGGCTTATCTTGGATTCATTTAGGTTTACTCAATTATTGAAACATTCAATATGGTTGATGGGGGCAGGGCATTTCACCAAAAAAAAAATCTCTCAGGTGTTGCAATGAGCATCACTATATAAGGCTCTGCATCGTCGCTATAGGTGGCCTGTAAATGTTGCTATGATCGTCACTATAGGCGTCGGTATATAGCGATGGTTATAGCGACGTTCTAGTATCGACGCTGTTAGCGACGCTTTTAGCGATGCCGGGGAGTATAAAAACCCAATGTATTTCCATCGCTAACAACGTCACAAGTGCACACAACCTCTTGTACTGCACCCCTGGTGATGCACTGAGGTGTTTGAACACTATGCCTTTTAAAAAAATATCCCTTGTTATATTGTAATATTTCAATAAGTGAGATCAATCTTAATTTTTAAATGTTTCACTAAGAGCTAGATGCAGCTGCAATATTTGGACTTTTAGAGGGAGTCTAGTGGTTGCAAAACGTTATACTTTTTAATATTGAAGCCAAATGAAGAAATAATTAAAGTGTGACCATATGTGTAAAACAACGGTAAGGTGATGGGCTCATTATTTTTTGGAAGTGGAGAATGTTTCAACTTGTGGGAGAGAGTCAAGTAGTGCCATTTTAAAAAGGTTTCTGTTGAGCTTGCTTGCAATCACTCTATGAACGGTAGATTTCTCTATTCATGTGGTAGGTGAAACTCTCGCTCTAATAGTGCTCTACCCTAGTTGTGCTCGTTCTCTTTCCTTTAAAGGAGCTGATAGCGTGGTTCCATGACGACCCCATTACGCAAGTCTGCTCATCTGGTCCCAAACCAAAACCAAAGGGGAAGGATAGTGAGATGAAATCCCTTTCGAGTATGAACGAGACAATGAAACCTAGCATGGATGTGGAAGATAAAAGCATCCCGAAGACAAGGACAAGTGCTAACAAGATTGTGTCCATGGAAGCATTTGCCCTTTTCGATGAAGAGGGTCCAAGCAAGTCCATGAGGAGGCAAAGAGTTGAACCTTGGCCAAGGAGGTAGTCCTTTGGACCAATTTTCCTTCTTCGCCGCCTCTTGCTACTTTCTGGTTTGTCTTCTACCTTAGCCTTTCCTTTCCTTGCTCTTGTTTCCCTCTCTTCTTCTGTCTCTTTCTCCCTATCATGCCTAGATCTCTTATTGGCAAAAACATCCACATCTTGATGCTGAAGGGTAATGATGTTAATAGCCCTATCTTCTCCATTTGCAGGCAACGGTTGGAGTTGTTGTTGCAACGACAGTGCTTCTAGTGTCCGTTCTTGATGATTCTCTTCTATTCTTCCTCGATCACATCCATATAAGGGGTATATCCCTCCTCTCTCTCTTGGTGGTTCAGGACAATCAGGGGCGTAGTGACCCTCTTCATCACAATTGTAGCATCTACCTTATAGCCTTCGTCCCCTACCAGGCTTCCAGTATTCACTCTTCCAAGTGCAAAATTGAAGAGAGAAAGCTCTCATTCAATCCGCAACGGGATTACCTAAACGATATCCAAAAATCACCAAATTTCACACGTTTTATCCTCGATACCCAAATCCCATTTTCACATCCCCAAATTCCATTTTTTACCACTTCTAGGGCGATGCACGTATCACCGCAGATCAGGCATATCCAAGGCCCCGATACCCTATACGGGCATGTACATGTGTCCGACTGCCGACACGCAAGCACGCATATTTACAATGTGCACACGTTGCACCTTTTTTTGAACTTGAAACCACTTTGCAAAGCTCCCAAATTCATGTATTTATATCTTTTTTTACATATGACCATGCATATAAACGCTACTTTGTACACCCCAAAAGAGGTCTATTATCATTGCCCACCCTCTAGGTAGAGCATTTATGCTCAACCAAGAGACTATTTGCATCTGGAACCACATCCCTTGCAAAATATTTCTTCAGTCTATAACCATTTGTTCTGTAGCTCAAACGTTCACCAGACAATTTTTCCAACTCATAGGTGCCATTAGAAAATACATGCTTCACTCTGTATGGACCCAACCATTTGTCCCTCAATTGCTGAAAAGTAAACTCCAAGCAAGAATCATATTTCATCACCAAATCTCCTTCACTCTATATGGACCCAACCATTTGTCCCTCTTATTAATTTTCTCCATCCTTGTATCTGCTTGTTGAAGATAATAATCACTGGCTTTCTCTCTATTCATTCGCAGCAACTCTAGAGAAAGAATTCTTTCTTGCAGCTTGTCATTATGCTCACCTTGCATTCTGCACAAAAACTTCAAGGCATCCAACTGCACTTGTATGGGCATAAGAGCTTCTTTTCCATAAACAAGTTCATATGGTGTAAACTGTGTTGACACTCTATACGCAGTTCTATAAGCCCACAAACACTTTTCCAAGTCCAAGTCCCACTCTTTAGGATGCTCTCTAGCATACTTTGATAGCATCTTCACAATTTGACCATTGCAGTTCTCAACCAACCCATTGCATTGTGGGTAGTAAGGAGAAGAATGCCTATGCTGAATTTTCAATTTCTCCCTGAGAGCAGCAACAAGTTTTCCCCTAAATCCTGGTCCACGATCAGAAATAATAACCATAGGAGCTCCAAACCTACAACACACCTGTTCATATAAAAAAGAGGCCACTCTTCCTGCAATTACATCTTTTACTACTCTTGCCTCCACCCATTTTGTCAAATAGTTCACAGCCACAAGGATATACCTTTTACCATTGTTGGTCCTTGGCATTGGACCTACAGCATCTACTCCCCATTTTGCAAATGCATCAAAAGACATTATAGCTTTCTGAGGCTCAGCCAAAAGCTTCCGATTTGCAAACACTTGGCATTCATGGCATGACTTGCACCAAAAATACGCATCTCTCATCATAGAGGGACAACAGTAACTTGCTCTCAAAACATGAAAGACAACATGATCCTTGCCTTGACGTCCTGTTTTTTCATGGCAGTGCTCCAAAATCAAGCCTATCTCTTCTTTGTATGGCACTTTTCTCAAAATGCTATCCTTGCCATAAAGCATGAGATCCTCACCTACCAATGTGTAGTTTCTTGATTTTGCAACTATTCTCTTATGCCGAACCTTTGACATGCCGTTTGGACATTGCCCTTTACTAAGAAATACTTCTACATCTTGCAATGATTCCCTTCCTGCATACAAGGCTTCCTTGACCTTTAAAGGAGCTACCAAGGCATCCAACTTGTCCCTAGCCAAATCATCAGCTTCTTTATTCTGCTCACGAGGAACATGCTTAAACTCTATCTTCTCAAACTCATGCAAAAGCTTCTTGATGCCATAGAACCACTTCTTCAAATCGTCTTTCTTAACATTCCACAAACCAAGCAACTGATTCATGACTAGCAATGCATCCCCTTTTGCAATGATCCTCTTCAGTCCAAACTCAACACACTGCTTCAACCCAAGGAAAAGCGTGAGATACTCGGCCTCATTGTTACTTTCAGCTTCATCAAGATCGTAAGCTCTAGAAAAGATCACATCGCCTTTTGGGTTCGTAATGACTACCCCACCACTTACCTTTTGAAGAAATTTCTTGTATGCACCATCAAACATCATTGTATACGCATCTGTAATATCTACTTCCTCTTCATGATCATCATTACCAACCCCCCCCCTTATGTACCACTATGTTTGCCAAGTGAGCTTTAACACAATGATCCACTTTAAACTCAAACTCATACTCTTGAAGCTCCCAAGTCCACTTTAAGATGCGCTTGCTAGGCTTCAAATGTTGTACTACATCCAGCAAAAGATTCGATGTGGTGAGCACATACTAGAACTTTTGGGGCAACAAATAGGTTTTAAACCTTCGACAAGCAAGAACCAAGGCGAATACCCATTGTTCCATTTTCGTGTAGGAGAGCTCGCTTACATTCTTCATCTTGCTCTCAAAATAAACTGGCTTCAAGTTCCTTCCTTGCTTTTGTAAGAGAACCGACCCAAAAGCTACTGACCCCACACTAAAAGATACATAGAAAATTGACTGCAAGTCAAGAGGACTCACTGTTGGTAAAGCACACAATACCTCCTTGATGCCATCAAAAGCCTGTTGCATGTCTTCATTCCATTCAAACCCTTGAACTCTTTGACTCAATTTCTGGAGAGGATACACATACTGACATAGCATCCAGAAAAAACGTGACAAGTACCTGAGCTTATGCACAAATGATGCCAAATCCTTTGTGTTGCAAGGCGGATCCATAAGCAATAAAGCCTTAACTTTCTCTGGGTCAACTTCTATTCCATTTTGGGAAACCACATGTCCTAGCAAATGGACTCTGGCATGAGCAAGCTTACACTTCTTTGGGTTGAGTTGCCCACCCTCTTGTTGAAGCCTTTCAAAACTCAACCTCAGCTTCTCCAAATGTGTGACCCTTGAGCTATAACACCCAATGTCATCCATGAAAACATGAATGAACTTACCCAAGTAGGGACCAAACACTCTATTCATCCATCCTTGGAAGGTAGCATCCATTCTTGGGCACAATGAAAACTGAAGAGACCCATTCGGACTCCTCCACTCGAAAGATGAAATCTGCTTCCAAAAGCTTCGTCACCTCTTCATGAAGTGCGTTCTCATGAATGACCCCCAACTTCCTAAGCTTTTGAACCTTTGGCTTGGCGCCTTCTTTTAGATTGATTCTATGCTCGACTCCTTTCGCTCCTTGCAACTCTGTATATTCAGTGGGGCGAATAGCTTTGGAAACTCTGTAAACATGTCTTCATACTCCTTTTTTTCTTTTTTTTGTCAATTCCTCTCCTAGAATGCTCCTTACATTCACTTTGGCAGGCTCTACAATTGCTTTTCGACAATCCTTCTCCTCCTTGACCTTCACATCATGCATCGATGCTTCATTTTTAACACTTATCCCAAAAAGATCAGGACTTAATTCCATCAAGCCTTCATCTACACTTTTCTCTGATGATGTAGACGAAGCATCACTATCGTATGATGTGGTTTCCGTCGAATCCGTATCTTGCATCTCCACTAGGGCCTGTGTACAGCTCTCGTGTGTCTTCATGTTGTAGACAATGGTATTTCCTTTCTCTTTGTCGGGGATGGTGATCAAGACCGTGTCCCAATCCTGCTTAGCACCAAGGGTTATAAGCCATGGCCTCCCTAAAATGATTGGATACGCATTCTCACCCGCTTGCATCACATAGCAATCAACCAAGCACTCAATCCCCAAGACTTTTATCTTCACATCTTCAGCTATTCCAAGACACCTTGCCTTTTTGTGGTTGGCCATCCTCATCCGGATCGAAGCATTCACTGACATCTTAATGCCTACTTCTTTCATGATACCCTCGGTCATGACACACACCTAGGCACCACCATCCACATATGCTTGCACTTACGTCTTCTTTCCCAGCATAGCTTGAACTATTGGAACCATATCCACTAGGTGACCAACCCTCAAAGATGACACCATGCTTTGACGCTTTTCCTTCTTGGAAGGAAGCCGCGTAGTCACGCACTTGGTCCATTGCCTCCTCAATTTAGCGTTCAAAGCCACCAATTGACCAAAAGATATATTTGCCTTTTGATTTCGTATGTCTTCGACAATATCATAGTCTTCAACACCTTGGCCAAGGAGGTAGTCCTTTGTACCAATTTTCCTTCTTCGCCGCCTCTTGCTACTTTCTGGTTTGTCTTCTACCTTAGCCTTTCCTTTCCTTGCTCTTATTTCCCTCTCTTCTTCTTTCTCTTTCTCCCTATCATGCGTAGATCTCTTATTGGCCAAAACATCCACATCTTGATGCTCAAGGGTAATGATGCTAATAGCCCTACCTTCTCCATTTGCAAGCAACGGTTGCAGTTGTTGTTGCGGTGGCGGTGCTTCTAGTGCCCGTTCTTGATGATTCTCTTCTATTCTTCCATGACCACGTCCATATAAGGGGTATATCCCTCCTCTCTCTTGGTGGTTCAGGACAATCAGGGGCATAGTAACCCTCTTCATCACAATTGTAGCATCTACCTTGTAGCCTTCGTCCCCTGCGTGTTGGCTACTCCTCTCAACCTGGTTTCAACCTAGTTGGTTGTCTCCATTCCATATCGAGTATCTGGCTGGATAATCAATGATTGAGTCATCGTTTGTCTTCAGTCGTGGGCGACTGTCTGTAAGTGGTTGGGGGACAGCACCTCACTCTTACTGTTGCTATTCATCCCTCGTAGGATGGGCAGCTTACAAGCATTCTATTTAGCACTAAAGGATATGCAAAGTGCATACGTTAGAAAGCAGTGAAACAACTAGATTGGTTACCTTTCTGGTTTGGAGTTTGCTTCATATGATGAAAGACATGTTACGGCTAGTTCTAGTCTCTGCCTGTTATTCTCAAGTTATCAACCTTAATCATCAGTGTGGATGGGGTTGACTATTGGCAAGAAAGCACCGCAAGTCAAGGACTTGGTTGCTGCTGATGAGTATGTCAGCATAGTACTTTCATGGAAAGATGTGTTGAGGTTATATTGCACATTCCAGTACCTTCAGAAAGTCTGAAACCTGGGTATGCATTCAAACACCTCTTAGTTGTGATAACTCGTTTAGCATTCTCAAGTGAGTTCTAAATGGAGCCTTCACACTCTTTTGATTATGAGTCAGTTAACCAAGACGGTTGCACAGGGACAACAATGTAGAAAATCAAGATGTTACTATTGATTTCATTGAACCTTCCAATGAACCGGGTTCCTATTCAACGAACAGTTGGATCCATGAGGGATGCCACGATGGAAAACATTAGTGTTCTTATGAAGATACTAGCACTTGTGTTTTCGAGGACAAAAATGATTCTCCAAGGGGGGAGTATTAATGTCATGCCAAGGGTAGGACTAGATGGGTACGGCCCGGGCAATGTGCCAGACACACATGCAGTAAAGGGGTCTATATATGGAAGAGGCCCAGGAGCCTATATATAGGATGGTTGGGAGGTTATTCGCATGTCTGTCTACCCGCGGGTCTTACACTCTTTGGTTCCTATTCATTATGTTAATTATTAATTCTTGCAACTGACCAGCAAGATCATGCAAAACCCGGGCCGTAACAGGATCTGGACCATGAACCACTCGCTCAACTCTATCATCCGTTGTCACAGGGACCATTGGTTGCACCACAACTGGCTCAGTATGTGTCAGGCCTTGCTCCCACCTTCTCTTGATCTTCTTGCTCTTGGCCTCGGCAATTTCCATAGCTCTTTCAAATGTAGCAGGCTCCTCTTGATCGACCTTCTCCCTTACACTTGGATGGATACAATCCATAAACTGACGCACTTTAAAGAAATCCCCTGGAGGTACTTGGGATGTTGCCTCTAATTGAACCCAAAGTCCTTTGAAGTGTGCAAAACCTCTTTAAAGCTAGCATGAACATCTTGCTGCAAACCTCTCAATTTTGTCGTCGCTTCTGTTGCGGTTAGTTTCTTTCCAAACCTGTCAAAAATTGCCAACTTCACCTGCTCCCATGTTTGCTTTTTTTCCTCCTCTAAACCTTCAAACCACTCTCGAGGTTCTTCTTTGAGCGCAAGAGGAAATACATGAAGCTTGGCTTCGTCATTCACAATGTGCATACCAAGGGTATGCCACTCGAAGTCCGCAATCCAGTCCTTCACATCCTCCTTCCCTGTAAATAGTGGCTGACTATACGCCATCCCTTTAAAGTCCCTTCTCCCTTGCGTGAGTAATTCCACAAAATTTGAAGTCTTGCACCTCAACCAAACCACCACTTTTCTTCAATGAAGCTCAAACTTTATAGCAAAACCGATTCACCTGAGTCCACAACCGGCAAATTTCCGCTCCCCAGCGGGATCGCCAAAGGATGATGGAGCAAAAGACGCCGTGCGCACACTCACACACCTAGACAACTCAAGACAACAGAAGGTATTTACTTAAATTCCTCACCTCACTCACTACCACTCAAAACCTCACTAAAAACTCTACCCACAAGCTCAATTCAAACTCCAAACGCCTCGACCTACAAGCTCTTGCCTGCACGAAGACACTACAAGGTGAGTCGAGGTGATCAACACTTGAAATCACGCTCATTGATGACCAACATATACAAGAAAAACCATCAAAAAACCAAAAAATACAGCCACAAAAGGAAACTCTCCAACCATTTCAAAAGCTTCACCAAACTCCACTCTGTTGGACTCTTTGGAGTAGCGCCAACCCTAATGGCACCGATATAGGGTCACATAGTCTTGCAGAAAGCCGCACCTTCTTCCCTCAATTCCTTGCACACACACATCCATGGAAACCTCAGAACTCCCATATACTCTCCCAAGTGAAAAATTGAAGAGAGAAAGCTCTCATTCACTCCTCCACACAGTCGAAAACAGGACGCGAACGCAACAGGATTGCACTAGACCACCTGTAGGAACCCTGCTTACTCCCATACACATAGGGGTGCAAGTGTTGATATTTTACTTCAAAGGATCTCCCTCAGTATCAACACTCATGGCACCGTGAGTGATGTGGAAATTGAAGACATTTCACACCTTTTTTGACCATTTTTTGACCCTTTTTGGCCCAGTTTTGGCCAGTTTTGACTCCTAACGGGCATTTTTCGCAGGAAAAACCCCAAACAAACTCCAAAATTCACCAAATTTTGCACGCTTGATCCTCCATACCCAAAACACATTTCCACATCCCAAAATTCCATTTTTGACCACTTCTAGGGCGATGCACCTATCACCGCAGATCAGGCTCAGCAAATAGACAGTTACAGCATGTGTCAAACTTCTCGAGCGGGATAAGAGTACCCACACTTGTCACTTGCATTAATTACATTCTAGAAAGCTCAAAAACATTATCTAGAGCCAAAATAAGCCACCTAAAACCATATCCAAGACCCCGATACCCTATACGGGCATGTACATGTGTCCGACTGCCGACACGCAAGCACGCATATTTACAATGTGCACACGTTGCACATTTTTTAGAACTTGAAACCACTTTGAAAAGCTCCAAAATTCATTTATTTACATCTTTTTGTACATATGACCATGCATATAAACGCTACTTTCTACACGCCAAAAGTAGTCTATCATCGTGAGTCATGATTGAGGACGTGCTTGAGGTGCTCGATGACCAAATTTCTTGTGGTGTTCAGGTCAAACAGGACTCCTACATAGGAGGGGACGAGCCCTAAGAGTAGGGCGTGAGAGAGAACACACAAACACTCAAGGAAATTCCAAGACTCAAGATGCTTAAAGGAAACACGTTAAGCCCCTAGCCCTATTTCCTTCATAGTGTGCCTGAATCCTATTGGATGGACTTTAGGAAGGTCCAAAGAGAATTTAGATGCTTTAAAAAAATTAATTAAGATGTCTTTTTAAAAGGGGAAAAGAAGGAAACTTTCCAAACGCTACCCATACTGCTTGATATGACCATAGCTTGTGATTGGCCAGGGTTGCCATACACCAATTAGGAGCAAGCTAGAGTCGAGAGAGAGATGTCGACGAAGGCAAGGGAGAGCCCTCCTTTTTTCACATTCGCGCGTACACAAACACACTCTCTCATGTGTTGAGCAATAAGTACATCTCCTTCTCCAAGCTTGAGAAGTAGAGATCCTACACCAACCCCACTTAGCTATGGAATGCAAATCCAACTAGGAGTCAAGACTCAATGGCATGCTCATCTTCTCTACCATCTATACTACTATGCTAAGCTGGGCTTCAAGAGTGATCTATGGTTAGAAAAGTACTCCTTACTTGTATGCTACATCATCTTCCTCTTCCCTTCCCTCACTCCTTGCTAGCTCTCTCCACCTTTGAAGGTGTTTGAGGTCTTGGGATTGAGTCCAGGGACAAGTTAATGTTTTTGCAAGTTAGTTACAGACATAATACTGGTGCATGAAGCTTACCATCTTCATGGCACCATTAAGGTGTCAACTAGGAGCAAAGCATGTATTGTACCAAGTCTCTCTTCAAGGGAGAATCTATAATACAAAATCTGTTTGGAGGGAGGAGTGGCTCCAAGGAAATCCAGTCCTCGATTGTTGACAATTTCTCTAAATATCTATCTCTCCCCCCCCCCCCCCCCCTCTCTCTCTCTCTTGGAAGTATTGTGTTGAGATGTAGAGAGAAAGAGAGAGAGACGAGACAAGAGACACACCATATACGCTCCCAAAGACTGATTCATATTGAGGACAAGATACAAATATATAGGTGAGACCAAGTTGAGTAGAGTGAGCCATATATAGCTCCAACACCCCCACTCAAACAAAGGTCTCTAGCTTTCGATGAAAAAACCCTTGGGGAGTTCAAGGGAAAAACCCAAGCCCCTATACAATGTGAAAATATGAACCAACGATGATGATGTGAAAGTGAATTGTGCATCTATGTACAAATATTCAAGTGACTTAGAGATCACAATGTGCAAATGGGGAGTGTGCATAGTGCATGGTACCTAAAAGATTACAATGTCATATGTACAAAGCTATTACAATAGCAAAGAAGCTAATCTAGAAAGAGTGAGGTCGAAGCAACTGCAAGCTCCGAGCGCAAGAGGATGAAACGTGACTCGTTGAGGCCTTTGGTCAAAATGTCTGCAATCATCTGGTCACTTGGACAGTGTTCAACCATAATGGTTCCTTTGCGTACTTCATACCTGACATAATGATAATGGACAGCAATGTGCTTTGACTTATTATGTTGAACATAGTCTCTTGCAAGACTAATAGCACTTTGGTTATCACACCGCAAGGGTGTGCTAGAAAGAGGAGAGTGACCAATATCAACCAGCATTTGTCGAAGCCAAATCAACTCACGAGCTACAAGTGATGCCGCAACATATTCTGACTCAGTCGTAGAAACTGCAACACAACGTTGTTTCTTGCTAGTCCAAGAAGCAAGACAACCATTTATAAAGAAGCAATTTCCAATAGTAGATCGCATAGATAAATGTGAGCTTGCCCAGTCTGCATCTGTGTAACCCAAAAGAGAAAGAGATTGCATAGAATCCGATGTGAGTTGTCGTCGATAGACTAAACCAAAATCTGTAGTGCCTTTCAAGTATTTCAATACACGCTTTGCAGCAGACCAATGCTTAAGAGAAGGACATGCAAGATGTTGTCCAAGATAATTAGCAGCAAACAGAATATCAGGACGAGTGTTCATGCCAACAAACTGAAGACATCCAATCAAGTTAGCATAAGGTTGATTTGTGACAAGTTGACCGCCATTGTCAGAAGTGTTCTTCGTAGAGCTTGCAAGACAAGGTGTGTTGGCTGAATGTGCAGATTCCATACCAAATTTTTGAATAGTATCAGCAATAAACTTTGACTGTCGAAGGAATAAAATACCTTTTGTACGGTTCCGTTGGATTTGAATGCCAAGACACGAGTGAATCTCTCCAAGATCCACCATATCAAATGCAAAAGACAATAACTTTTTCACTTGCTGAAGAAATCCCAAATCATTGAAAACAAGGATGGTATCATCCACATAAAGAGCAAGAATCACAAAACTGCTACCTTGGCGTTTTATGTATAAGTTGGGGTCTGACGAGCAAGAGATGAATCCTTTAGAGGTGAGAAAAAGATCAAATTTTGTATACCAGGCTCGCGAAGCTTTTTTGAGACCATATAGTGCCTTATGGAGTTGAGCAACAAGGTCTTCTTTACCTGGAATAACAAACCCTTTTGGTTGTTCCATATAAATTTCCTCTTCCAAGTCACCATTAAGAAAAGCAGTTCGCACATCCATTTGATGAGCTTCTAAATCAAATTGAATAGCAAATGCCAATAAAACTCGAACACTTGTAATGCGAACAACTGGTGAAAAAGTCTCTTGATAATCAACACCAGCTACTTGGGAATAACCTTTTGCAACTAAACGCGCCTTGAACTTGTCAAAAGATCCATCTGCTTTTACTTTTGTCTTATACACCCACTTACATTTAATAACTGTACGACCAGGAGGTAATTCAGTTAGTATCCATGTACCTTTAGAGATAAGAGAATCATACTCTGCTTCCATAGCCTCTTGCCATTGATCCTTTTGTGGTGAAGAGATAGCTTCATCATAAGTAATGGGATCTTCGGAAGTAGAAAAAGCATTATCAGCAATATCATCATCATAAACATGACATGAGCCATGTTCAAAATCAATAGGCAGATCAACAAAAATATCAATATCATCATTGGCGACATTCGGAATGGATGGTTGTGAAGAGGAAAGTTGCTCTATAGGAAGAGTTTCATCTTCTGAAAGAAATGGAAAAGCTTGAAGCAATGATTTAGTATCATCAGAATCATCCATGGACCATGACCCTCCCATAAGCTGTTCGTTAAAAGTAGCATCACAAATCACAATTACTTTCTTGGAGGAAGGGTCATAGAATTTGTAGCCTTTGGAAGTGTCAGAATATCCAATAAAAATAACTTTAAGACCAGGAGCATCAAGCTTTGTTCGTGTTTCTTTGGGAACATGAATATAAGCAATACATCCAAAGGTTCGAAAATGATATACAGAAGGAATGTCACCTGTCCATGCTGTGATGGGTATCTTACCAGAGGGTGCAGTAGTAGGAAGACGATTCTAAATAAATACTACTGTCAAAGTAGCTTCAGCCCAAAAAACACGAGATAAGCTAGAATGAATCAGCATACATCTTACAGCATTGAGAATAGTGCGATTCTTTCGTTCAGCAACACCGTTCTGTTGAGGCGAATATGGAACAGTGTGTTCATGATGAATTCCACTGTCAGCACAGTAACTCACAAACTCTCGAGAAACATATTCGCCTCCATTGTCACTACGAAGCTTCTTAAGGCGACGACCAGTTTGAAGTTCCGCAGCCTTGTGGAATTGTTTGAAAACAGATAAGGCTTCAGATTTTTGTCTAAGTAGAAATACAGTCGTATACCTTGAGAAATCATCAATGAAAGTAATGAAGTAGCGATATTGTGATCTCGAAGAAGGTAGAGGTCCACATATATCAGTATGAACAAGATCCAATATGTCATGAGAATGAGTTGTATTTGAAAGAGGAAAGGGTTTGCGATTGTGTTTCCCAAGAGCACAAAATTCACAAATTCCCATATGAGGATGGGCTTTAAGAACCATGCCATGAACAAGATCACGACGTTGAAGATCAAGGAGTTTTGAGAAATCAGCATGAACAAAACGGTGATGCCATACTTTGCAATCATGATCACCTGGAGCAGTGACCACATTTGCTACAGCATCGTTGAGAGAGAGTTCAAACAAATTACCATTTCGAGGAGCAGTGGCTATAGTCTGTCCATCTTTCTCAATTCGGCATTTGGTATGATAAAATCCAACAAACATACCAAGATCAACAAGTCTAGCAACTGAAAGAAGATTACGTTGAAGATAAGGTACCAAGATATAAGTCTCCAACACTCTTTACTTGACAAGTAGTATCATCAGCAAGATAAACAACACGTTGAACTGGCAGTGGATGATAGTTATGGAGCCACTTAGACTGATATGTCATATTTCCTGTAGCACCAGAATCGACAATAAAAAGTGATCCATCGCGTACATGAAGTATTCTGTCTGGAGCAACTGAACATAGGACGCAGCTTGTTTCTGGTACAATGTTGTTTCGATGTTCAGTAGCATATGCTCTATTCCGATCTGTGTCGAATTGACGATTATAGCACATATGAGTGGGATGATCAGATCGTCCACAATATTCACAAGAAGAAGAAGAAGAGTCTCTAGATAAACGTGGTTGTTTTGTGGTAATATTGTGTTCTTCATCATATTGACGTGCCCAACAATCATCTTCAGTATGGCCATTTCTGTTGCAGTAAGAACATTGCTTATTAGGAAATTTGAGACGAGAGAAAATATTACCGCGATGGCCACCTCTGCGGTTTCCTCGTTGAAATGGACGCCTTCGAGTATAAAAAGCCCGTTCCATCTGTTGTGACTCAGTCTCCTCGTGTGAAATCATAGCTGTATCATGACTAGCATTACGACGTTCTTGACGTTGAGAGTATTCAATTAAAGACATGCAGGCTTGGTCGAAATCAAGACCATCTTTATTAGAGAGAATAGTAACAATGTTATCATAAGAAGAGTCCTTCACCGTATCAAGGAGAAGTGTAATCAGTTGCTTTTGTGGAACAGGATCACCGGCAGCAGCAAGTTGATTAATAATAGATTTGAAAGATTCAATATGTCCGTCATGGCAGTACCAACTTCATATTGTAACTTGTTAAGAAACCCTCTCAAATAAAGTATTTCTGTGACAGATTTCTTCTGAAAGTTTGCAATAAGGTACTTCCATACGTCGTGGGAAGTAGGCAATTCGTACATATCAAGCAAAAGGGAATCAGTAAGAGCAGAAAGAATATACCGACGAGCTGCTTTATCACGTCGTTGCCAATCCGTATAGGCAACATTCCAATCTTCAAATAGAGGTCCTTCAGTGATAAGCACGTTATCATTATCCGTATCAACAGGCTGAGGCGGACAAACACGATTTCCAAGAACAACATCGGAGAGTTCATCGCCTTCAAGAATTAACAACATCTTTGCTTTCCAGCCTGGAAAACCTTGACCTTGGAAAGGAGGAACAGAACGCTGGCCAGAAGGAAAGCCGTTGACGAGAATATTCATAGCCATATCTTGTTGCAAGAAGACGTATAACATAAGATCGCAGAATTTGCACCCCATATATGGTGAAGGCTGCAATTGAGAATGAGAGAGATATGAGGACTGCGTTCTGTCAATGATAAACGTAAGAAGGATGCTCAAGGAACTTCCAAAGATGTGAGAGACGTCACCCAAAAAGGGCAGGGTAAAGGAGACGTTAATAATAAAAGAGTCCTCAAAATAGAGTGGCGTGAGACGCAAGATTGACGGCCACAATATGAATAGCAAAAAGCTAAATCTTCTCGAAAAAGTTAATGCCAAAATAAGAAAAACGATCGCGGACGCTTCACGAAGAAGTAGGACGAAGAAAGCTGCGTCAGGCTCAATTGGAGCAAAAACAGCATAACTTTCTGCTGCGAACTCCGATTGACGCAAACCTAGAACTCAAATCGAAGAGCTCGAGGAGACGAACAAGTTTTGGATGAAAAGTGCCATTGCGCTATGCTCCATCGCGCTTTTCCCGTTTCTCCAAATTTTGAGCAGAACAGCAAGAAAAATTGAGATGAAGTTCAGGGTGTCATCAACAAGAAAACGTAATCAACGATTAGATTGATTAGCAATAAACGTCACACAAAACACTAATCATATTCTTATTAGCACAAAACAACCACAATTAACAAGAATCAATGCTCAAAAATAAAATTTGTAGCAATTTTTGAATCTTACATGCAAATCGCATACACATACTGTTTTGTCACCATGAATTGAATCGGCGCATGATCGTTACTGCTCTGATACCATGTTGAGATGTAGAGAGAAAGAGAGAGAGACGAGACAAGAGACACACCATATACGCTCCCAAAGACTGATTCATATTGAGGACAAGATACAAATATATAGGTGAGACCAAGTTGAGTAGAGTGAGCCATATATAGCTCCAACATATTGTTCATGCCAAGCTAGCAAGTTATGATGTTTATTTTGAAACCTTCGATTGAGTACTCTATGTCTATTTACTAAGAATCCTCTTAAGGGAATGCTCACTATTGTTACTTATATTCCACTACAATTGATGCTATTAGCCATATTCCGTTACAAGAAGCATTTATAATATCTTGCTGGGAGATCTTGGTCTTCGAAGTCAATTTGAAAATTGAATCTCGCTTCCTTTCCACTCAAAATTGATTACAAACTCTCCATCTGGACGTAGAATGATCATAGCTATCATAAAGGTCGACATGGTTGTATCAATGAATGAAAAGAGACATTGTATAAATGCACTCTTGTGTCAACTGACTATGAAAGACATATGATCATGATGCTTTTGAGGCCCTTGTCCTGATTAGGTGCTCCCCTCTACTTACTATCTATGTAGTGCAGCCTTCCATGCCATAGTCCATAGGGACAATAAGAGTCATCTCCTGTTTTAGGTGTCACTAAAGAGTACCTATCTAGAAAGTAGTAGAAAGAATATGGATCAAGGAAATTGCAACATATAGCCCGAAACTTCTTCCGCCATGCATATTGTATAGATATCTCAATCAAAGAAGAATCGAGCCTATGGAGGCAAAAGAAGCTTTACTTGATCTCACTTTTAATTTTCCAACTCTATTCTAAAGCGAGAAACAGGTTTGTGGGCATATGCTTTAGAGTTGGGGTCCCTCAAAACCCAGGTTCATAGGGCCAAAGCTTAGAGATGGTGGCTTTAAAAACAGAAGTCGCCAGGAAACAACTTGGGCAATATCACTGTCTTTCTTTGGGACTACGGGTTTCAATAGATCAAAGAAGGCATAGGAGGTGTGCCTAGGAAGCGGCCAGGCCATTTTAAAGACGTTTTGTGCACCTACACTCAATGCCATAAAGGCCTTGTGTTCTATAATACAAGCATTGTCCGATACAAACCCCTTGACCTCCTCAAGCGCGCCCTTAGAGGCAGTTGACAAGAAGAGGGGAAGGGTTGATCTCTAGGCCTAGAATGCAACACAAGCGGACGATATTGGGAGATGGGCTAGGCCTAAACACATTTTTCCGGTGCCATGCACCAAAGGAGACCGCTTTGCCTGCCTCCATGAGCAGGAGATAAGCTCTGACTAGACGTCTGACTAGACGTCTGACTAGACGACGTCAGTTTAGCTGTAGCTAGATAGCATTAGTTTAGGGTTTCTCATAGCTTATGTATCATGAGACGGATTTTATACGTCTTTTTGAACCATGTATATTATTACATTTGTCACCGCAGTTCATTTTGCCAATCAATTCTTTATGCCTATGATGTTGTACAATTGTCATTATTACATTTGCCAATCAATTCATTTTGCCTATGATGTGTACAATTGTCAATTTTACGCTTGTCAATTTTGCAAACAATGCGTCTTGTGGGTGATTATTTTGGGTCTATTATCTACCCTTGCACTTTTTTTTAAAAGTGAATCAAGTACAATATGGTTGATGGGTGGCAGGGCATTCAATGCCCTGTCACGAAAAAAAAATTCTCTCGGGCCTCGCTATAACCGTCGCTATTTATGGCTCTGGAGCGTCGCTATAGACTTTTGTGAGAGCGTCGCTATGACAGTCGCTATGAGCGTCTCTATATAGCGACGCTCTCGTAGCGACGCTATTAGCTACGGTTTTAGCGACGCCGGGGGTTATAAAAACCCAGTGTATTTCCGTCGCTAACAGCGTCACAAGAGCACACAACCTCTTGTAGTGATTGTAGCATCTACCTTGTAGCCTTCGTCCCCTGCCAGGCTCCCAGCTGGCCGCTCCTCTCTTTGGTTCCTTCGTCTATGCCCACTTGGGAATAGACTAAAATTTGATCCACGCTTGTCCTAACAACTGCATTCTTTTCAGAGAGGAATACATAGACATAGAGAAGTGTCCGAAATGTGATCCCGAGAGATATCGAGCAGATCTCCATGGAACAAAAATTCCACAAAACGTTTTGCGATATTTTCCTATGTTGAGCTTATATGTGAAGCTACTCAATATGTTGAGCTTATATGTGAAGCCATATATTGAGTAGCTTCACATATAAGCTCAACATCCTATGCTTCCTTGTATCAAGTATTTCTTTAAATGTAAGTCCATGGCCTCCCCACCATCAATATGGTGAGGCTTGGCAGCCGGCCAGCATCTAGCCGCGAAGAGACATTGACGAATGACTAAGGCTTTACCTTCTCTACCTCATAGGCGAGGAGGAATACGGTTTGATGACAGAGGTAATGTCATAAAATCTAATATCTATCTATCCCAAATTATTTTCTATTATTGAATTGATCATTTTAGTGGAAAAATGAATGGGAACAAGAGTTAGAATATAGATATGCCCTTTTAGACCTATCTCAACACGTGACCAAAGGGAGAGAAGGCTACATCTCATTGACGGTCCAAAAAGGAGATGGTCTACCAAAGAGCAATGAACATATAATGGAGTTTAGAAGAACTTAGGGTTAGCGTCAATAAAGACCTGAAAAGGTTAGTCTTAAGAGTCCTTAGATCTACTACCGTTTGATACTTTAGAGCTTAGGCAAGCTAGGTCCATTCTGGAGTTCCTTAAGGTGCTTGAGCAGACTAAGGTGCTTGAAATGCTTGTTGTACTTAATGACTAAGGTTCTTGAGTTGCTTGTCGTGAGTCATGACTAAGGACATGCTTGATGACCAAAGCGCTTGTGGTGTTCAAGTCAAACATGACTCCTACATAGGAGGCGACGAGCCCAAAGAGTAGGGAGTGAGAGAGAACACACACACACACACATACACTCAAGGCAATCCCAAGACTCAAGATGCTTAAAGGAAACATGTCAAGCCCCTAGCCCTATTTCCCTTATAGTGTGCCTGAATCCAATTGGATGGCCTTTAGGGAGGTCCAATGAGAATTTAGATGCATTAAAATATTTAATTAAACTCACCCTCCCCGTCCACCCTCACCCACACAGAGTTTTCTCTCTAAGCGCTAGATCTCTACGGGGTCAATCGGAGCACAAATGACCACGGCAACGCTCGGTGGGGTCATACGGGACAACAAATCTCCCTCTTACGCCACGGCGTGCAGGGAGTAGATCTGGTAGTGACAGATCTATTGCCTACACACCGTAAATCAGAGGAGCTTTTTTTACCCTGTCTGACCCCGACGAGCACCGCCCTGTTATTTGTGGTCTAGTTGACCCCGTACCCTCCCCCCCTGGTCGCCCCGTTTCGCAAAAGAATCACTGAGACGTGCCCCTTGGTCGCCCGGCGGCTTTATGTTTGAGGTTGTGTGTATGTGTTGTAGAAATGAAATTTATTGGACAATATGAATCAGAAAAAAAACAAGTACTCAATGTTGACACAAATCATTGACAAAAACAAGTATTCAGTATTGATTTGGATATTACATCATGGTCGATTAGTTTTTCTACAAATTACATCTGTGGGTATGGGGCGAATGGCTGACTTGATGCCAGCGGATTTTACAATTTCCTCTCGGTTTATCAACCCTTGACCTAGGCTAAAGGCGTAGTGGGAGAGGACCGAGTGTGGGTGCTTATGTATAAAGGCATACAATGGTACCTCTCGATCCACCAAAATACATTTGTGAGCATTTAGGATGAGACAATCTTCAAAGAGTATGGTACTTAATGGTTTACACTTTAGCAGCTCTGCCGAACCATTCTTGGAGAGCTCTCTGTGAGCAACTCCAAGAATCGATGGCCCCAGGTGTCTTAGGTAGTGCCAAATCCAGCTATCCCTACCCATGGACACATTGCGCAAGCCTCCAGTCAAATTGCAAACTTATTAACATGATATGCCGTCTGCAAAGCATTTTAACTTACTTTAACACTTGTAGTAATGAATAATAGACAATCTACCAGGTTAAGATTTGTTTACCTCACTTTCTTCATCCTTCTCTTCAAGAATTTTCTTTGTAAGATCGATCATCTCTACCAATCACGATTAGTGGTTTGTGTGGATGAAATGCGCTTTTCGGTACGCTTTCGTAGAAAGAGGCACATGATTTGATTTCCACAAGTTTACTTGCTACTGTTTGCACCAACTTCTGTTCATTTATATTGGGGGGGAAAGAGAGGCTTGATGGGAGATCTTAGTCTTCAAGGTCAATTTGAAAATTGACTCTCTCTTCCTTTCCACTCAAAATTTATTACAAACTATCCTTCCGGACGTAGAATGACGATAGCTCTCATAAAGGACGACATGGTTGTATTAATGAATGACAAGAGAGATTGTATAAATGCACTCTTGTGTTGACTATGAAAGAAATACAGTCATGCTACTTTTGAGGCCCTTGGTCCTAATTAGGTGCTCCCCTCTACTTACTATCTATGTAGTGCAACCTTGCCATGCCATAGTCCATGGGTACAATATGAGCCATCTCCTATTTTAGGTGTCACTAAAGAGTACCTATCTAGAAAGTAGTATCATTGTTTGCCACCTTGCCATCTAGAAAGTACTATCATTGTTTGCCACCTTGCCATGTTGTCACTATCATAGGCTTTGTGTGTGTGTGTGTGTGTGTGTGTGTGTGTGTGTGAGAGAGAGAGAGAGAGAGAGAGAGAGAGAGAGAGAGAGAGAGAGAGAGAGAGAGAGAGAGAGAGAGAGAGAGACTTTTGCACCTACATGTGGAAAGGTTGAGTCTTACAAGGAATGGAGGGAGATAGGGTACAAAGTCCAACAGACCATAGCTTTAATGGTGCAAACTTCAATGTGCATTAGTTAATGGCTCAATATTCAAACTCCAGTGGAGTAGGCATAGAAATAATAGCATTGAGCAAATTACCTTCATTATGGGAGTCAGCAAGACCCACTTTATACCAATGTGTGATTGCAGGTAGGCAATAATAAAACCACTTTAGGATGCCCAAACTTAAGGGAAAGAATATAGATCAAGGAAATTGCAACGCATAGCCCGAAACTTCTTCTGCCATACATATTGTATAGATATCTCAATCAAAGAAGAATCGAGCCTATGGAGGCAAACGAAGCTATACTTGATCTCACTTCTATCTTTCCAACTCTAATCTAAAGGGAGAAACTGGTTTGTGGGCATATCCTTTGGAGTTGGGGTCCCTTAAAACCCAGGTTCATAGGGACAAAGCTTGGGGTACAGATGGTGGTTGTAAAAACAGAGCTCGCCAGGAAACAACTTGGGCAATATCACTGTCTTTCTTTGGGACTACGGGTTTCACTAGATCAAAGAAGGCATACGCGGTGTGCCTAGGAAGCGGCCATGCCATTATAAAGACGTTTTGTGCACCTACACTCAATGTTATTAAGGCCGTGAGTTCTATAATCCAAGCATTGTCCGATACAAACCCCTCGACCTTCTCAAGAGCGCCTTAGAGGAAGTTGACAAAAAAAGCGGAAGGGTTGATCTCTAGGCCTAGAATGCAACACAAGTGAACGATATTGGGAGATGCGATAGGCCTAAACACCTTTGTCTGGTGCCATGCACCAAAGGAGACCGCTTTGCCTCCCTCCATGAGCAGGAGATAAGCTTATAAGCTACGGATGGACCCCCGATAATTCGCCTTCTAGAATTATAAGGAGATGGATTGGGGGGGGGGGGGGTTAATTCTTACTTAAGGGGAAGGGAGAGGGGAGAAGGAGAAGGAGAAGAGATGGAGATGAAATGAGAGAAACATGTTTTCTCTGTTAGGGATATCCTTAAATAAAAATGCCATTCACATATATAGACAGAGTGATTTTGATGAATCCATCAGAGGTTAACATTGCTCGCATAATTTTTGTTACTCTCATCTGATGCCACTTCAAATTCAATTTTCGATATTACAAAACATAAACCCTTTTCATACAAATCAGATTGTCATCGAGAATAATCTGATGAGTACTTCCTTAGGAATAAAGATTATCCAATCATGGTATATTAAAATAAACTAATTGTAGATAGAGGTTTTTCTAAGACTTTTTGCCTGCAAGTGGCAAGTCCCTTTTTACAAAGAGTGAATCCCTCACGAAAGGCATGCACTAGTTTCCAAGACATGGCACTAGAACGAACTTTAGGCTGTTGTTACAAAGAGATCATCGCTTACATGCAACGTCAATGCTCCAACAGGTATGAGGATAGGGCTAATGAAACTTTGAATGTCGAATCAAAGTCACCTCTAAGCAATGTTCGGAAAAAATCAATTTTCCAAACATACAAAATTCGTTTCCTTATATTTTCCAAGAGGAAATTTTACAAAATTAGGTTACTTTTTTAGGATTTACAATAATTTTCTCTATTTTTGGGCGAAATTTGTCCTTTTCCCGTTGCCCTTAACAGACATTTTTGAAATTGAAAGTAGAACGAAACTATATAACATGAAACTATATTCCGTTGAACTAGAGGGAGAAACAACATGTAGACGAGCAAAGCCGAGAGAGAAGTTGAGGGGAGACCAAGACGAGACGTGAGATGGAGAACCCCAAAAAGTGTGTCAATTGATCAAATGAGATGAGTTTATATAGAGGGGACCAAGGTGCTTTATGTAGAGATACTATATATAGCTCAACACCCCTAGTCAAATGAAGGTCCCTTACCTGTGATGAAAATCCCTTGGGGACTCAAAGGAAAAACCCATAGATCTATATACACCCACCGTTATATTAAAATATTTCAAATGTACTTTACAATGTTCAAAGCAGCTACATCCCTTAGCATCAACACTCACGGCACCGTGAGTGATGTGGCAATTGAAGCCATTTCACACCTTTTTTGACCCTTTTTGGCCCAGTTTTGGCCAGTTTTGACCCCTGACGGGCATTTTTCGCAGGAAAAACCCCAAACAAACTCCAAAATTCACCAAATTTTGAACTCTTGATCCTCCATACCCAAAACACATTTCCACATCCCAAAATTCCATTTTTAACCACTTCTAGGGCGATGCACGTATCACCGCAGATCAGGCTCAGCAAATAGACAGTTACCGCATGTGTCAAACTTCTCGAGCGGGATAAGAGTACCCACACTTGTCACTTGCATTACTTACATTCTAGAAAGCTCAAACACATTATCTAGAGACAAAATAAGCCACCTAAAACCATATCCAAGACCCCGATACCCTATACGGGCATGTACATGTGTCCGACTGCCGACACGCAAGCACTCATATTTACAATGTGCACACGTTGCACCTTTTTTAGAACTTGAAACCACTTTGCAAAGATCCAAAATTCATGTATTTACATCTTTTTGTACATATGACCATGCATATAAACGCTACTTTCTACACGCCAAAAGCAGTCTATCATCGTGAGTCATGATTGAGGACGTGCTTGAGGTGCTCGATGACCAAATTTCTTGTGGTGTTCAGGTCAAACAGGACTCCTACATAGGAGGGGACGAGCCCTAAGAGTAGGGCGTGAGAGAGAACACACACACACTCAAGGAAATTCCAAGACTCAAGATGCTTAAAGGAAACACGTTAAGCCCCTAGCCCTATTTCCCTTATAGTGTGCCTGAATCCTATTGGATGGACTTTAGGGAGGTCCAAAGAGAATTTAGATGCTTTAAAAAAATTAATTAAGATGTCTTTCTAAAAGGGGGAAAGAAGGAAACTTTCCAAACGCTACCCATACTGCTTGATATGACCATAGCTTGTGACTGGCCAGGGTTGCCATACACCAATTAGGAGCAAGCTAGAGTCGAGAGAGAGATGTCGACGAAGGCAAGGGAGAGCCCTCCTTTTTTCACATTCGCGCGTACACAAACACACTCTCTCATGTGTTGAGCAATAAGTACATCTCCTTCTCCAAGCTTGAGAAGTAGAGATCCTACACCAACCCCACTTGGCTATGGAATGCAAATCCAACTAGGAGTCAAGCCTCAATGGCATGCTTATCTTCTCTACCATCTATACTACTATGCTAAGCTAGGCTTCAACAGTGATCTATGGTTAGAAAAATACTCCTTTCTTGTATGCTACATCATCTTCCTCTTCCCTTCCCTCACTCCTTGCTAGCTCTCTCCACCTTTGAAGGTGTTTGAGGTCTTGGGATTGAGTCCAGGGACAAGTTAATGTTTTTGCAAGTTAGTTACAGACATAATACTGGTGCATGAAGCTTACCATCTTCATGGCACCATTAAGGTGTCAACTAGGAGCAAAGCATGTATTGTACCAAGTCTCTCTTCAAGGGAGAATCTATAATACAAAATCTGTTTGGAGGGAGGAGTGGCTCCAAGTAAATCCGGTCCTCGATTGTTGCCAATTTCTCTAAATATCTATCTCTCTCCCCCCCCCCCCCCCCCCCCCCCCCCTCTCTCTCTCTCTCTCTCTCTTGGAAGTATTGTTCATGCCAAGCTAGCAAGTTATGATGTTTATTTTGAAACCTTCGATTGAGTACTCTATGTCTATTTACTAAGAATC
This sequence comes from Adiantum capillus-veneris, assembly GCF_014529385.1. NCBI lineage: Eukaryota > Viridiplantae > Streptophyta > Polypodiopsida > Polypodiales > Pteridaceae > Adiantum > Adiantum capillus-veneris. The sequence goes on from NC_140945.1 coordinate 78,764,913, forward strand.
CTCTTAAGGGAATTCTCACTATCGTTACTTATATTCCGCTACAATCGATGCTATTAGCCATATTCCGTTACAAGAAGCATTTATAATAGCTTACTGGGAGATCTTGGTCTTCGAAGTCAATTTGAAAATTGAATCTCGCTTCCTTTCCACTCAAAATTGATTACAAACTCTCCATCTGGACGTAGAATGATCATAGCTATCATAAAGGTCGACATGGTTGTATCAATGAATGACAAGAGACATTGTATAAATGCACTCTTGTGTCAACTGCTAATCTTCCTTGAGTTTTGGGGGACCTAATATGCTATATAGCATAGTATATGATGATGAAAGTTGAGTTTTTTGATTGCTGAAGAATACGATACATTTTAGAGTAGCAAGTATAACTTTCTCAATATTGCTAGTTTCTTAGGCCAATTGTGTGTATTTTGTAGGTAGTAACCATATCTAATCATAGAGTACAAACTTGGCTAGATATTGAGTAGTTTCTATGGGTTTCTAGAGGTCATAATGCTAAACCCAGTTTTTTCATGTTTGTTGTATTTAACACTTTATCATTGCCCCCAAGGTTCCAACCGTAAGAGATCCATTATCCTTTTGACATGCTCCATGGCTCCTTTTGAATCCAAAGGCCCAAAGGGAACTAAGAAAACATGTATATAGTATCTATATTGAGCGTGACTATAGAAACTTTAATGATAGGTCCGAAGAATGGCAAAAATGCAACTTTTTTGTACCTATTTTTTTTGCCCAAAAACAAATTAGTGGGGTAAAAGCAACCCTAATTTTTGGTCACTAACCCATTGAAGTTAACGGGGCATTTTATCTTATGTCCTACAAAAATCCCCACTCTTATTTATATGCAATCAATTGTAAGAAATTGCTGTTTTGGGCAAAATGCACTGGTCCATCAACTTTGGAGACTTGTAGTGACCAAGGGATGAGAAAAATTACACGTTTCTCATTTTTTCCATATGTAGTAGTTACTGAACTATAAGCTCATGAAAGGATTTTTCAAAAAGGGTGGATCTACTATGGTTTTGGAAATTTTTCCTAAAACCCTGAAAGGACACTTTTATGTCCTCTTAGGTTATCATTCTAGTGTTAACAACCCTATATATATATATATATATATATATATATATATATATATACAATTGAGCTACTACAAATGCTTCGATAGAGTAACTTAAGCATTGTTGACCTCTCGTTTCATACGCTTGCACTCGTTTCGATAGAGTAGCTTAAGCATTCTTGGCCTCCCTAAAATGATTGGATACGCATTCTCACCCGCTTGCATCACGTAGCAATCAACCAAGCACTCAATCCCCAAGACTTTTATCTTCACATCTTCAGCTATTCCAAGACACCTTGCCTTTTTGTGGTTGGCCGTCCTCATCCGGATCGAAGCATTCACTGACATCTTAATGACTACTTCTTTCATGATACCCTCGGTCATGACACACACCTGGGCACCACCATCCACATATGCTTGCACTTACGTCTTGTTTCCCAGCATAGCTTCAACTATTGGAACCATATCCACTAGGTGACCAACCCTTAAAGATGACACCATGCTTTCACGCTTTTCCTTCTTGGAAGGAAGCCGCGTACTCACGCACTTGGTCCACTGCCTCCTCAATTTAGCGTTCAAAGCCACCAATTGACCAAAATATATATTTGCCTTTTGATTTCGTATGTCTTCGACAATATCATAGTCTTCAGCACCTTGGCCAAGGAGGTAGTCCTTTGGACCAATTTTCCTTCTTCGCTGCCTCTTGCTACTTTCTGGTTTGTCTTCTACCTTAGCCTTTCCTTTCCTTGCTCTTATTTCCCTCTCTTCTTCTTTCTCTTTCTCCCTATCATGCGTAGATCTCTTATTGGCCAAAACATCCACATCTTGATGCTCAAGGGTAATGATGCTAATAGCCCTACCTTCTCCATTTGCAGGCAACGGTTGCAGTTGTTGTTGCGGCGGCGGTGCTTCTAGTGCCCGTTCTTGATGATTCTCTTCTATTCTTTCTCGACCACGTCCATATAAGGGGTATATCCCTCCTCTCTCTTGGTGGTTCAGGACAATCAGGGGCGTAGTAACCCTCTTCATCACAATTGTAGCATCTACCTTGTAGCCTTCGTCCCCTGCGTGTTGGCCGCTCCTCTCAACCTGGTTTCAACCTAGTTGGTTGTCTCCATTCCATATCGAGTATCTGGCTGGATAATCAATGATTGAGTCATCGTTTGTCTTCAGTCGTGGGCGACTGTCTGTAAGTGGTTGGGGGACAGCACCTCACTCTTACTGTTGCTATTCATCCCTCGTAGGATGGGCAGCTTACAAGCATTCTATTTAGCACTAAAGGATATGCAAAGTGCATACGTTAGAAAGCAGTGAAACAACTAGATCGGTTACCTTTCTGGTTTGGAGTTTGGTTCATATGATGAAAGACATGTTATGGCTAGTTCTAGTCTCTGCCTGTTATTCTCAAGTTATCAACCTTAATCATCAGTTTGGATGGGGTTGACTATTGGCAAGAAACCACCGCAAGTCAAGGACTTGGTTGCTGCTGATGAGTATGTCAGCATAGTACTTTCATGGAGAGATGAGTTGAGGTTATATTGCACATTCCAGTACCTTCAGAAAGTTTGAAACCTGGGTATGCATTCAAACACCTCTTAGTTGTGATAACTCGTTTAGCATTCTCAAGTGAGTTCTAAATGGAGCCTTCACACTCTTTTGATTATGAGTCAGTTAACCAAGACGGTTGCACAGGGACAACAATGTAGAAAATCAAGATGTTACTATTGATTTCATTGAACCTCCCAATGAACCGGGTTCCGATTCAATGAACAGTTGGATCCATGAGGGATGCCACGATGGAAAACATTAGTGTTCTTATGAAGATACTAGCACTTGTGTTTTCCAGGACAAAAATTATTCTCCAAGGGGGGAGTATTAATGTCATCCCAAGGGTAGGACTAGACGGGTACGGCCCGGGCAATGTGCCGGACACACATGCAGTAAAGGGGTCTATATATGGAAGAGGGCTGTAAACAGGATCTGGACCATGAACCACTCGCTTAACTCTATCATCCGTTGTCACAGGGACCATTGATTGCACCACAACTGGCTCAGTATGTGTCAGGCCTTTCTCCCACCTTCTCTTGATCTTCTTGCTCATGGCCTCAGTAATTTCCACAACTCTTTCAAATGTAGCAGGCTCGTCTTGATCGACCTTCTCCCTTACACTTGGATGGAGACAATCCATAAACTGACGCACTTTAAAGAAATCCCCTGAAGGTACTTGGGATGCCGCCTCTAATTGAACCCAAAGTCCTTTGAAGTGTTGAAAAAACTCTTTCAAGTTAGCATGAACATCTTGCTGCAAACCTCTCAATTTTGTCGTCGCTTCTGTTGTGGTTAGTTTCTTTCCAAACCTGTCAAAAATTGCCAGCTTCACCTGCTCCCATGTTTGCTTTTTTTCTTCCTCTAAACCTTCAAACCACTCCTGATCTTCTCCTTTGAGTGCAAGAAGAAATACATGAAGATTGGCTTCGTCATTCACAATGTGCATACCACGCGTATGCCACTCAAAGTCCGCAATCCAGTCCTTCACATCCTCCTTCCCTGTAAACACTAGCCGACTATACGCCATCCCGTTGAAGTCCCTTTTCCCTTGCGTGAGTAATTCCACAAAATTTGAAGTCTTGCACCTCAACCAAACCACCACTTTTCTTCAATGAAGCTCGAACTTCACAACAAAACCGCTTCACCTAGGTGCACAACCGGCAAATTTCCGCTCCACAGCGGGATCGCCAAAGGATGATGGAGCAAAAGACGCCGTGCGCACACTCACACACAGAGACAACTCAACACAACAGAAGGAATTTACTTGAATTCCTCACCTCACTCACTACCACTCAAAAGATCCCTAAAAACTCTACCCACAAGCTCAATTCAAACTCCAAACGCCTCGACCTACAAGCCCTCGCTTGCCCATAGACAACTGCCGCAGACACTACAAGGTGAGTCGAGGTAATCAACACTTGAAATCACGCTTGATGGTGACCAAAATATACAAGAAAAACCATCAAAAAACCAAAAACACCAGCCACAAAATGCCACTCTCAAAACATTGCAAAAGCTTCACCAAACTCCACTCTGTTGGACTCTTTGGAGTAGCGCCAACCCTAATGGCACCGATACAGGGTCACATAGTCTTGCAAAAAGCCGCACCTTCTTCCCTCAATTCCTTGCACACACACATCCATGGAAACCTTAGAACTCACATAGACTCTCCCAAGTGAAAAATTGAAGAGATAAAGCTCTCATTCACTCCTCCACACACTTGAAAATAGGACGTGAACGCAACGGGACTGCACTAGACCACCTGTAGGAACCCTGCTTCCTCCCATACACATAGGGGTGCAAGTGTTGATATTGTACTTCCCAATTTCTCCCTCAGCCTCAACACTCACGGCACCGTTAGTGATGTGGCAATTTGAAGCCATTTCACACCTTTTTTGACCTTTTTTGGCCAGTTTTGACCCTTGGCGGGCATTTTTCGCAGGAAAAATCCCAACCGACTCCAAAATTCACCAAATTTTGCACGCTTCATCCTCGATACCCAAACACATTTCCACATCCCAACATTCCATTTTTGACCACTTCTAGGGCGATGCACGTCTCACCGCAGATCAGGCACCGCAAATAGACAGTTACCGCATGTGTCAAACTTCTCGAATGGGATGAGAGTGCCGACACTTGTCACTTGCATTATTTACATTCCAGAAAGCTCAAAAACATTATCTAGAGCCAAAATAAGCCACCTAAAACCATATCCAAGGCTGCGATACCCGATACGAACATGTACATGTGTCCGACTGCCGACACGCAAGCACGCATATTTACAATGTGCACACGTTGCACCTTTTTCGAACTTGAAACCACTTTGCAAAGCTCCCAAATGCATTTATTTACATCTTTTTGTACATATGACCATGCATATAAACGCTACTTTGTACACGTAAAAGCGGTCTATCATCGTGAGTCATGACTGAGGACGTGCTTGAGGTGCTTGATGACCAAATTTCTTGTGGTGTTCAAGTCAAACAGGACTCCTACATAGAAGGGGATGAGCCCTAAGAGTAGGGCGTGAGAGAGAACACACACACACACACAAGTCAAAGAGGACTCCTACATAGGAGGGGATGAGCCCTAAGAGAAGGGCGTGAGAGAGAACACACACACACACTCAAGGCAATTCAAACAAGACTCCTACATAGGAGGGGATGAGCCCTAAGAGTAGGACGTGAGAGAGAACACACACACACACTCAAGGCAATTCCAAGACTCAAGATGCTTAAAGGAAACACATTAAGCCCCTAGCCCTATTTCCCTCATAGTGTGCCTGAATCCTATTGGATGGCCTTTAGGGAGGTCCAATGAGAATTTAGATGCTTTAAAAAAATAAATTAAGATGTCTTTCTAAAAGGGGGAAAGAAGGAAACTTGCCAAATGCTACCCATACTGCTTGATATGACCATAGCTTGTGATTGGCCAGGGTTGCCATACACCAATTAGGAGCAAGCTAGAGTCGAGAGAGAGATGTCGACGAAAGCAAGGGAGAGCCCTCCTTTTTTCATATTTGCGCGTACACAAACACACTCTCTCATGTGTTGAGCAATAAGTACATCTCCTTCTCCAAGCTTGAGAAGTAGAGATCCTACACCAACACCACTTAGCTATGGAATGCAAATCCAACTAGGAGTCAAGGCTCAACGGCATGCTCATCTTCTCTACCATCTATATTACGATGCTAAGCTAGGCTTCAAGAGTAATCTATGGTGAGACAAGTACTCCTTTCTTGTATGCTACATCGTCTTCCTCTTCCCTTCCCTCACTCCTTGCTAGCTCTCTCCACCTTTGAAGGTGTTTGAGGTCTTGGGATTGAGTCCAGGGACAAGTTAATGTTTTTGCAAGTTAGTTACAGGCATAATATTGGTGCATGAATCTTAGCTCTTCATGGCACCATTAAGGTCTCAACTAGGAGCAAAGCATGTATTGTACCAAGTCTCTCTTCAAGGGAGAATCTATAACACAAAATCTGTTTGGAGGGAGGAGTGGCTCCAAGTAAATCCGGTCCCCCCCGCGCCGCCCCCCCCACCCCCACCCCTCCCCCCCCCTCTCTCTCTCTCTCTCTCTCTCTTGGAAGTATTGTTCATGCCAAGCTAGCAAGTTATGATATTTATTTTGAAACCTTCGATTGAGTAATCTATGTCTGTTTATTAAGAATCCTCTTAAGGAAATGCTCACTATTGTTACTTATATTCCGCTACAATCGATGCTATTAGCCATATTTCGTTACAAGAAGTATTTATAATAGCTTCGTGGGAGATCTTGTCCACTCAAAATTGATTACAAACTCTCCATCTGAACGTAGAATGATCATAGCTATCATAAAGGTCGACGTGGTTGTATCAATGAATGACAAGAGACATTGTATAAATGCACTCTTGTGTCAACTGACTATGAAAGACATACGATCATGATACTTTTGAGGCCCTTGGTCCTGATTAGGTGCTCCCCTCTACTTATTATCTATGTAGTGCAACCTCGCCATTCCATAGTCCATAGGTACAATACGAGTCATCTTCTACTTTAGGTGTCACTAAAGAGTACCTATCTAGAAAGTAGTATCATTGTTTGCCACCTTGCCATCTAGAAAGCACTATCATTGTTTTCCACCTTGCCATGTTGTCACTATCATTGGCTTTGTGTGTGTGTGTGTGTGTGTGTGTGTGTGTGTGTGTGTGTGTGTGTGTGTGTGTGTGTGTGTGTGTGTGTGTGTGTGTGTGTGTGTGTGTGTGTGTGTGTGTGTGTGTGAGAGAGAGAGAGAGAGAGAGAGAGAGAGAGACTTCTGCACCTACATGTGGAGAGGTTGAGTCTTACAAGGAGTGGAGACAGAAAAGGTAAAAAGCCCAATAGACCACAGCTCTAATGGTGAAAACTTCAATGTGCATTGGTTAATGGCTCAATATTGAAAATCCACTGGAGTAGGCATAACAATAATAGCATTGAACAAGTCACCTTGCACTATGAGAGTCAGGAAGACCCACATTATACCAATGTGTGATTGCAGATAGGCAATAATAAAACCACTTCAGGATGCCCATACTTAGGGGAAAGAATATGGATCAAGGAAATTGCAACATTTAGCCCGAAACTTCATCCGCCATACATATTGTATAGATATCTCAATCAAAGAAGAATCGAGCCTATGGAGGCAAACGAAGCTTTACTTGATCTCACTTTTAATTTTCCAACTCTATTATAAAGCGAGAAACACGTTTGTGGGCATATGCTTTAGAGTTGGGGTCCCTCAAAACCCAGGTTCATAGGGCCAAAGCTTAGAGATGGTGTCTTTAAAAACAGAAGTCGCCAGGAAACAACTTGGGCAATATCACTGTCTTTCTTTGGGACTACGGGTTTCACTAGATCAAAGAAGGCATAGAAGGTGTGCCTAGGAAGCAGCCAGACCATTTTAAAGACGTTTTGTGCACCTACACTCAATGCCATTAAGGTCTTGTGTTCTATAATACAAGCATTGTCCAATACAAACCCCTTGACCTCCTCAAAAGCGCCCTTAGAGGCAGTTGACAAGAAGAGGGGAAGGGTTGATCTCTAGGCCTAGAATGCAACACAAGCGGACCATATTGGGAGATGGGGTAGGCCTAAACACATTTGTCCGGTGCCATGCACCAAAGGAGACCGCATTGCCTGCCTCCATGAGCAGGAGATAAGCTTATAAGCTACGGATGGACCCCTGATAATTCCCCTTCTAGAATTATAAGGAGATGGATTTTGGGGGGGGGGGGGGGGGGGGGATAAGTCTTACTCAAGGGGAGGGGAGAAGGAGAAGGGAGAAGGGATAGAGATGAAATGAGAGAAACATTTCTTCTCTGTTAGGTATATCCTTAAATAAAAAATGTCATTCACATATATATAGAGAGAGATTTTGATGAAGCCATCAGAGGTTAACATTGCTCGCATAATTTTTGTTACTCTCATCTGATGCCACTTCAAAATCAATTTTTGATATTACAAAACATAAACCCTTTTCATACAAATCAGATTGTCATCGAGAATAATCTGATGAGTACTTCCTTAGGAATAAAGATTATCCAATCAAGGTATATTAAAATAAACTAATTGTAGATAGAGGTTTTTCTAAGACTTTTTGCCTGCAAGTGGCAAGTCCCTTTTTACAAAGAGTGAATCCCAAACGAACGGCATGCACTAGTTTCCAAGACATGGCACTAGAACGAACTTTAGGCTGTTGTTACAAAGAGAGGCTTCCTCAAGACCTCGATCATCACTTACATGCAAAGTCAATGCCCGAACAGGTATGAGGATAGGGATAATGAAACTTGGAATGCCGAATCAAACTCACCTTTGAGCAATTTTCGGAAAAAATCATTTTTCCAAACATACAAAATTCGTTTCCTTATATTTTCCAAGAGCAAATTTTACAAAATTAGGTTACTTTTTTAGGATTTACAATAATTTTCTCTATTTTGGGGAGAAATTTGTCCTTTTTCCCTTGCCCTCAACCGACATTTTGAAATTGAAAACGGAATGGTATTAAGCTGAAGCGCATACTTAAAAGATAAAGGTAACGGATGCATGAACTTATAGAGTCATCTACAGGGCTAGACTCTGGTGACATGAACAGAAGCACTTCTTTAATCAAGAGTTGTACGACCCACAACTCGACCAAGGTCTCATCATTATATATTATTGTTGTGTGCTTGAGGGAAGCCTATAAGCTAGGCGTGGGTTTCGTTAGAGAGGTAGAAGCCCAACTGGTCTATGGCACCAGAGCTCGCACGCCCAAAGAAGCCCAAGATGCGTGGGGCGAATGAAAGTACGTCATTGGCGGTGGGGTTGCCAGGCGGGGCAATAGTGTTGCTGGTGGCGGTGTTGAAGCCCAGAGCTACGACGCCGTAGTTGTTGTTGAAGTGGGCATTCTTGCCGATTGAGACAGTAGCACTAGCTATCGCCTCATTTGCTCTAGGCTGAAATATGATATGATTCAGTCAACCAACCAACAGCAACAACAACACTGACAAATAAATGCAGTACTTGTTACTTGAATGGTCATCGAGGTGCCGACACGTCCCCCGTGCATAGTCGTTGTTCCATTCGCATACACCACCTCCAGACCTCGCAGATAGTCAGGCATATAATAGAGGGTCAAACGCGTTATCCCGCCGGTGCTCCATCCATCGTCGAACGCTTTGCCACCCGGGGCTCCCCACGGACCCACAACGGCGGGCTTCGACGTCGCCTGCACCAGTATAATATCATCAGTCAGTGTAAGTTGATGATCATACACTCTCTCTCTCTCTCTCTCTCTCTCTCTCTCTCTCTCTCTCTCACTCTCACACACACACACAGACACACAACCCGGCCTAGCTAGCTTATACGATAATACCGCCATGCTGCTGCTTGCAAGCTTGCGCTACTTCGAAGTAGAAGGAGGAGCTGGACGTCGACGTTGTCTTAAAATGAAAAGGGAAGGCCGCAGCAGGCATTTTAAGGGCCCGGGCTTGGGGCAGCCCTTGCACGGTGCTTGCAACTACAGTCAATGTACGTGATCGATTCCTGTAGCATCACAACGTGGCATTTTTCCGCGTGATTGTACTTAAGTACCGCCTGGCATTTCTCCGCGTGATTGTACTGCAATACCCCCACTTGACATAAAGTAATGGAAAGAAAAGTGTGCTACACAGCTTCACAAAAGCATTTTCCCTAACCCAACAAATTAAGGGCACCTAATCCCGTTTTGCGAAAAAAATTTGAAGCCATTCCCGTTTTGCGGACAAAATGAAGGGCACTCTTCCCGTTTTGTCTCACTGGGCTTAGTACGAAAAACTGCGAACCTGCCTTGGCCTAGAGAAATACAACAAAATTTAGACAATTCTACCGTAAAAATCGGCATTTACTCAACATCCATACAAAATACACGCTTGGGTTGCTAAAATGATTTTTATTGAGCATTGGTCTAGGCACCAGCCTGCTTACTTACACAATGATTTTTATTGAGCATTGGTCTACGCACCAGCCTGCTTACATACACTTGACACGGAAGAGCATCTAAGCAAGTTTAACATACATTGTCCAATAGGGCGTTTATCTCAAAGCATTCATGGGAGACTCTCCACACTATCTCGCCCGGGCATCTCAAATCGGATCGACGACCGAGGTGATCTGGGCCATCAGATGCGCATTTGGTAAATTCGGGGAGAAAAGTAAATTTGGGTAGGCTCGTAAATTCGGGTCGATCCGCACCCCATGTCTTGAACCTCCGACCTCCCCACCACGATCCATGTGCACGAACCACTACGCCTTACTGCATACGTTGAAATATAGGAGATTCGAGTATGTCATATTGTAAATCTGGGCTGATTAGTAAATTCGGGGAAAATTTGTAAATTCGGACACATTGGTAAATTCGGGGCAACCTCAGATCTGACGGTCCATGATTGACGCGCCCTGCCTTTTCCTCCTCCACCATTGATCCCATTTTACCATGCCCGTGTGATATAGTGATGAGGGGGAACTCTCTTGTAGTAATACGGAGATGTCACTTCCATGCACGTAAACTGTATTGTTTTATCCCTTTGTAAAATTTGCATTCTTTTATTTGAAAACCCCCTTATTGTACACTCACATGATACCATAAGGTAACCTGGTGAATACCTTGGGAAAGGATTAATCTTATTATTTTCTACTTATGAAAATGTTCTTTAGACACTGCACCCACTTCTTTTTCGATCAATTCACCCTACAGAATTTCATGAGGGGAGTGATCCAATCTGCTTTGCAAATAAGCTTCTTATAAGTTCCTAGTGTTTTTGGTAGTGCAAAAGTTATGTCCTTGACCAATGCCAAGCTTTCCAGTTGAGCTTCATCCCAACGAAAGGTATTGGGAATTGAACATTACTTCTGAGACACTATTGCTCAATGGCTGAAAATAGGGTTTAGTGGAACAAAATTGGGTGTCCTTGATATCATACAAAATTGGGTGTCTTTGATATTATACCTTTGAAAAATCTTTGGAATGCAAGTTTTCAAACTCCCAAAAGAAAATATTACAATATTATATATTATTGCATACATCTTTGAAAGAAGAACCTCATATTACAAATTTGGACAAGTTTTGACACAAACTACAAGGTCCCCACTATTTCATTGGTACCAATAAGGGGGAAAGGATTCGTCCTTTTTTCGTACGAACAAACCTTGCTTTGAATACAATAGCCTTTCATTTAGATTCAAATTATGTTGCACCACCCATTGGTCCACATCCTTCCAACAAAATTTGTCGTTGTCCCATGAACATGCCACCTTTGAGATTCCTTCGTTATTCATATTTGTGGAAACATTTATCCAAAACCTAACATGTTCCTAGGTTGGATAGCTAAGGAGACCAGTGAAAGATGGAGCACTTGACGTATCTCAAGGTCTCCCCCGCTAATGATGATGCCACGTTGTCGCCACTTTATCAATATCTCACCCACTTTATCGATCTCCAACTTTATAAGAATTCCACCTTGAAGCAACCATTTTTCCATGCACGATAGACTCCTTCCATGGGCCTTCTTGTAAAGTAAGCTCTACTTTGTCAAGCATATCCCAAGCCATGGCTGCCCAATGCGACCCATGATGTGTAAAGGATACTTCCTGGTTTGCACAGAAGGCTTTTATGTATAGCATTAGGTGTAGGATTCCGATTCCACCTTGGTTCTCACCACCCATTTCCATTTCCCCCACTACCATGGAGTTGTGTTGTTTGTGTTGTTCGGTCATGTTTACGATAGACGAGACAAATAATATTTTGATCATTTAATGGGCTTTAAAAATTCTTTCCAATTGCGTTTGTCCATTTTCAAGATATAGGACACGAAGAATATTTATTCAATAATCAAGGAGTTAACCACAATCACTCAGCTAGGAAAGGGGAGGAGTATGTACTCCCACCTTCTAATCTTACTATTGATCTTGTTTAGGTTCCAGCTAGATTGAGGTCAAATGTTTGCCTGTCTAATATGTCCACCCCTACTGATGCACTGAGGTGTCTGAACATTATGCCTTTTAAAAAAATATCCCTTGTTATTTTGGCACATTTTCAATCAGTGAGATCAATCTTAATTTTTAAATGTTTCACTAAGAGCCAGATGCAGTTGCAAATATTTGGACAACGCTAAAAGCAAGATTTGTGGTAACAAAAAGGACCCTTTTTTATTTCACCCTGACTAGGACTTAGCCACATAGCCTTTGGAATTTTTGAGGGAATCGAGTGGTTGCACAACGTTATACTTTTTAATATTGAATCCAAATGAAGAAATTTTTAAAGTGTGACCATATGTGTAAAACAACTTTAATGTGATGGGCTCATTATTTTCTGGAGTGGAGAATGTTTCAACTCGTGGGAGAGACGGGTGGGTATCATTCAAGGCCGATTTTATAAGTGTTTTTGCATTGCTCTTTAGGTTTGATAGTTTAGGGTTTAGGGGTTTTTAAATGCTAACATAATGGATTCTTTGTATGTATTGACAGTGGTCGATGATAGGACGTGACCCCACACCGTACGAGCGCGAGTACGCAGGCAGTAAGGGCTTAAACGCCCTGATGGACATTCTGAGTTCTCGCGGCAGCATGGTTAGTATTAGGGTTTACTCTTTTCTATTTGTTGTATTGTTTTATAATTATATATTTATACTTACAGAAAGCTGTCTTATTGTCTTTTTTTCCAGAATCCGACAGATACGCATGGACGCGATGAGACGTCTTATTAGACGATGTCTGTCTAGCCGTAGCTAGATAGCATTACTTGCCTTTTGTCATAGCACATGTATCATGAGATGATGTTTATACGCCTTTTTGTAAGTATTAGAAAACCATGTATATTTTTTCAATAATGACAATGGTGTTGTAACTATTACATTTGCAAAGTTTAACAATCAAGTGATTTTGCCAATTATGTGTACAATTGTCATTAATTTACTTTCATCAATTTACTTTTGTAAGTTTTGTATGTTTATTATGCAAACAATACTATGGATGATGGACTTAATGGTTATATTGTCTTGTGGGTGACTACCTTGGGCCTATATCTAAGGGGTATCTAAGCTTGCACTTTCTTTCAAAGGTGAATCTGGGCTTATCTTGGATTCATTTAGGTTTACTCAATTATTGAAACATTCAATATGGTTGATGGGGGTAGGACATTTCACCAAAAAAAAAAAATCTCTCAAGTGTCGCAATGAGCATCGCTATATAAGGCTCTACATCGTCGCTATAAATGTCGCTATAGGTGGCCTGTAAACGTTGCTATGATCGTCACTATAGGCGTCGCTATATAGCGATGGTTATAGCGACGTTCTCGTATCGATGCTGTTAGCGACGGTTTTAGCGACGCACGGGAGTATAAAAACCCAATGTATTTCCGTTGCTAACAACGTTACAAGTGCACACAACCTCTTGTAGTGCACCCCTAGTGATGCACTGAGGTGTTTGAACACTATTTCTTTTTAAAAACAATCCCTTGTTATTTTGAAACATTTTCAATGAGAGATCAATCTTAATTTTCAAATGTTTCACTAAGAGCTAGATGCAGTTGCAAATATTTGGACTTTTGGAGGGAATCCAGTGGTTGCAAAACGTTATACTTTTTAATATTGAAGCCAAATGAAGAAATTTTTAAAGTGTGACCACATGTGTAAAACAACTGTAAGGTGATGGGCTCATTATTTTTTGGAGTGGAGAATGTTTCAAGTTCTGGGAGAGAGTCAAGTAGTGCCATTTAAAAAAGGTTTCTGTTGAGCTTGCTTGCAATCACTCTATGAACGGTAGATTTCTCTATTCTTGTGGTGGGTAGAACTCTAGCTCTGATAGTGCTCTACCCTCGTTGTGCTAGTTCTCTTTCCTTTAAAGGAGCTGATAGTGTCGTTCCATAAGGACCCCATTACGCAAGTGTGCTCATCTGGTCCCAAACCAAAACCAAAGGGGAAGGATAGTGAGATGAAATCCCTTTCGAGTATGAACGAGACAATGACACCTAGCATGGATGTGGAAGATAAAAGCATCCCGACTACAAGGACAAGTGCTAAGAAGATAAGTTTATACAGAGGGGACCAAGGTGCTATATGTAGAGATACTATATATAGCTCAACACCCCTACTCAAATGAAGGTCAATCCCTTGGGGGCTCAAAGGAAAAACCCATAGATCTATATACACCCACCGTTATATTAAAATATTTCAAATATACATTTACAATGTTCAAAGGAGCTACATCACTCTTGTTTTATAATATGCTCTTTAAAGGTTCTTAAACAACCCTCTCTCTCTCTCTCTCTCTCTATATATATATATATATATATATATATACACACACACACACACACACACAATTGAGCTACTATAAATGGTTTGAAAGAGTAGCTTAAGCATTGTTGACCTCTCGTTTCATATGCTTGCACTCGTTTCGATAGAGTAGCTTAAGCATTGTTGGCCTCCCTAAAATGATTGGATACGCATTCTCACCGGCTTGCATCATGTAGCAATCAACCAAGCACTCAATCCCCAAGACTTTTATCTTCACATCTTCAGCTATTCCAAGACAGCTTGCCTTTTTGTGGTTGGCCATCCTCATACGGATCGAAGCATTCACTGACATCTTAACGCCTGCTTCTTTCATGATAGCCTCGGTCATGACACACACCTGCGCACCACCATCCACATATGCTTGCACTTCCGTCTTCTTTCCCAGCATAGCTTCAACTATTGGCACCATATCCACTGGGTGACCAACCCTTAAAGATGACACCATGCTTTGATGCTTTTCCTTCTTGGAAGGAAGCCGCATACTCACACACTTGGTCCATTGCCTCCTCAATTTAGCGTTCAAAGCCACCAATTGACGAAAAGATATATTTGCCTTTTGATTTCGTATGTCTTCGACAATACCATACTCTTCAACACCTTCGCCAAGGAGGTAGCCCTATGGACCAATTTTCCTTCTTCGCCGCCTCTTGCTACTTTCTGGTTTGTCTTCTACCTTAGCCTTTCCTTTCCTTGCTCTTGTTTCCCTCTCTTCTTC
Source organism: Adiantum capillus-veneris (assembly GCF_014529385.1). Taxonomy (NCBI): domain Eukaryota; kingdom Viridiplantae; phylum Streptophyta; class Polypodiopsida; order Polypodiales; family Pteridaceae; genus Adiantum; species Adiantum capillus-veneris. Next base: position 78,780,076 of record NC_140945.1, read on the forward strand.
TATCTCTTTCTCCCTATCATGCCTAGATCTCTTATTGGCCAAAACATCCACATCTTGATGCTCAACGATAATGATGTTAATAGCCCTACCTTCTCCATTTGCAAGCAATGGTTGGAGTTGTTATTGATGATCTTTTCTATTTTCTTCCTCGAACACGTCCATATAAGGGGCATATCCCTCCTCTCTCTCTTGGTGGTTCAGGACAATCAAGGGCGTAGTGACCCTCTTCATCACAATTGTAGCATCTACCTTGTAGCCTTCGTCCCCTGCCTCTCCAAGCTTGCCTCTGCTCTCTTTGGTTCCTATTCATTAAGTTAATTCTTAATTCTTGCAACTGACCAGCAAGATCATGCAAAACCCGGGCAGTACCCCCACTTGACACAAAGTAATGGAAAGAAAAGCGTGATGTAGAGCTTGACAAAAGCATTTTCCCTAACCCAACAAATTAAGGGCACCTCTTCCTGTTCTGCGGACAAAATTTGAAGCCATTCCCGTTTTGCGGTCAAAATTAAGGGCACTCTTCCAGTTTTGTCGCACTGGGCCTAGTACAAAAACCTGGGCCTAGAGAAATACAACAAAATTTAGACAATTCTACCGTAAAAATCGGCATTTACTCAACATCCATACAAAATACACGCTTGGGTTGCTAAAATGATTTTTATTGAGCATTGATTTAGGCACCAGCCTGCTTACGTAGACAATGATTTTTATTGAGCATTAGTCTACGCACCAGCCTGCTTACATACACTTGACACGGAAGATCATCTAAGCAAGTTTTAGCTACATTGTCCAATAGGGCATTTATCTCAAAGCATTCATGGGGGACTCTCCACACTATCTCGCCCAGGCATCTCAAATGGGATGGACGATCGAGGTGATCTGGGGCGTCAGATGCGCATTTGGTAAATTCGGGGAGAAAAGTAAATTCGGGTTGGCTTGTAAATTCGGGTCGATCCGCACCCCATGTCTTGAACCTTCGACCTCCCCACCACGAGTCATGTGCATGAACCACTACACCCTCATGTGTACATTGAAATATAGGAGATTCGAGTATGTCATATTGTAAATCTAGGCCGATTAGTAAATTCGGGGCAAAATTGTAAATTCGGACAAACTGGTCAATTCGGGGCAACCTTAGATCTGATGGTCCATGATTGACGCACACCACCTTTTCCTCCTCCACCATTGATCCCATTTGACCATGCCCGTGTGATATAATGATGAGGGGGAACTCTCTTGTAGTAATACGGAGATGTCACTTGCATGCACATAAATTGCCTTGTTTTATCCCTTTGTAAAATTTGCATTCTTTTCTTTCAAAACCCCCTTATTGTACACTCACATGATACCATAAGGTAACCTAGTGAATACCTTGGAAAAGGATTAATCTTATTATTTTCTACCCTATTGAATTTCATGAGGGGAGTGATCCAATCTGCTTTGCAAATAAGCTTCTTATAAGTTCCTAGTGTTTTTGGTAGTGCAAAAGTTATGTCCTTGACCAAAGCCAAGCTTTCCGGTTGAGCTTCATCCCAACGAAAGGTATTGGGAATTGAACATTACTTGTGAGACTCTATTGCTCAATGGCTGAAAATAGGGTTTAGTGGAACAAAATTGAGTGTCGTTGATATCATACCTTTGAAAAATATTTGGAATGCAATTTGTCAAAGTCCCAAAAGAAAATATTACAATACTATATATTATTGCATACATCTTTGAAAGAAGAACATCAAATTACAAATTTGGACAAGTTTTGACACAAACTACAAGGTCCCCACTATTTCATTGGTACCAATAAGAGGGAAAGGATTCATCCTTTTTTCGTACAAACAAACCCTGCTTTCAATACAATTGCATTTCATTTAGATTCAAATTATGTTGCACCACCCATTGGTCCACATCCTTCCAACAAAAGTTGTCGTTGTCCCATGAACATGCCACCTTTGATATTCCTTCGTTATTCATATTTATGGAAACATTTATCCAAAACCTAACATGTTCCTAGGTTGGACAGCTAAGGAGACCAGTGAAAGATGGAGCACGTGACGTATCTGAAGGTCTCCCCCTCTTATGATGATGCCACTTTGTCGCCACTTTATCGATCTCCCACTTTTAAAGAATTCCACCTTGAAGCAACCATTTTTCCATGCACGATAGACTCCTTCCATGGGCCTTCTTGTAAAGCAATCTCTACTTTGTCAAGCATATCCCAAGCCATGGATGCCCAATCCGACCCATGATGTGTAAAGGATACTTCCTGGTTTGCACAGAAGGCTTTTATGTATAGCATTACGTGTAGGATTCCAATGCCACCTCGGTTCTCACCACCCATTTCCATTTCCCCCACTACCATGGAGTTGTGTTGTTTGTGTTGTTTCTTGATAGGAATGGTTTCATGGGTTTTAGAAATTATTTTATGTATAGCATTAGGTGTAGGATTCGAATGCCACCTTGGTTCTCACCACCCATTTCCATTTCCCCCAATACCATGGAGTTGTGTTGTTTGTGTTGTTTCTTGATATGAATGGTTTGATGGGTTTTATAAATTATTTTCAATAGTGCACCAATTGCATTAGGTCATGTTTAAGATAGACGAGACAAATAATATTTTGATCGTTTAATGGGCTTTAAAAATTCTTTCCAATTGTGTTTGTCCATTTTCAAGATAGAGGACACGAAGAATATTTATTCAATAATCAAGGAGTTAACCACAATCACTCAGCTAGGAAAGGGGAGGAGTATGTACTTCCACCTTCTAATCTTCCTATTGATCTTGTTTAGGTTCCAGCTAGATTGAGGTCAAATGTTTGTATGTCTAATATGTCCACCCCTAGTGATGCATTGAGCTGTCTGAACACTATGCCTTTTAAAAAAATATCCCTTGTTATTTTGACACATTTTCAATGAGAGAGATCAATCTTAATTTTTAAATGTTTCACTAAGAGCTAGATGCAGTTGCAAATATTTGGACAAGGCTAAAAGCAAGATTTGTGGTAACAAAAAGGACCCTTTTTTATTCCACCCTGACTGGGACATAGCCACATAGCCTTTGGAATTTTGGAGGGAATCCAGTGGTTGCACAACGTTATACTTTTTAAAATTGAAGCCGAATGAAGAGACGGGTGGGTATCATTTGAGGCCGATTTTATAAGTGTTTTTGCATTGCTCTTTAGGTTTGATAGTTTAGGGTTTAGGGGTTTTTAAATTCTAACATACTGGGTTCTTTGTATGTATTGACAGTGGTCGATGACAGGACATGACCCCACACTGTACGAGCCCGAGTACGCAGTCAGGAAGGGCTTAAACGCCCTGATGGACATTCTGAGTTCTCGCGGCAGCATGGTTAGTTATAGGGTTTACTCTTTTCTATTTGTTGTATTGTTTTATAATTATATATTTATACTTATAGAAAGCTGTCTTATTGTTTTTTTTTGTAGAATCCGACAGATACGCATGGATGCGATGAGATGTTTGATTAGACGATGTCAGTCTAGCCGTAGCTAGATAGCATTACTTTCCTTTTGTCATAGCACATGTATCATGAGATGATGTTTATACGTCTTTTTGTAAATATTAGAAAACCATGTATATTTTTTCAATAATGACAATGGTGTTGTAACTATTACATTTGCAAAGTTTAACTATCAAGTGATTTTGCCTATGATGTGTACAATTGTCATTGATTTAGTTTCATCAATTTACTTTTGTCAGTTTTTTATCTTATTCTGCAAACAATACTATGGATGATGGAGTTAATGGTTATATTGTCTTGTGGGTGACTAGTCACCTTCGGGCTATATCTAAGCTTGCACTTCCTTTCAAAGGTGAATCTGGGCTTATCTTGGATTCATTTAGGTTTACTCAATTATTGAAACATTCAATATGGTTGATGGGGGCAAGGCATTTCACCAAAAAAAAAAATCTCTCAGGTGTTGCAATGAGCATCACTATATAAGGCTCTGCATCCTCGCTATAGGTGGCGCTGTTAGCGACGCTTTTAGCGATGCCGGGGAGTATAAAAACCCAATGTATTTCCATCGCTAACAACGTCACAAGTGCACACAACCTCTTGTAGTGCACCCCTGGTGATGCGCTGAGGTGTTTGAACACTATGCCTTTTAAAAAAATATCCCTTGTTCTTTTGTAACATTTTCAATAAGTGAGATCAATCTTAATTTTTAAATGTTTCACTAAGAGCTAGATGCAGTTGCAATATTTGGCCTTTTAGAGGGAGTCTAGTGGTTGCAAAACGTTATACTTTTTAATATTGAAGCCAAATGAAGAAATTTTTAAAGTGTGACCATATGTGTAAAACAACGGTAAGGTGATGGGCTCATTATTTTTTGGAAGTGGAGAATGTTTCAACTTGTGGGAGAGAGTCAAGTAGTGCCATTTTAAAAAGGTTTCTGTTGAGCTTGCTTGCAATCACTCTATGAACGGTAGATTTCTCTATTCATGTGGTAGGTGGAACTCTCGCTCTGATAGTGCTCTACCCTAGTTGTGCTCGCTCTCTTTCCTTTAAAGGAGCTGATAGCGTGGTTCCATGACGACCCCATTACGCAAGTCTGCTCATCTGGTCCTAAACCAAAACCAAAGGGGAAGGATAGTGAGATGAAATCCCTTTCGAGTATGAACGAGACAATGAAACCTAGTATGGATGTGGAAGATAAAAGCATCCCGAAGACAAGGACAAATGCTAAGAAGATTGTGTCCATGGAAGCATTTGCCCTTTTCGATGAAGAGGGTCCAAGAAAGTCCATGAGGATGCAAAGAGTTGAACATTGAATATCCCTAATTTTACTTTTTTTCACTTGTTTTAGATGCATGCATGTTTGAATGCATCTTCCATGCATGCATGTGTGAATGTAATCAACTACACTGTTGGCTTCAAAAAAACTGAGTTTTGGTAAGTGTGGTAAAATTTTCCACTTGGTGAAAGTGTGCATGCTTCATTAATTAATTATATGATACTCGGTCTACATGCGTGTTTCAATGTGCTAAAATGACCCTAACCCAGATTATGTGTTGTAGGAGGTATACATTCTTTAGCTGAATATAACATGAAACTATATTCCGTTGAACTAGAGGGAGAAACAACATGTAGACGAGCAAAGCCGAGAGAGAAGTTGAGGGGAGACCAAGACGAGACGTGAGATGGAGAACCCCAAAAAGTGTGTCAATTGATCAAATGAGATGAGTTTATATAGAGGGGACCAAGGTGCTTTATGTAGAGATACTATATATACCTCAACACCCCTACTCAAATGAAGGTCCCTACCTGTGATGAAAATCCTTTGGGGGCTCAAAGCGAAAACCCATAGATCTATATACACCCACCGTTATATTAAAATATTTCAAATGTACTTTACAATGTTCAAAGCAGCTACATCACTCTTGTTTTATAATATGCCCTTTCAAGGTTCTTTAAGACTATAATGGTAACAGGACACTTTTATGTCTGTTAAGTGACCATTTTGCTTGAATTATTTGAAGAGTATGAAAATGAATTTCTAGGTGCTATATATCCACAAAGTTGCCTTATGAGCTGAAAAAAAGTTAGCATTTTTTTTGGAGTATCGATCTCACCATTAACCTTACTCTTGCACAACATTTTTGAACCTAAACTATGTGAAAAAACGGGTCCTGTTTTTGGCTTTTTTTCAATTTTTAGCAACTATACCACTCTAAACTTCATATTTGTGAGGTTTAGATCGCTAGAGGTTAGGCCTTCATAGTTCTCAACATGTTTTGATGCTTGTAGAGAGAGCTAAGTGTTAAAATTGAAAGTTATGACCAATTTACAAGAATTGCATAATCCTGTTTTTTGGCCAAAATTATCACTTTTATGATTTTTTGGGGCTTTCTTCATATCCAAATTCAATTTTGATTATGTAAGTGTAATGTATAACATAAAGCTAATCTTCCTTGATTTTTGGGGGACCTAATATGCTATATAGCATAGTATATGATGATGGTTGAGTTTTTTGATTGCTGAAGAATACGATACATTTTAGAGTAGCAAGTATAACTTTCTCAATATTGCTAGTTTCTTAGGCCAATTGTGTGTATTTTGTAGGTAGTAACCATATCTAATCATAGAGTACAAACTTGGCTAGATATTGAGTAGTTTCTATGGGTTTCTAGAGGTCATAATGCTAAACCCAGTGTTTTCATGTTTGCTGTATTTAACACTTTATCATTGCCCCCAAGGTTCCAATCGTAAGAGATCCATTAACCTTTTGACATGCTCCATGGATCCTTTTGAATCCAAAGTCCCAAAGGGAACTAAGAAAACATGTATATAGTATCTATATTGAGCGTGACTATAAAAACTTTAATGATAGGTCCGAAGAATGGCAAAAATGCAACTTTTTTGTACCTATTTTTTTGCCCAAAAACAAATTAGTGAGGTAAAAGCAACCCTATGTTTTGGTCACTAACCCATTGAAGTTAACGGGGCATTTTATCTTATGTCCTACAAAAATCTCCACTCTTATTTATATGCAATCAATCGTAAGAAATTGCTGTTTTGGGCAAAATGCACTGGTCCATCAACTTTGGAGACTTGTAGTGACCAAGGGATGAGAAAAATTACAAGTTTCTCATTTTTTCCATATGTAGTAGTTACTGAACTATAAGATCATGAAAGGATTTTTCAAAAGGAGTGGATCTACTATGGTTTTGGAATTTTTTCCTAAAACCCTGAAAGGACACTTTCATGTCCTGTTAGGTTATCATTCTAGTGTTAACAACCCTATATATATATATATATATACAATTGAGCTACTATAAATGCTTTGATAGAGTAACTTAAGCATTGTTGACCTCTTGTTTCATATGCTTGCACTCATTTCGATAGAGTAGCTTAAGCATTGTTGGCCTCCCTAAAATGATTGGATACGCATTCTCACCCGCTTGCATCACGTAGCAATCAACCAAGCACTCAATCCCGAAAACTTTTATGTTCACATCTTCAACTATTCCAAGACACCTTGCCTTTTTGTGGTTGGCCATCCTCATACGGATCGAAGCATTCATTGACATCTTAACGCCTACTTCTTTCATGATAGCCTCGGTCATGACACACACCTGGGCACCACCATCCACATATTTACACTTTCGTCTTGTTTCCCAGCATAGCTTCAACTATTGGCACCATATCCACTGGGTGACCAACCCTCAAAGATGACACCATGCTTTGACGCTTTTCCTTCTTGGAAGGAAGCCACGTACTCACGCACTTGGTCCACTGCCTCCTCAATTTAGTGTTCAAAGCCACGAATTGACCAAAAGATATATTTGCCTTTTGATTTCATATGTCTTCGACAATATCATACTCTTCAACACCTTGGCCAAGGAGGTAGTCCTTTGGACCAATTTTCCTTCTTCGCCGCCTCTTGTTACTTTCTGGTTTGTCTTCTACCTTAGCCTTTCCTTTCCTTGCTCTTGTTTCCCTCTCTTCTTCTGTCTCTTTCTCCCTATCATGCCTAGATCTCTTATTGGCAAAAACATCCACATCTTGATGCTGAAGGGTAATGATGTTAATAGCCCTATCTTCTCCATTTGCAGGCAACGGTTGTGGTTGTTGTTGTGGCGGCGGTGCTTCTAGTGCCCGTTCTTGATGATTCTCTTCTATTCTTCCTCGATCACATCCATATAAGGGGTATATCCCTCGTCTCTCTCTTGGTGGTTCAGGACAATCAGGGGCGTAGTGACCCTCTTCATCACAATTGTAGCATCTACCTTGTAGCCTTCGTCCCCTGCCAGGCTCCCAGCATTCACTCTCCCAAGTGCAAAATTGAAGAGAGAAAGCTCTCATTCACTCGGCAACGGGATTACTTAAACGAACTCCAAAATTCACCAAATTTCACACGTTTGATCCTCGATACCCAAATCCCATTTCCACATCCCCACATTCCATTTTTTACCACGTCTAGGGCGATGCACGTATCACCGTAGATCAGGCCCCGCAAACAGACAGCTACCACATGTGTCAAACTTCTCGAGTGGGATTAGAGTACCCGCACTTGTCACTTGCATTATTTACATTCTAGAAAGCTCAAACACATTATCTAGAGCCAAAATAAGCCACCTAAAACCATATCCAAGGCCCCGATACCCTATACGGGCATGTACATGTGTCCAATTGCCGACACGCAAGCACACATATTTACAATGTGCACACGTTGCACCTTTTTTTGAACTTGAAACCACTTTGCAAAGTTCCCAAATTGATGTATTTACATCTTTTTGTACATATGACCATGCATATAAACGCTACTTTGTACATGCCAAAAGAGGTCTATCATCATTGCCCACCCTCTAGGTAGAGCATTTATGCTCAACCAAGAGACTATTTGCATCTGGAACCACATCCCTTGCAAAATATTTCTTCAGTCTATAACCATTTGTTCTGTAGCTCAAACGTTCACCAGACAATTTTTCCAACTCATAGGTAACTCTGTATGGACCCAACCATTTGTCCCTCAATTTCTGAAAAGTAAAATCCAAGCAAGAATCATATTTCATCACCAAATCTCCTTCACTCTGTATGGACCCAACCATTTGTCCCTCTTATTAATTTTCTCCATCCTTGTCTCTGCTTGTTGAAGATAATAATCAATGGCTTTCTCTCTATTCATTCGCAGCAACTCTAGAGAAAGAATTCTTTCTTGCAGCTTGTCATTATACTCACCTTGCATTCTGCACAAAAACTTCAAGGCATCCAACCGCACTTGTATGGGCATAAGAGCTTCTTTTCCATAAACAAGTTCATATGGTGTAAACTGTGTTGACACTCTATACGCAGTTCTATAAGCCCACAAACACTTTTCCAAGTCCAAGTCCCACTCTTTAGGATGCTCTCTAGCATACTTTGATAGCATCTTCACAATTTGACCATTGCAATTCTCAACCAACCCATTGCATTGTGGGTAGTAAGGAGAAGAATGCCTATGCTGAATTTTCAATTTCTCCCTGAGAGCAGCAACAAGTTTTCCCCTAAATCCTGGTCCACGATCAGAAATAATAACCATAGGAGCTCCAAATTAACCTACAACACACCTGTTCATATAAAAAAGAGGCCACTCTTCCTGCTGTTACATCTTTCACTGCTCTTGCCTCCACCCATTTTGTCAAATAGTCCACAGCCACAAGGATATACCTTTTACCATTGTTGGTCCTTGGCATTGGACCTACAGCATCTACTCCCCATTTTGCAAATGCATCAAAAGACATTATAGCTTTCTGAGGCTCAGCCAAAAGCTTCCGATTTGCAAACACTTGGCATTCATGGCATGACTTGCACCAAAAATAAGCATCTCTCATCATAGAGGGACAACAGTAACTTGCTCTCAAAACACGAAAGACAACATGATCCTTGCCTTGACGTCCTGTTTTTCCATGGCAGTGCTCCAAAATCAAGCCTATCTCTTCTTTGTATGGTACTTTTCTCAAAATGCTATCCTTGCCATAAAGCATGAGATCCTCACCTACCAATGTGTAGTTTCTTGATTTTGCAACTATTCTCTTTTGCCGAACCTTTGACATGCCGTTTGGACATTGACCTTTACTAAGAAATACTTCTACATCTTGCAATGATTCCCTTCCTGCATACAAGGCTTCCTTGACCTTTAAAGGAGCTACCAAGGCATCCAACTTGTCCCTAGCTAACTCATCAGCTTCTTTATTCTGCTCACGAGGAACATGCTTAAACTCTATCTTCTCAAACTCATGCAAAAGCTTCTTGATGCCATAGAACCACTTCTTCAAACCGTCTTTCTTAACATTCCACAAACCAAGCAACTGATTCATGACTAGCAATGCATCCCCTTTTGCAATGATCCTCTTCAGTCCAAACTCAACACATTTCTTCAACCCAAGGAAAAGCGTGAGATACTCGGCCTCATTGTTACTTTCAGCTTCATCAAGATCGTAAGCTCTAGAAAAGATCACATCGCCTTTTGGGTTCGTAATGACTACCCCGCCACTTGCCTTTTGAAGAACTTTCCTGTATGCACCATCAAACATCATTGTATACGCATCTGTAATATCTACATCCTCTTCATGATCATCATTACCAACCCTTGGGTAAGATGGAACCCCCCCCCCTTATGTACCACTATGTCTGCCAAGTGAGCTTTAACATAATGATCCACTTTAAACTCAAACTCATACTCTTGAAGCTCCAAAGTCCACTTTAAGATGCGCTTGCTAGGCTTCAAATGTTGTACTACATCCAGCAAAAGATTCGATGTGGTGAGCACATACTAGAACTTTTGGGGCAACAAATAGGTTTTAAACCTTCGACAAGCAAGAACCAAGGCGAATACCCACTGTTTCATTTTCGTGTAGGAGAGCTCGCTTACATTCTTCATCTTGCTCTCAAAATAAACTGGCTTCAAGTTCCTTCCATGATTTTGTAAGAGAACCGACCCAAAAGCTATTGACCCCACACTAATAGATACATAGAAAATCGACTGCAAGTCAGGAGGACTCACTGTTGGTAAAGCACAGAATACCTCCTTGATGCCATCAAAAGCCTGCTGCATGTCCTCATTCCATTCAAACCCTTGAACTCTTTGACTCAATTTCTGGAGAGGATACACATACTGACATAGCATCCAGAAAAAACATGACAAGTACCTGAGCTTATGCACAAATGATGCCAAATCCTTTGTGTTGCTGGGCGGATCCATAAGCAATAAAGCCTTAACTTTCTCTGGGTCAACTTCTATTCCATTTTGGGAAACCACATGTCCTAGCAAATGGACTCTTGCATGAGCAAACTTACACTTCTTTGGGTTGAGTTGCCCACCCTCTTGTTGAAGCCTTTCAAAACTCAACCTCAGCTTCTCCAAATGTGTGACCCTTGAGCTATAACACCCAATGTCATCCATGAAAACATGAATGAACTTACCCAAGTAGGGACCAAACAATCTATTCATCCATCCTTGGAAGGTAGCATCCATTCTTGGGCACAATGAAAACTGGAGAGACCCATTCGGACTCCTCCACTCGAAAGATGAAATCTGCTTCCAAAAGCTTCGTCACCTCTTCATGAAGTGCGTTCTCATGAATGACCCCCAACTTCCTAAGCTTTTGAACCTTTGGCTTGGCACCTTCTTTTAGATTGATTCTATGCTCGACTCCTTTCGCTCCTTGCAACTCTATATATTTAGTGGGGCGAATAGCTTTGGAAACTCTGTAAACATGTCTTCATACTCCTTTTTTTCTTTTTTTGTCAATTCCTCTCCTAGCAGGCTCCTTACATTCACTTTGACAGGCTCTACAATTGCTTTTGGACTATCCTTCTCCTCCTTGACCTTCATATCATGCATCGATGCTTCATTTTTAAAACTTATCCCAAAAAGATCAGGACTTAATTGCATCAAGCCTTCGTCTACACTTTCCTCTGATGATGTAGACGAAGCATCACTATCGTATGATGTGGTTTCCGTCGAATCCGTATCTTGCATCTCCACTAGGGTCTGTGTACGGCTCTTGTGTGTCTTCATGTTGTAGACAATGGTCGTTCCTTTCTCTTTGTCGGGGATGGTGATCAAGACCGTGCCCCAATCCTGCTTAGCACCAAGGGTTATAAGCCATGGCCTCCCTAAAATGATTGGATACGCATTCTCACCCACTTGCATCACGTAGCAATCAATCCCCAAGACTTTTATCTTCACATCTTCAGCTATTCCAAGACACCTTGCCTTTTTGTGGTTGGCCATCCTCATCCGGATCGAAGCATTCACTGACATCTTAACGCCTAATTCTTTCATGATAGCCTCGGCCATGACACACACCTGGGCACCACCATCCACATATGCTTGCACTTACGTCTTCTTTCCCAGCATAGCTTCAACTATTGGAACCATATCCACTAGGTGACCAACCCTTAAAGATGACACCATGCTTTGACGCTTTTCCTTCTTGGAAGGAAGCCGCGTACTCACGCACTTGGTCCACTGCCTCCTCAATTTAGCGTTCAAAGCCACCAATTGACCAAAATATATATTTGCCTTTTGAGTTCGTATGTCTTCGACAATATCATAGTCTTCAACACCTTGGCCAAGGAGATAGTCCTTTGGACCAATTTTCCTTCTTCGCCGCCTCTTGCTACTTTCTGGTTTGTCTTCTACCTTAGCCTTTCCTTTCCTTGCTCTTATTTCCCTCTCTTCTTCTTTCTCTTTCTCCCTATCATGCCTAGATCTCTTATTGGCCAAAACATCCACATCTTGATGCTCAAGGGTAATCATCCTAATAGCCCTACCTTCTCCATTTGCAGGCAACGGTTGTAGTTGTTGTTGCGGCGGCGGTGCTTCTAGAGCCCGTTCTTGATGATTCTCTTCTATTCTTCCTCGACCACGTCCATATAAGGGGTATATCCCTCCTCTCTCTTAGTGGTTCAGGACAATCAGGGGCGTAGTAACCCTCTTCATCGCAATTGTAGCATCTACCTTGTAGCCTTCGTCCCCTGCGTGTTGGCCGCTCCTCTCAACCTGGTTTCAACCCAGTTGGTTGTCTCCATTCCATATCGAGTATCTGGGTGGATAGTCAATGATTGAGTCATCGTTTGTCTTCAGTCATGGGCGACTATCTGTAAGTGGTTGGGGGACAGCACCTCACTCTTACTGTTGCTATTCATCCCTCGTAGGATGGGCAGCTTACAAGCATTCTATTTAGCACTAAAGGATATGCAAAGTGCATACGTTAGCAAGCAGTGAAACAACTAGATCGGTTACCTTTCTGGTTTGGAGTTTGCTTCATATGATGAAAGACATGTTACGGCTAGTTCTAGTGGACTTTTGGAGGGAATCCAGTGGTTGCAAAACGTTATACATTTTAATATTGAAGCCAAATGAAGAAATTTTTAAAGTGTGACCACATGTGTAAAACAACTGTAAGGTGATGGGCTCATTATTTTTTGGAGTGGAGAATGTTTCAACTCCTGGGAGAGAGTCAAGTAGTGCCATTTAAAAAAGGTTTCTGTTGAGCTTGCTTGCAATCACTCTATGAACGGTAGATTTCTCTATTCTTGTGGTGGGTAGAACTCTAGCTATGATAGTGCTCTACCCTAGTTGTGCTAGTTCTCTGTCCTTTAAAGGAGCTGATAGTGTCGTTCCATGAGGACCCCATTAAGCAAGTCTGCTCATCTGGTCCCAAACCAAAACCAAAGGGAAGGATAGTGAGATAAAATCCCTTTCAAGTATGAACCAGACAATGACACCTAGCATGTATGTGGAAGATAAAAGCATCCCGAAGACAAGGCCAAGTGCTAAGAAGATTGTGTCCATGGAACGTTCACAACAAGCATCTGCCCTTTTCGATGAAGAGGGTCCAAGCGAGTGCGCGGGGAGGCAAAGAGTTGAACATTGAATATCCCTAATTTTACTTTTTTTCACTTGTTTTTGATGCATGCATGTTTGAATGCATCTTCCATGCATACATGTGTGAATGTAATCAACTACGTTGTTGGCTTCAAAAAAAATGTGTTTTGGTAAGTGTGGGAAAATTTTCCACTTGGTGAAAGTGTGCATGGTTCATTAATTTTTTATATGATACTCGGTCTGCATGCATGTTTCAATGTGCTAAACCTTTGAGCATGACCCCAACCCATATTATGTGGTGTAGGAGGTATACATTCTTTAGCTTAATATAACATGAAACTATATTCCGTTGAACTAGAGGGAGAAACAACATGTAGAAAAGCAAAGCCCAGAGAGAAGTTGAGGGGAGACCAAGACGAGACGTGAGATGTAGAACCCCAAAAAGTGTGTCAATTGATCACACGAGATAAGTTTATACAGAGGGGACCAAGGTGCTATATGTAGAGATACTATATATAGCTCAACACCCCTACTCAAATGAAGGTCAATCCCTTGGGGGATCAAAGGAAAAACCCATAGATCTATATACACCCACCGTTATATTAAAATATTTCAAATATACATTTACAATGTTCAAAGGAGCTACATAACTCTTGTTTTATAATATGCTCTTTCAAGGTTCTTTAACAACCCTATATATATATATATATACACACACACACACACACACAATTGAGCTACTATAAATGGTTTGAAAGAGTATCTTAAGCATTGTTGACCTCTCATTTCATATACTTGCACTCGTTTCGATAGAGTAGATTAAGCATTGTTGGCCTCCCTAAAATGATTGGATACGCATTCTCACGGGCTTGCATCACGTAGCAATCAACCAAGCACTCAATCCCCAAGAATTTTATCTTCACCTCTTCAGCTATTCCAAGACAGCTTGCCTTTTTGTGGTTGGCCATCCTCATACGGATCGAAGCATTCACTGACATCTTAACGCCTGCTTCTTTCATGATAGCCTCGATCATGACACACACCTGCGCACCACCATCCACATATGCTTGCACTTCCATCTTCTTTCCTAGTATAGCTTCAACTATTGGCACCATATCCACTGGGTCACCAACCCTCAAAGATGACACCATGCTTTGATGCTTTTCCTTATTGGAAGGAAGCCGCGTACTCACACACTTGGTCCACTGCCTCCTTAATTTAGCTTTCAAAGCCACCAATTGACCAAAAGATATATTTGACTTTTCATTTCGTATGTCTTCGACAATATCATACTCTTCAACACCTTCGCCAAGGATGTAGCCCTATGGACCAATTTTCCTTCTTCGCCGCCTCTTGCTACTTTCTGGTTTGTCTTCTACCTTAGCCTTCCGTTTCCTTGCTCTTGTTTCCCTCTCTTCTTCTATCTCTTTCTCCCTATCATGCCTAGATCTCTTATTGGCCAAAACATCCACATCTTGATGCTGAAGGGTAATGATGTTAATAGCCCTACCTTCTCCATTTGCAAGCAATGGTTGCAGTTATTATTGATGATTCTCTTCTATTTTCTTCCTCGACCACGTCCATATAAGAGGCATATCCCTCCTCTCTCTCTTGGTGGTTCAGGACAATCAAGGGCATAGTGACCCTCTTCATCACAATTGTAGAATCTACCTTGTAGCCTTCGTCCCCTGCCTCTCCAAGCTGGCTGCTACTCTCTTTGGTTCCTATTCATTATGTTAATTCTTAATTCTTGCAACTGACCAGCAAGATCATGCAAAACCCGGGCCGTAAAAGGATCTGGACCTTGAACCACTCGCTCCACTCTATCATCCGTTGTTAGAGGGACCATTGGTTGCACCACATTTGGCTCAGTATGTGTCAGGCCTTGCTCCCACCTTCTCTTGATCTTCTTGCTCTTGGCCTCGGCAATTTCCATAGCTCTTTCAAATGTAGCAGGCTCCTCTTGATCGACCTTCTCCCTTACACTTGGATGGATACAATCCATAAACTGACGCACTTTAAAGAAATCCCCTGGAGGTACTTGGGATGTCGCCTCTAATTGAACCCAAAGTCCTTTGAAGTGTGCAAAAACTCTTTAAAGCTAGCATGAACATCTTGCTGCAAACCTCTCAATTTTGTTGTCACTTCTGTTGCGGTTAGTTTCTTTCCAAACCTTTCAAAAATTGTCAGCTTCACCTGCTCCCATGTTTGTTGTTTTTCTTCCTCTAACCTTCAAACCAGCCCCGAGCTTCTCCTTTGAGCGCAAGAGGAAATACATGAAGCTTGGCTTCGTCATTCACAATGTGCATACCAAGCATATGACTCTCGAAGTCCGCAATCCAGTCCTTCACATCCTCCTTCCCTGTAAACACTGGCCGACTATACGCCATCCCTTTAAAGTTCCTTCTCCCTTGCGTGAGTAATTCCACAAAATTTGAAGTCTTGCACCTTCTTCCCTCAATTCCTTGCACACACACATCCATGGAAACCTCAGAACTCCCATAGACTCTCCGAAGTGAGAAATTGAAGATAGAAGGCTCTCATTCACTCCTCCACACACTCGAAAACAGGACGCGAACGCAATGGGATTGCACTAGACCGCATGTTGGAACCCTGCTTACTCCCATACACATAGGGGTGCAAGTGTTGATATTTTACTTCAAAAGATCTCCCTCAGCATCAACACTCACGGCACCGTGAGTGATGTGGCAATTAAAGCCATTTCACACCTTTTTTGACCATTTTTGACCCTTTTTGGCCCAGTTTTGGCCAGTTTTGACCCCTGACGGGCATTTTTCGCAGGAAAAACCGCAAACAAACTCCAAAATTCACCATATTTTGAACGCTTGATCCTCCATACCCAAAGCACATTTCCACATCCCAAAATTCCATTTTTGACCACTTTGAGGGCGATGCACGTATCACCGCAGATCAGGCTCAGCAAATAGACAGTTACCGCATGTGTCAAACTTCTCGAGCGGGATAAGAGTACCCACACTTGTCACTTGCATTACTTACATTCTAGAACGCTCAAACACATTATCTAGAGCCAAAATAAGCCACCTAAAACCATATCCAATGCCCCGATACCGTATACGGGCATGTACATGTGTCCGGCTGTCGACACGCAAGCACGCATATTTACAATGTGCACACGTTGCACCTTTTTTCAAACTTGAAACCACTTTGAAAAGCTAAAAAATGCATGTATTTACATCTTTTTGTACATATGACCATGCATATAAACGCTACTTTCTACACGCCAAAAGCAGTCTATCATCGTGAGTCATGATTGAGGACATGCTTGAGGTGCTTGATGACCAAGTTTCTTGTGGTGTTCATGTCAAACAGGACTCCTACATAGGAGGGGACGAGCCCTAAGAGTAGGGCGTGAGAGAGAACACACACACACTCAAGGCAATTCCAAGACTCAAGATGCTTAAAGGAAACACGTTAAGCCCCTAGCCCTATTTCCCTCATAGTGTGCATGAATCCTATTAGATGGACATTAGGGAGGTCCAATGAGAATTTAGATGCTTTAGAAAAATTAATTAAGATGTCTTTCTAAAAGGGTGAAATAAGGAAACTTGCCAAATGCTACCCATACTACTTGATATGACCATAGCTTGTGATTGGCCAGGGTTGCCATACACCAATTAGGAGCAAGCTAGAGTCGAGAGAGAGATGTCGATGAAGGCAAGGGAGAGCCCTCCTTTTTTCACATTCGCGCGTACACAAACACACTCTCTCATGTGTTGAGCAATAAGTACATCTCCTTCTCCAAGATTGAGAAGTAGAGATCCTACACCAACCCCACTTGGCTATGGAATGCAAATCCAACTAGGAGTCAAGCCTAAATGGCATGCTCATCTTCTCTACCATCTATATTACTATGCTAAGCTAGGCTTTAAGAATAATCTATGGTGAGACAAGTACTCCTTTCTTGTATGCTACATCATCTTCCTCTTCCCTTCCCTCACTCCTTGCTAGCTCTCTCCACCTTTGAAGGTGTTTGAGGTCTTGGGATTGAGTCCAGGGACAAGTTAATGTTTTTGCAAGTTAGTTACGGGCATAATACTGGTGCATGAAGCTTACCATCTTCATGGCACCATTAAGGTCTCAACTAGGAGCAAAGCGTGTATTGTACCAAGTCTCTCTTCAAGGGAGAATCTATAATACAAAATCTGTTTGGAGGGAGGAGTGGCTCCAAGTAAATCCGGTCCTCGATTATTGTCAATTTCTCTAATTATCTATCTCTCTCCCCCCCCCCCCCCCCCCCCCCCCCCCCTCTCTCTCTCTCTCTCTCTTGGAAGTATTGTTCATGCCAAGCTAGCAAGTTATGATGTATATTTTGAAACCTTCGATTGAGTACTCTATGTCTGTTTATTAAGAATCCTCTTAAGGGAATGCTCACTATTGTTACTTATGTTCCGCTACAATCGATGCTATTAGCCATATTCCGTTACAAGAAGCATTTATAATAGCTTGCTCGGAGATCTTGGTCTTCGAATTCAATTTGAAAATTGAATCTCTCTTCCTTTCCACTCAAAATTGATTACAAACTCTCCATCTGGACGTAGAATGATCATAGCTATCATAAAGGTCGACGTGGTTGTATCAATGAATGACAAGAGATATTGTATAAATGCACTCTTGTGTCAACTGACTATGAAAGACATACAATCATGATACTTTTGACGCCCTTGTCCTGATTAGGTGCTCCCCTCTACTTACTATCTATGTAGTGCAACCTTGCCATGCCATAGTCCATAGGTACAATACGAGTCATCTCCTGTTTTAGGTGTCACTAAAGAGTACCTATCTAGAAAGTAGTAGAAAGAATATGGATCAAGGAAATTGCAACATATAGCCCGAAACTTCTTCCGCCATGCATATTGTATAGATATCTCAATCAAAGAAGAATGGAGCCTATGGAGGCAAACGAAGCTTTACTTGATCTCACTTTTAATTCTCCAACTCTATTCTAAAGCGAGAAACTGGTTTGTGGGCATATGCTTTAGAGTTGGGGTCCCTCAAAACCCAGGTTCATAAGGCCAAAGCTTAGAGATGGTGGCTTTAAAAACAAAAGTCGCCAGGAAACAACTTGGGCAATATCATTGTCTTTCTTTGGGACTACGGGTTTCACCAGATCAAAGAAGTCATAGGAGGTGTGCCTAGGAAGCGGCCAAGCCATTTTAAAGACGTTTTGTGCACCTACACTCAATGCCATTAAGGCCTTGTGTTCTATAATACAAGCATTGTCCGATACAAACCCCTTGACCTCCTCAAGAGCGCCCTTAGAGGCAGTTGACAAGAAGAGGGGAAGGGTTGATCTCTAGGCCTAGAATGCAACACAAGCGGACGATATTGGGAGATGGGGTAGGCCTAAACACATTTGTCTCGGTGCCATGCAACAAAGGAGACTGCTTTGCCTCCCTCCATGAGCAGGAGATAAGCTTATAAGCTACGGATGGACCCCCAATAATTCGCCTTCTAGAATTATAAGGAGATGGATTGGGGGGGGGGGGGGGGTAAGTCTTACTCAAGGGAAAGGGAGAGGGGAGAAGGAGAAGGAGAAGAGATAGAGATGAAATGAGAGAAACATGTCTTCTCTGTTAGGGATATCCTTAAATAAAAATGCCATTCACATATATAGAGAGAGAGATTTTGATGAAGCCATCAGAGGTTAACATTGCTCGCATAATTTTTGTTACTCTCATCTGATGCCACTTCAAATTCAATTTTTGATATTACAAAACAAAAACCCTTTTCATACAAATCAGATTGTCATCGAGAATAATCTGATGAGTACTTCCTTAGGAATAAAGATTATCCAATCAAGGTATATTAAAATAAACTAATTGTAGATAGAGGTTTTTCTAAGACTTTTTGCCTGCAAGTGGCAAGTCCCTTTTTACAAAGAGTGAATTCCTCACGAAAGGCATGATCTAGTTTCCAAGACATGGCACTAGAACGAACTTTAGGCTGTTGTTACAAAGAGAGGCTTCCTCAAGACCTCGATCATCGCTTACATGCAACGTCAATGCTCCAACAGGTATGAGGATAGGGCTAATGAAACTTCGAATGTCGAATCAAAGTCACCTCTAAGCAATGTTCGGAAATTAAAATCAATTTTCCAAACATACAAAATTCGTTTCCTTATATTTTCCAACAGGAAATTTTACAAAATTAGGTTACTTTTTTAGGATTTACAATAATTTTCTCTATTTTTGGAAGACTAGCCATTCTTGTACGCTATCCTCAGAAGATCAAATGTAATCAAAGAAGGTCTTGCACTTGGCGTATCAATCAAAGTGGAGTTCTCCCCTCTTCTTCTCTCTCCATCAATAATGTTGCCAAAGGGTTTGTCAAGTAAGATGTGTTCTTGATTTCTTGTTGTTTTCTTTTTCATCTCTAATCCAACATATATATATATCTAATATCATTTCCTTAACCAAATCTATCTCTCTCACTCTTAGTAATTCATCCTCTCTACAAATTTTAGGTTCTCCTTGCTACAGGTACATCTCTCCCCGCAGTATCCTTATTGCCTACGGGCAAGAATAGGGCTTGGGAGGGAAACTCTCTTCTCTTCTCTTCCCTTCTCTTCTCTCATATCTACATTTCTCATATACTATCCTAGATGAATAACCCACATGATGATCATTTCTATCGGTTTCACTCTGTACGATCTATTAGAATTAACGTATGGATTAGCCGTAGAATACACTTTCAACAACGTATAGTGTTTCTCTTTGGCCCAGAAAGACTCAATGAGATACTTCTATCACCGGATCCCATTATACTACCTCTCATAGACTATAACTTTTCTTTTGACGTAAGCGTAGTTATCTTGCTATGAACCAAGAGGATTTGTATACATAATTAATCCCAATCACTAGACAAAATATATATATTATGGTAAGCACAAAACTACAATTCCAAAGAACAATTCGTAGCCTATTTGGTTAGTCAAGATTAAATTCCATTAACTCATCTATTAACCCTTTCATACTACCCATGATACGATATGACCATAGCCTTGATGTTTTCATCGTTGTGTTATTTTGACATTCTCTTTTGTATTCTTTTTTTGTGTGTGTGAGTGCAAGAGAGAAAGAGTGGGTCTTTTTTTTATTGCACTTCCTTTCAAACCCTAGTCTTCATGGCATCTATGGTTTAACTCCTTCATATAGTTTTTTTTTGAGTTCTCTCACAAACTCTCACAGCCATAAGCACGGTGCTTTCCCGACAAGACCGCAAATTTCTCGACAACGTTTAGCTAAGAATGAACATATCCCCAAGCATGTTGGAGAAATCCGACGAAAACCTCGGCAATTAAATCCGTTTGTATATTAAAGTCTAAAGTAGGAAAGAAATGATTGATGGATATACTGTTGCAATAGGAAAGAATGCCTACTAGGGAAAATTTAGCTCGGCATGTTCATTCTATTTCCAATGTTGAATTAGTCATGAATCCCCTCCTGATCACAGGGGGCAGAGTTCCTGGTTAAGGGCTCTTGAATCCACGACTGCTGGTTAAGTGGTGGATACCCACGACTGCTGGTTAAGCGGTGGAAACCCACGTCTGCTGGTTAAGCGGTGGGAATGTCCATGTCGTGCTTTCTATGCGGTGGACATACCTAGTTGTATGGGCAGCTAGGCGACAACTGGAGGAGTAAACTCTTGCTGGAGGGGGGATGTTGTACCTCCAGAACATTGGAATTTTAATGAATAAGTTTGAGTAGAATTTTTACTAGAATACTGTCTTGGTGTTGTTTGCAATACTGATTAAAGGGCTGTCTTAACGAACAATGTGCTTCGGAATTAAAACAAGGAATGTTTATGTTGATCAACCTTTGTGGTAGTAATTAGTTCACAAAAGGAAGTGTGAGTGTGGGGGTGGAAAGTGGGGGCTTGGCTCAGGTTGCCAATGCCTACGAGATGGGTGGTCCCAATTGGTCGGGAACTCTCTGTCCCCATTGTGCCTTTTGTTAACCTGTCCGTCTCTATTGGGGTTGGACGTCCATGTTTTCTGAAAACATTGAGGCCATTGCACCATGAACCTTCATCCTTCCCTTCCTTGGACACTGTCGACCTATGTGCCCCTGTTCTCCGCAGTACATACATAAGCCATTAATGCGTCACCTTTGCTTCTCCTAGGCTCAGAGAGGTTCAAACCGTGCTGAATCAATTTGCATGGGCTCAACGCTTGATTCATGGCCCTGTTGAGGTGTGTATCCATTATGTGTCACTTCTGTTTGGGGTCACAATGTTGCCGCAAGACACCTCTCCTGTCTCCTCTCAAATAGTTGATTATCACATTCTATTGCTTGAGAGAAGAACTCGCTTAGTGTGTGAGCCTTTGGCATAGTCAATAAAAGATCTTTTATGTCATCCTTTAATCCCCACCGAAATTGGCTAATGAAATATTCCTCATGCCAAGTCAGATCACAAGTGAGCTGTTGAAATTTGGATGCATAGACGAATGCAGGTCTTGATCCTTGGCAGAGATTTCTAAGTTTTCTTTCAGCAACCCTTGCTCTATCAATATCCCCAAAGGTTGCAGAGAACTCCCGCACAAAAGCTTCAAAGTCATGAAGGAGAGGAGATTCTTTTTCAAGTAAGGGAGAAAACCAAGAGAGAGCCATACCTGAGAGGAGGGTCCCAATAAGGCCTACTTGAGAGACGTCGAATGAAGAGATGCACTTGTTCGAGAAAACCTCTAAACTTTGATCTAGTCCCATCAAATTTTTCCGGCATGCTGACCTTCGGCTCCATCTTATGTTGTTGAGAATAGCTGGATCTTGCACCTTGTGCTTGATGTGTGCTTGTCTCTTGAAGCTCTTGAATTTTCCGTTGAAGATCTTGCAACGCTGGTCCCAAGATTAGGGGTTGCCTTGCTTGAAGTTGAGAGATACTCTCGCGAAGTTCTTGTAATTGAGCTTGAATGCTTTGCAATGTGTTGATGAGACCTTCCATTGTCGGCTCCATGATGGCTTGAGAAGATTAAGAGATGGTAGTCTTTCCAAACTGTTATGAGCGCATATAGAGCTACAAGAGAGCAAGAGGAGGCGCTCACAATGTACAAGAACTTGGATTTTATGATAAGCTTAACAATGATTACAAGACTTAATACTTTATTAAGAGAGCTAGATAGAAGACTTGGATTACATGACTTGAGTACAAGACAAGGCTTGATTGCCAGGACAAGACTTGAACATAAGAACTAGAAGAGGGATTTCCTCATAGGAGGCTCACAACTGGTGTTGGCAAGACTCAGGGGCTTGTGGCCCAAGACCCCTATTTATACTAGTGCTTGAGGAGGTTACTTGAGGAGGTTAGGACTTACTAGGTTCTTCTTCAGGACGTTAGAATCTTCTAGAACCTTCTTGATCCTTCTAGTGCTTCTAGAACCTTATGGATCCTTCTTCAACTTTCTACAGCTTTCCAAAAACTTCTAGATTCTTTCGGAATCTTCTCCAAGCTTCTAGAAATTTCTTGATCCTTCTAGTTCTTCTAGAACCTTCTTCAACTTTCTAGAGCTTTCCAGAACCTTCTAGATTCTTCTGGAATCTTCTCCATGCTTCTAGAAACTTCTAAAATCTCCTTCGTCACCTCTTCATGAAGTGCGTTCTCATGAATGACCCCCAACTTCCTAAGCTTTTGAACCTTTGGCTTGGCACCTTCTTTTAGATTGATTCTATGCTCGACTCCTTTCGCTCCTTGCAACTCTGTATATTCAGTGGGGCGAATAGCTTTGGAAACTCTGTAAACATGTCTTCATACTCCTTTTTTTCTTTTTTTGTCAATTCCTCTCCTAGCAGGCTCCTTACATTCACTTTGGCAGGCTCTACAATTGCTTTTGGACTATCCTTCTCCTCCTTGACCTTCACATCATGCATCGATGCTTCATTTTTAAAACTTATCCCAAAAAGATCAGGACTTAATTGCATCAAGCCTTCATCTACACTTTCCTCTGATGATGTAGACGAAGCATCACTATCGTATGATGTGGTTTCCGTCGAATCCGTATCTTGCATCTCCACTAGGGCCTGTGTACAGCTCTCGTGTGTCTTCATGTTGTAGACAATGGTCTTTCCCTTCTCTTTGTCGGGGATGGTGATCAAGACCGTCCCCCATTCCTGCTTAGCACCAAGGGTTATAAGCCATGGCCTCCCTAAAATGATTGGATACGCATTCTCACCCGCTTGCATCACGTAGCACTCAATCCCCAAGACTTTTATCTTCACATCTTCAGCTATTCCAAGACACCTTTCCTTTTTATGGTTGGCCATCCTCATCCGGATCGAAGCATTCACTAACATCTTAATGCCTACTTCTTTCATGATAGCCTGAGTCATGACACACACCTGGGCACCACCATCCACATATGCTTGCACTTACGTCTTCTTTCCCAGCATAGCTTCAACTATTGGAACCATATCCACTAGGTAACCAACCCTCAAAGGTGACACCATGCTTTGACGCTTTTCCTTCTTGGAAGGAAGCAGCGTAGTCACGCACTTGGTCCACTGTCTCCTCAATTTAGCGTTCAAAGACACCAATTGACCAAAAGATATATTTGACTTTTGATTTCTTATGTCTTCGACAATATCATAGTCTTCAACACCTTGGCCAAGGAGGTAGTCCTTTGAACCAATTTTCCTTCTTCGCCTCCTCTTGCTACTTTCTAGTTTGTCTTCTACCTTAGCCTTTCCTTTCCTTGCTCTTATTTCCCTCTCTTCTTCTTTCTCTTTCTCCCTATCATGCGTAGATCTCTTATTGCCCAAAACATCCACATCTTGATGCTCAAGGGTAATGATGCTAATAGCCCTACCTTCTCCATTTGCAGGCAACGGTTGCAGTTGTTGTTGCGGCGGCGGTGCGTCTAGTGGCCGTTTTTGATGATTCTCTTCTATTCTTCCTCGACCACGTCCATATAAGGGGTATATCCCTCCTCTCTCTTGGTGGTTCAGGACACTCAGGGGCGTAGTAACCCTCTTCATCACAATTGTAGCATCTACCTTGTAGCCTTCATCCCCTGCGTGTTGGCCGCTCCTCTCAACCTGGTTTCAACCTAGTTGGTTGTCTCCATTCCATATCGAGTATCTGGCTGGATAATCAATGATTGAGTCATCGTTTGTCTTCAATCGTGGGCGACTGTCTGTAAGTGGGTTGGGGGCAGCACCTCACTCTTATTGTTGCTATTCATCCCTCGTAGGATGGGCAGCTTACAAGCATTCTATTTAGCACTAAAGGATATGCAAAGTGCATACGTTAGAAAGCAGTGAAACAACTAGATCGGTTAGCTTTCTGGTTTGGAGTTTGCTTCATATGATGAAAGACATGTTACGGCTAGTTCTAGTCTCTGCCTGTTATTCTCAAGTTATCAACCTTAATCATCAGTTTGGATGGGGTTGACTATTGGCAAGAAACCACCGCAAGTCAAGGACTTGGTTGCTGCTGATGAGTATGTCAGCATAGTACTTTCATGGAAAGATGAGTTGAGGTTATATTGCACATTCTAGTACCTTCAGAAAGTCTGAAACCTGGGTATGCATTCAAACACCTCTTAGTTGTGATAACTCGTTCAGCATTCTCAAGTGAGTTCTAAATGGAGCCTTCACACTCTTTTGATTATGAGTCGGTTAACCAAGATGGTTGCACAGGGACAACAATGTAGAAAATCAAGATGTTACTATTGATTTCATTGAACCTCCCAATGAACCGGGTTCCGATTCAACGAACAGTTGGATCCATGAGGTATGCCACGATGGAAAACATTAGTGTTCTTATGAAGATACTAGCTTGTGTTTTCGAGGACAAAAATGATTCTCCAAGGGGGGAGTATTAATGTCATGCCAAGGGTAGGACTAGACAGGTACGGCCCGGGCAATGTGCCGGACACACATCCAGTAAAGGGGTCTATATATGGAAGAGGGCCAAGAGCATATATATAGGATAGTTGGGAGATTATTCGCATGTCTGTCTACCCGTTGGTCTAACACTCTTTGGTTCCTATTCATTATGTTAATTATTAATTCTTGCAGTTGACCAGCAAGATCATGAAAAACCCAGGCCGTAAACAGGATCTGGACCATGAACCACTCGCTCCACTCTATCATCCGTTGTCACAGGGACCATTGGTTGCACCACAACTGGCTCAGTATGTGTCAGGCCTTGCTCCCACCTTCTCTTGATCTTCTTGCTCATGGCCTCAGTAATTTCCACAACTCTTTCAAATGTAGCAGGCTCCTCTTGATCGACCTTCTCCCTTACACTTGGATGGAGACAATCCATAAACTGACGCACTTTAAAGAAATCCCCTGAAGGTACTTGGGATGCCGCCTCTAATTGAACCCAAAGTCCTTTGAAGTGTTGAAAAAACTCTTTCAAGTTAGCATGAACATCTTCCTGCAAACCTCTCAATTTTGTCGTCGCTTCTGTTGCGGTTAGTTTCTTTCCAAACCTGTCAAAAATTGCCAGCTTCACCTACTCCCATGTTTACTTTTTTTCTTCCTCTAAACCTTCAAACCACTCCCGATCTTCTCCTTTGAGCGCAAGAAGAAATACATGAAGATTGGCTTCGTCATTCACAATGTGCATACCAAGCGTATGCCACTCCAAGTCCGCAATCCAGTCCTTCCCATCCTCCTTCCCTGTAAGCACTGGCCGACTATACGCCATCCCGTTGAAGTCCATTTTCCCTTGCGTGAGTAATTCCACAAAATTTGAAGTCTTGCACCTCAACCAAACCACCACTTTTCTTCAATGAAGCTCGAAATTCATAGCAAAACCGATTCACCTGGGTGCACAACCAGCAAATTTCCGCTCCCCAGCGGGATCGCCAAAGGATGATGGAGCAAAAGACGCCGTGCGCACACTCACACACAGAGACAACTCAACACAACAGAAGGAATTTACTTGAATTCCTCACCTCACTCACTACCACTCAAAAGATCCCTAAAAACTCTACCCACAAGCTCAATTCAAACTCCAAACGCCTCGACCTACAAGCCCTCGCTTGCCCGCAGACAACTGCCGCAGACACTACAAGGTGAGTCGAGGTGATCAACACTTGAAATCACGCTTGATGGTGACCAAAATATACAAGAAAAACCATCAAAAAACCAAAAACTCCAGCCACAAAAGGCCACTCTCAAACCATTTCAGAAGCTTCACCAAACTCCACTCTGTTGGACTCTTTGGAGTAGCGCCAACCCTAATGGCATCGATATAGGGTCACATAGTCTTGCAAAAAGACGCACCTTCTTCCCTCAATTCCTTGCACACACACATCCATGGAAATCTCAGAACTCCCATATACTCTCCCAAGTGAAAAATTGAAGAGAGAAAGCTCTCATTCACTCCTCCACACACTCGAAAACAGGACGCGAACGCAACGGGATTGCACTAGACCACCTGTAGGAACCCTGCTTCCTGCCATACACATAGGGGTGCAAGTGTTGATATTATACTTCCCAATTTCTCCCTCAGCCTCAACACTCACGGCACCGTGAGTGATGTGGCAATTTGAAGCCATTTCACACCTTTTTTGACCTTTTTTGGCCCAGTTTTGGCCAGTTTTGACCCCTGGCGGGCATTTTTCGCAGGAAAATTCCCAACGGACTCCAAAATTCACGAAATTTTACACACTTGATCCTCGATACCCAAGCACGTCTCACCGCAGATCACGCGCCGCAAATAGACAGTTACGGCATGTGTCAAACTTCTCGAGTGGGATGAGAGTACCGACACTTGTCACTTGCATTATTTACATTCCAAAAAGCTCAAACACATTATCTCGAGCCAAAAAGCTCAAACACATTATCACGATATTGGGAGATGGGCTAGGCCTAAACACATTTTTCCGGTGCCATGCACCAAAGGAGACCGCTTTGCCTGCCTCCATGAGCAGGAGATAAGCTCTGACTAGACGTCTGACTAGACGACGTCAGTTTAGCTGTAGCTAGATAGCATTAGTTTAGGGTTTCTCATAGCTTATGTATCATGAGACGGATTTTATACGTCTTTTTGAACCATGTATATTATTACATTTGTCACCGCAGTTCATTTTGCCAATCAATTCTTTATGCCTATGATGTTGTACAATTGTCATTATTACATTTGCCAATCAATTCATTTTGCCTATGATGTGTACAATTGTCAATTTTACGCTTGTCAATTTTGCAAACAATGCGTCTTGTGGGTGATTATTTTGGGTCTATTATCTACCCTTGCACTTTTTTTTAAAAGTGAATCAAGTACAATATGGTTGATGGGTGGCAGGTCATTCAATGCCTTGTCACGAAAAAAAAATTCTCTCGGGCCTCGCTATAACCGTCGCTATTTATGGCTCTGGAGCGTCGCTATAAGCGTCGCTATAGACTTTTGTGAGAGCGTCGCTATGACAGTCGCTATGAGCGTCTCTATATAGCGACGCTCTCGTAGCGACGCTATTAGCTACGGTTTTAGCGACGCCGGGGGTTATAAAAACCCAGTGTATTTCCGTCGCTAACAGCGTCACAAGAGCACACAACCTCTTGCAGTGATTGTAGCATCTACCTTGTAGCCTTCGTCCCCTGCCAGGCTCCCAGCTGGCCGCTCCTCTCTTTGGTTCCTTTGGTTCCTTCGTCTATGCCCACTTGGGAATAGACTAAAATTTGATCCACGCTTGTCCTAACAACTGCATTCTTTTCAGAGAGGAATACATAGACATAGAGAAGTGTCCGAAATGTGATCCCGAGAGATATCGAGCAG
The DNA here is from genome assembly GCF_014529385.1 of Adiantum capillus-veneris. Lineage (NCBI taxonomy): Eukaryota > Viridiplantae > Streptophyta > Polypodiopsida > Polypodiales > Pteridaceae > Adiantum > Adiantum capillus-veneris. The sequence continues at coordinate 78,808,170 of NC_140945.1, forward strand.
ATCTCCATGGAACAAAAATTCCACAAAACGTTTTGCGATATTTTTCTATGTTGAGCTTATATGTGAAGCTACTCAATATGTTGAGCTTATATGTGAAGCCATATATTGAGTAGCTTCACATATAAGCTCAACATCCTATGCTTCCTTGTATCAAGTATTTCTTTAAATGTAAGTCCATGGCCTCCCCACCATCAATATGGTGAGGCTTGGCAGCCGGCCAGCATCTAGCCGCGAAGAGACATTGACGAATGACTAAGGCTTTACCTTCTCTACCTCATAGGCGAGGAGGAATACGGTTTGATGACAGAGGTAATGTCATAAAATCTAATATCTATCTATCCCAAATTATTTTCTATTATTGAATTGATCATTTTAGTGGAAAAATGAATGGGAACAAGAGTTAGAATATAGATATGCCCTTTTAGACCTATCTCAACACGTGACCAAAGGGAGAGAAGGCTACATCTCATTGAGGGTCCAAAAAGGAGATGGTCTACCAAAGAGCAATGAACATATAATGGAGTTTAGAAGAACTTAGGGTTAGCGTCAATAAAGACCTGAAAAGGTTAGTCTTAAGAGTCCTTAGATCTACTACCGTTTGATACTTTAGAGCTTAGGCAAGCTAGGTCCATTCTGGAGTTCCTTAAGGTGCTTGAGCAGACTAAGGTGCTTGAAATGCTTGTTGTACTTAATGACTAAGGTGCTTGAGTTGCTTGTCGTGAGTCATGACTAAGGACGTGCTTGATGACCAAAGCGCTTGTGGTGTTCAAGTCAAACATGACTCCTACATAGGAGGCGACGAGCCCAAAGAGTAGGGAGTGAGAGAGAACACACACACACACACATACACTCAAGGCAATCCCAAGACTCAAGATGCTTAAAGGAAACATGTCAAGCCCCTAGCCCTATTTCCCTTATAGTGTGCCTGAATCCAATTGGATGGCCTTTAGGGAGGTCCAATGAGAATTTAGATGCATTAAAATATTTAATTAAACTCACCCTCCCCGTCCACCCTCACCCACACAGAGTTTTCTCTCTAAGCGCTAGATCTCTACGGGGTCAATCGGAGCACAAATGACCACGGCGACGCTCGGTGGGGTCATACGGGACAACAAATCTCCCTTTTACGCCACGGCGTGCAGGGAGTAGATCTGGTAGTGACAGATCTATTGCCTACACACCGTAAATCAGAGGAGCTTTTTTTACCCTGTCTGACCCCGACGAGCACCGCCCTGTTATTTGTGGTCTAGTTGACCCCGTACCCTCCCCCCCTGGTCGCCCCGTTTCGCAAAAGAATCACTGAGACGTGCCCCTTGGTCGCCCGGCGGCTTTATGTTTGAGGTTGTGTGTATGTGTTGTAGAAATGAAATTTATTGGACAATATGAATCAGAAAAAAAACAAGTACTCAATGTTGACACAAATCATTGACAAAAACAAGTATTCAGTATTGATTTGGATATTACATCATGGTCGATTAGTTTTTCAAGTGGTGTTCAAGTCAAATTGCTTGTGGTGTTCAAGTCAAACAGGACTCCTACATAGAAGGGGATGAGCCCTAAGAGTAGGACGTGAGAGAGAACACACACACACACACACAAGTCAAAGAGGACTCCTACATAGGAGGGGATGATCCCTAAGAGAAGGGCGTGAGAGAGAACACACACACACTCAAGGCAATTCAAACAAGACTCCTACATAGGAGGGGATGAGCCCTAACAGTAGGGCGTGAGAGAGAACACACACACACTCAAGGCAAGTCCAAGACTCAAGATGCTTAAAGGAAACACGTTAAGCCCCTAGCCCTACTTCCCTCATAGTGTGCCTGAATCCTATTGGATGGCCTTTAGGGAGGTCCAATGAGAATTTAGATGCTTTAGAAAAATTAATTAAGTTGTCTTTCTACAAGGGGGAAAAAAGGAAACTTGCCAAATGCTACCCATACTGCTTGATATGACCATAGCTTGTGATTGGCCAGGGTTGCCATACACCAATTAGGAGCAAGATAGAGTCGAGAGAGAGATGTCGACGAAAGCAAGGGAGAGCCCTCCTTTTTTCATATTTGCGCGTACACAAACACACTCTCTCATGTGTTGAGCAATAAGTACATCTCCTTCTCCAAGATTGAGAAGTAGAGATCCTACACCAACACCACTTTGCTATGGAATGCAAATCCAACTAGGAGTCAAGCCTCAATGGCATGCTCATCTTCTCTACCATCTATATTACTATGCTAAGCAAGGCTTCAAGATTAATCTATGGTGAGACAAGTACTCCTTTCTTGTATGCTACATCATCTTCCTCTTCCCTTCCCTCACTCCTTGCTAGCTCTCTCCACCTTTGAAGGTGTTTGAGGTCTTGGGATTGAGTCCAGGGACAAGTTAATGTTTTTGCAAGTTAGTTACGGGCATAATACTGGTGCATGAATCTTACCTCTTCATGGCACCATTAAGGTCTCAACTAGGAGCAAAGCATGTATTGTACCAAGTCTCTCTTCAAGGGAGAATCTATAACACAAAATCTGTTTGGAGCGAGGACTGGCTCCAAGTAAATCCGGTCCCCCCTGCGCCCCCCCCCCCCCCCCCCCCCCTCTCTCTCTCTCTCTCTCTTGGAAGTATTGTTCATGCCAAGCTAGCAAGTTATGATGTTTATTTTGAAACCTTCGATTGAGTAATCTATGTCTGTTTATTAAGAATCCTCTTAAGGGAATGCTCACTATTGTTACTTATATTCTGCTACAATCGATGCTATTAGCCATATTCCGTTACAAGAAGCATTTATAATAGCTTGGTGGGAGATCTTGGTCTTCGAAGTCAATTTGAAGATTGAATCTCTCTTCCTGTCCACTCAAAATTGATTACAAACTCTCCATCTGGACATAGAATGATCATAGCTATCATAAAGGTCGACGTGGTTGTATCAATGAATGACAAGAGACATTGTATAAATGCACTCTTGTGTCAACTGACTATGAAAGACATACGATCATGATACTTTTGAGGCCCTTGGTCCTGATTAGGTGCTCCCCTCTACTTATTATCTATGTAGTGCAACCTCGCCATGCCATAGTCCATAGGTACAATACGAGTCATCTTCTACTTTAGGTGTCACTAAAGAGTACCTATCTAGAAAGTAGTATCATTGTTTGCCACCTTCCCATCTAGAAAGCACTATCATTGTTTTCCACCTTGCCATGTTGTCACTATCATTGGCTTTGTGTGTGTGTGTGTGTGTGTGTGTGTGTGTGTGTGAGAGAGAGAGAGAGAGAGAGAGACTTCTGCACCTACATGTGGAGAGGTTGAGTCTTACAAGGAGTGGAGACAGAAAAGGTAAAAAGTCCAATAGACCATACCTCTAATGGTGCAAACTTCAATGTGCATTGGTTAATGGCTCAATATTGAAGATCCACTGGAGTAGGCATAACAATAATAGCATTGAACAAGTCACCTTGCACTATGAGAGTCAGGAAGACCCACATTATACTAATGTGTGATTGCACATAGGCAATAATAAAACCACTTCAGGATGCCCATACTTAGGGGAAAGAATATGGATCAAGGAAATTGCAACATATAGCCTGAAACTTCGTCCACAGTACATATTGTATAGATATCTCAATCAAAGAAGAACCGAGCCTATGGAGGCAAATGAAGCTTTACTGGATCTAACTTTTCATTTTCCAACTCTATTCTAAAGCGAGAAACTGGTTTGTGGGCATATGCTTTAGAGTTGGGGTCCCTCAAAACCCAGGTTCCTAGGGACAAAGCTTAGAGATGGTGCTTGCACTACAAGAGGTTGTGTGCTCTTGTGACGCTGTTAGCGACGGAAATACACTGGGTTTTTATAACCCCCGGCGTCGCTAAAACCGTCGCTAACAGCGTCGCTACGAGAGCGTCGCTATAGGCGTCGCTATATAGCGACGCTCATAGCGACGCCGATAGCGACGCTTATAGCGACGCTCTCACAGAAGAGTATAGCGACGCATATAGCGACGCTACAGAGCCATAAATAGCGACGCTTATAGCGACGCCTGAGAGAATATTTTTTTGGGGGCAGGGCATTGAATGCCCTGCCACCCATCAACCATATTGTACTTGATTCAGTTTTTAAAAAAAGTGCAAAAGTAGATAATAGACCCAAAATAGTCACCCACAAGACGCATTGTTTGCAAAATTGACAATTGTACACATCATAGGCAAACTGAATTGATTGGAAAATGTAATAATGACAATTGTACAACATCATAGGCATAAAGAATTGATTGGCAAAAGGAATTGCGGTGACAAATGTAATAATATACATGGTTCAAAAAGACGTATAAAATCCGTCTCATGATACATAAGCTACGAGAAACCCTAAACTAATGCTATCTAGCTACGGCTAAACTGACGTCGTCTAATCAGACGTCTCATCGCGTCCAAGCGGCGTATCTGTCGGATTCTGCAAAAAAAGACAATAAGACAGTTTTCAGTAAATATAAACATATAACGACATTTATAAAACAATACAAAAAATAAAAAAGAGTAAACCCTAATACTAACCATGCCGCCGCGAGAACTGAGAATGTCCATCAGGGCGTTTAAGCCCTTCCTGCCTGCGTACTCGCGCTCGTACGGTGTGGGATCACGTCCTGTCATCGACCACTGTCAAAACATACAAAGATTTCATTATGTTAGAACTAAAAAACTCATAAACCCTAAACTATCGAACATGCATAAAGAGCAATGTGAAAAGACTTACAAAATCGGCCTCAAATGATGCCCATCCACCGCTCCCCAAGTGGTGCGAGCTCCCTGCCTCTACTCGCGCTCTGGCTGCATCCTTTTGTTGCTTCCACTTGTCGGGATTCTCGCTCGCTGCTTTCTTCGCATTCTTCCAATCTTCTTTGGCCAGCCAATCTGGCCTATTCCACCCATTCTTGATTGCTTTTTGCACTTCGGAACGCTTGTGTTTGCAGTATTCGCGCATTCGAATCTTCATCAGGTCTTCATTGAAGCGCTGATCCCGTGTTGGAACGGGAAACTCATCATGAAGTATGCTGATGACTCTGTTTTTTAAATCACTTGGTACTTCACTCCATTTGTTTAGTATATAGTGTCTAAACAGCTGAGAGCAAAGACCACGCATGCGCGAGATCACCTTCTTGCCGTCATCATCCATGATGATGCCGCCGCTGATGTCAACGGAGTAAGGCAAGCCCTCTGGCCGGTGACGCGTGAACCTGGGTGTCCCGGCAGGGGTCTCTAGCGGCGTGTCGATGGGGGTACGGACGTCAGGTGTCTCCACCGGCGTCTGGGCACCGAAGCGAGGAGTGTCGAGTGGGGTGGCTCCCGGCGGAGTAGGTAGAGGTGTGTAGCTTCTAGGAACAGTCAGCTGTGCAAAACCTGGCGTAGATGGCGATGTTGTGGCTGGTGTGGGGGCGGGCAAAGAAGGGGAGGGTAAAGAGCCTCGTCGAACACGAGGCGGTGTGGAGGCATCGGTGGCGGAATCCCCACAACAACCGCCACCGCCACCACTAGAGCGCCGGTGTCTAGACGAGTGTGACGCTCGTCTCGTCGACGCCGAAGCTTCAGAGCGCGCCGAATGCTCCGAAAGAGAGGGAGATGCGGATGGTGTAGGAACGCGCGATGATGCGCCAGAGCGATGACGCTCCACGTACCACTGTCTCTGCTGCGGTGACAAAGAAGAAAGAAACTCCTCATCATCCATACCTGCATTAAACACACGAATATTTAAACTTAATATTGAATGAATAGAGTAGACAATGACGCAAAGACCATTAAATACAATGACGTAATGACGCATATAAATACAATGACGCAATGAATCGAGTGATAAAAGAGGCAAGTCGAAAACTCAGAATTTTCAATCAAAAGATGTGAGCGCGAGTAGAAAAGAGCGTTATACACCATGGAAGCTACTTAGAGAGCCAGAGCTTTTACAGCACGGAGCAAAATTGTTCAAATACAATATTTGTGGCTTTAAGAGATCTCTCTCTCATCCTCGCATAACTCAGCATAACTTCCTATATCTATATAGAGCTCTCCGTTTAAACACATATCCTCTGTTTCATTTTGTAGCTCCTCTGCATGCACCCCATATAGAGTAGTAGCATCTTGATGCTCGTCTGGCACCACCGCAGCGGCTTCTGATTGAGCATCTTCTCTGATCTCCTCCATTGATGTCGTTGTGATTGGTACATGGTAGCCTTCATACGTCCTTGCACTACGAGGGGCTACCTCTATGACGTACCACCAGTTTGATGTAGACTTTGTAGGATGAAATACTACCTGCCAGAGCCACATAACTTACATGAGAGCTTTCAAGCACATAACTTGTAAAAGGGGGATGTTAACTATTTATATACTTACTTGTTCACAATGCTCGGGTAGTACGAAAGTGTCTCTTAGGTCAGTCCATTTCTTAGTAGAATCCACCTCAAGAAAACCAGACTCTCCTCTACGCACAGTAGCGTTTCGACCCTCCATGATTATCTTGAACCATTGCACGTCGAACAAGTCGACAAAAAATCCTCTGTAATCGATCCTCAAAATCTCTTGCAGCGTGCCGAAGTAAGTGAGTTCCGCCACCATGGGATCTGCATCAGAGGAACGTCGTCGACTAGACTGCTCAAATTTTGCCATGATTCCACAATCTTGAGTAAAATGCTTTTTGTCGATTCGTTCCACCCTAAAATGTCGACCTTTACACCATGCTGCTGTGTATGACTTATACTACAACGAACAAAGATTATGAGTGGCCGTTCAAACGTTTATAAATAAAGTCACTTGCTAGTCGTACATTGCAAACTTACCTTGGTCGCGCAACCCCGAGAGTACTCCCACTCTTCTTCAGTGACTTCGTCACCGCATTGTTGTGCGCTTTTCAATTGGTTGTGCAACCATCTTAAGCTCATGAAGGTTGGTAGGCTCTCCAGAACCGCTGGATAGTGCATCGGTGGTCGTCTTCCCCATCTCCACTCGATTCGTGCCCTTTGTCGCTCTTGCTTTGCATCCTCATATTGTGAAATCCACTTTTGCATCACTGGATTGTGAAGCATGCAAAATCGGTTGATTTTAGCCTCTAGATCTTCCGTCATCTTCTTCTCAACACCGAGATTGCACATGACAATCCCAGATATGCGCTCATCATCTATGGTTCGCCATAGCGTGTCCTGGGATTTATCAAATCCGTCTAGCCACTCTCCAATGTACACTAGGGACTCTGATACCAACCAACCTTCTGCCATGCTACCCTCCGGACGTGCCTTTTGACGCACATATCCCTTAAGCATTTTCATGAAACGCTCTAAGAAGAACATCCATCTGGAATGAACTGTGCCAGCTATTTCCACCTCATCAACTATGTGAACAAGAAGATGCACCTGAATGGTTAGTATTGTAGTAGGAAAATGTTTCTCAAACATGCACACAAGCTCCGCAGCATTTAGTTTGGCGAATGGTATGGAGTCTACGTCGATCTCCTTTTGTGAGATCCATTGCACCAGCTTTGCAAGTTTGTAGATTGTGTTACGGATGTCGAGAGACAAACATCCCTCAATGGCAACCGGTAAAATAAACTGTAAAGTATGTGCAGCAATGATATTAAAGTCCACATTTTATGCAATGATATTAAAGTCCACTATGAACGTACCTGACACATTTTATGCCAATCGTGTGACTTCAAACCGGTAAGCTTTCCTTCTTTAGTAAAACACGTTCGGAGCGAGTGCATTACGCCAGTGGGGGTCCGCAAAGATCAAATGGCCTCTTTTACTTTGCGTTCTTGGGCTCCTGTGAAAATCCATGGTGCTTTAGGAAGTTTTATCGATCCATCAGACGCTGTTTGCGGCCAATATTGCTCCATACGATCCACATTTCTAAGGTCAACTCTGGCTCCCAAAGTATCTTTCTTGCCGGTCAAATGGTCCCATAGTAGATTACCCACATTCTTGAATATGTGCATTGGATCGAGCAAGTGATTGATCACGAGTCGGGGCCAGTATGGTAACTCGTACCATAGAGATAGTCTCTTCATCCCTGGAGGCAATCCGTCATCGCACATCTCCTTCTGCTCTAACCATGCTTGTGCAGACATCCTTGGTGGCTCTCTTCCCAAAAAGCCGTCGCGTAACACATGATTCTCCGGAAGATACGCTTGATGACCTTCATAGATTTGCTTCTTCAGTGAGGGTGCCCTACGTGCATTCAGTCTAGGTCCACATGTGACACATGCTCTGTATCCGCTTGTTTGAAGCCCTGCATGTATACACATGATAATAGATCAACTATGGGAAAAAACAAGATTTACAGTGTCTGAGTGAGGAGTGTCAATAGATCACCTGAGCATTCTGTTAGCCCGGGATAGTCATGCATGGTCCACATTAGAATACCTCTGATCAAAGCATTCCGTCGTCCTGTGTGTCGGCTCATATCCACCACCTCTATGCCAATCCACAATTGTTGTAGCTCTTCCAATAGTGGACGAAGATACACATCCATATTCCCCACTTTATATCGCCCTGGCACAATCAAGCTTAGCCATAGGTGCCCCTTCTTCGTAGTCAACCACGGGGGAATGTTGTAGTTGACGATGACAACGGGCCATACACTGTAAGATGTTGATCTTTGACCAAATGGATTTACGCCATCCATAGCCAGGCCTAAGCGCAAATTTCGAGCTTCCCTGGCAAAATCCGACCATGTTCCATCTATATGTTTCCAGGCTGCGCAATCTGCAGGAATTCGTAGCACACCATCCGAAGATTTATTCTCCTCATGCCATGATGCTAGGGCGGCCATGGACTTACATTCGAAGAAATGCTTGATGCGAGGAAGCAAAGGAAAATGTCGCAAAACCTTTTGTGGAATTTTTGTCCCGTGGAGATCTACTCGATATCTTTCGGAATCACATTTCGGACACTTCTCCATGTCTGTGTATTCCCCTCTGAAAAGAATGCAGTCATTAGGACAAGCGTGGATAGAATTGTAATCCATCCCCAAGTTTCGCAAAATCTTTCTTGCTTCATCTCGGGAATCTGGCATCACATTGTCAGCTGGTAGAATGTGCTCTTTCAGCAATCTACACAACATAAAAATATGATACAGTCGTGTAAAAATCTATCAGATCATTATACATTTAGAGTTCTATTAAAGTAAACTAATTGTAATAGATCACCTGAAAAGCGCTGTGACGCTAGTGTCACTCCATCCAAACTTTTCCTGCATGTTGAGAAGAACCAGGAGTGCTTTCAATCTAGACATACGTGCTCCATTATACAATGATGTATCGGCTTCACTTTTCATATCATCATAGATAAGCCTTTCTGAATCCATGATCGTCTCGATCATTTCATCAATCTCGGGCTCAAACATTGCCTCGTTGGGAATGTGCTCTGCATGATCATCCCCCGAGATGTCAGAGGGTACATCTTGTGGCCTCACATATGCTGCTTGACCAAAGCGCCTGCGAATACGTCTATTGGGTTGCAAGATTGCTGCTTGTTGGCCAGCGTCAGAGTCCGACGAGTTATAATTGGCAACAACTCGATCTATAATAGATGGATCGAACTCGCCAAATTCGCGAACGTGCTGCAAAGAAACACGTCTTGTCCGTCGCACAGCATGCTTGCATTGATTACAAGGACATAAGACCCTCGTTGAGAGATAGGTGTTTCGGTTGAACGGTCCCACATCCTCGTCGCTACTCATAATGAGGATAAAAAACTTATAACCTGGACAACAAATTTAATATTCTATTGGCATTCTTCGTCTTATCTCTCTCTCTCTCTCTCTCTCTCTCTCTCTCTCTCTCTCTCTCTCTCTCTCTTTACCTCACATTCTCTAGTCATGTCCAATCCCCGCACACCTCGGTCTAGAGGTGCACGGAGATCAGAACCACCGGGTTATAATCTCGTCTTTATTGGTCAATACCTATATTTGTGGGTACAAGAAATCTACACACCCACGTCTACATGATACTGCATGTAGTGGACAAAATCCCTTTGCCTCTTCTCTAGCTGTAACACTTCACTTCATCTTAACATCTTTTCACAGTAGATCTTTTCACTGTTCGTCTAACTCTAAACCCTAAACCGTAAGTAATTCTTGCGTGGACTCGATCTAACGTAAATAAGCGTAAATCTAAATAAACGTAAATCTAACTAAAAATAAAGCTAAATCTAATTTAACGTAAGTCTAATGACTAGAGGTTGTTTAGATGGTCATTGTGTCGGGGATGTAGTGACTCTTGTCGCCCTGAAGATCCACCTTCTTCCCTATCTTCTGAAGACATTTCACCAGTACTTTTGGATCGACGGAGCCCACCATGAGTGAAGGCAGCAATACCCTATATTCCATTGAGGGCTTTCTTCACCCGCTTCATGCAGGCATCGCAGTCTATGGAGACCCGCCTCTAATCTAATATAACGTAAATCTAAATCTAGCTTAAATAAACGTAAATCTAGTTAAAAATAAACCTAAATCTAATTTAATGTAAGTCTACATATAACCTAATCTTTAACGTCTTTTAAGATAGTTTCCTACGACGTTATAACTCTCTTCTTCCTGTGTGTGTGCGCGTGTGTGGATGTGTGTGCCAATAAAAAGAGATAAATGGTATAACCTTTCTATCACCCATGCCAAGTATGATAGATTGATTATGCCATTTCCCTCTTGAATAATAGGTCTTCAGTTCAACTCCTCGTCGGCTAGATCTTTAGGTCTTTTAATTTTAATTAGTTTCCTACGACGCTCCCTTAGTTTCTCTTTCTTTCTCTCTCAATGTGTGTGCGTTTTTTTGGATCGTATGCATGTTTTCTTTCTCTTTTCCTCTCTCAATGTGTGCGTTTTTTGTTTATGCATGTTCTCTCTCTCTTTTCCTCTCTCAATGCGTGCGTTTTTTGTTTATGCATGCTCTCTCTCTCTTTTTCTCTCTCAATGTGTGTGTGCATTCTTTGTTTATGTATGTGTGTGCGTTTTTGTTTTTGTTTGTACTCTCTCTCTCTCTCTCTCTCTCTCTCTCTCTCTCTCTCTCTCAAAAACACTATGTGTTTGTGTATGTGTGTGTGTGAGAGAGAGAGAGAGGGAGAGAGAAAGAGGGGAAGGGAACATGAGAATGAGGAGAGGGAAGGAGCATACCTGGCTCTCCTTCCTCTCCTCGTGTGTGTGTGTGTGTGTGTGTGGAGAAGAAAAGAGAGAGAGAGAGAGAGAGTGAGGGAGAGCGTTACCTGCTCTTTGCTTGAGGGCGCCGAAAAACTCAGATCTGAGATCTGAGTTTTTGGGTGCGCTCGGTTATTTTTTTTACCCCAGCTGGCGTCGCTATGAGCGTCGCTATAAGCGTCGCAAATTTACAAATAAATTTGACACGCTCATAGCGACGCCGGGAAATTTTTTTTTGAGCGTCGCTGTGTGAGCGTCGCTAATACGAAGAACCTCTTGTAGTGTTGGCTGTAAAAACAGAGGTCGCCAGTAAAGAACTTGGGCAATATCACTGTCTTTCTTTGGGACTACGGGTTTCACTAGATCAAAGAAGGCATACGAGGTGTGCCTAGGAAGCGGCCAGACCATTTTAAAGACGTTTTGTGCACCTATACTCAATGCCATTAAGGTCTAGTGTTCTATAATACAAGCATTGTCCGATACAAACCCCTTGACCTCCTCAAAAGCGCCCTTAGAGGCAGTTGACAAGAAGAGGGGAAGGGTTGATCTCTAGGCCTAGAATGCAACACAAGGGGACGATATTGGGAGATGGGGTAGGCCTAAACACATTTGTCCAGTGCCATGCACCAAAGGAGACCGCTTTGCCTGCCTCCATGAGCAGGAGATAAGCTTATAAGCTGCGGATGGACCCGTGATAATTCCCCTTCTAGAATTATAAGGAGATGGATTTTGGGGGGAGGGGGGGGGGGGGGGATAAGTCTTACTCAAGGGGAGGGGAGAAGGAGAAGGAGAAGGGATAGAGATGAAATGAGAGAAACGTTTCTTCTCTGTTAGGTATATCCTTAAATAAAAAATGTCATTCACATATATATAGAGAGAGATTTTGATGAAGCCATCAGAGGTTAACATTTCTCGCATAATTTTTGTTACTCTCATCTGATGCCACTTCAAATTCAATTTTCGATATTACAAAACATAAACCCTTTTCATACAAATCAGATTGTCATCGAGAATAATCTGATGAGTACTTCCTTAGGAATAAAGATTATCCAATCAAGGTATATTAAAATAAACTAATTGTAGATAGAGGTTTTTCTAAGACTTTTTGCCTGCAAGTGGCAAGTCCCTTTTTACAAAGAGTGAATCCCTCACGAAAGGCATGCGCGCGCGCACACACACACACACACACACACACACACACACACAACCCGGCCTAGCTAGATTTATACGATAATACCGCCATGCTGCTTCTTGCAAGCTTGCGCTACTTCGAAGTAGAAGGAGGAGCTGGACATCGACGTTGTCTTAAAATGAAAAGGGAAGGCCGCAGCAGGCATTTTAAGGGCTCGGGCTTGGGGCAGCCCTTGCACGGTGCTTGCAACTACAGTCAATGTACGTGATGGATTCCTGTAGCATCACAACGTGGCATTTTTCCGTGTGATTGTACTTAAGTACCGCCTGGCATTTCTCCCCGTGATTGTACTGCAATACCCCCACTTGACATAAAGTAATGGAAAGAAAAGTGTGCTACACAGCTTCACAAAAGCATTTTCCCTAACCCAACAAATTAAGGGCACCTAATCCCGTTTTGCGAAAAAAAATTGAAGCCATTCCCGTTTTGCAGACAAAATTAAGGGCACTCTTTCCATTTTGTCTCACTGGGCTTAGTACGAAAAACTACGAACCTGCCTTGGCCTAGAGAAATACAAAAAAATTTAGACAATTCTACCGTAAAAATCGGCATTTACTCAACATCCATACAAAATACACGCTTGGGTTGCTAAAATGATTTTTATTGAGCATTGGTCTAGGCACCAGCCTGCTTACTTACACAATGATTTTTATTGAGCATTGGTCTACGCACCAGCCTGCTTACATACACTTGACACGGAAGAGCATCTAAGCAAGTTTAACATACATTGTCCAATAGGGCGTTTATCTCAAAGCATTCATGGGAGAGTCTCCACACTATCTCGCCCGGGCATCTCAAATCGGATCGACAACCGAGGTGATCTGGGCCGTCAGATGCGCATTTGGTAAATTCGGGGAGAAAAGTAAATTCGGGTAGGCTCGTAAATTCAGGTCGATCCGCACCCCATGTCTTGAACCTCCGACCTCCCCACCACGATCCATGTGCACGAACCACTACGCCTTCATGCATATGTTGAAATATAGGAGATTCGAGTATGTCATATTGTAAATCTGGGCTGATTAGTAAATCCGGGGAAAATTTGTAAACTCGGACACATTGGTAAATTCCGGGAAAACTCAGATCTGACGGTCCATGATTGACGCGCCCTACCTTTTCCTCCTCCACCATTGATCCCATTTTACCATGCCCGTGTGATATAGTGATGAGGGGGAACTCTCTTGTAGTAATACGGAGATGTCACTTCCATGCCTATTACATTTGCAAAGTTTAACAATCAAGTGATTTTGCCAATTATGTGTACAATTGTCATTAATTTACTTTCATCAATTTACTTTTGTAAGTTTTGTATCTTTATTATGCAAACAATACGATGGATGATGGACTTAATAGTTATATTGTCTTGTGGGTGACTACCTTGGGTCTATATCTAAGGGGTATCTAAGCTTGCACTTTCTTTCAAAGGTGAATCTGGGCTTATCTTGGATTCATTTAGGTTTACTCAATTATTGAAACATTCAATATGGTTGATGGGGGTAGGACATTTCACAAAAAAAAAAATCTCTCAGGTGTCGCAATGAGCATCGCTATATAAGGCTCTACATCGTCGCTATAAATGTCGCTATAGGTGGCCTGTAAACGTTGCTATGATCGTCACTATAGGCGTCGCTATATAGCGATGGTTATAGCGACGTTCTCGTATCGATGCTGTTAGCGATGGTTTTAGCGACGCCCGGGAGTATAAAAACCCAATGTATTTCCGTTGCTAACAACGTTACAAGTGCACACAACCTCTTGTAGTCCACCCCTGGTGATGCACTGAGGTGTTTGAACACTATGTCTTTTTAAAAAAAATCCCTTGTTATTTTGGAACATTTTCAATGAGTGAGATCAATCTTAATTTTTAAATGTTTCACTAAGAGCTAGATGCAGTTGCAAATATTTGGACTTTTGGAGGGAATCCAGTGGTTGCAAAACGTTATACTTTTTAATATTGAAGCCAAATGAAGAAATTTTTAAAGTGTGACCACATGTGTAAAACAACTGTAAGGTGATGGGCTCATTATTTTTTGGAGTGGAGAATGTTTCAACTTCTGGGAGAGAGTCAAGTAGTGCCATTTAAAAAAGGTTTCTGTTGAGCTTGCTTGCAATCACTCTATGAACGGTAGATTTCTCTATTCTTGTGGTGGGTAGAACTCTAGCTCTGATAGTGCTCTACCCTAGTTGTGCTAGTTCTCTTTCCTTTAAAGGAGCTGATAGTGTCGTTCCATGAGGACCCCATTACGCAAGTGTGCTCATCTGGTCCCAAACCAAAACCAAAGGGGAAGGATAGTGAGACGAAATCCCTTTCGAGTATGAACGAGACAATGACACCTAGCATGGATGTGGAAGATAAAAGCATCCCGAAGACAAGAACAAGTGCTAAGAAGATTGTGTCCATGGAACGTTCACAACAAGCATCTGCCCTTTTCGATGAAGAGGGTCCAAGCGAGTCCGCGGGGAGGCAAAGAGTTGAACATTGAATATCCCTAATTGATCACACGAGATAAGTTTATACAGAGGGGACCAAGGTGCTATATGTAGAGATACTATATATAGCTCAACACCCCTACTCAAATGAAGGTCAATCCCTTGGGGGCTCAAAGGAAAAACCCATAGATCTATATACACCCACCGTTATATTAAAATATTTCAAATATACATTTACAATGTTCAAAGGAGCTACATCACTCTTGTTTTATAATATGCCCTTTCAAGGTTCTTTAACAACCCTCTCTCTCTCTCTCTCTCTCTCTCTCTCTCTCTCTATATATATATATATATATATATATATATATATATATATATATATATATATATATATATATATTATATATATATATATATATATATATATATATATATATATATATATATATATATATATATATATATATATATATATATATATACACACACACACACACACACACACACACAATTGAGCTACTATAAATGGTTTCAAAGAGTAGCTTAAGCATTGTTGACCTCTCGTTTCATATGCTTGCACTCGTTTCGATAGAGTAGCTTAAGCATTGTTGGCCTCCCTAAAATGATTGGATACGCATTCTCACCCACTTGCATCACGTAGCAATCGACCAAGCACTCAATCACCAAGACTTTTATCTTCACCTCTTCAGCTATTCCAAGACAGCTTGCCTTTTTGTGGTTGGCCATCCTCATACGGATCGAAGCATTCACTGACATCTTAACGCCTGCTTCTTTCATGATAGCCTCGGTCATGACACACACGTGCGCACCACCATCCACATATGCTTGCACTTCCGTCTTCTTTCCCAGCATAGCTTCAACTATTGGCACCATATCCACTGGGTGACCAACCCTCAAAGATGACACCATGCTTTGATGCTTTTCCTTCTTGGAAGGAAGCCGCATACTCACACACTTGGTCCACTGCCTCCTCAATTTAGCGTTCAAAGCCACCAATTGACGAAAAGATATATTTGCCTTTTGATTTCGTATGTCTTTGACAATATCATACTCTTCAACACCTTCGCCAAGGAGGTAGCCCTATGGACCAATTTTCCTTCTTCACCGCCTCTTGGTACTTTCTGGTTTGTCTTCTACCTTAGCCTTTCCTTTCCTTGCTCTTGTTTCCCTCTCTTCTTCTATCTCTTTCTCCCTATCATGCCTAGATCTCTTATTGGCCAAAACATCCACATCTTGATGCTCAACGGTAATGATGTTAATAGCCCTACCTTCTTCACAATTGTAGAATCTACCTTGTAGCCTTCGTCCCGTGCCTCTCCAAGCTAGCCGTTGCTCTCTTTGGTTCCTATTCATTATGTTAATTCTTAATTCTTGCAACTGACCAGCAAGATCATGCAAAACCCGGGCCATAACAGGATCTGGACCTTGAACCACTCGCTCCACTCTATCATCCGTTGTCAGAGGGACCATTGGTTGTACCACAACTGGCTCAGTATGTGTTAGGCCTTGCTCCCACCTTCTCTTGATCTTCTTGCTCTTGGCCTCGGCAATTTCCATAGCTCTTTCAAATGTAGCAGGCTCCTCTTGATCGACCTTCTCCCTTACACTTGGATGGATACAATCCATAAACTGACGCACTTTAAAGAAATCCCCTGGAGGTACTTGGGATGTTGCCTCTAATTGAACCCAAAGTCCTTTGAAGTGTGCAAAACCTCTTTAAAGCTACCATGAACATCTTGCTGCAAACCTCTCAATTTTGTCGTCGCTGTTGCGGTTAGTTTCTTTCCAAACCTGTCAAAAATTTCCAACTTCACCTGCTCCCATGTTTGCTTTTTTTCCTCCTCTAAACCTTCAAACCACTCTGGAGGTTCTCCTTTGAGCGCAAGAGGAAATACATGAAGCTTGGCTTCGTCATTCACAATGTGCATACCAAGGGTATGCCACTCGAAGTCAGCAATCCAGTCCTTCACATCCTCCTTCCCTGTAAACAGTGGCTGACTATACGCCATCCCTTTAAAGTCCCTTCTCCCTTGCATGAGTAATTCCACAAAATTTGAAGTCTTGCACCTCAACCAAACCACCACTTTTCTTCAATGAAGCTCGAACTTCATAGCAAAACCGATTCACCTCGGTCCACAACCGGAAAATTTCCGCTCCCAAGTGGGATCGCCAAAGGATGATGGAGCAAAAGACGCCGTGCGCACACTCACACACCTAGACAACTCAACACAATAGAAGGTATTTACTTAAATTCCTCACCTCACTCACTACCACTCAAAACCTCACTAAAAACTCTACCCACAAGCTCAATTCAAACTCCAAACGCCTCGACCTACAAGCCCTTGCCTGTTCGAAGACACTACAAGGTGAGTCGAGGTGATCAACACTTGAAATCACGCTTGATTGATGACCAACATATACAAGAAAAACCATCAAAAAACCAAAAACTCCAGCCACAAAAGGAAACTCTCAAAACATTTCAGAAGCTTCACCAAACTCCACTCTGTTGGACTCTTTGGAGTAGCGCCAACCCTAATGGCACCGATATAGGGTCACATAGTCTTGCAGAAAGCCGCACCTTCTTCCCTCAATTCCTTGCACACACACATCCATGGAAACCTCAGAACTCCCATATACTCTCCCAAGTGAAAAATTGAAGAGAGAAAGCTCTCATTCACTCCTCCACACACTCGAAAACAGGACGCGAACGCAACGGGATTGCACTAGACCACCTGTAGGAACCCTGCTTACTCCCATACACATAGGGCTGCAAGTGTTGATATTTTACTTCAAAAGATCTCCCTCAGCATCAACACTCACGGCACCGTGAGTGATGTGGAAATTGAAGCCATTTCACACCTTTTTTGACCATTTTTTGACCCTTTTTGGCCCAGTTTTGGCTAGTTTTGACCCCTAACGGGCATTTTTCGCAGGAAAAACCCCAAACAAACTCCAAAATTCACCAAATTTTGCACGCTTGATCCTCCATACCCAAAACACATTTCCACATCCCAAAATTCACTTTTTGACCACTTCTAGGGCGATGCACGTATCACCGCAGATCAGGCTCAGCAAATAGACAGCCAAAATAAGCCACCTAAAACCATATCCAAGACCCCGATACCCTATACGGGCATGTACATGTGTCCGACTGCCGACACGCAAGCATGCATATTTACAATGTGCACACGTTGCACCTTTTTTAGAACTTGAAACCAGTTTGCAAAGCTCCAAAATTCATGTATTTACATCTTTTTGTACATATGACCATGCATACAAATGCTACTTTGTACACGCCAAAAGCAGTCTATCATCGTGAGTCATGATTGAGGACGTGCTTGAGATGCTCGATGACCAAATTTCTTGTGGTGTTCAGGTCAAACAGGACTCCTACATAGGAGGAGACGAGCCCTAAGAGTAGGGCGTGAGAGAGAACACACACACACTCAAGGAAATTCCAAGACTCAAGATGCTTAAAGGAAACACGTTAAGCCCCTAGCCCTATTTCCCTCATAGTGTGCCTGAATCCTATAGGATGGACTTTAGGGAGGTCCAAAGAGAATTTAGATGCTTTAAAAAAATTAATTAAGATGTCTTTCTAAAGGGGGAAAGAAGGAAACTTTCCAAACGCTACCCATACTGCTTGATATGACCATAGCTTGTGATTGGCCAGGGTTGCCATACACCAATTAGGAGCAAGCTAGAGTCAAGAGAGAGAGATGTCGACGAAGGTAAGGGAGAGTCCTCCTTTTTTCACATTCGCGCGTACACAAACACACTCTCTCATGTGTTGAGCAATAAGTACATCTCCTTCTCCAAGCTTGAGAAGTAGAGATCCTACACCAACCCCACTTGGCTATGGAATGCAAATCCAACTAGGAGTCAAGACTCAATGGCATGCTCATCTTCTCTACCATCTATACTACTATGCTAAGCTAGGCTTCAGGAGTAATCTATGGTTAGAAAAATACTCCTTTCTTGTATGCTACATCATCTTCCTCTTCCCTTCCCTCACTCCTTGCTAGCTCTCTCCACCTTTGAAGGTGTTTGAGGTCTTGGGATTGAGTCCAGGGACAAGTTAATGTTTTTGCAAGTTAGTTACAGACATAATACTGGTGCATGAAGCTTACCATCTTCATGGCACCATTAAGGTGTCAACTAGGAGCAAAGCATGTATTGTACCAAGTCTCTCTTCAAGGGAGAATCTATAATACAAAATCTGTTTGGAGGGAGGAGTGGCTCCAAGTAAATCCGGTCCTCGATTGTTGTCAATTTCTCTAAATATCTATCCCTCTCCCCCCCCCCCTCTCTCTCTCTTTCTCTCTCTCTCTCTCTCTCTCTCTCTCTCGGAAGTATTGTTCATGCCAAGCTAGCAAGTTATGATGTTTATTTTGAAACCTTCGATTGAGTACTCTATGTCTATTTACTAAGAATCCTCTTAAGGGAATGCTCACTATTGTTACTTATATTCCGCTACAATCGATGCTATTAGCCATATTCCGTTACAAGAAGCATTTATAATAGTTTGCTGGGAGATCTTGGTCTTCGAAGTCAATTTGAAAATTGAATCTCGCTTCCTTTCCACTCAAAATTGATTACAAACTCTCCATCTGGACGTAGAATGATCATAGCTATCATAAAGGTCGACATGGTTGTATCAATGAATGACAAGAGACATTGTATAAATGCACTCTTGTGTCAACTGACTAAGAAAGACATACAATCATGATACTTTTGACGCCCTTGTCCTGATTAGGTGCTCCCCTCTACTTACTATCTATGTAGTGCAACCTTCCATGCCATAGTCCATAGGTACAATAAGAGTCATCTCCTGTTTTAGGTGTCACTAAAGAGTACCTATCTAGAAAGTAGTAGAAAGAATATGGATCAAGGAAATTGCAACATATAGCCCGAAACTTCTTCCGCCATGCATATTGTATAGATATCTCAATCAAAGAAGAATCGAGCCTATGGAGGCAAACGAAGCTTTACTTGATCTCACTTTTAATTTTCCAACTCTATTCTAAAGCGAGAAACAAGTTTGTGGGCATATGATTTAGAGTTGGGGTCCCTCAAAACCCAGGTTCATAGGGACAAAGCTTAGAGATGGTGGCTTTAAAAACAGAAGTCGCCAGGAAACAACTTGGGCAATATCACTGTCTTTCTTTGGGACTACGGGTTTCACTAGATCAAAGAAGGCATAGGAGGTGTGCCTAGGAAGCGGCCAGGCCATTTTAAAGACGTTTTGTGCACCTACACTCAATGCCATTAAGGCCTTGTGTTCTATAATACAATCATTGTCCGATACAAACCCCTTGACCTCCTCAAGCGCGCCCTTAGAGGCAGTTGACAAGAAGAGGGGAAGGGTTGATCTCTAGGCCTAGAATGCAACACAAGCGGACGATATTGGGAGATGGGCTAGGCCTAAACACATTTGTCCGGTGCCATGCATCAAAGGAGACCGCTTTGCCTCCTTCCATGAGCAGGAGATAAGCTTATAAGCTACGGATGGACCCCCGATAATTCGCCTTCTAGAATTATAAGGAGATGGATTGGGGGGGTGGGGGGGGTTAAGTCTTACTGAAGGGTAAGGGAGAGGGGAGAAGGAGAAGGAGAAGAGATGGAGATGAAATGAGAGAAACATGTCTTCTCTGTTAGGGATATCCTTAAATAAAAATGCCATTCACATATATAGAGCGAGAGATTTTGATGAATCCATCAGAGGTTAACATTGCTCGCATAATTTTTGTTACTCTCATCTGATGCCACTTCAAATTCAATTTTCGATACTACAAAACATAAACCCTTTTCATACAAATCAGATTGTCATCGAGAATAATCTGATGAGTACTTCCTTAGGAATAAAGATTATCCAATCATGGTATATTAAAATAAACTAATTGTAGATAGAGGTTTTTCTAAGAGTTTTTGCCTGCAAGTGGCAAGTCCCTTTTTACAAAGAGTGAATCCCTCACGAAAGGCATGCACTAGTTTCCAAGACATGGCACTAGAACGAACTTTAGGCTGTTGTTACAAAGAGAGGCTTCCTCAAGACCTCGATCATCGCTTACATGCAATGTCAATGCTCCAACAGGTATGAGGATAGGGCTAATGAAACTTCGAATGTCGAATCAAAGTCACCTCTAAGCAATGTTCGGAAAAAAATTAATTTTCCAAACATACAAAATTCATTTCCTTATATTTTCCAAGAGAAAATTTTACAAAATTAGGTTACTTTTTTAGGATTTACAATAATTTTCTCTATTTTTGGGCGAAACTTGTCCTTTTGCCGTTGCCCTTAACAGACATTTTTGAAATTGAAAACAGAACGAAACTATATAACATGAAACTATATTCCGTTGAACTAGAGGGAGAAACAACATGTAGACGAGCAAAGCCGAGATAGAAGTTTAGGGGAGACCAAGACGAGACGTGAGATGGAGAACCCCAAAAAGTGTGTCAATTGATCAAATGAGATGAGTTTATATAGAGGGGACCAAGGTGCTTTATGTAGAGATACTATATATAGCTCAACACCCCTACTCAAATGAAGGTCCGTACCTGTGATGAAAATCCCTTGGGGGCTCAAAGGAAAAACCCATAGATCTATATACACCCACCGTTATATTAAAATATTTCAAATGTACTTTACAATGTTCAAAGCAGCTACATCACTCTTGTTTTATAATATGCCCTTTCAAGGTTCTTTAACACTAGAATGGTAACAGGACACTTTTATGTCCTTGGACACTTTTGTGTCCTGTTAAGTGACCATTTTGCTTGAATTATTTGAAGAGTATGAAAATGAATTTCTAGGTGCTACATATCCACAAAGTTGCCTTATGAGCTTAAAAAAAGTTAGCATTTTTTTTTGAGTATCGTTCTCACCATTAACCTTACTCTTGCACAACATTTTTGAGAGTAAACTGTGTGAAAAAACAGGGCCTGTTTTTTGCTTTTTTACAATTTTTAGCAACTATACCACTCTAAACTTCATGTTTGTGAGTTTTAGATCGCTAGAGGTTAGGCCTTCATAGTTCTCAACATTTTTTGATGCTTGTAGAGAGAGCTAAGTGTTAAAATTGAAAGTTATGACCAATTTACAAGAATTGCATAATCCTGTTTTTTTGGCCAAAATTACCACTTTTATGATTTTTTGGGGCTTTCTTGATATCCAAATTCAATTTTGATTATGTAAGTGTAATGTATAACATAAAGCTAATCTTCCTTGAGTTTTGGGGGACCTAATATGCTATATAGCATAGTATATGATGATGGTTGAGTTTTTTGATTGCTGAAATATATGATACATTTTAGGGTAGCAAGTATAACTTTCTCAATATTGCTAGTTTCTTAGGCCAATTGTGTGTATTTTGTAGGTAGTAACCATATCTAATCATAGAGTACAAACTTGGCTAGATATTGAGTAGTTTCTATGGGTTTCTAGAGGTCATAATGCTAAACCCAGTTTTTTCATGTTTGCTGTATTTAACACTTTATCATTGCCCCCAAGGTTCCAACCGTAAGAGATCCATTATCGTTTTGACATGATCCATGGCTCCTTTTGAATCCAAAGGCCCAAAGGGAACTAAGAAAACATGTATATAGTATCTATATTGAGCGTGACTATAGAAACTTTAATGATAGGTCCGAAGAATGGCAAAAATGCAACTTTTTTGTACCTATTTTTTTTGCCCAAAAACAAATTAGTGAGGTAAAAGCAACCCTATGTTTTGGTCACTAACCCATTGAAGTTAACGGGGCATTTTATCTTATGTCCTACAAAAATCCCCACTCTTATTTATATGCAATCAATCGTAAGAAATTGCCGTTTTGGGCAAAATGCACTGGTCCATCCACTTTGGAGACTTGTAGTGACCAAGGGATGAGAAAAATTACAAGTTTCTCATTTTTCCCATATGTAGTAGTTACTGAACTATAACCTCATGAAAGGATTTTTCAAAAGGAGTGGATCTACTATGGTTTTGGAACTTTTTCCTAAAACCCTGAAAGGACACTTTTATGTCCTGTTAAACAACCCTATATCATTCTAGTGTTAACAACCTATATATATATATATATATATATCTATATATATATATATATATATATACAATTCATCTACTATAAATGCTTCGATAGAGTAACTTAAGCATTGTCGACCTCTCGTTTCATATGCTTGCACTCGTTTCGATAGAGTAGCTTAAGCATTGTTGGCCTCCCTAAAATGATTGGATACGCATTCTCACCCCCTGGCATCACGTAGCAATCAACCAAGCACTCAATCCCGAAGACTTTTATCTTCACATCTTCACCTATTCCAAGACACCTTGCCTTTTTGTGGTTGGCCATCCTCATACGGATCGAAGCATTCACTGACATCTTAACGCCTACTTCTTTCATGATAGCCTTGGTCATGACACACATGGGCCTCGGTAATGATGTTAATAGCCCTATCTTCTCCATTTGCAGGCAACGGTTGGAGTTGTTGTTGCGGCGGAGGTGCTTCTAGTGCCCGTTCTATTCTATTCTTCCTCGACCACATCCATATAAGGGGTATATCCCTCCTCTCTCTCTTGGTGGTTCAGGACAATCAGGGGCGTAGTGACCCTCTTCATCACAACTCACTACAAGAGGTTATTCATATTAGCAACGCTCACACAGCGACGCTAAAAAAAATAATTTCCCAGCGTCGCTATGAGCGTCGCAAATTTACAAGTAAATTTGCAGCGCTCATAGCGACGCCGGCTGGGCTAAAAAAAATAACAGAGAGCGCCCAAAAACTCAGATCTCAGATCTGAGGTTTTTGGCGCCCTCAAGCAAGGAGTAGGTAACGCTCTCCCTCTCTCTCTCTCTCTCTCTCTTTCTTTCTTCTCCACACACACACACACACACACACACACACGAGGAGAGGAAGGAGAGCCATGTATGCTCCTTCCCTCTCCTCACTCTCATGTTCCCTTCCCC
The DNA here is from genome assembly GCF_014529385.1 of Adiantum capillus-veneris. NCBI lineage: Eukaryota > Viridiplantae > Streptophyta > Polypodiopsida > Polypodiales > Pteridaceae > Adiantum > Adiantum capillus-veneris. The sequence continues at coordinate 78,831,934 of NC_140945.1, forward strand.
TCTTTCTCTCTCCCTCTCTCTCTCTCTCTCTCTCACACACACACACACACACACATAGTGTTTTTGAGAGAGAGAGAGAGAGAGAGAGAGAGAGAGTACAAACATAAACAAAAACGCACACACACATACATAAACAAAGAATGCACACACACATTGAGAGAGGAAAAGAGAGAGAGAGCATGCATAAACAAAAAACGCACACATTGAGAGAGGAAAAGAGAGAGAGAACATGCATAAACAAAAAACGCACACATTGAGAGAGGAATTCAAGACCTATTATTCAAGAGGGAAATGACATAACCAATCTATCATACTTGGCATGGGTGATAGAAAGGTTATACCATTTATCTCTTTTTATTTGCACACACATCCACACACGCGCACACACACAAGAAGAAGAGAGTTATAACGTCGTAGGAAACTATCCTAAAATACGTTAAAGATTAGGTTAGATGTAGACTTACGTTAAATTAGATTTAGGTTTATTTAAGTTAAATTAGATTAGATTTAGGTTTATTTTTAATTAGATTTATGTTTATTTACGCTAGATTTAGATTTACGTTATATTAGATTAGATTTAGGTCTCCATAGACTGCGATGCCTGCATGAAGCGGGTGAAGAAAGCCCTCAATGGAATATAGGGTATTGCTGCCTTCACTCATGGTGGGCTCCGTCAATCCAAAAGTACTGGTGAAATGTCTTCAGAAGATAGGGAAGAAGGTGGATCTTCAGGGCGGCAAGAGTCACTACATCCCCGACACAATGACCATCTAGACAACCTCTAGTCATTCAACAACAACTTCAAAGTTAGTAACAAGAGCAAGAACGGTCTAAAGGGCCAATTGCTGTCGTCAGATGTGGATGGAGATGAGGCAGCGTCACCGCCGGAAGTTAACTCTCACATCTTTAGTGATGAGAATGCCAACTCTTGCCGAGTTATGTGAAAAATTATGTGTTAAATCAGTTTTAAGGTTCATATAATCCCTGTTAGTTTACTTCTTTGTTTTTAATATAACATAATTTACGTTAGATTTAGATTTATGTTATATTAGATTAGACTTAGGTTTATTTAGGTTTACCCACACACACACACACACACACACACACACACAAGAAGAAGAGAGTTTTAACGTCGTAGGAAACTATCCCAAAAGACGTTAAAGATTAGGTTAGATGTAGACTTACGTTAAATTAGATTTAGGTTTATTTTTAGTTAGATTTACATTTATTTAGATTTATGCTTATTTACGTTAGATCGAGTCCACGCAAGAATTACTTACGGTTTAGGGTTTAGAGTTAGACGAACAGTGAAAAGATCTACTGTGAAAAGATCTTAAGATGCTGTGAAGTGCTACAGCTAGAGAAGAGGCAAAGGGGTTTTGTCCACTACATGCAGTATCATGTAGACGTGGGTCTGCAGATTTCTTGTACCCACAAATATAGGTATTGACCAATAAAGACGAGATTATAACCCGGTGGTTCTGATCTCCGTGCACCTCTAGACCGAGGTGTGCGGGGATTGGACATGACTAGAGAATGTGAGGTAGAGAGAGAGAGAGAGAGAGAGAGAGATAAGACGAAGAATGCCAATAGAATATTAAATTTGTTGTCCAGGTTATAAGATTTTTATCCTCATTATGAGTAGTGACGAGGATGTGGGACCGTCCAACCGAAACACCTATCTCTCAACGAGGGTCTTATGTCCTTGTAATCGATACAAGCATGCTGTGCGACGGACAAGACGTGTTTATTTGCAGCACGTTCGCGAATTTGGCGAGTTCGATCCATCTATTATAGATTGAGTTGTTGCCAATTATAACTCATCCGACTCTGACGCTGGCCAACAAGCAGCAATCTTGCAACCCAATAGACGTATTCGCAGGCGCTTTGGTAAAGTAGCATATGTGAGGCCACAAGATGTAGCCTCTGACAGCTCGGGGCATGATCATGCAGAGCACATTCCCAACGAGGCAATGTTTGAGCCCCAGATTTATGAAATGATCGAGACGATCATGGATTCAGAAAGGCTTATCTATGATGATATGAAAAGTGAAGCCGATACGCCATTGTATAATGGAGCACGTATGTCTAGATTGAAAGCACTCCTCGTTCTTCTCAACAAGCGGGCAAAGTTTGGATGGAGTGACACTAGCGTCACAGCGCTTTTCAGGTGATCTATTACAATTAGTTTACTTTAATAAAACTCTAAATGTATAATGATCTGATACATTTTTACACGATTGTATCGTATTTTTATGTTTTGTAGTTTGCTTAAAGAGCACATACTACCAGTTGACAATATTGTGATGCCAGATTCCCGAGATGAAGCAAGAAAGATTTTGCGAAACTTGGGGATGGATTACAATTCTATCCACGCTTGTCCTAATGACTGCATTCTTTTCAGAGGGGAATACATAGACATGGAGAAGTGTCCGAAATGTGACTCCGAAAGATATCGAGTAGATCTCCAGGGGACAAAAATTCCACAAAAGGTTTTGCGACATTTTCCTCTGCTTCCTCGCATCAAGCATTTCTTCGAATGTAAGTCCATGGCCGCCCTAGCATCATGGCATGAGGAGAATAAATCTTCGGATGTTGTGCTACGAATTCCTGCAGATTGCGTAGCCTGGAAACATATAGATGGAACATGGTCGGATTTTGCCAGGGAAGCTCGAAATTTGCGCTTAGGCCTGGCTATGGATGGCGTAAATCCATTTGGTCAAAGATCAACATCTTACAGTGTATGGCCCGTTGTCATCGTCAACTACAACATTCCCCCGTGGTTGACTACGAAGAAGGGGCACCTATGGCTAAGCTTGATTGTGCCAGGGCGATATAAAGTGAAGAATATGGATGTGTATCTTCGTCCACTATTGGAAGAGCTACAACAATTCTGGATTGGCATAGAGGTGGTGGATATGAGCCAACACACAGGACGACGGAATGCTTTGATCAGAGGCATTCTAATTTGGACCATGCATGACTATCCCGGGCTAACAGAATGCTCAGGTGATCTATTGACACTCCTCACTCAGACACTGTAAATCTTGTTTTTTCCCATAGTTGATCTATTATCATGTGTATACATGCAGGGCTTCAAACAAGCGGATACAGAGCATGTGTCACATGTGGACGTAGACTGAATGCACGTAGGGCGCCCTCACTGAAGAAGCAAATCTACGAAGGTCATCAAGCGTATCTTCCAGAGAATCATGTGTTACGCGATGGCTTTTTGGAAAGAGAGCCACCAAGGATGTCTGCACAAGCATGGTTAGAGCAGAAGGAGATGTGCGATGACGGATTGCCTCCAGGGATGAAGAGACTATCTCTATGGTATGAGTTACCATACTGGCCCCGACTCATGATCAATCACTTGCTCGATCCAATGCACATATTCAAGAATGTGGGTAATCTACTATGGGACCATCTGACCGGCAAGAAAGATACTTTGGGAGCCAAAGTTGACCTTAGAAATACTTTGGTAATCTACTATTTGTAGCTACACACCTCTACCTACTCCGCCAGGACCCACCCCACTCGACACTCCTCGCTTCGGGGCCCAGACGCCGGTGGAGACACCTGACGTCCGTACCCCCATCGACACACCGCTAGAGACCCCTGCCGGGACACCCAGGTTCACGCGTCACCGGCCAGAGGACTTGCCTTACTCCATCGACTTCAGCGGCGGCATCATCATGGATGATGACGGAAAGAAGTTGATCTCGCGCATGCGTGGTCTTTGCTCTCAGCTCTTTAGACACTACATACTAAACAAATGGAGTGAAGTACCAAGTGATTTAAAAGCTAGAGTCATCAACATACTTCATGATGAGTTTCCCGTTCCAACACGGGATCAACGCTTCAATGAAGACCTGATGAAGATTCGAATGCGCGAATACTGCAAACACAAGCGTTCCGAAGTGCAAAAAGCAATCAAGCATGGGTGGAACAGGCCAGATTGGCTGGCCAAAGAAGATTGGAAGAATACAAAGAAAGCAGCGCACGAGAATCCCGACAAGTGGAAGCAACAAAAGGATGTAGCCAGAGCGCGAGTAAAGGCAGGGAGCTCACACCACTTGGGGAGCGGTGGATGGGCATCATTTGAGGCCGATTTTGTAAGTGTTTTCGCATTGCTCTTTACGTTCGATAGTTTAGGGTTTATGAGTTTTCTAATTCTAACATAATGAAATCTTTGTATGTTTTGACAGTGGTCGATGACATGACGTGATCCCACACCGTACGAGCGCGAGTACGCAGGCAGGAAGGGCTTAAACGCCCTGATGGACATTCTCAGTTCTCGCGGCGGCATGGTTAGTATTAGGGTTTACTCTTTTCTATTTTTTGTATTGTTTTATAAATGTCGTTATATGTTTATACTTACTGAAAGCTGTCTTATTGTCTTTTTTTGCAGAATCCGACAGATACGCCGCTTGGACGCGATGAGACGTCTGACTAGACGACGTCAGTTTAGCTGTAGCTAGATAGCATTAGTTTAGGGTTTCTCATAGCTTATGTATCATGAGACGGATTTTATACGTCTTTTTGAACCATGTATATTATTACATTTGTCACCGCAGTTCATTTTTCCAATCAATTCTTTATGCCTATGATGTTGTACAATTGTCATTATTACATTTGCCAATCAATTCATTTTGCCTATGATGTGTACAATTGTCAATTTTACGCTTGTCAATTTTGCAAACAATGCGTCTTGTGGGTGATTATTTTGGGTCTATTATCTACCCTTGCACTTTTTTTAAAAAGTGAATCAAGTACAATATGGTTGATGGGTGGTAGGGCATTCAATGCCCTGTCACGAAAAAAAAATCTCTCCGGCCTCGCTATAACCGTCGCTATTTATGGCTCTGGAGCGTTGCTATAGACTTTTGTGAGAGTGTCGCTATCACCGTCGCTATGACAGTCGCTATGAGCGTCTCTATATAGCGACGCTCTCGTAGCGACGCTATTAGCTACGGTTTTAGCGACGCCGGGGGTTATAAAAACCCAGTGTATTTCCGTCGCTAACAGCGTCACAAGAGCACACAACCTCTTGTAGTGATTGTAGCATCTACCTTGTAGCCTTCGTCCCCTGCCAGGCTCCCAGCTGGCCGCTCCTCTCTTTGGTTCCTTTGGTTCCTTCGTCTATGCCCACTTGGGAATAGACTACAATTTGATTCACGCTTGTCCTAACGACTGCATTCTTTTCAGAGAGGAATACATAGACATAGAGAAGTGTCCGAAATGTGATCCCGAGAGATATCGAGCAGATCTCCACGGAACAAAAATTCCACAAAACGTTTTGCGATATTTTCCTATGTTGAGCTTATATGTGAAGCTACTCAATATGTTGAGCTTATATGTAAAGCCATATATTGAGTAGCTTCACATATAAGCTCAACATCCTATGCTTCCTTGTATCAAGTATTTCTTTAAATGTAAGTCCATGGCCTCCCCACCATCAATATGGTGAGGCTTGGCAGCCGGCGAGCATCTAGCCGCGAAGAGACATTGACGAATGACTAAGGTTTTACCTTCTCTACCTCATAGGCGAGGAGGAATACGGTTTGATGACAGAGGTAATGTCATAAAATCTAATATCTATCTATCCCAAATTATTTTCTATTATTGAATTGATCATTTTAGTGGAAAAATGAATGGGAACAAGAGTTAGAATATAGATATGCCCTTTTAGACCTATCTCAATACGTGACCAAAGGGAGAGAAGGCTACATCTCATTGAGGGTCCAAAAAGGAGATGGTCTACCAAAGAGCAATGAACATATAATGGAGTTTAGAAGAACTTAGGGTTAGCGTCAATAAAGACCTGAAAAGGTTAGTCTTAAGAGTCCTTAGATCTACTACCGTTTGATACTTTAGAGCTTAGGCAAGCTAGGTCCATTCTGGAGTTCCTTAAGGTGCTTGAGCAGACTAAGGTGCTTGAAATGCTTGTTGTACTTAATGACTAAGGTGCTTGAGTTGCTTGTCGTGAGTCATGACTAAGGACGTGCTTGATGACCAAAGCGCTTGTGGTGTTCAAGTCAAACATGACTCCTACATAGGAGGCGACGAGCCCAAAGAGTAGGGAGTGAGAGAGAACACACACACACACACATACACTCAAGGCAATCCCAAGACTCAAGATGCTTAAAGGAAACATGTCAAGCCCCTAGCCCTATTTCCCTTATAGTGTGCCTGAATCCAATTGGATGGCCTTTAGGGAGGTCAACCAACCAACAGCAACAACAACACTGACAAATAAATGCAGTACTAGTTACTTGAATGGTCATCGAGGTGCCGACACGTCCCCCGTGCATAGTCGTTGTTCCTTTCGCATACACCACCTCCAGACCTCGCAGATAGTCAGGCATATAATAGAGGGTCACACGCGTTATCCTGCCGGTGCTCCGTCCATCGTCGAACGCTTTGCCACCCGGGGCTCCCCACGGACCCACAACGGCGGGCTTCGACGTCGCCTGCACCAGTATAATATCATCGGTCATTATAAGTTGATGATCATACTCTCTCTCTCTCTCTCTCTCTCTCTCTCTCTCTCTCTTACTTACACACACACACACACACAGACACACAACCCGGCCTAGCTAGATTTATACGATAATACCGCCATGCTGCTGCTTGCAAGCTTGCGCTACTTCAAAGTAGGAAGAGGAGCTGGACGTCGACGCTGTCTTACAATGAAAAGGGAAGGCCGCAGCAGGCATTTTAAGGGCCCGGGCTGGGGGCAGCCCTTGCACGGCGCTTGCAACTACAATCAATGTACGTGATCGATTGCTGTAGCATCACAACGTGGCATTTCTCCGCGTGATTGTACTGCAGTACCCCCACCTGACATAAAGTAATGGAAAGAAAAGCGTGCTACACAGCTTGACAAAAGCATTTTCCCTAACCCAACAAATTAAGGGCACCTCATCCCGTTCTGCGGACAAAATTTGAAGCCATTCCCGTTTTGCGGACAAAATTAAGGGCACTCTTCCAGTTTTGTCGCACTGGACCTAGTACAAAAAACTGGGCCTAGAGAAATACAACAAAATTTAGACAATTCTACCGTAAAAATCGGCATTTACTCAACATCCATACAAAATACACGCTTGGGCTGCTAAAATGATTTTTATTGAGCATTGGTCTAGGCACCAGCCTGCTTACGTACACAATGATTTTTATTGAGCATTAGTCTACGCACCAGCCTGCTTACATACACTTGACACGGAAGATCATCTAAGCAAGTTTTAGCTACATTGTACAATAGGGCATTTATCTCAAAGCATTCATGGGGGACTCTCCGCACTATCTCGCCCAGGCATCTCAAATGGGATAGACGATTGAGGTGATCTGGGCCGTCAGATGCGCATTTGGTAAATTCGGGGAGAAAAGTAAATTCGGGTCGATCCGCACCCCATGTCTTGAACCTTCGACCTCCCCACCACGAGTCATGTGCATGAACCACTACACCCTCATGCGTACGTTGAAATATAGGAGATTCGAGTATGTCATATTGTAAATCTAGGCCGATTAGTAAATTCGGGGCAAAATTGTAAATTTGGACAAACTGGTAAATTCGGGGCAACCTCAGATCTGATGGTCCATGATTGACGCACCCCGCCTTTTCCTCCTCCACCATTGATCCCATTTGACCATGCCCGTGTGATATAGTGATGAGGGGGAACTCTCTTGTAGTAATACGGAGATGTCACTTGCATGCACATAAATTGCCTTGTTTTATCCCTTTGTAAAATTTGCATTCTTTTCTTTCAAAACCCCCTTATTGTACACTCACATGATACCATAAGGTAACCTAGTGAATACCTTGGAAAAGGATTAATCTTATTATTTTCTACCCTATTGAATTTCATGAGGGGAGTGATCCAATCTGCTTTGCAAATAAGCTTCTTATAAGTTCCTAGCGGTTTTGGTAGTGCAAAAGTTATGTCCTTTTTTCGTACAAACAAACCCTGCTTTCAATACAATAGCCTTTCATTTAGATTCAAATTATGTTGCACCACCCATTGGTCCACATCCTTCCAACAAAAGTTGTCGTTGTCCCATGAACATGACACCTTTGATATTCCTTCGTTATTCATATTTATGGAAACATTTATCCAAAACCTAACATGTTCCTAGGTTGGACAGCTAAGGAGACCAGTGAAAGATGGAGCACGTGACGTATCTGAAGGTCTCCCCCTCTTATGATGATGCCACTTTGTCGCCACTTTATCGATCTCCAACTTTTAAAGAATTCCACCTTGAAGCAACCATTTTCCCATGCACGATAGACTCCTTCCATGGGCCTTCTTGTAAAGTAATCTCTACTTTGTCAAGCATATCCCAAGCCATGGATGCCCAATCCGACCCATGATGTGTAAAGGATACTTCCTGGTTTGCACAGAAGGCTTTTATGTATAGCATTAGGTGTAGGATTCCAATGCCACCTCGGTTCTCACCACCCATTTCCATTTCCCCCACTACCATGGAGTTGTGCTGTTTGTGTTGTTTCTTAATAGGACTGGTTTCATGGGTTTTAGAAATTATTTTATGTATAGCACTAGGCGTAGGATTCCAATGCCACCTTGGTTCTCAACACCCATTTCCATTTCCCCAAATACCTTGGAGTTGTGTTGTTTCTTGATAGGAATGGTTTGATGGGTTTTATAAATTATTTTCAATAGTGGACCAATTGCATTCGGTCATGTTTAAGATAGACGAGACAAATAATATTTTGATCGTTTAATGGGATTTAAAAATGCTTTCCAATTGTGTTTGTCCATTTTCAAGATAGAGGACACGAAGAATATTTATTCAATAATCAAGGAGTTAACCACAATCACTCAGCTAGGAAAGGGGAGGAGTATGTACTTCCACCTTCTAATCTTACTATTGATCTTGTTTAGGTTCCAGCTAGATTGAGGTCAAATGTTTGTATGTCTAATATGTCCACCCCTAGTGATGTACTGAGGTGTCTGAACACTATGCATTTTAAAAAAATATCCCTTGTTATTTTGACACATTTTCAATGAGAGAGATCAATCTTAATTTTTAAATGTTTCACTAAGAGCCAGATGCAGTTGCAAATATTTGGACAAGGCTAAAAGCAAGATTTGTGGTAACAAAAAGGACCCTTTTTTATTCCACCCTGACTGGGACTTAGCCACATAGCCTTTGGAATTTTGGAGGGAATCCAGTGGTTGCACAATGTTATACTTTTTAAAATTGAAGCCGAATGAAGAAATTTTTAAAGTGTGACCATATGTGTCAAACAACTGTAACATGATGGGCTCATTATTTTCTAGAGTGGAGAATGTCACTACAAGAGGTTGTGTGCTCTTGTGACGCTGTTAGCGACGGAAATACAGTGGGTTTATATAACCCCTGGCATCGCTAAAACTGTCGCTAATAGCGTCGCTACGAGAGCGTCGCTATATGCGACGCTATATAGAGACGCTCATAGCGACGATCATAGCGACGTTTTCACAGAAGTCTATAGCGACGCTCCAGAGCCATAAATAGCGACGGTTATAGCGACGCCCGAGAGAATTTTTTTTTTGGTGACAGGGCATTGAATGCCCTGCCACCCATCAACCATATTGTACTTGATTCACTTTTTAAAAAAAGTGCAAGGGTAGATAATAGACCCAAAATAGTCACCCACAAGACGCATTGTTTGCAAAATTGACAAGCGTAAAATTGACAATTGTACACATCATAGGCAAAATGAATTGATTGGCAAATGTAATAATGACAATTGTACAACATCATAGGCATAAAGAATTGATTGGCAAAATGAACTGCGGTGACAAATGTAATAATATACATGGTTCAAAAAGACGTATAAAATCCGTCTCATGATACATAAGCTATGAGAAACCCTAAACTAATGCTATCTAGCTACGGCTAAACTGACGTCGTCTAGTCAGACGTCTCATCGCGTCCAAGCGGCGTATCTGTCGGATTCTGCAAAAAAAGACAATAAGACAGCTTTCAGTAAGTATAAACATATAACGACATTTATAAAACAATACAAAAAATAGAAAAGAGTAAACCCTAATACTAACCATGCCGCCGCGAGAACTGAGAATGTCCATCAGGGCGTTTAAGCCCTTCCTGCCTGCGTACTCGCGCTCGTACGGTGTGGGATCACGTCCTGTCATCGACCGCTGTCAAAACATACAAAGAATTCATTATGTTAGAATTAGAAAACTCATAAACCCTAAACTATCAAACGTAAAGAGCAATGCAAAAACACTTACAAAATCGGCCTCAAATGATGCCCATCCACCGCTCCCAAAGTGGTGCGAGCTCCCTTCCTCTACTCGCTCTCTGCCTGCATCCTTTTGTTGCCTCCACTTGTCGGGATTCTCGCGCGCTGATTTCTTTGCATTCTTTCAATCTTCTTTGGCCAGCCAATCTGGCCTGTTCCACCCATGCTTGATTGCTTTTTGCACTTCGGAACGCTTGTGTTTGCAGTATTCGCGCATTCAAATCATCATCAGGTCTTCATTGAAGCGCTGATCCCGTGTTGGAACGGGAAACTCATCATGAAGTATGCTGATGACTCTGTTTTTTAAATCACTTGGTACTTCACTCCATTTGTTTAGTATGTAGTGTCTAAACAGCTGAGAGCAAAGACCACGCATGCGCGAGATCAACTTCTTTCCGTCATCATCCATGATGATGCCGCCGCTGAAGTCGACGGAGTAAGGCAATCCCTCTGGCCGGTGACGCGTGAACCTGGGTGTCCCGGCAGGGCTCTCTAGCGGTGTGTCGATGGGGGTACGGACGTCAGGTGTCTCCACCGACGTCTGGGCCCCGAAGCGAGGAGTGTCGAGTGGGGTGGCTCCTGGCGGAGTAGGTAGAGGTGTGTAGCTGCTAGGAACAGTCAGCCGTGCAAAACCTGGCGTAGATGGTGATGCTGTGGCTGGTGTGGGGGCGGGCAAAGAAGGGGAGGGTAAAGAGCCTCGTCGAACACGAGGCGGTGTGGAGGCATCGGTGGCGGAATCCCCACAACAACCGCCACCGCCACCACTAGAGCGCCGGTGTCTAGACGAGTGTGAAGCTCGTCTCGTCGACGCCGAAGCTTTGGAGCGCGCCGAATGCTCCGAAATAGAGGGAGATGCGGATGACGTAGGAACGCGCGATGATGCGCCAGAGTGATGACGCTCCACGTACCACTGTCTCTGCTGCGGTGACAAAGAAGAAAGAAACTCCTCATCATCCATACCTGCATTAACCACACAAATATTTAAACTTAATATTGAATGAATAGAGTAGACAATGACGCAAAGACCATTAAATACAATGACGTAATGACGCATATAAATACAATGACGCAATGAATCGAGTGATAAAAGAGGCAAGTCGAAAACTCAGAATTTTCAATCAAAAGATGTGAGCGCGAGTAGAAAAGAGCGTTATACACCATGGAAGCTACTTAGAGAGCCAGAGCTTTTACAGCACGGAGCAAAATTGTTCAAATACAATATTTGTGGCTTTAAGAGATCTCTCTCTCATCCTCGCATAACTCAGCATAACTTCCTATATCTATATAGAGCTCTCCGTTTAAACACATATCCTCTGTTTCATTTTGTAGCTCCTCTGCATGCACCCCATATAGAGTAGTAGCATCTTGATGCTCGTCTGGCACCACCGCAGCGGCTTCTGATTGAGCATCTTCTCTGATCTCCTCCATTGATGTCGTTGTGATTGGTACATGGTAGCCTTCATACGTCCTTGCACTACGAGGGGCTACCTCTATGACGTACCACCAGTTTGATGTAGACTTTGTAGGATGAAATACTACCTGCCAGAGCCACATAACTTACATGAGAGCTTTCAAGCACATAACTTGTAGAAGGGGGATGTTAACTATTTACATACTTACTTGTTCACAATGCTCGGGTAGTACGAAAGTGTCTCTTAGGTCAATCCATTTCTTAGTAGAATCCACCTCAAGAAAACCAGACTCTCCTCTACGCACAATAGCGTTGTGACCCTCCATGATTATCTTGAACCATTGCACGTCGAACAAGTCGACAAAAAATCCTCTGTAATCGATCCTCAAAATCTCTTGCAGCGTGCCGAAGTAAGTGAGTTCCGCCACCACAGGATCTGCATCAGAGGAACGTCGTCGACTAGACTGTTCAAATTTTGCCATGATTCCACAATCTTGAGTAAAACGCTTTTTGTCGATTTGTTCCACCCTAAAATGTCGACCTTTACACCATGCTGCTGTGTATGACTTATACTACAACGAACAAAGATTATGAATGGCCGTTCAAACGTTTAGAAATAAAGTCACTAGCTAGTCGTACATTGCAAACTTACCTTGGTCGCGCAACCCCGAGAGTACTCCCACTCTTCTTCAGTCACTTCGTCACCGCATTGTTGTGCGATTTTCGATTGGTTGTGCAACCATCTTAAGCTCATGAAGGTTGGTAGGCTCTCCAGAACCATCGGATAGTGCATCAGTGGTCGTCTTCCCCGTCTCCACTCGATTCGTGCCCTTTGTCGCTCTTGCTTTGCATCCTCATATTGTGAAATCCACTTTTGCATCACTGGATTGTGAAGCATGCAAAATCGGTTGATTTTAGCCTCTAGATCTTCCGTCATCTTCTTCTCAACACCGAGATTACACATGACAATCCCAAATATGCGCTCATCATCTATGGTTCGCCATAGCGTGTCCCGGGCTTTATCAAATCCGTCTGGCCACTCTCCAATGTACACTAGGGACTCTGATACCAACCAACCTTCTGCCATGCTACCCTCCGGACGTGCCTTTTGACGCACATATCCCTTAAGCGTTTTCATGAAACGTTCTAAGAAGAACATCCATCTGGAATGAACTGTGCCACCTATTTCCACCTCATCAACTATGTGAACAAGAAGATGCACCTGAATGGTTAGCATGGTAGTAGGAAAATGTTTCTCAAATATGCACACAAGCTCCGCAGCATTTAGTTTGGCGAATGGTATGGAGTCTACGTTGATCTCCTTTTGTGATATCCATTGCACCAGCTTTGCAAGTTTGTAGATTGTGTTACGGATGTCGAGAGACAAACATCCCTCAATGGCAACCGGTAAAATAAACTGTAAAGTATGTGCAGCAATGATATTAAACTCCACATTTTATGCAATGATATTAAAGTCCACTATGAACGTACCTCACACATTTTATGCCAATCGTGTGACTTCAAACCGGTAAGCTTTCCTTCTTTAGTAAAACACGTTCGGAGCGAGTGCATTACGCCAGTGGGGGTCCGCAAAGATTGAATGGTCTCTTTTACTTTGCGTTCTTGGGCTCCTGTGAAAATCCATGGTGCTTTAGGGAGTTTTATCGATCCATCAAACGCTGTTTGCGGCCAATATTTCTCCATATGATCCACATTTCTAAGGTGAACTCTGGCTCCCAAAGTATCTTTCTTACCGGTCAGATGGTCCCATAGTAGATTACCCACATTCTTGAATATGTGCATTGGATCGAGCAAGTGATTGATCATGAGTCGGGGCCAGTATGGTAACTCGTACCATAGGGATAGTCTCTTCATCCCTGGAGGCAATCCGTCATCGCACATCTCCTTCTGCTCTAACCATGCTTGTGCAGACATCCTTGGTGGCTCTCTTCCCAAAAAGCCGTCGCGTAACACATGATTCTCTGGAAGATATGCTTGATGACCTTCGTAGATTTGCTTCTTCAGTGAGGGCGCCCTACGTGCATTCAGTCTAGGTCCACATGTGACACATGCTCTGTATCCGCTTGTTTGAAGCCCTGCATGTATACACATGATAATAGATCAACTATGGGAAAAAACAAGATTTACAGTGTCTGAGTGAGGAGTGTCAATAGATCACCTGAGCATTCTGCTAGCCCGGGATAGTCATGCATGGTCCACATTAGAATGCCTCTGATCAAAGCATTCCGTCGTCTTGTGTGTCGGCTCATATCCACCACCTCTATGCCAATCCACAATTGTTGTAGCTCTTCCAATAGTGGACGAAGATACACATCCATATTCCCCACTTTATATCGCCCTGGCACAATCAAGCTTAGCCATAGGTGCCCCTTCTTCGTAGTCAACCACGGGGGAATGTTGTAGTTGACGATGACAAAGGGCCATACACTATAAGATGTTGATCTTTGACCAAATGGATTTACGCCATCCATAGCCAGGCCTAAGTGCAAATTTCGAGCTTCCCTGGCAAAATCCGACCATGTTCCATCTATATGTTTCCAGGCTGCGCAATCTGCAGGAATTCGTAGCACACCATCCGAAGATTTATTCTCCTCATGCCATGATGCTAGGGCGGCCATGGACTTACATTCGAAGAAATGCTTGATGCGAGGAAGCAGAGGGAAATGTCGCAAAACCTTTTGTGGAATTTTTGTCCCGTGGAGATCTACTCGATATCTTTCGGAATCACATTTCGGACACTTCTCCACATCTATGTATTCCCCTCTGAAAAGAATGCAGTCATTAGGACAAGCGTGGATAGAATTGTAATCCATCCCCAAGTTTCGCAAAATCTTTCTTGCTTCATCTCGGGAATCTGGCATCACATTGTCAGCTGGTAGTATGTGCTCTTTAAGCAATCTACACAACATAAAAATACGATACAGTCGTGTAAAAATCTATCAGATCATTATACATTTAGAGTTTTATTAAAGTAAACTAATTGTAATAGATCACCTGAAAAGCGTTGTGACGCTAGTGTCACTCCATCCAAACTTTGCCTGCATGTTGAGAAGAACCAGGAGTGCTTTCAATCTAGACATACGTGCTCCATTATACAATGGCGTATCGTCTTCACTTTTCATATCATCATAGATAAGCCTTTCTGAATCCATGATCGTCTCGATCATTTCATCAATCTCGGGCTCAAACATTGCCTCGTTGGGAATGTGCTCTGCATGATCATCCCCCGAGCTGTCAGAGGCTACATCTTGTGGCCTCACATATGCTGCTTGACCAAAGCGCCTGCGAACATGTCTATTGGGTTGCAAGATTGTTGCTTGTTGGCCAGCGTCAGAGTCCAACGAGTTATAAATGGCAACAACTCGATCTATAATAGATGGATCGAACTCGCCAAATTCGCGAACGTGCTGCAAAGAAACACATCTTGTCCGTCGCACAGCATGCTTGTATCGATTACAAGGACATAAGACCCTCGTTGAGAGATAGGTGTTTTGGTTGGACGGTCCCACATCCTCGTCACTACTCATAATGAGGATAAAAATCTTATAACCTGGACAAAAAATTTAATATTCTATTGGCATTCTTCGTCTTCTCTCTCTCTCTCTCTCTCTCTCTCTCTCTTTACCTCACATTCTCTAGTCATGTCCAATCCTCGCACACCTCGGTCTAGAGGTGCACGGAGATCAGAACCACCGGGTTATAATCTCGTCTTTATTGGTCAATACCTATATTTGTGGGTACAAGAAATCTACAAACCCACGTCTACATGATACTGCATGTAGTGGACAAAACCCCTTTGCCTCTTCTCTAGCTGTAGCACTTCACAGCATCTTAACATCTTTTCACAGTAGATCTTTTCAGAGTTCGTCTAACTCTAAACCCTAAACCGTAAGTAATTTTTGCGTGGACTCGATCTAACGTAAGTAAGCATAAATCTAAATAAACGTAAATCTAACTAAAAATAAACCTAAATCTAATTTAACGTAAGTCTACATCTAACCTAATCTTTAACGTCTTTTGGAATAGTTTCCTACGACGTTAAAACTCTCTTCTTCTTCTTGTGTGTGTGTGTGTGTGGGGGTAAACCTAAATAAACCTAAATAAACCTAAGTCTAATCTAATATAACATAAATCTAAATCTAACGTAAATTATGTTATATTAAAAGCAAAGAACTAAACTAACAGGGATTATATGAACCTTAAAACTGATTTAACACATAATTTTTCACATAACTCGGCAAGAGTTGGCATTCTCATCACTAAAGATGTGAGAGTTAGCTTCCGGCGGTGACGCTGCCTCATCTCCATCCACATCTGACGACAGCAATTGGCCCTTTAGACCGTTCTTGCTCTTGTTACTAACTTTGAAGTTGCTGTTGAATGACTAGAGGTTGTCTAGATGGTCATTGTGTCGGGGATGTAGTGACTCTTGCCGCCCTGAAGATCCACCTTCTTCCCTATCTTCTGAAGACATTTCACCAGTACTTTTGGATCGACGGAGTCCACCATGAGTGAAGGCAACAATACCCTATATTCCATTGAGGGCTTTCTTCACCCGCTTCATGCAGGCATCGCAGTCTATAGAGACCTAAATCTAATCTAATATAACGTAAATCTAAATCTAGAGTAAATAAACGTAAATCTAATTAAAAATAAACCTAAATCTAATCTAATTTAACTTAAATAAACCTAAATCTAATTTAACGTAAGTCTACATCTAACCTAATCTTTAACGTATTTTAGGATGGTTTCCTACGACGTTATAACTCTCTTCTTCTTGTGTGTGTGCGCGTGTGTGGATGTGTGTGCCAATAAAAAGAGATAAATGGTATAACCTTTCTATCACCCATGCCAAGTATGATAGATTGGTTATGTCATTTCCCTCTTGAATAATAGGTCTTGAGTTCAACTCCTCGTCGGCTAGATCTTTAGGTCTTTTAATTTTAATTAGTTTCCTACGACGTTAAATTAGTTTCTCTCTCTTTCTCTCTCAATGTGTGTGCGTTTTTTTGTTTATGCATGTTTTCTCTCTCTTTTCCTCTCTCAATGTGTGCGTTTTTTGTTTATGCATGTTCTCTCTCTCTTTTCCTCTCTCAATGTGTGTGTTTCTTGTTTATGCATGCTCTCTCTCTCTCTTTTCCTCTCTCAATGTGTGTGTGCATTCTTTGTTTATGTATGTGTGTGTGCGTTTTTGTTTATGTTTGTACTCTCTCTCTCTCTCTCTCTCTCTCTCTCTCTCTCTCTCTCTCAAAAACACTATGTGTGTGTGTATGTGTGTGTGAGAGAGAGAGAGAGAGGGAGAGAGAAAGAGGGGAAGGGAACATGAGAGTGAGGAGAGGGAAGGAGCATACCTGGCTCTCCTTCCTCTCCTCGTGTGTGTGTGTGTGTGTGTGTGTGTGGAGAAGAAAGAAAGAGAGAGAGAGAGAGAGAGAGAGAGAGAGAGAGGGAGAGCGTTACCTGCTCCTTGCTTGAGGGCGCCGAAAAACTCAGATCTGAGATCTGAGTTTTTGGGCGCTCTCTGTTATTTTTTTAGCCCAGTCGGCGTCGCTATGAGCGTCGCAAATTTCTTTGTAAATTTGCGACGCTCATAGCGACGCCGGGATTTTTTTTTTGAGCGTCGCTAATATGAATAGCTTCTTGTAGTGTGTTTCAACTTGTGGGAGAGACGGGTGGGTATCATTTGAGGCCGATTTTATAAGTGTTTTTGCATTGCTCTTTACGTTTGATAGTTTAGGGTACGCCACACCGTACGAGCGCGAGTACGCAGGCAGGAAGGGCTTAAACGCCCTGATGGACATTCTGAGTTCTCGCGGCAGCATGGTTAGTTATAGGGTTTACTCTTTTCTATTTGTTGTATTGTTTTATAATTATATATTTATACTTATAGAAAGCTGTCTTATTGTTTTTTTTTGCAGAATCCGACAGATACGCATGGATGCGATGAGATGTCTGATTAAACGATGTCAGTCTAGTCGTAGCTAGATAGCATTACTTTCCTTTTGTCATAGCACATGTATCCTGAGATGATGTTTATACGTCTTTTTGTAACTATTAGAAAACCATGTATATTTTTTCAATAATGACAATGGTGTTGTAACTATTACATTTGCAAAGTTTACCTATCAAGTGATTTTTCCTATGATGTGTATAATTGTCATTGATTTAGTTTCATCAATTTACTTTTGTCAGTTTTGTATCTTATTCTGCAAACAATACTATGGATGATGGAGTTAATGGTTATATTGTCTTGTGGGTGACTAGTCACCTTGGGTCTATATCTAAGCTTGCACTTTCTTTCAAAGGTGAATTTGGGCTTATCTTGGATTCATTTAGGTTTACTCAATTATTGAAACATTCAATATGGTTGATGGGGGCAGGGCATTTCACCAAAAAATATCTCTCTCAGGTGTTGCAATGAGCATCACTATATAAGGCTCTGCATCATCGCTATAGGTGGCCTGTAAACGTTGCTATGATCGTCACTATAGGCGTCGCTAAATAGCGATGGTTATAGCGACGTTCTTGTATCGACGCTGTTAGCGATGCCGGGGAGTATAAAAACCCAATGTATTTCCATCGCTAACAATGTCACAAGTGCACACAACCTCTTGTAGTGCACCCCTGGTGATGCACTGAGGTGTTTGAACACTATGCCTTTTTAAAAAATATCCCTTGTTATTTTGTAACATTTTCAATAAGTGAGATCAATCTTAATTTTTGAATGTTTCACTAAGAGCTAGATGCAGTTGCAATATTTGGACTTTTAGAGGGAGTCCAGTGGTGGCAAAACGTTATACTTTTTAATATTGAAGCCAAATGAAGAAATTTTTAAAGTGTGACCATATGTGTAAAACAACTGTAAGGTGATGGGCTCATTATTTTTTGGAAGTGGAGAATGTTTCAACTTGTGGGAGAGAGTCAAGTAGTGCCATTTTAAAAAGGTTTCTGTTGAGCTTGCTTGCAATCACTCTATGAACGGTAGATTTCTCTATTCATGTGGTAGGTGGAACTCTCGCTCTGATAGTGCTCTACCCTAGTTGTGCTCGTTCTCTTTCCTATAAAGGAGCTGATAGCGTCGTTCCATGACGACCCCATTACACAAGTCTGCTCATCTGGTCCCAAACCAAAACCAAAAAGGAAGGATAGTGAGATGAAATCCCTTTCGAGTATGAACGAGACAATGAAACCTAGCATGGATGTAGAAGATAAAAGGATCCCGAAGACAAGGACAAGTTCTAAGAAGATTGTGTCCATGGAAGCATTTGCCCTTTTCGATGAAGAGGGTCCAAGCAAGTCCATGAGGAGGCAAAGAGTTGAACATTGAATATCCCTAATTTTACTTTTTTTCACTTGTTTTAGATGCATGCATGTTTGAATGCATATTCCATGCATGCATGTGTGAATGTAATCAACTACGCTGTTGGCTTCAAACAAACTGTGTTTTGGTAAGTGTGGTAAAATTTTCCACTTGGTGAAAGTGTGCATGCTTCATTAATTTTTTATATGATACTCGGTCTGCATGCATGTTTCAATGTGCTAAAATGACCCTAACCCAGATTATGTGTTGTAGGAGGTATACATTCTTTAGTTGAATATAACATGAAACTATATTCCGTTGAACTAGAGGGAGAAACAACATGTAGACGAGCAAAGCCGAGAGAGAAGTTGAGGGGAGACCAAGACGAGACGTGAGATGGAGAACCCCAAAAAGTGTGTCAATTGATCAAATGAGATGAGTTTATATAGAGGGGACCAAGGTGCTTTATGTAGAGATACTATATATACCTCAACACCGGTCCCTACCTGTGATGAAAATCCTTTGGGGGCTCAAAGCGAAAACCCATAGATCTATATACACCCACTGTTATATTAAAATATTTCAAATGTACTTTACAATGTTCAAAGCAGCTACATCACTCTTGTTTTATAATATGCCCTTTCAAGGTTCTTTAACACTAGAATGGTAACAGGACACTTTTATGTCCTGTTAAGTGACCATTTTGCTTCAATTATGTGAAGAGTATGAAAATGAATTTCTAGGTGCTATATATCCACAAAGTTGCCTTATGAGCTGAAAAAAAGACAGCATTTTTTTTGGAGTATCGATCTCACCATTAACCTTACTCTTGCACAACATTTTTGAACCTAAACTATGTGAAAAACTGGGTCCTGTTTTTGGCTTTTTTTTCAATTTTTAGCAACTATACAACTCTAAACTTCATGTTTGTGAGGTTTAGATCGCTAGAGGTTAGGCCTTCATAGTTCTCAACATGTTTTGATGCTTGTAGAGAGAGCTAAGTGTTAAAATTGAAAGTTATGACCAATTTACAAGAATTGCATAATCCTGTTTTTTGGCCAAAATTACCACTTTTATGATTTTTTGGGGCTTTCTTGATATCCAAATTCAATTTTGATTATGTAAGTGTAATGTATAACATAAAGCTAATCTTCCTTGAGTTTTGGGGGACCTAATATGCTATATAGCATAGTATATGATGATGGTTGAGTTTTTTGATTGCTGAAGAATACGATACATTTTAGAGTAGCAAGTATAACTTTCTTAGTATTGCTAGTTTCTTAGGCCAATTGTGTGTATTTTGTAGGTAGTAACCATATCTAATCATAGAGTACAAACTTGGCTAGATATTGAGTAGTTTCTATGGGTTTCTAGAGGTCATAATGCTAAACCCAGTTTTTTCATGTTTGCTGTATTTAACACTTTATCATTGCCCCCAAGGTTCCAATCGTAAGAGATCCATTATCCTTTTGACATGCTCCATGGCTCGTTTTGAATCCAAAGGCCCAAAGGGAACTAAGAAAACATGTATATAGTATCTATATTGAGCGTGACTATAGAAACTTTAATGATAGGTCCGAAGAATGACAGAAATGCAACTTTTTTGTACCTATTTTTTTTGCCCAAAAACAAATTAGTGAGGTAAAAGCAACCCTATGTTTTGGTCACTAACCCATTGAAGTTAACGGGGCATGTAGTGACCAAGGGATGAGAAAAATTACAAGTTTCTCATTTTTTCCATATGTAGTAGTTACTGAACTATAAGGTCATGAAAGGATTTTTCAAAAGGAGTGGATCTACTATGGTTTTGGAATTTTTTCCTAAAACCCTGAATGGACACTTTTATGTCCTGTTAGGTTATCATTCTAGTGTTAACAACCCTATATATATATATATATATATATATATACAACTGAGCTACTATAAATGCTTCGATAGAGTAACTTAAGCATTGTTGACCTCTCGTTTCATATGCTTGCACTCGTTTCGATAGAGTAGCTTAAGCATTGTTGGCCTCCCTAAAATGATTGGATACGCATTCTCACCCGCTTGCATCACGTAGCAATCAACCAAGCACTTGTTGGAGATATATATGGCTCACTCTACTGAACTTGGTCTCACCTATATATTTGTATCTTGTCCTCAATATGAATCAGTCTTTGGGAGCGTATATGGTGTGTCTCTTGTCTCGTCTCTCTCTCTCTTTCTCTCTACATCTCAACATGGTATCAGAGCAACAAGGTCTTCTTTACCTGGAATAACAAACTCATCTGGTTGTTCCATATAAATTTCCTCTTCCAAGTCACCATTAAGAAAAGCAGTTCGCACATCCATTTGATGAGCTTCTAAATCAAATTGAACAGCAAATGCCAATAAAACTCGAACACTTGTAATGCGAACAACTGGTGAAAAAGTCTCTTGATAATGAACACCAGCTACTTGGGAGTAACCTTTTGCAACTAAACGCGCCTTGAACTTGTCAAAAGATCCATTTGCTTTTACTTTTGTTTTATACACCCACTTACATTTAATAGCTGTACGACCAGGAGGTAATTCAGTTAGTATCCATGTACCTTTAGAGATAAGAGAATCGTACTCTGCTTCCATAGCCTCTTGCCATTGATCCTTTTGTGGTGAATAGATAGCTTCATCATAAGTAATGGGATCTTCAGAAGTAGAAAAAGCATTATCAGCAATATCGTCATCATAAACATGACATGAGCCATGTTCAAAATTAATAGGCAGATCAACAAAAATATCAATATCATCATTGGCAACATTTGGAATGGATGGTTGTGAGGAGGAAAGTTGCTCTATAGGAAGTGTTTCATCTTCTAAAAGAAATGGAAAAGCCTGAAGCAATGATTTAGTATCATCAGAATCATCCATGGACCATGAGCCTCCCATAAGCTGTTCGTTAAAAGTAGCATCACGATTCACAGTTACTTTCTTGGAGGAAGGGTCATAGAATTTGTAGCCTTTGGAAGTGTCAGAATATCCAATAAAAATAACTTTAAGACCAGGAGCATCAAGCTTTGTTCGTGTTTCTTTGGGAACATGAATATAAGCAATACATCCAAAGGTTCGAAAATGAGATACAGAAGAAATGTCACCTGTCCATGCTGTGATGGGTATCTTACCAGAGGGTGCAGTAGTAGGAAGATGATTCTGAATAAATGTTGCTGTCAAAGTAGCTTCAGCCCAGAAAACACGAGATAAGCCAGAATGAATCAGCATACATCTTACAGCATTGAGAATAGTGCGATTCTTTCGTTCAACAACACCATTCTGTTGAGGTATGAAGTAGGCAAGGGAACCATTATGGTTGAACACTGTCCAAGTGACCAGATGATTGCAGACATTTTGACCAAAGGCCTCAATGAGTCACGTTTCATCCTCTTGCGCTCGGAGCTTGGAGTTGCTTTGGCCTCACTCTTTCTAGATTAGCTTCTTTTCTATTGTAATAGCTTTGTACATATGACATTGTAATCTTTTAGGTACCATGCACTATGCACACTCCACATTTGCACCTTGTGATATCTAAGTCACTTGAATATTTGTACATAGATGCACAATTCACTTTCACATCATCACCACTGGTTCATATTTCACATTGTATAGGGGCTTGGGTTTTTCCCTTGAACTCCCCAAGGGTTTTTTCATCCAAAGCTAGAGACCTTTATTTGAGTGGGGGTGTTGGAGCTATATATGGCTCACTCTACTGAACTTGGTCTCACCTATATATTTGTATCTTGTCCTCAATATGAATCAGTCTTTGGGAGCGTATATGGTGTGTCTCTTGTCTCGTCTCTCTCTCTTTCTCTCTACATCTCAACAGCACTCAATCCCGAAAACTTTTATCTTCACATCTTCAACTATTCCAAGACACCTTGCCTTTTTGTGGTTGGCCATCCTCATACGGATCGAAGCATTCACTGACATCTTAACGCCCTACTTCTTTCATGATAGCCTCGGTGATGACACACACCTGGGCACCACCATCCACATATGCTTGCACTTCCGTCTTGTTCCCAGCATAGCTTCAACTATTGGCACCATATCCACTGGGTGACCAACCCTCAAAGATGACACCATGCTTTGATGCTTTTCCTTCTTGGAAGGAAGCCGCATACTCACGCACTTGGTCCACTGCCTCCTCAATTTAGCGTTCAAAGCCACCAATTGACCAAAACATATATTTGCCTTTGGATTTCATATGTCTTCGACAATATCATAGTCTCCAACACCTTGGACAAGGAGGTAGTTCTTTGGACCAATTTTCCTTCTTCGCCGCCTCTTGTTACTTTCTGGTTTGTCTTCTACCTTAGGCTTTCCTTTCCTTGCTCTTGTTTTCCTCTCTTCTTCTGTCTCTTTCTCCCTATCATGCCTAGATCTCTTATTGGCAAAAACATCCACATCTTGATGCTGAAGGGTAATGATGTTAATACCCCTATCTTCTCCATTTGTAGGCAACGGTTGGAGTTGTTGTTGCGGCGGCGGTGCTTCTAGTGCCCATTCTTGATGATTCTCTTCTATTCTTCCTCGACCACATCCATATAAGGGGTATATCCCTCCTCTCTCTCTTGGTGGTTCAGGACAATCACTGGCGCAGTGACCCTCTTCATCACAATTGAAGCATCTACCTTGTAGCCTTCGTCCCCTGCCAGGCTCCCAGCTGGCCGCTCCTCTCTTTGGTTCCTATTCATTATGTTAATTCTTAATTCTTATAACTGACCAGCAAGATCATGCAAAACCCGGGTTGTAACAGTATCTGGACCTTGAACCACTCGCTCCACTCTATCATCCGTTGTCATAGGGACCATTGGTTGCACCACAACTGGCTCAGTATATGTCAGGCCTTGCTCCCACCTTCTCTTGATCTTCTTGCTCTTGCCCTCGGCAATTTCCACAGCTCTTTCAAATGTAGCAGGCTCCTCTGGATCGACCTTCTCCCTTACACTTGAATGGAGACAATCCATAAATTGACGCACTTTAAAGAAATCCCCTGGAGGTACTTGGGATGTCGCCTGTAATTGAACCCAAATTCCTTTGAAGTGCTGCAAAAGCTCTTTAAAGTTAGCATGAACATCTTGCTGCAAACCTCTCCATTTTGATGTCGCTTCTGTTGCGGTTAGTTTCTTTCCAAACCTGTCAAAAATTGCCAGCTTCACCTGCTCTCATATTTGATTTTTTTCTTCCTCTAAACCTTCAAACCACTCCCGAGCTTCTCCTTTGAGCGCTAGAGAAATACATGAATGTTGGCTTCGTCATTCACAATGTGCATACCAAGTGCATGCCACTCGAAGTCCGCAATCCAGTCCTTCACATTCTCCTTCCCTGTAAACACTGGCCGACTATACGCCATCCCGTTGAAGTCCCTTCTCCCTTGCGTGAGTAATTCCACAAAATTTGAAGTCTTGCACCTCAACCAAACCACCACTTTTCTTCAATGAAGCTCGAACTTCACAGCAAAACCGCTTCACCTGGGTGCACAACCGGCAAATTTCCGCTCCCCAGCGGGATTGCCAAAGGATGATGGAGCAAAAGACGCCGTGCACACACTCACACACCCAGACAACTCAACACAACACAAGGAATTTACTTGAATTACTCACCTCACTCACTACCACTCAAAAGCTCCCTAAAAACTCTACCCACAAGCTCAATTCAAACTCCAAATGCCTCAACCTACAAGCCCTTGCCTGCACGCAGACACTACAAGGTGAGTCGAGCTGATCAACACTTGAAATCACGCTTGATTGATGACCAAAATATACAAGAAAACCCATCAGAAAACCAAAAACTCCAGCCACAAAAGGAAACTCTCAAACCATTGCAAAAGCTTCACCAAACTCCACTCTGTTGGACTCTTTGGAGTAGCGCCAACCCTAATGGCACCCATATAGGGTCACATAGTCTTGCAGAAATCCGCACCTTCTTCCCTCAATTCCTTGCAGACACACATCCATGGAAACCTCAGAACTCCCATTGACTCTCCTAAGTGAAAAATTGAAGAGAGAAAGCTCTCATTTACTCCTCCACACACTCGAAAACAGGACGCGAACGCAATGGGATTGCACTAGACCACCTGTAGGAACCCTCCTTACTCCCATACACATAGGGGTACAAGCTCTTGCCTGCCCGCAGACACTACAAGGTGAGTCGAGGTGATCAACACTTGAAATCACGCTTGATGGTGACAAAAATATACAAGAAAAACCATCAAAAAACCAAAAAATCCATCCACAACAGGCCACTCTCAAACCATTGCAAAAGCTTCACCAAAATCCACTCCGTTGGACTCTTTAGAGTAGCGCCAACCCTAATGGCACCGATACAGGGTCACATAGTCTTGTAGAAAGCCGCACCTTCTTCCCTCAATTCCTTGCACACACACATCTATGGAAACCTCATAACTCCCATAGACTCTCCCAAGTGCAAAATTGAAGAGAGAAAGCTCTCATTCACTCCGCAACGGGATTGCACTAGACCACCTGTAGGAACCTTGCTTTCTCCCATACACATAGGGGTGAAAGTGTTGATATTGTACTTCAAAAGTTCTCCCTCAGACTCCACACTCATGGAAACATGAGTGATGTGGCAATTTGAAGCAATTTCACACCTTTTTTGACAATTTTTAAACCTTTTTTGGCCCAGTTTTTGCCAGTTTTGACCCCTGGCGGACATTTTTCGCAGGAAAATACCTAAACGAACTCCAAAATTAACCAAATTTCACACGTTTGATCCTCGATACCCAAATCCCATTTCCACATCCCCACATTCCATTTTTTACCACTTCTAGGGCGATGCATGTATCACCGCAGATCAGGCCCCGCAAACAGACAGTTACCACATGTGTCAAACTTCTAGAGCGGGATTAGAGTACCCACACTTGTCACTTGCATTATTTACATTCTAGAAAGCTCAAAAAAATTATCTAGAGCCAAAATAAGCCACCTAAAACGATATCCAAGGCCCCGATACCCTATACGTGTAATAGGACTAATATTTGAAGTTCTTAAAGTCGAAAAGAATGTAGCAGGGCATATCTTTCGTTAGCACGATTTGAAAGATTATTGAATAGTCTATTAAATAGAGCTTATACGAATGAGTTGAAATATTAAGAGAGAACATATATTCTTTTTTTTTAAATAATACACTAAAAACGGATTTGATAAAGATTAATGAATAACAGATAGTCTGTCTATGAACAGTAAAATTGAGATTTTTATTAATATCAATGTTTTATATTTATGTGTTTTAGCTTAAAATGCATGGATAGGCTTAAAATAAGTTGTAAAAGTAGTGGATACCCAAAAAAATAGAGGTTTTATGAGTCGCGACCTAAAAGATGCATTTTTAGCCAAACAGAGACGTTTTTCGCAATTCTGTCCGCGTTGCCTTGTAGACCAAACCTATTCCCGTCGTTTTGAGTACCTGGATTGCTTTGTTCTGAGTTCGTTTGTAAAAGTTATAATGAAAACAAACAGAAGGAAGCAGTAGTGTAGTGTACACAGGGACAGACAGACATACAACATCATATAGTTCTCCCTGCTATCAACCAAGAAATGGATTGTTTCTTCATGATAGAGTATGAAAATTGAGATTATGAAGGTATATAATTATGTTTTTTTACTTTGATTATCATGTTGAATTGGTTGCACGAGTATGTTCTTTTGGCTATTTTGTAGGCGATGCAGAAATCAATGTGTGAAACAGGATCTGTGCAAAGTGTCATGATAGAAATCTAACCTTTACGGATCACTTAGCGATCACGTTCTTATATTATTCTCGCAGGTATACTTGGTACGAAAATCGTGCAGGCTTTTCGAGGAAAAGAAGGATAAAAGCACGACGGGTGGTGCGTTTGGGGATCATTCGCCGATCTCTTCTTCTGTGAGTGCGAGTGCGAGTGAGAGTGAGAGTGAGAGTGAGAGTGCGAGTGTGAGTGCGAGTGCGAGTGAGACGCTGCATGCAAGCGGATTGAAGCTCGGGGGTGGTCGGGAGGTTCGAGCTCCATACAACGGAGTGCGCCCATATATTTTGCTCCTCTGTTGTATCAAAACTCTACAAAGATTCATCAATACAAAGATCTCTTTCTCTATCTTTTGCTATCGATCTCTATTATTCGGTTCCCGTGACAATTGGTATCAGAGCGAGCGGTTGATTCTGGACATGGAAGGATACGAGAGGAGGATGAAGGAGCAAGAAGACCTGATTCGGCGACTATGAGAAGATCTGAAAATTGAATATCGGGAGTGTGTTGAGGCTCTACGGGGCAAAGCAACACGAGAGCTTGATATCTATGTAGACCTTGATGGCCAACATGAAGGTGAAAACCATGCTAATCCACCTGGAAACAATAATCATCGTGGTGGCACTGGGGTACCGCCAAAAGAAACGATGACGATATGGGAGAAGCGACAACCAAATCATTCTTAACGAAGGCTAAGCTTAAAGAGTTTGATGGCATAAGAAAGATATGCGAAGATTTAGAAGCGTGCCTCCCTAAAATGATTGGATACACATTCTCACCGGCTTGCATCACGTAGCAATCAACCAACCACTCAATCCCCAAGACTTTTATCTTCACCTCTTCAGCTATTCCAAGACAGCTTGCCTTTTTGTGGTTGGCCATCCTCATACGGATCGAAGCATTCACTGACATCTTAACGCCTGCTTCTTTCATGATAGCCTCGGTTATGACACACACCTACGCACCACCATCCACATATGCTTGCACTTCCGTCTTCTTTCCCAGTATAGCTTCAACTATTGGCACCATATCCACTGGGTGACCAACCCTCAAAGATGACACCATGCTTTGATGCTTTTCCTTATTGGAAGGAAGCCGCGTACTCACACACTTGGTCCACTGCCTCCTCAATTTAGCTTTCAAAGCCACCAATTGACCAAAAGATATATTTGACTTTTGATTTCGTATGTCTTCGACAATATCATACTCTTCAACACCTTCGCCAAGGAGGTAGCCCTATGGACCACTTTTCCTTTTGATTTCGTTTGTTTTCTACCTTAGCCTTTCCTTTCCTTGCTCTTGTTTCTCTCTCTTCTTCTATCTCTTTCTATCCACATCTTGATGCTCAAGGGTAATGATGTTAATAGCCCTACCTTCTCCATTTTCAAGCAATGGTTGCAATTGTTATTGATGATTCTCTTCTATTTTCTTCCTCGACCACGTCCATATAAGGGGCATATCCCTCCTCTCTCTCTTGGTGGTTCAGGACAATCCAGGGCATAGTGACCCTCTTCATCACAATTCTAGCATCTACCTTGTAGCCTTCGTCCCCTGCCGCTGCTCTCTTTGGTTCCTATTCATTATGTTAATTCTTAATTCTTGCAAC
The DNA here is from genome assembly GCF_014529385.1 of Adiantum capillus-veneris. Lineage (NCBI taxonomy): Eukaryota > Viridiplantae > Streptophyta > Polypodiopsida > Polypodiales > Pteridaceae > Adiantum > Adiantum capillus-veneris. Next base: position 78,860,295 of record NC_140945.1, read on the forward strand.
TCACCAGCAAGATCATGCAAAACCCGGGCCGTAACAGGATTTGGACCTTGAACCACTCGCTCCACTCTATCATCCGTTGTCAGAGGGACCATTGGTTGCACCACAACTGGCTCAGTATGTGTCAGGCCTTGCTCCCACCTTCTCTTGATCTTCTTGATCTTGGCCTCGGCAATTTCCATAGCTCTTGAAAATGTAGCAGGCTCCTCTTGATCGACCTTCTCCCTTACACTTGGATGGATACAATCCATAAACTGACGCACTTTAAAGAAATCCCCTGGAGGTACTTGGGATGTCGCCTCTAATTGAACCCAAAGTCCTTTGAAGTGTGCAAAAACTCTTTAAAGCTAGCATGAACATCTTGCTGCAAACCTCTCAATTTTGTCGTCACTTCTGTTGCGGTTAGTTTCTTTCCAAACCTGTCAAAAATTGCCAGCTTCACCTGCTCCCATGTTTGCTTTTTTTCTTCCTCTAAACCTTCCAACCACTCCCGAGCTTCTCCTTTGAGCGCAAGAGGAAATACATGAAGCTTGGCTTTGTCATTCACAATGTGCATACCAAGCGTATGCCACTCGAAGTCCGCAATCCAGTCCTTCACATCCTCCTTCCCTGTAAACACTGGCCGACTATACGCCATCCCTTTAAAGTCCCTTCTCCCTTGCGTAAGTAATTCCACAAAATTTGAAGTCTTGCACCTCAACCAAACCACCACTTTTCTTCAATGAAGCTCGAACTTCATAGCAAAACTGCTTCACCTGGGTGCACAACCGGCAAATTTCCGCTCCCCAGCGGGATCGCCAAAGGATGATGGAGCAAAAGACGTCGTGCGCACACTCACACACAGAGACAAAGCAACACAACAAAAGGTATTTAATTGAATTCCTCACCTCACTCACTACCACTCAAAACCTCACTAAAAACTCTACCCACAAGCTCAATTCAAACTCCAAACGCCTCGACTTACAAGCCCTTGCCTGCACGCAGACACTACAAGGTGAGTCGAGGTGATCAACACTTGAAATCACGCTTGATTGATGACCAAAATATACAAGAAAACCGATCAGAAAACCAAAAACTCCAGCCACAAAAGGAAACTCTGAAACCATTGCAAAAGCTTCACCAAACTCCACTTTGTTGGACTCGATCTTTGGAGTAGCGCCAACCCTAATGGCACCGATATAGGGTCACATAGTCTTGCAGAAATCCGCACCTTCTTCCCTCAATTCCTTGCACACACACATCCATGGAAACCTTAGAACTCCCATAGACTCTCCTAAGTGAAAAATTGAAGAGAGAAAGCTCTCATTCACTACTCCACACACTCGAAAACAGGACGCGAACGCAATGGGATTGCACTAGACCACCTGTAGGAACCCTGCTTACTCCCATACACATAGGGGTGCAAGTGTTGATATTTTAGTTCAAAAGATCTCCCTCAAAATCAACACTCACGGCACTGTGAGTGATGTGGCAATTGAAGCCATTTCACACCTTTTTTGACCATTTTTTGACCCTTTTTGGCCCAGTTTTGACCCCTGACGAGCATTTTTCGTAGGAAAAACCCCAAACAAACTCCAAAATTCACCAAATTTTGCACGCTTGATCCTCCATTCCCAAATCAAATTTCCACATCCCAAAACTCCATTTTTGACCACTTCGAGGGCGATGCACGTATCACTGCAGATCAGGCTCAGCAAATAGACAGTTACCGCATGTGTCAAACTTCTCGAGCGGGATAAGAGTACCCACACTTGTCACTTGCATTACTTACATTCTAGAAAGCTCAAACACATTATCTAGAGCCAAAATAAGCCACCTAAAACCATATCCAAGGCCCCGATACCTTATACGGGCATGTACATGTGTCCGACTGCCGACACGTAAGCATGCATATTTACAATGTGCACACGTTACACCTTTTTTTGAACTTGAAACCACTTTACAAAGCTCAAAAATGCATGTATTTACATCTTTTTGTACATATGACCATGCATATAAACGCTACTTTCTACACACCAAAAGTAGTCTATCATCGTGAGTCATGATTGAGGACGTGCTTGAGGTGCTTGATGACCAAATTTCTTGTGGTGTTCAGGTCAAACAGGACTCCTACATAGGAGGGGACGAGCCCTAAGAGTAGGGCGTGAGAGAGAACACACACACACTCAAGGCAATTCCAAGACTCAAGATGCTTAAAGGAAACATGTTAAGCCCCTAGCCCTATTTCCCTCATAGTGTGCCTGAATCCTATTAGATGGACTTTAGGGAGGTCCAATGAGAATTTAGATGCTTTAAAAAAATTAATTAAGATGTCTTTATAAAAGGGGGAAAGAAGGAAACTTGCCAAATGCTACCCATACTGCTTGATATGACCATAGCTTGTGATTGGCCAGGGTTGCCATACACCAATTAGGAGCAAGCTAGAGTCGAGAGAGAGATGTCGACGAAAACAAGGGAGAGCCCTCCTTTTTTCACATTCGCGCGTACACAAACACACTCTCTCATGTGTTGAGCAATAAGTACATCTCCTTCTCCAAGCTTGAGAAGTAGAGATCCTACACCAACCCCACTTGGCTATGGAATGCAAATCCAACTAGGAGTCAAGCCTCAATGGCATGCTCATCTTCTCTACCATCTATATTACTATGCTAAGCTAGGCTTTAAGAGTAATCTATGGTGAGACAAGTACTCCTTTCTTGTATGCTACATCATCTTCCTCTTCCCTTCCCTCACTCCTTGCTAGCTCTCTCCACCTTTGAAGGTGTTTGAGGTCTTGGGATTGAGTCCAGGGACAAGTTAATGTTTTTGCAAGTTAGTTACATGCATAATACTGGTACATGAAGCTTACCATCTTCATGGCACCATTAAGGTCTCAACTAGGAGCAAAGCATGTATTGTACCAAGTCTCTCTTCAAGGGAGAATCTATAATACAAAATCTGTTTGGAGGGAGGAGTGGCTCCAAGTAAATCCGGTCCTCGATTGTTGTCAATTTCTCTAATTATCTATCTCTCCCCCCCCCCCCCCCCCCCCCCCCTCTCTCTCTCTCTCTCTTGGAAGTATTGTTCATGCCAAGCTAGCAAGTTATGATGTTTATTTTGAAACCTTCGATTGAGCACTCTATGTCTGTTTATTAAGAATCCTCTTAAGGGAATGCTCACTATTGTTACTTATATTCCGCTACAATCGATGCTATTAGCCATATTCCGTTACAAGAAGCATTTATAATAGCTTGCTGGGAGATCTTGGTCTTCAAAGTCAATTTGAAAATTGAATCTCTCTTCCTTTCCACTCAAAATTGATTACAAACTCTCCATCTGGACGTAGAATGATCATAGCTATCATAAAGGTCGACGTGGTTGTATCAATGAATGACAAGAGACATTGTATAAATGCACTCTTGTGTCAACTGACTATGAAAGACATACGATCATGATACTTTTGAGGCCCTTGTCTTGATTAGGTGCTCCCCTCTACTTACTATCTATGTAGTGCAACCTTGCCATGCCATAGTCCATAGGTACAATACGAGTCATCTCCTGTTTTAGGTGTCACTAAAGAGTACCTATCTAGAAAGTAGTAGAAAGAATATGGATCAAGGAAATTGCAACATATATCCCGAAACTTCTTCCGCCATGCATATTGTATAGATATCTCAATCAAAGAAGAATCGAGCCTATGGAGGCAAACGAAGCTTTACTTGATCTCTATTCTAAAGCGAGAAACAGGTTTGTGGGTATATGCTTTAGAGTTGGGGTCCCTCAAAACCCAGGTTCATAAGGCCAAAGCTTAGAGATGGTGGCTTTAAAAACAGAAGTCGCCAGGAAACAACTTGGGCAATATCACTGTCTTTCTTTGGGACTACGGGTTTCACTAGATCAATGAAGGCATAGGAGGTGTGCCTAGGAAGCGGCCAGGCCATTTTAAAGACGTTTTGTGCACCTACACTCAATGCCATTAAGGGATTGTGTTCTATAATACAAGCATTGTCCGATACAAACCCCTTGACCTCCTCAAGAGCGCCCTTAGAGGCAGTTGACAAGAAGAGGGGAAGGGTTGATCTCTAGGCCTAGAATGCAACACAAGCGGACGATATTGGGAGATGGGGTAGGCCTAAACATAGTTGTCCGGTGCCATGCACCAAAGGAGACCGCTTTGCCTCCCTCCATGAGCAGGAGATAAGCTTATAAGCTACGGATGGACCCCCGATAATTCGCCTTCTAGAATTATAAGGAGATGGATTGGGGGGGGGGGGGGGGGGGTAAGTCTTACTCAAGGGAAAGGGAGAGGGGAGAAGGAGAAGGAGAAGAGATAGAGATGAAATGAGAGAAACATGTCTTCTCTGTTAGGTATATCCTTAAATAAAAATTCCATACACATATATAGAGAGAGAGATTTTGATGAAGCCATCAGAGGTTAACATTGCTCGCATAATTTTTGTTACTCTCATCTGATGCCACTTCAAATTCAATTTTCGATATTACAAAACATAAACCCTTTTCATACAAATCAGATTGTCATCGAGAATAATCTGATGAGTACTTCCTTAGGAATAAAGATTATCCAATCAAGGTATATTAAAATAAACTAATTGTAGATAGAGGTTTTTCTAAGACTTTTTGCCTGCAAGTGGCAAGTCCCTTTTTACAAAGAGTGAATTCCTCACGAAAGGCATGATCTAGTTTCCAACACATGGCACTAGAAAGAACTTTAGGCTGTTGTTACAAAGAGAGGCTTCCTCCAGACCTCGATCATCGCTTACATGCAATGTCAATGCTCCAACAGGTATGAGGATAGGGCTAATGAAACTTCGAATGTCGAATCAAAGTCACCTCTAAGCAATGTTTGGAAATTAAAATCAATTTTCCAAACATACAAAATTCGTTTCCTTATATTTTCCAAGAGGAAATTTTACAAAATTAGGTTACTTTTTTAGGATTTACAATAATTTTCTCTATTTTTGGAAGACTAGCCATTCTTGTACGCTATCCTCAGAAGATGAAATCTAATCAAAGAAGGTCTTGCACTTGGCGTATCAATCAAAGTGGAGTTCTCCCCTCTTCTTCTCTCTCCATCAATAATGTTGCCAAAGGGTTTGTCAAGTAAGATGTGTTCTACATTGATGTTTTCTTGATTTCTTGTTGTTTTCTTTTTCATCTCTAATCCAACATATATATATATATATGTATCTAATATCATTTCCTTAACCAAATCTATCTCTTTCACTCTTAGTAATTCATCCTCTCTACAAATTTTAGGTTCTCCTTGCCACAGGTACATCTCTCCCCGCAGTATCCTTATTGCCTACGGGCAAGAATAGGGCTTGGGAGGGAAACTCTCTTCTCTTCTCTTCCCTTCTCTTCTCTCATATCTACATTTCTCATATACTATCCTAGATGAATAACCCACATGATGATAATTTCTATCGCTTTCACTCTGTATGATCTATTAGAATTAACGCATGGATTAGCCGTAAAATACACTTTCAACAACATATAGTGTTTCTCTTTGTCCCAGAAAGACTCAATGAGATACTTCTATCACCGGATCCCATTATACTACCTCTCATAGACTATAACTTTTCTTTTGACGTAAGCGTAGTTATCTTGCTATGAACCAAGAGGATTTGTATACATAATTAATCCCAATCACTAGACAGAATATATATATTATGGTAAGCACAAAACTACAATTCCAAAGAACAATTCGTAGCCTATTTGGTCAGTCAAGATTGAATTCCATTAACTCATCTATTAACCCTTTCATACTACCCATGATACGATATGACCATAGCCTTGATGTTTTCATCTTTGTGTTATTTTGACATTCTCTTTTGTATTCTTTTTTTGTGTGTGTGAGTGCAAGAGAGAAAGAGTGGGTCTTTCTTTTATTGCACTTCCTTTCAAACCCTAGTCTTCATGGCATCTATGGTTTAACTCCTTCATATAGTTTTTTTTTGAGTTCTCTCACAAACTCTCACAGCCATAAGCCCGGTGCTTTCCCGACAAGACCGCAAATTTCTCGACAACGTTTAGCTAGGAATGAACATATCCCCAAGCATGTTGGAGAAATCCGACGGAAACCTCGGCAATTGAATCCGTTTGTATATTAAAGTCTAAAGTAGGAAAGAAATGATTGACGGATATACTGTTGCAATAGGAAAGAATGTCTGCTAGGGAAAATTTAGCTCGGCATGTTCATTCTGTTTCCAATGTTGAATTAGTCATGAATCCCCTCCTGATCACAGGGGGCAGAGTTCCTGGTTAAGGGCTCTTGAATCCACGACTGCTGGTTAAGCGGTGGGAACCCACGTCTGCTGGTTAAGCGGTGGGAATGTCCATGTCGTGCTTTCTATGCGGTGGACATACCTAGTTGTATGGGCAACTAGGCGACAACTGGAGGAGTAAACTCTCGCTGGAGGGGGGATGTTGTACCTCCAGAACATTGGAATTTAATGAATAAGTTTGAGTAGAATTTTTACTAGAATACTGTCTTGGTGTTGTTTGCAATATTGATTGAAGGGATGTCTTAACGAACAATGTGCTTCGGAATTAAAACAAGGAATGATTATGCTGAACAACCTTTGTGGTAGTAATTAGTTCACACAAGGAAGTGTGAGTGTGGGGGTGGAAAGTGGGGGCTTGGCTCAGGTTGCGAATGCCTACGAGATGGGTGGTCCCAATTGGTCAGGAACTCTCTGTCCCCATTGTGCCTTTTGTTAACCTGTCGGTCTCTATTGGGGTTGGACGTCCATGTTTTCTGAACACATTGAGGCCATTGCACCATGAACCTTCATCCTTCCCTTCCTTGGACACTGTCGACCTATGTGCCCCTGTTCTCCGCAGTACATACATAAGCCATTAATGCATCGCCTTTGCTTCTCCTAGGCTCAGAGAGGTTCAAACCGTGCTGAATCAATTTGCATGGGCTCAACGCTTGATTCATGGCCCTGTTGAGGTGTGTATCCATTATGTGTCACTTCTGTTTGGGGTCACAATGTTTCCGCAAGACGCCTCTCCTGTATCCTTCAAATAGTCGATTATCACATTCTATTGCTTGAGAGAAGAACTCGCTTAGTGTGTGAGCCTTTGGCATAGTCAATAAAAGATCTTTTATGTCATCCTTTAATCCCCACCGAAATTGGCTAATGAAATATTCCTCATGCCAAGTCAGATCACAAGTGAGCTGTTGAAATTTGGATGCATAGACGAATGCAGGTCTTGATCCTTGGCGGAGATTTCTAAGTTTTCTTTCAGCAACCCTTGCTCTATCAATATCCCCAAAGGTTACAGAGAACTCCCGCACAAAAGCTTCAAAGTCATGAAGGAGAGGAGATTCTTTTTCAAGTAAGGGAGAAAACCAAGAGAGAGCCATACCTGAGAGGAGGGTCCCAATAAGGCCTACTTGAGAGACATCATCTGGATAATGCTCTCGTTGCATTCGAATGAAGAAATGCACTTGTTCGAGAAAACCTCTAAACTTTGATCTAGTCCCATCAAATTTTTCCGGCATGCTGACCTTCGGCTCCATCTTATGTTGTTGAGAATAGCTGGATCTTGCACCTTGTGCTTGATGTGTGCTTGTCTCTTGAAGCTCTTGAATTTGACGTTGAAGATCTTGCAACGCTGGTCCCAAGATTAGGGGTTGCCTTGCTTGCAGTTGAGAGATACTCTCGCGAAGTTCTTGTAATTGAGCTTGAATGCTTTGCAATGTGTTGATGAGACCTTCCATTGTCGGCTCCATGATGGCTTGAGAAGATTAAGAGATGGTACTCTTGCCAAACTGTTATGAGCGCATATAGAGCTACAAGAGAGCAAGAGGAGGCGCTCACAATGTACAAGAACTTGGATTTTATGATAAGCTTAATAATGATTACAAGATTTAATACTTTATTAAGAGAGCTAGATAGAAGACTTGGATTACATGACTTGAGTACAAGACAAGGCTTGATTGCCAGGACAAGACTTGAACATAAGAACTAGAAGAGCGATTTCCTCATAGGAGGCTCACAACTGGTGTTGGCAAGACTCAGGGGCTTGTGGCCCAAGACCCCTATTTATACTAGTGCTTGAGGAGGTTACTTGAGGAGGTTAGGACTTACTAGGTTCTTCTTGAGGACGTTAGAATCTTCTAGAATCTTCTTGATCCTTCTAGTGCTTCTAGAACCTTCTGGATCCTTCTTCAAGTTTCTACAGCTTTCCAAAAACTTCTAGATTCTTTCGAAATCTTCTCCAAGCTTCTAGAAATTTCTTGATCCTTCTAGTTCTTCTAGAACCTTCTTCAACTTTCTAGAGCTTTCCAGAACCTTCTAGATTCTTCTGGAATCTTCTCCATGCTTCTAGAAACTTCTAAAATCTCCTTGATACTTTTAAAACTTATAGAATCTTCTAGATACTTCTAGATTCTAGCGATGATGTAGGTGATGACATAGGTGTTGATACAGGCAACGATTGACTCTCAAGCATCCATGACATTGAGCAGGCATCAGCTACATTGCAAGTATGGCGTACCTGCATGCTGCAGACAAAGATCTATTGTGAAAAAATGTTAAGATGTTGAGAAATGCTACAGCTAGAGAAGAGGCAAAGGGGTTTTGTCCACTACATGCACTATCATGTAGATGTGGGTGTGTAGATTTCTTGTACCCACAAATATAGGCATTGACCAATCAAGACAAGATTATAACCCGGTGGTTCAAATCTCCTTGCACCTCTAGACCGAGGTGTGGGAGGATTGGACATGACTTGGGAATGTGAGGTAGTTTACAGTGTGAACAAAGAGAGAGAGTGGGGCCGTCAAACCGAAACACATATCTCTCAACTAGGATCTTATGTCCTTGTAATCAATGCAAGCATGTTGTAAGACGGACAAGACGTGTTTCTTTGCAGCACTTTCGCGAATTCAGCGCGTTCGATCCATCTATTATAGAGCGAGTTGTTTCCAATTATAACTCGTCGGAATCTGACGCTGGCCAATAGGCAACAATCTTGCAACCCAATAGACGTGTTCGCAAGCGCTTTGGTCAAGCAGCATATGTGAGGCCACAAGATGTAGCCTTTGACACCTCGGGGGATGATCATGCAGACCACATTCCCAACAAGTCAATGTTTCAGCCTGAGATCGATGAAATTATTGAGACGATCATGGATTTAGAGAGGATTATCTATGATGATATGAAAAGTGAAGCCGGTACACCATTGTATGATGGAGCACATGTGTCTAGATTGAAGGCGCTCCTGGTTCTTCTTAACATATAGACAAAGTTTGGATGGAGTGACACTAGTGTCACAACACTTTTCAGGTGATCTATTTACAATGTGTTTACTTTAAGAAAAAACTCTAGATGTATAATGATCTGATAGATTTTTACACAATTGTACCGCATTTTTTCGCTATGTAGATTGCTCAAAGAGCACACACTGTCGGCAGATAATGTGATGCCAGATTCCAGACAGGAACCAAGAAAGATCTTGCGAAACTTGGGAATAGACTACAATTCGATCCACGCTTGTCCTAATGACTGCATTCTTTTCAGAGGGGAATACATAGACATAGAGAAGTGTCCGAAATGTGATCCCGAGAGATATCGAGTAGATCTCCACGGAACAAAAATTCCACAAAAGGTTTTTCGATATTTTCCTATACTTCCTTGTATCAAGTATTTCTTCAAATGTAAGTCCATGGCCACTCCACCATCAATATGGTGAGGCTTGGCAGCCGGCCAGCATCTAGCCGCGAAGAAACATTGACGAATGACTAAGGCTTTACCTTCTCTACCTCATAGGCGAGGAGGACTACGGTTTGATGACAGAGGTAATGTCATAAAATCTAATAACTATCTATCCCAAATTATTTTCTATTATTGAATTGATCATTTAATGTGGAAAAATGAATGGGAACAAGAGTTAGAATATAGATATTCTCTTTTAGACCTATCTCAACACGTGACCAAAGGGAGAGAAGGCTACATCTCATTGAGGGTCCAAAAAGGAGATGGTCTACCAAAGAGCAATGAACATATAATGGAGTTTAGAAGAACTTAGGGTTAGTGTCAATAAAGACCTCAAAAGGTTAGTCTTAAGAGTCCTTAGATCTAGTACTGTTGGATACTTTAGAGCTTAGGCAAGCTAGGTCCATTCTGGAGTTCCTTGAGGTGCTTGAGCAGATTAAGGTGCTTGAAATGCTTGTTGTACTTAATGACTAAGGTGCTTGAGTTTCTTGTCGTCAGTCATGACTAAGGACGTGCTTGATGACCAAAGCGCTTGTGGTGTTCAAGCCAAACATGACTCCTACATAGGAGGCGACGAGCCCAAAGAGTAGGGAGTGAGAGAGAACACACACACACACACACACACACACACACACACACATACACTCAAGGCAATCCCAAGACTCAAGATGCTTAAAGGAAACATGTCAAGCCCTTCCCGTTCTGCGGACAAAATTTGAAGCCATTCTCGTTTTGCGGACAAAATTAAGGGCACTCTTTTGTCGCACTGGGCCTAGTACAAAAAACTGGGCCTAGAGAAATACAACAAAATTTAGACAATTCTACAGTAAAAATCGGCATTTACTCAATATCCATACAAAATACACGGTTGGGTTGCTAAAATGATTTTTATTGAGCATAGGTCTAGGCACCAGCCTGCTTACGTACACAATGATTTTTATTGAGCATTAGTCTACGCACCAGCCTGCTTACATACACTTGACAAGGAAGATCATCTAAGCAAGTTTTAGCTACATTGTCCAATAGGGCATTTATCTCAAAGCATTCATGGGGGACTCTCCACACTATCTCGCCCAGGCATCTCAAATGGGATCGACGATCGAGGTGATCTGGGCTGTCAGATGCGCATTTGGTAAATTCGGGGAGAAAAGTAAATTCGGGTAGGCTTGTAAATTCGGGTCGATCCGCACCCCATGTCTTGAACCTTCGACCTCCCCACCACGAGTCATGTGCATGAACCACTACACCCTCATGCGTACGTTGAAATATAGGAGATTCGAGTATGTCATATTGTAAATCTAGGCCGATTAGTAAATTCGGGGCAAAATTTTGAATTCGGACAAACTGATAAATTCGGGGCAACCTCAGATCTGATGGTCCATGATTGACGCACCCCACCTTTTCCTCCTCCACCATTGATCCCATTTGACCATGCCCGTGTGATATAGTGATGAGGGGGAACTCTCTTGTAGTAATACGGAGATGTCACTTGTATGCACATAAATTGCCTTGTTTTATCCCTTTGTAAAATTTGCATTCTTTTCTTTCAAAACCCCTTTATTGTACACTCACATGATACCATAAGGTAACCTAGTGAATACCTTGGAAAAGGATTAATCTTATTATTTTCTACCCTATTGAATTTCATGAGGGGAGTGATCCAATCTGCTTTGCAAATAAGCTTCTTATAAGTTCCTAGCGGTTTGGTAGTGCAAAAGTTATGTCCTTGACCAAAGCCAAGCTTTCCGGTTGAGCTTGATCCCAACGAAAGGTATTGGGAATTGAACATTACTTCTGAGACTCTATTGCTCAATGGCTGAAAATAGGGTTTAGTGGAACAAAATTTAGTGTCGTTGATATCATACCTTTGAAAAATATTTGGAATGCAATTTGTCAAAGTCCCAAAAGAAAATATTACAATACTATATATTATTGCATACATGTTTGAAAGAAGAACCTCAAATTACAAATTTGGACAAGTTTTGACACAAACTACAAGGTCCCCACTATTACATTGGTACCAATAAGGGGGAAAGGATTCGTCCTTTTTTCGTACAAACAAACCCTGCTTTCAATACAATAGCCTTTCATTTAGATTCAAATTATGTTGCACCACCCATTGGTCCACATCCTTCCAACAAAATTTGTCGTTGTCCCATAAACATGCCACCTTTGATATTCCTTCGTTATTCATATTTATGGAAACATTTATCCAAAACCTAACATGTTCCTAGGTTGGACAACTAAGGAGACCAGTGAAAGATGGAGCACTTGACGTATCTGAAGGTCTCCCCCTCTAATGATGATGCCACTTTGTCGCCACTTTATCAATATCTCACCCACTTTATCGATCTCCAACTTTTAAAGAATTCCACCTTGAAGCAACCATTTTTCTATGCACGATAGACTCCTTCCATGGGCCTTCTTGTAAATTAATCTCTGCTTTGTCAAGCATATGCCAAGCCATGGATGCCCAATCGGATCCATGATGTGTAAAGGATACTTCCTGGTTTTCACAGAATGCTTTTATGTATAGCATTAGGTGTAGGATTCCAATGCCACCTCGGTTCTCACCACCCATTTCCATTTGCCCCACTACCATGGAGTTGTGATGTTTGTGTTGTTTCTTGATAGGAATGGTTTCATGGGTTTTAGAAATTATTTTATGTATAGCATTAGGTGTAGGATTCCAATGCCACCTTGGTTCTCACCACCCATTTCCATTTCCCCCAATACCATGGAGTTGTGTTGTTTGTGTTGTTTCCTCATAGGAATGGTTTGATGGGTTTTATAAATTATTTTCAATAGTGGACCAATTGCATTCGGTCATGTTTAAGATAGACGAGACAAATAATATTTTGATCGTTTAATGGGCTTTGAAAATTCTTTCCAATTTTTTTTGTCCATTTTCAAGATAGAGGACAAGAAGAATATTTATTCAATAATCAAGGAGTTAACCACAATCACTCAGCTAGGAAAGGGGAGGAGTATGTACTCCCACCTTCTAATCTTACTATTGATCTTGTTTAGGTTCCAGCTAGATTGAGGTCAAATGTTTGCATGTCTAATATGTCCACCCCTAGTGATGCACTGAGGTGTCTGAACACTATGCCTTTTAAAAAAATATCCCTTGTTATTTTGACACATTTTCAATGAGAGAGATCAATCTTAATTTTTAAATGTTTCACTAAGAGCCAGATGCAGTTGCAAATATTTGGACAAGGCTAAAAGCAAGATTTGTGGTAACAAAAAGGACTGACTGTTACTTAGCCACCCTGACTGTTACTTAGCCATATAGCCTTTGGAATTTTGGAGGGAATCCAGTGGTTGCACAACGTTATACTTTTTAATATTGAAGCCGAATGAAGAAATTTTTAAAGTGTGACCATATGTGTAAAACAACTGTAACATGATGGGCTCATTATTTTCTGGAGTGGAGAATGTTTCAACTTGTGGGAGAGATGGGTGGGTATCATTTGAGGCCGATTTTATAAGTGTTTTTGCATTTCTCTTTAGGTTTGATAGTTTAGGGTTTAGGGGTTTTTAAATTCTAACATACTGGGTTCTTTGTATGTATTGACAATGGTCGATGACAGGACATGACCCCACACCGTACGAGCGCGAGTATGCAGGCAGGAAGGGCTTAAACGCCCTGATGGACATTCTGAGTTCTTGCGGCAGCATGGTTAGTTATAGGGTTTACTCTTTTCTATTTTTTGTATTGTTTTATAATTATATATTTATACTTATAGAATGCTGTCTTATTGTTTTTTTTTTGCAGAATTCGACAGATACGCATGGATGCGATGAAATGTCTGATTAGACGATGTCAGTCTAGCCGTAGCAAGATAGCATTACTTTCCTTTTTTCATAGCACATGTATCATGAGATAATGTTTATACGTCTTCTTGTAACTATTAGAAAACCATGTATATTTTTTCAATAATGACAATGGTGTTGTAACTATTACATTTGCAAAGTTTAACAATCAAGTGATTTTGCTTATGATGTGTACAATTGTCATTGATTTAGTTTCATCAATTTACTTTTGTCAGTTTTGTATCTTATTCTGCAAACAATACTATGGATGATGGAGTTAATGGTTATATTGTCTTGTGGGTGACTAGTCACCTTGGGTCTATATCTAAGCTTGCACTTTCTTTCAAAGGTGAATCTGGGCTTATCTTGGATTCATTTAGGTTTACTCAATTATTGAAACATTCAATATGGTTGATGGCGGCAGGGCATTTCACCAAAAAAAAAAAACTCTCAGGTGTTGCAATGAGCATCACTATATAAGGTAATATCATACTCTTCAACACCTTCGCCAAGGAGGTAGCCCTATGGACCAATTTTCCTTCTTCACCACCTCTTGCTACTTTCTGGTTTGTCTTCTACCTTAGCCTTTCCTTTCCTTGCTCTTGTTTTCCTCTCTTCTTCTATCTATTTCTCCCTATCATGCCTAGATGTCTTATTGGCCAAAACATCCACATCTTGATGCTCAAGGGTAATGATGTTAATAGCCCTACCTTCTCCATTTGCAAGCAATGGTTGCAGTTGTTATTGATGATTCTCTTCCATTTTCTTCCTCGACCACGTCCATATAAGGGGCATATCCCTCCTCTCTCTCTTGGTGTTTCAGGACAATCAAGGGCATAGTGACCCTCTTCATCACAATTGTAGCATCTACCTTGTAGCCTTCGTCCCCTGCCTCTCCAAGCTGGCCGCAGCTCTCTTTGGTTCCTATTCATTATGTTAATTCTTAATTCTTGCAACTGACCAGCAAGATCATGCAAAACCCGGGCCGTAACACGATCTCGACCTTGAACCACTCGCTCCACTCTATCATCCGTTGTAAGAGGGACCATTGGTTGCACCACAACTGGCACACTTTAAAGAAATCCCCTGGAGGTACTTGGGATGTTTATTCAATAATCAAGGAGTTAACCACATTCACTCAGCTAGGAAAGGGGAGGAGTATGTACATTCACCTTCTAATCTTACTATTGATCTTGTTTAGGTTCCAGCTAGATTGAGGTCAAATGTTTGCATGTCTAATATGTCCACCCCTAGTGATGCACTGAGGTGTCTGAATAGTATGCCTTTTAAAAAAATATCCCTTGTTATTTTGACACATTTTCAATGAGAGAGATCAATCTTACTTTTTAAATGTTTCACTAAGAGCCAGATGCAGTTGCAAATATTTGGACAAGGCTAAAAGCAAGATTTGTGGTAACAAAAAGGACCCTTTTTTATTCCACCCTGACTGTTACTTAGCCACATAGCCTTTGGAATTTTGGAGGGAATCCAGTGTTTGCACAAAGTTATACTTTTTAATATTGAAGCTGAATGAAGAAATTTTTAAAGTGTGACCATATGTGTAAAACAACTGTAACATGATGGGCTCATTATTTTCTGGAGTGGAGAATGTTTCAATTTGTGGGAGAGACGGGTGGGTATCATTTGAGGCCGATTTTATAAGTGTTTTTGCATTGCTCTTTAGGTTTCATATTTTAGGGTTTAGGGGTTTTTAAATTCTAACATACTGGGTTCTTTGTATGTATTGACAGTGGTCGATGACAGGACATGACCCCACACCGTACGAGCGCGAGTATGCAGGCAGTAAGGGTTTAAATGCCCTGATGGAAATTCTGAGTTTTTGCGGCAGCATGGTTACTATTAGGGTTTACTCTTTTCTATTTGTTGTATTGTTTTATAATTATATATTTATACTTATAGAAAGCTGTCTTATTGTTTTTTTTTACAGAATCCGATAGATACGCATGGATGCGATGAGATGTCTGATTAGACAATGTCAGTCTAGCCGTAGCTAGATAGCATTACTTTCCTTTTTTCATAGCACATGTATCATGAGATGATGTTTATACGTCTTTTTGTAACTATTAGAAAACCATGTATATTTTTTCAATAATGACAATGGTGTTGTAACTATTACATTTGCAAAGTTTAACAATCAAGTGATTTTGCCTATGATGTGTACAATTGTCATTGATTTAGTTTCATCAATTTACTTTTGTTAGTTTTGTATCTTATTCTGCAAACAATACTATGGATGATGGAGTTAATGGTTATATTGTCTTGTGGGTGACTAGTCACCTTGGGTCTATATCTAAGCTTGCACTTTCATTCAAAGGTGAATCTGGGCTTATCTTGGATTCATTTAGGTTTACTCAATTATTGAAACATTCAATATGGTTGATGGGGGCAGGGCATTTCACCAAAAAAAAAAAATCTCTCAGGTGTTGCAATGAGCATCACTATATAAGGCTTTGCATCGTCGTTATAAATGTCGCTATAGGTGGCCTGTAAACGTTGCTATGATCTTCACTATAGGCGTCGCTATATAGCGATGGTTATAGCGACGTTCTCGTATCGACGATGTTAGCGTCGCTTTTAGCGATGCCGGGGAGTATAAAAACCCAATGTATTTCCATCGCTAACAACGTCACACGTGCACACAACCTCTTGTAGTGCACCCCTGGTGATGAACTAAGGTGTTTGAACACTATGCCTTTTAAAAAAATATCCCTTGTTATTTTGTAACATTTTCAATGAGTGAGATCAACCTTAATTTTTAAATGTTTCACTAAGAGCTAGATGCAGTTGCAATATTTGGACTTTTAGAGGGAGTCTAGTGGTTGCAAAACGTTATACTTTTTAATATTGAAGCCAAATGAAGAAATTTTTAAAGTGTGACCATATATGTAAAACAATTGTAAGGTGATGGGCTCATTATTTTTTGGAAGTGGAGAATGTTTCAACTTGTGGGAGAGAGTCAAGTAGTGCCATTTTAAAATGGTTTCTGTTGAGCTTGCTTGCAATCACTCTATGAACGGTAGATTTCTCTATTCATGTGGTAGGTGGAACTCTCGCTCTGATAGTGCTCTACCCTAGTTGTGCTCGTTCTCTTTCCTTTAAACGAGCTGATAGCGTCATTCCATGACAACCCCACTACGCAATTCTGCTCATCTGGTCCCAAACCAAAACCAAAGGGGAAGGATAGTGAGATGAAATCCCTTTCGAGTATGAACGAGACAATGAAACCTAGCATGGATGTGGAAGATAAAAGCATCCCGAATACAAGGACAAGTGCTAACAAGATTGTGTCCATGGAAGCATTTGCCCTTTTCGATGAAGAGGGTCCAAGCAAGTCCATGAGGAGGCAAAGAGTTGAACATTGAATATCCCTAATTTTACTTTTTTTCACTTGTTTTAGATGCATGCATGTTTGAATGCATCTTCCATGCATGCATGTGTGAATGTAATCAACTACACTGTTGGCTTCAAAAAAACTGTGTTTTGGTAAGTGTGGTAAAATTTTCCACTTGGTGAAAGTGTGCATGCTTCATTAATTTTTTATATGATACTCGGTCTGCATGCATGTTTCAATGTGCTAAAATGACCCTAACCTAGATTATGTGCTGTAGGAGGTATACATTCTTTAGCTGAATATAACATGAAACTATATTCCGTTGAACTAGAGGAGAAACAACATGTAGACGAGCAAAGCCGAGAGAGAAGTTGAGGGGAGACCAAGACGAGACGTGAGATGGAGAACCCCAAAAAGTGTGTCAATTGATCAAATGAGATGAGTTTATATAGAGGGGACCAAGGTGCTTTATGTAGAGATACTATATATAGCTCAACACCCCTACTCAAATGAAGGTCCCTACCTATGATGAAAATCCCTTGGGGGCTCAAAGGAAAAACCCATAGATCTATATACACCCACCGTTATATTAAAATATTTCAAATTTACTTTACAATGTTCAAAGCAACTACATCACTCTTGTTTTATAATATGCCCTTTCAAGGTTCTTTAACACTAGAATGGTATCAGGACACTTTTATGTCCTTGGACACTTTTCTGTCCTGTTAAGTGACAATTTTGCTTGAATTATTTGAAGAGTATGAAAATGAATTTCTAGCTGCTATATATCCACAAAGTTGCCTTATGATCTGAAAAAAAACTTAGCATTTTTGTTGGAGTATCGATCTCACCATTAACCTTACTCTTGCACAACATTTTTGAACCTAAACTGTGTGAAAAAACATGTCCTATTTTTGGCTTTTTTTCAATTTTTAGCAACTATACCACTCTAAACTTCATGTTTGTGAGGTTTAGATCGCTAGAGGCTAGGCCTTCATAGTTCTCAACATGTTTTGATGCTTGTAGAGAGAGCTAAGTGTTAAAATTGAAAGTTATGACCAATTTACAAGAATTGCATAATCCTGTTTTTTGGCCAAAATTACCACTTTTATGATTTTTTGGGGCTTTCTTGATATCCAAATTCAATTTTGATTATGTAAGTGTAATGTATAACATAAAGCTAATCTTCCTTGAGTTTTGGGGGACCTAATATGCTATATAGCATAGTATATGATGATGGTTGAGTTTTTTGATTGCTGAAGAATACGATACATTTTAGAGTAGCAAGTATAACTTTCTCAATATTGCTAGTTTCTGAGGCCAATTGTGTGTATTTTGTAGGTAGTAACCATATCTAATCATAGAGTACAAACTTGGCTAGATATTGAGTAGTTTCTATGGGTTTCAAGAGGTCATAATGCTAAACCCAGTTTTTTCATGTTTGCTGTATTTAACACTTTATCATTGCCCCCAAGGTTCCAATCGTAAGAGATCCATTATCCTTTTGACATGCTCCATGGCTCATTTTGAATCCAAAGGCCCAAAGGGAACTAAGAAAACATGTATATAGTATCTACATTAAGAGTGACTATAGAAACATTAATGATAGGTCCAAAGAATGGCAAAAATGCAACTTTTTTGTACCTATTTTTTTTGCCCAAAAACAAATTAATGAGGTAAAAGCAACCCTATGTTTCGGTCACTAACCCATTGAAGTTAACGGGGCATTTTATCTTATGTCCTACAAAAATCCCCACTCTTATTTATATGCAATCAATCGTAAGAAATTGCTGTTTTGGGAAAAATGCACTGGTCCATCAACTTTGGAGACTTGTAGTGACCAAGGGATAACAAACATTACAAGTTTCTCATTTTTTCCATATGTAGTAGTTACTGAACTATAAGCTCATGAAAGGATTTTTTAAAAGGAGTGGATCTACTATGGTTTTGGAAATTTTTCCTAAAACCCTGAAAGGACACTTTTATGTCCTGTTAGGTTATCATTCTAGTGTTAACATATATATATATAAATATATATATATATATATATATATATATATATATATATATATATATATATATATATACACACACACACACACACACACAATTGAGCTACTATAAATGCTTCGATAGAGTAACTTAAGCATTGTTGACGTCTCGTTTCATATGCTTGCACTCGTTTCGATACAGTACCTTAAGCATTGTTGGCCTCCCTAAAATGATTGGATACGCATTCTCACCCACTTGCATCACGTAGAAATCAACCAAGCACTCAATCTCGAAGACTTTTATCTTCACATCTTCACCTATTCCAAGACACCTTGCCTTTTTGTGGTTGGCCATCCTCATACGGATCGAAGCATTCACTGACATCTTAACGCCTACTTCTTTCATGATAGCCTCGGTCATGACACACCTGGGCCTCGGTAATGATGTTAATAGCCCTATCTTCTCCATTTGTAGGCAACGGTTGGAGTTGTTGTTGCGGCGGCAGTGCTTCTAGTGCCCGTTCTTGATGATTCTCTTCTATTCTTCCTCGACCACATCCATATAAGGGGTATATCCCTCCTCTCTCTCTTGGTGGTTCAGGACAATCAGGGGCGTAGTGACCCTCTCCATCACAATTGTAGCATCTACCTTGTAGCCTTCGTCCCCTGCCAGACTCCCAGCTGGACGCTCCTCTCTTTGGTTCCTTTGGTTCCGTCATCTATGCCCACTTGGGAATAGACTACAATTTGATCCACGCTTGTCCTAACGACCGCATTCTTTTCAGAGGGGAATACATAGACATAGAGAAGTGTCCGAAATGTGATCCCGAGAGATATCGAGTGGATCTCCACGGAACAAAAATTCCACAGAAGTTTTTGCGATATTTTCCTATGCCTCCTTGTATCAAGTATTTCTTCAAATGTAAGTCCATGGCCGCCCCACCATCAATATGGTGAGGCTTGGCAGCCGGCCAGTATCTAGCCGCGAAGAAACATTGACGAATGACTAAGGCTTTACCTTCTTTACCTCATAGGCGAGGAGGACTACGGTTTGATGACAGAGGTAATGTCATAAAATCTAATATCTATCTATCCCAAATTATTTTCTATTATTGAATTGATCATTTAATGTGGAAAAATAAATGGGAACAAGAGTTAGAATATAGATATGCCCTTTTAAACCTATCTCAACACGTGACCAAAGGGAGAGAAGGCTACATCTCATTGAGGGTCCAAAAAGGAGATGGTCTGCCAAAGGGCAATGAACATATAATGGAGTTTAGAAGAACTTAGGGTTAGCATCAATAAAGACCTCAAAAGGTTAGTCTTAAGAGTCCTTAGATCTAGTACTGTTTGATACTTTAGAGCTTAGGCAAGCTAGGTCCATTCTGGAGTTCCTTAAGGTGCTTGAAATGCTTGCTGTACTTAATGACTAAGGTGCTTGAGTTGCTTGTCGTGAGTCATGACTAAGGACGTGCTTGATGACCAAAGCGCTTCTGGTGTTCAAGTCAAACATGATTCCTACATAGGAGGCAATGAGCCCAAAGAGTAGCGAGTGAGAGAGAACACACACACACACACACACATACACACACACACATACACTCAAGGCAATCCCAAGACTCAAGATGCTTAAAGGAAACATGTCAAGCCCCTAGCCCTATTTCCCTTATAGTGTGCCTGAATCCTATTGGATGGCCTTTAGGGAGGTCCAATGAGAATTTAGATGCATTAAAATATTTAATTAAACTCACCCTCCCCGTCCACCCTCACCCACACAGAGTTTTCTCTCTAAGCGCTAGATCTCTACGGGGTCAATCGGAGCACAAATGACCATGGCGACGCTCGGCGGGGTCAGGCGGGACAACAAATTTCCCTTCTACGCCACGACGTGCAGGGAGCAGATCTGGTAGTAGCTTAAGCATTGTTGACCTCTCATTTCATATGCTTGCACTCGTTTCGATAGAGTAGCTTAAGCATTGTTCGCCTCCCTAAAATGATTGGATACGCATTCTCACCGCCTTGCATCACGTAGCAATCAACCAAGCACTCAATCCCCAAGACTTTTATCTTCACCTCTTCAGCTATTCCAAGACAGCTTGCCTTTTTGTGGTTGACCATCCTCATACGGATCGAAGCATTCACTGACATCTTAACGCCTGCTTCTTTCATAATAGCCTCGGTCATGATACACACCTGCGCACCACCATCCACATATGCTTCCACTTCCGTCTTCTTTCCCAGTATAGCTTCAACTATTGGCACCATATCTACTGGGTGACCAACCCTCAAAGATGACACCATGCTTTGATGCTTTTCCTTATTGGAAGGAAGCCGCGTACTCACACACTTGGTCCACTGCCTCCTCAATTTAGCGTTCAAAGCCACCAATTGACCAAAAGATATATTTGCCTTTTGATTTCATATGTCTTCGACAATATCATACTCTTCAACACCTTCGCCAAGGAGGTAGCCCTATGGACCAATTTTCCTTCTTCGCCGCCTCTTGCTACTTTCTGGTTTGTCTTCTACCTTAGCTTTTCCTTTCCTTGCTCTTGTTTCCCTCTCTTCTTCTATCTCTTTCTCCCTATCATGCCTAGATCTCTTATTGGCCAAAACATCCACATCTTGATGCTCAAGGGTAATGATGTTAATAGCCCTACCTTCTCCATTTGCAAGCAATGGTTGCAGTTGTTATTGATGATTCTCTTCCATTTTCTTCCTCGACCACATCCATATAAGGGGCATATCCCTCCTCTCTCTCTTGGTGGTTCAAGACAATCAAGGGCATAGTGAACCTCTTCATCACAATTGTAGCATCTACCTTGTAGCCTTCATCCCCTGCCTCTCCAAGCTAACTGCAGCGCTCTTTGGATCCTATTCATTATGTTAATTCTTAATTCTTGCAACTGACTAGCAAGATCATGCAAAACCCGGGCCGTAACACGATCTCGACCTTGAACCACTCGCTCCACTCTATCATCCGTTGTAAGAGGGACCATTGGTTGCACCACAACTGGCACACTTTAAAGAAATCCCCTGGAGGTACTTGGGATGTTTATTCAATAATCAAGGAGTTAACCACATTCACTCAGCTAGGAAAGGGGAGGAGTATGTGCATTCACCTTCTAATCTTACTATTGATCTTGT
Source organism: Adiantum capillus-veneris (assembly GCF_014529385.1). NCBI lineage: Eukaryota > Viridiplantae > Streptophyta > Polypodiopsida > Polypodiales > Pteridaceae > Adiantum > Adiantum capillus-veneris. The sequence goes on from NC_140945.1 coordinate 78,882,332, forward strand.
TTAGGTTCCAGCTAGATTGAGGTCAAATGTTTGCATGTCTAATATGTCCACCCCTAGTGATGCACTGAGGTGTCTGAATAGTATGCCTTTTAAAAAAATATCCCTTGTTATTTTGACACATTTTCAATGAGAGAGATCAATCTTACTTTTTAAATGTTTCACTAAGAGCCAGATGCAGTTGCAAATATTTGGACAAGGCTAAAAGCAAGATTTGTGGTAACAAAAAGGACCCTTTTTTATTCCACCCTGACTGTTACTTAGCCACATAGCCTTTGGAATTTTAACGGGAATCCAGTGTTTGCACAAAGTTATACTTTTTAATATTGAAGCTGAATGAAGAAATTTTTAAAGTGTGACCATATGTGTAAAACAACTGTAACATGATGGGCTCATTATTTTCTGGAGTGGAGAATGTTTCAACTTGTGGGAGAGACGGGTGGGTATCATTTGAGGCCGATTTTATAAGTGTTTTTCCATTGCTCTTTAGGTTTCATATTTTAGGGTTTAGGGGTTTTTAAATTCTAACATACTGGGTTCTTTGTATGTATTGACAGTGGTCGATGACAGGACATGACCCCACACCATACGAGCGCGAGTATGCAGGCAGTAAGGGTTTAAATGCCCTGATGGACATTCTGAGTTCTCGCGGCAGCATGGTTAGTATTAGGGTTTACTCTTTTCTATTTGTTGTATTGTTTTATAATTATATATTTATACTTATAGAAAGCTGTCTTATTGTTTTTTTTTGCAGAATCCGATAGATACGCATGGATGCGATGAGATGTCTGATTAGACAATGTCAGTCTAGTCGTAGCTAGATAGCATTACTTTCCTTTTTTCATAGCACATGTATCATGAGATGATGTTTATACGTCTTTTTGTAACTATTAGAAAACCATGTATATTTTTTCAATAATGACAATGGTGTTGTAACTATTACATTTGCAAAGTTTAACAATCAAGTGATTTTGCCTATGATGTGTACAATTGTCATTGATTTAGTTTCATCAATTTACTTTTGTTAGTTTTGTATCTTATTCTGCAAACAATACTATGGATGATGGAGTTAATGGTTATATTGTCTTGTGGGTGACTAGTCACCTTGGGTCTATATCTAAGCTTGCACTTTCTTTCAAAGGTGAATCTGGGCTTATCTTGGATTCATTTAGGTTTACTCAATTATTGAAACATTCAATATGGTTGATGGGGGCAGGGCATTTCACCAAAAAAAAAAAATCTCTCAGGTGTTGCAATGAGCATCACTATATAAGTCTTTGCATCGTCGCTATAAATGTCGCTATAGGTGGCCTGTAAACGTTGCTATGATCTTCACTATAGGCGTCGCTATATAGCGATGCTTATAGCGACGTTCTCGTATCGACGATGTTAGCGTCGCTTTTAGCGATGCCGGGGAGTATAAAAACCCAATGTATTTCCATCGCTAACAACGTCACAAGTGCACACAACCTCTTGTAGTGCACCCCTGGTGATGAACTAAGGTGTTTGAACACTATGCCTTTTAAAAAAATATCCCTTGTTATTTTGTAACATTTTCAATGAGTGAGATCAACCTTAATTTTTAAATGTTTCACTAAGAGCTAGATGCAGTTGCAATATTTGGACTTTTAGAGGGAGTCCAGTGGTTGCAAAACGTTATACTTTTTAATATTGAAGCCAAATGAAGAAATTTTTAAAGTGTGACCATATATGTAAAACAATTGTAAGGTGATGGGCTCATTATTTTTTGGAAGTGGAGAATGTTTCAACTTGTGGGAGAGAGTCAAGTAGTGCCATTTTAAAATGGTTTCTGTTGAGCTTGCTTGCAATCACTCTATGAACGGTAGATTTCTCTATTCATGTGGTAGGTGGAACTCTCGCTCTGATAGTGCTCTACCCTAGTTGTGCTCGTTCTCTTTCCTTTAAACGAGCTGATAGCGTCATTCCATGACAACCCCACTACGCAATTCTGCTCATCTGGTCCCAAACCAAAACCAAAGGGGAAGGATAGTGACATGAAATCCCTTTCGAGTATGAACGAGACAATGAAACCTAGCATGGATGTGGAAGATAAAAGCATCCCGAATACAAGGACAAGTGCTAACAAGATTGTGTCCATGGAAGCATTTGCCCTTTTCGATGAAGAGGGTCCAAGCAAGTCCATGAGGAGGCAAAGAGTTGAACATTGAATATCCCTAATTTTACTTTTTTTCACTTGTTTTAGATGCATGCATGTTTGAATGCATCTTCCATGCATGCATGTGTGAATGTAATCAACTACACTGTTGGCTTCAAAAAAACTGTGTTTTGGTAAGTGTGGTAAAATTTTCCACTTGGTGAAAGTGTGCATGCTTCATTAATTTTTTATATGATACTCGGTCTGCATGCATGTTTCAATGTGCTAAAATGACCCTAACCTAGATTATGTGCTGTAGGAGGTATACATTCTTTAGCTGAATATAACATGAAACTATATTCCGTTGAACTAGAGGGAGAAACAACATGTAGACGAGCAAAGCCGAGAGAGAAGTTGAGGGGAGACCAAGACGAGACGTGAGATGGAGAACCCCAAAAAGTGTGTCAATTGATCAAATGAGATGAGTTTATATAGAGGGGACCAAGGTGCTTTATGTAGAGATACTATATATAGCTCAACACCCCTACTCAAATGAAGGTCCCTACCTATGATGAAAATCCCTTGGGGGCTCAAAGGAAAAACCCATAGATCTATATACACCCACCGTTATATTAAAATATTTCAAATTTACTTTACAATGTTCAAAGCAACTACATCACTCTTGTTTTATAATATGCCCTTTCAAGGTTCTTTAACACTAGAATGGTATCAGGACACTTTTATGTCCTTGGACACTTTTCTGTCCTGTTAAGTGACAATTTTGCTTGAATTATTTGAAGAGTATGAAAATGAATTTCTAGGTGCTATATATCCACAAAGTTGCCTTATGATCTGAAGAAAACTTAGCATTTTTGTTGGAGTATCGATCTCACCATTAACCTTACTCTTGCACAACATTTTTGAACCTAAACTGTGTGAAAAAACGGGTCCTATTTTTGGCTTTTTTTCAATTTTTAGCAACTATACCACTCTAAACTTCATGTTTGTGAGGTTTAGATCGCTAGAGGTTAGTCCTTCATAGTTCTCAACATGTTTTGATGCTTGTAGAGAGAGCTAAGTGTTAAAATTGAAAGTTATGACCAATTTACAAGAATTGCATAATCCTGTTTTTTGGCCAAAATTACCACTTTTATGATTTTTTGGGGCTTTCTTGATATTTAAATTCAATTTTTTGTCCAAGGTGCTTGAGTTGCTTGTCGTGAGTCATGACTAAGGACGTGCTTGATGACCAAAGCGCTCGTGGTGTTCAAGTCAAACATGATTCCTACATAGGAGGCAACGAGCCCAAAGAGTAGCGAGTGAGAGAGAACACACACACACACACATACACTCAAGGCAATCCCAAGACTCAAGATGCTTAAAGGAAACATGTCAAGCCCCTAGCCCTATTTCCCTTATAGTGTGCCTGAATCCTATTGGATGGCCTTTAGGGAGGTCCAATGAGAATTTAGATGCATTAAAATATTTAATTAAACTCACCCTCCCCGTCCACCCTCACCCACACAGAGTTTTCTCTCTAAGCGCTAGATCTCTACGGGGTCAATCAGAGCACAAATGACCATGGCGACGCTCGGCGGGGTCAGACGGGACAACAAATTTCCCTTCTACGCCACGACGTGCAGGGAGCAGATCCTGTAGTAGCTTAAGCATTGTTGATCTCTCATTTCATATGCTTGCACTCGTTTCGATAGAGTAGCTTAAGCATTGTTGGCCTCCCTAAAATGATTGGATACGCATTCTCACCGCCTTGCATCACGTAGCAATCAACCAAGCACTCAATCCCCAAGACTTTTATCTTCACCTCTTCAGCTATTCCAAGACAGCTTGCCTTTTTGTGGTTGACCATCCTCATACGGATCGAAGCATTCACTGACATCTTAACGCCTGCTTCTTTCATAATAGCCTTGGTCATGACACACACCTGCGCACCACCATCCACATATGCTTCCACTTCCGTCTTCTTTCCCAGTATAGCTTCAACTATTGGCACCATATCCACTGGGTGACCAACCCTCAAAGATGACACCATGCTTTGATGCTTTTCCTTATTGGAAGGAAGCCGCGTACTCACACACTTGGTCCACTGCCTCCTCAATTTAGCGTTCAAAGCCACCAATTGACCAAAAGATATATTTGCCTTTTGATTTCGTATGTCTTCGACAATATCATACTCTTCAACACCTTCGCCAAGGAGGTAGCCCTATGGACCAATTTTCCTTCTTCGCCGCCTCTTGCTACTTTCTGGTTTGTCTTCTACCTTAGCCTTTCCTTTCCTTGCTCTTGTTTCCCTCTCTTCTTCTATCTCTTTCTCCCTATCATGCCTAGATCTCTTATTGGCCAAAACATCCACATCTTGATGCTCAAGGGTAATGATGTTAATAGCCCTACCTTCTCCATTTGCAAGCAATGGTTGCAGTTGTTATTGATGATTCTCTTCCATTTTCTTCCTCGCCCACATCCATATAAGGGGCATATCCCTCCTCTCTCTCTTGGTGGTTCAAGACAATCAAGGGCATAGTGACCCTCTTCATCACAATTGTAGCATCTACCTTGTAGCCTTCGTCCCCTGCCTCTCCAAGCTAACTGCAGCGCTCTTTGGATCCTATTCATTATGTTAATTCTTAATTCTTGCAACTGACTAGCAAGATCATGCAAAACCCGGGCCGTAACAGGATCTGGACCTTGAACCACTCGCTCCACTCTATTATCCGTTGTCAGAGGGACCATTGGTTGCACCACAACTGGCGCACTTTAAAGAAATCCCCTGGAGGTACTTGGGATGTTTATTCAATAATCAAGGAGTTAACCACATTCACTCATCTAGGAAAGGGGAGGAGTATGTACTCCCACCTTCTAATCTTACTATTGATCTTGTTTAGGTTCCAGCTAGACTGAGGTCAAATGTTTGCATGTCTAATATGTCCACCCCTAGTGATGCACTGAGGTGTCTGAATAGTATGCCTTTTAAAAAAATATCCCTTGTTATTTTGACACATTTTCAATGAGAGAGATCAATCTTACTTTTTAAATGTTTCACTAAGAGCCAGATGTAGTTGCAAATATTTGGACAAGGCTAAAATCAAGATTTGAGGATGTGCTTGAGGTGCTTGATGACCAAATTTCTTGTGGTGTTCAGGTCAAACAAGACTCCTACATAGGAGGGGACGAGCCCTAAGAGTAGGGCGTGAGAGAGAACACACACACACTCAAGCCAATTCCAAGACTCAAGATGCTTAAAGGAAACACGTTAAGCCCCTAGCCCTATTTCCCTCATAGTGTGCCTGAATCCTATTGGATGAACTTTAGGGAGGTCCAAAGAGAATTTAGATGCTTTAAAAAAATTAATTAAGATGTCTTTCTAAAAGGGGGAAAGAAGGAAACTTGCCAAACGCTACCCATACTGCTTGATATGACCATAGCTTGTGATTGGCCAGGGTTGGCATACACCAATTAGGAGCAAGCTAGAGTCGAGAGAGAGATGTCGACGAAGGCAAGGGAGAGCCCTCCTTTTTTCACATTCGCGCGTACACAAACACACTCTCTCATGTGTTGAGCAATAAGTACATCTCCTTCTCCAAGCTTGAGAAGTAGAGATCCTACACCAACCCCACTTGGCTATGGAATGCAAATCCAACTAGGAGTCAAGCCTCAATGGCATGCTCATCTTCTCTACCATCTATACTACTATGCTAAGCTAGGCTTCAAGAGTAATCTATGGTTAGAAAAGTACTCCTTTCTTGTATGCTACATCATCTTCCTCTTCCCTTCCCTCACTCCTTGCTAGCTCTCTCCACCTTTGAAGGTGTTTGAGGTCTTGGGATTGAGTCCAGGGACAAGTTAATGTTTTCGCAAGTTACTTACAGGCATAATACTGGTGCATGAAGCTTACCATCTTCATGGCACCATTAAGGTGTCAACTAGGAGCAAAGAATGTATTGTACCAAGTCTCTCTTCAAGGGAGAATCTATAATACAAAATCTGTTTGGAGGGAGGAGTGGCTCCAAGTAAATCCAGTCCTCGATTGTTGTCAATTTCTCTAATTATCTATCTCTCTCCCCACGCCCCCCCCCCCCCCCCTTTCTCTCTCTCTCTCTTGGAAGTATTGTTCATGCCAAGCTAGAAGGTTATGATGTTTATTTTGAAACCTTTGATTGAGTACTCTATGTCTATTTATTAAGAATCCTCTTAGGGGAATGCTCACTATTGTTACTTATATTCCGCTACAATCGATGCTATTAGCCATATTCCGTTACAAGAAGCATTTATAATAGCTTGCTGGGAGATCTTGGTCTTCGAAGTCAATTTGAAAATTGAATCTCGCTTCCTTTCCACTCAAAATTGATTACAAACTCTCCATCTGGATGTAGAATGATCATAACTATCATAAAGGTCGACATGGTTGTATCAATGAATGACAAGAGACATTGTATAAATGCACTCTTGTGTCAACTGTTAATCTTCCTTGAGTTTTGGGGGATCTAATATGCTATATAGCATAGTATATGATGATGGTTGAGTTTTTTGATTGCTGAAGAATACGATACATTTTAGAGTAGCAAGTATAACTTTCTCAATATTGCTAGTTTCTTAGGCCAATTGTGTGTATTTTGTAGGTAGTAACCATATCTAATCATAGAGTACAAACTTGGCTAGATATTGAGTAGTTTCTATGGGTTTCAAGAGGTCATAATGCTAAACCCAGTTTTTTCATGTTTGCTGTATTTAACACTTTATCATTGCCCCCAAGGTTCCAATCGTAAGAGATCCATTATCCTCTTGACATGCTCCACTCGCTCCACTCTATCATCCGTTGTCATAGGGACCATTGGTTGCACCACAGCTGGCTCAGTATATGTCAGCCCTTGCTCCCACCTTCTCTTGATCTTCTTGCTCTTGCCCTCGGCAATTTCCACAACTCTTTCAAATGTAGCAGGCTCCTCTGGATCGACCTTCTCCCTTACACTTGGATGGAGACAATCCATAAACTGACGCACTTTTAACAAATCCCCTGGAGGTACTTGGGATGCCGCCTGTAATTGAACCCAAATTCCTTTGAAGTGTTGCAAAAGCTCTTTAAAGTTAGCATGAACATCTTGCTGCAAACCTCTCCATTTTGATGTCGCTTCTGTTGCGGTTAGTTTCTTTCCAAACCTGTCAAAAATTGCCAGCTTCACCTGCTCCCATGTTTGCTTTTTTTCTTCCTATAAACCTTCAAACCACTCCCGCGCTTCTCCTTTGTGCGCAAGAGAAATACATGAATCTTGGCTTCGTCATTCACAATGTGCATACCAAGTGTATGCCACTCGAAGTCCGCAATCCAGTCCTTCACATCCTCCTTCCCTGTAAACACTGGCCGACTATACGCCATCCTGTTGAAGTCCCTTCTCCCTTGCGTGAGTAATTCCACAAAATTTGAAGTCTTGCACCTCAACCAAACCACCACTTTTCTTCAATGAAGCTCGAACTTCACAGCAAAACTGCTTCACCTACGTGCACAACCGGCAAATTTCCGCTCCCCAGCGGGATCGCCAAAGGATGATAGAGCAAAATATGCCATCCACACACTCACACACCCAGACAACTCAACACAACACAAGGAATTTACTTGAATTCCTCACCTCACTCACTACCACTCAAAAGCTCCCTAAAAACTCTACCCACAAGCTCAATTCAAACTCCAAACGCCTCGACGTACAAGCCCTTACCTGTCCACAGACACTACAAGGTGAGTCGAGGTGATCAACACTTGAAATCACGCTTGATGGTGACAAAAATGTACAAGAAAAACCATGAGAAAACCAAAAAGTCCATCCTAAACAGGCCACTCTCAAACCATTGCAAAAGCTTCACCAAAATCCACTCTGTTGGACTCTTTGGAGTAGCGCCAACCCTAATGGCACCGATACAGGGTCACATAGTCTTGCAAAAAGCCGCACCTTCTTCCCTCATTTCCTTACACACACACATCTATGGAAACCTCATAACTCCCATAGACTCTCCCAAGTGCAAAATTGAAGAGAGAAAGCTCTCATTCACTCCGCAACGGGATTGCACTAGACCACCTGTAGGAACCCTGCTTCCTCCCATACACATAGGGGTGAAAGTGTTGATATTGTACTTCAAAAGTTCTCCCTCAGCCTCAACACTCACGGAAACATGAGTGATGTGGCAATTTGAACCAATTTCACACCTTTTTTGACCATTTTTGACCTTTTCTGGCCCAGTTTTTGCCAGTTTTGACCCCTGGCGGACATTTTTCGCAGGAAAATACCTAAACGAACTCCAAAATTCACCAAATTTCACACATTTGATCCTCGATACCCAAATCCCATTTCCACATCCCCACATTCCATTTGTTACCACTTCTAGGGCGATGCACGTATCACTGCAGATCAGGCCCCGCAAACAGACAGTTACCACATGTGTCAAACTTCTCGAGCGGGATTAGAGTACCCACACTTGTCAGTTGCATTATTTACATTCTAGAAAGCTCAAAAACATTATCTAGAGCCAAAATAAGCCACCTAAAACCATATCCAAGGCCCCGATACCCTATACGGGCATGTACATGTGTCGGACTGACGACATGCAAGCACGCATATTTACAATGTGCACACGTCGCACCTTTTTCTGAACTTGAAACCACTTTGCAAAGCTCCCAAATTCATGTATTTACATCTTTTTGTACATATGACCATGCATATAAACGCTACTTTGTACACGCCAAAAGAGGTCTATCATCATTGCCCACCCTCTAGGTAGAGCATTTATGCTCAACCAAGAGACTATTTGCATTTGGAACCACATCCCTTGCAAAATATTTCCTCAGTCTATAACCATTTGTTCTGTAGCTCAAACGTTCCCCAGACAATTTTTCCAACTCGTAGGTGCCATTAGAAAATATATGCTTCACTCTGTATGGACCCAACCATTTGTCCCTCAATTTCTGAAAAGTAAAATCCAAGCAAGAATCATATTTCATCACCAAATCTCCTTCACTCTGTATGGACCCAACCATTTGTCCCTCTTATTAATTTTCTCCATCCTTGTCTCTGCTTGTTGAAGATAATAATCACTGGCTTTCTCTCTATTCATTCGCAGCAACTCTAGAGAAAGAATTCTTTCTTGCAGCTTGTCATTATGCTCATCTTGCATTCTGCACAAAAACTTCAAGGCATCCAACTGCACTTGTATGGGCATAAGAGATTCTTTTCCATAAACAAGTTCATATGGTGTAAACTGTGTTGACACTCTATACGCAGTTCTATAAGCCCACAAACACTTTTCCAAGTCCAAGTCCCACTCTTTAGGATGCTCTCTAGCATACTTTGATAGCATCTTCACAATGTGACCATTGCAGTTCTCAACCAACCCATTGCATTGTGGGTAGTAAGGAGAAGAATGCCTATGCTGAATTTTCAATTTCTCCCTGAGAGAAGCAACAAGTTTTCCCCTAAATCCTGGTCCACGATCAGAAATAATAACCATATATAGGAGCTCCTAACCTACAACACACCTGTTCATACAAAAAAGAGGCCACTCTTCCTGCTGTTACATCTTTTACTACTCTTGCCTCCACCCATTTTGTAAAATAGTCCACAGCCACAAGGATATACCTTTTACCATTGTTGGTCCTTGGCATTGGACCTACAGCATCTACTCCCCATTTTGCAAATGCATCAAAAGACATTATAGATTTCTGAGGCTCAGCCAAAAGCTTCCGATTTGCAAACACTTGGCATTCATGGCATGACTTGCACCAAAAATACGCATCTCTCATCATAGAGGGACAACAGTAACTTGCTCTCAAAACACGAAAGACAACTTAATCCTTGCCTTGACGTCCTGTTTTTTCATGGCAGTGCTCCAAAATCAAGCCTATCTCTTCTTTGTATGGCACTTTTCTCAAAATGCTATCCTTGCCATAAAGCATGAGATCCTCACCTACCAATGTGTAGTTTCTTGATTTTGCAACTATTCTCTTACGCCGAACCCTTGACATGCCCTTTGGACATTGCCCTTTACTAAGAAATACTTCTACATCTTGCAATGATTCCCTTCCTGCATACAAGGCTTCCTTGACCTTTAAAGGAGCTACCAAGGCATCCAACTTGTCCCTAGCCAACTCATCAGCTTCTTTATTCTGCTCACGAGGAACATGCTTAAAGTGTATCTTCTCAAACTCATGCAAAAGCTTCTTGATGCCATAGAACCACTTCTTCAAATCGTCTTTCTTAACATTCCACAAACCAAGCAACTGATTCATGACTAGCAATGCATCCCCTTTTGCAATGACCCTCTTCAGTCCAAACTCAACACACTGCTTCAACGCAAGCAAAAGCGTGAGATACTCGGCCTCATTGTTACTTTCAGCTTCATCAAGATCGTAAGCTCTAGAAAAGATCACATCGCCTTTTGGGTTCGTAATGACTACCCCACCACTTGCCTTTTGAAGAACTTTCCTGTATGCACCATCAAACATCATTCTATACGCATCTGTAATATCTACTTCCTCTTCATGATCATCATTATCAACCCTTGGGTAAGATGGATCCACTTTAAACTCAAACTCATACTCTTGAAGCTCCAAAGTCCACTTTAATATGCGGTTGCTAGGCTTCAAATGTTGTACTACATCCAGCAAAAGATTCGATGTGGTGAGCACATACTAGATCTTTTGGGGCAACAAATAGGTTTTAAACCTTCGACAAGCAAGAACCAAGGCGAATACCCACTGTTCCATTTTCGTGTAGGAGAACTCGCTTACATTCTTCATCTTGCTCTCAAAATAAACTGGCTTCAAGTTCCTTCCTTGCTTTTGTAAGAGAACGGACCCAAAAGCTATTGACCCCACACTAATAGATACATAGAAAATCGACTGCAAGTCAGGAGGACTCACTGTTGGTAAAGCACACAATACCTCCTTGATGCCATCAAAAGCCTGTTGCATGTCTTCATTCCATTCAAACCCTTGAACTCTTTGACTCAATTTTTGGAGAGGATACACATACTGACATAGCATCCAGAAAAAACGTGACAAGTACCTGAGCTTATGCACAAATGATGCCAAATCCTTTGTGTTGCAGGGCGGATCCATAAGCAATAAAGCCTTAACTTTCTTTGGGTCAACTTCTATTCCATTTTGGGAAACCACATGTCCTAGCAAATGGACTCTGGCATGAGCAAACTTACACTTCTTTGGGTTGAGTTGCCCACCCTCTTGTTGAAGCCTTTCAAAACTCCCAATGTCATCCATGAAAACATGAATGAACTTACCCAAGTAGGGACCAAACACTCTATTCATCCATCCTTGGAAGGTAGCATCCATTCTTGGGCACAATGAAAACTGGAGAGACTCATTCGGACTCCTCCACTCGAAAGATGAAATCTGCTTCCAAAAGCTTCGTCACCTCTTCATGAAGTGCGTTCTCATGAATGACCCCCAACTTCCTAAGCTTTTGAACCTTTGGCTTGGCACCTTCTTTTAGATTGATTCTATGCTCGACTCCTTTCGCTCCTTGCAACTCTGTATATTTAGTGGGGCGAATAGCTTTGGAAACTCTGTAAACATGTCGTCATACTCCTTTTTTTCTTTTCTTGTCAATTCCTCTCCTAGAATGCTCCTTACATTCACTTTGGCAGGCTCTACAATTGCTTTTGGACTATCCTTCTCCTCCTTGACCTTTACATCATGCATCGATGCTTCATTTTTAACACTTATCCCAAAAAGATCAGGACTTAATTGCATCAAGCCTTCGTCTACACTTTCCTCTGATGATGTAGACGAAGCATCACTATCGTATGATGTGGTTTCCGTCGAATCCGTATCTTGCATCTCCACTAGGGCCTGTGTACAGCTCTCATGTGTCTTCATGTTGTAGACAATGGTCTTTCCTTTCTCTTTGTCGGGGATGGTGATCAAGACCGTGCCCCAATCCTGCTTAGCACCAAGGGTTATAAGCCATGGCCTCCCTAAAATGATTGGATACGCATTCTCACCCGCTTGCATCACGTAGAAATCAACCAAGCACTCAATCCCCAAGACTTTTATCTTCACATCTTCAGCTATTCCAAGACACCTTGCCTTTTTGTGGTTGGCCATCCTCATCCGGATCGAAGCATTCACTGACATCTTAATGCCTACTTCTTTCATGATACCCTCGGTCATGACACACACCTGGGCACCACCATCCACATATGCTTGCACTTACGTCTTCTTTCCCAGCATAGCTTCAACTATTGGAACCATATCCACTAGGTGACCAACCCTCAAAGATGACACCATGCTTTGACGCTTTTCCTTCTTGGAAGGAAGCGGCGTAGTCACGCACTTGGTCCATTGCCTCCTCAATTTAGCGTTCAAAGCCACCAATTGACCAAAAGATATATTTGCCTTTGATTTTGTATGTCTTCGACAATATCATAGTCTTCAACACCTTGGCCAAGGAGGTAGTCCTTTGGACCAATTTTCCTTCTTCGCCGCCTCTTGCTACTTTCTGGTTTGTCTTCTACCTTAGCCTTTCCTTTCCTTGCTCTTATTTCCCTCTCTTCTTCTTTCTCTTTCTCCCTATCATGCCTAGATCTCTTATTGGCCAAAACATCCACATCTTGATGCTCAAGGGTAATGATGCTAATAGCCCTACCTTCTCCATTTGCGGCGGCGGTGCTTCTAGTGCCCGTTCTTGATGATTCTCTTCTATTCTTCCTCGACCACGTCCATATAAGGGGTATATCCCTCCTCTCTCTTGGTGGTTCAGGACAATCAGGGGCGTAGTAACCCTCTTCATCACAATTGTAGCATCTACCTTGTAGCCTTCGTCCCCTGCGTGTTGGCCGCTCCTCTCAACCTGGTTTCAACCTAGTTGGTTGTCTCCATTCCATATCAAGTATCTGGCTGGATAATCAATGATTGAGTCATCGTTTGTCTTCAGTCATGGGCGACTGTCTGTAAGTGGTTGGGGGACAGCACCTCACTCTTACTGTTGCTATTCATCCCTCGTAGGATGGGCAGCTTACAAGCATTCTATTTAGCACTAAAGGATATGCAAAGTGCATACGTTAGAAAGCAGTGAAACAACTAGATCGGTTACCTTTCTGGTTTGGAGTTTGCTTCATATGATGAAAGACATGTTACGGCTAGTTCTAGTCTCTGCCTGTTATTCTCAAGTTATCAACCTTAATCGTCAGTTTGGATGGGGTTGACTATTGGCAAGAAAGCACCGCAAGTCAAGGACTTGGTTGCTGCTGATGAGTATGTCAGCATAGTACTTTCATGGAAAGATGAGTTGAGGTTATATTGCACATTCCAGTACCTTCAGAAAGTCTGAAACCTGGGTATGCATTCAAACACCTCTTAGTTGTGATAACTCGTTTAGCATTCTCAAGTGAGTTCTAAATGGAGCCTTCACACTCTTTTGATTATGAGTCAGTTAACCAAGACGGTTGCACAGGGACAACAATGTAGAAAATCAAGATGTTACTATTGATTTCATTGAACCTCCCAATGAACCGGGTTCCGATTCAACGAACAGTTGGATCCATGAGGGATGCCACGATGGAAAACATTAGTGTTCTTATGAAGATTCTAGCACTTGTGTTTTCGAGGACAAAAATGATTCTCCAAGGGGGGAGTATTAATGTCATGCCAAGGGTAGGACTTGACGGGTACGGCCCGGGCAATGTGTCGGACACACATGCAGTAAAGGGGTCTATATATGGAAGAGGGCCAGGAGCCTATATATAGGATGGTTGGGAGGTTATTCGCATGTCTATCTACCCGCTGGTCTTACACTCTTTGGTTCCTATTCATTATGTTAATTATTAATTCTTGCAGCTGACCAGCAAGATCATGCAAAACCCGGGCCGTAAACAGGATCTCGACCATGAACCACTCGCTCCACTCTATCATCCGTTGTCACAGGGACCATTGGTTGCACCACAACTGGCTCAGTATGTGTCAGGCCTTGCTCCCACCTTCTCTTGATCTTCTTCCTCGTGGCCTCAGTAATTTCCACAACTCTTTCAAATGTAGCAGGCTCCTCTTGATCGACCTTCTCCCTTACACTTGGATGGAGACAATCCATAAACTGACGCACTTTAAAGAAATCCCCTGAAGGTACTTGGGATGCCGCCTCTAATTGAACCCAAAGTCCTTTGAAGTGTTGAAAAAACTCTTTCAAGTTAGCATGAACATCTTGCTGCAAACCTCTCAATTTTGTCGTCGCTTCTGTTGCGGTTAGTTTCTTTCCAAACCTATCAAAAATTGTCAGCTTCACCTGCTCCCATGTATTCTTTTTTTCTTCCTCTAAACCTTCAAACCACTCCCAATCTGCTCCTTTGAGTGCAAGAAGAAATACATGAAGATTGGCTTCGTCATTCACAATATGCATACCAAGCGTATGCCACTCGAGGTCCGCAATCCAGTCCTTCACATCCTCCTTCCCTGTAAACACTGGCCAACTATACGCCATCCCGTTGAATTTCCTTTTCCCTTGCGTGAGTAATTCCACAAAATTTGAAGTCTTGCACCTCAACCAAACCACCACTTTTCTTCAATGAAGCTCGAACTTCACAGCAAAACCGCTTCACTTGGGTGCACAACCGGCAAATTTCCGCTCCACAGCGGGATCGCCAAAGGATGATGGAGCAAAAGACGCGGTGCGCACACTCACACACAGAGACAACTCAACACAACAGAAGGAATTTACTTGAATTCCTCACCTCACTCACTACCACTCAAAAGATCCCTAAAAACTCTACCCACAAGCTCAATTCAAACTCCAAACGCCTCGACCTACAAGCCCTCGCTTGCCCGCAGACAACTGCCGCAGACACTACAAGGTGAGTTGAGGTGATCAACACTTGAAATCACGCTTGATGGTGACCAAAATATACAAGAAAAACCATCAAAAAACCAAAAACTCCAGCCACAGAAGGCCACTCTCAAACCATTGCAAAAGCTTCACCAAACTCCACTCTGTTGGACTCTTTGGAGTAGCGCCAACCCTAATGGCACCGATACAGGGTCACATAGTCTTGCAAAAAGCCGCACCTTCTTCCCTCAATTCCTTGCACACACACATCCATGGAAACCTTAGAATTCACATAGACTCTCCCAAGTGAAAAATCCAAGAGAGAAAGCTCTCATTCACTCCTCCACACACTTGAAAATAGGACGTGAACGCAACGGGACTGCACTAGACCACCTGTAGGAACCCTGCTTCCTCCCATACACATAGGGGTGCAAGTGTTGATATTGTACTTCCAAATTTCTCCCTCAGCCTCAACACTCACGGCATCGTGAGTGATGTGGCAATTTGAACCCATTTCACACCTTTTTTTATCTTTTTTGGCCCAGTTTTGACCCCTGGCGGGCATTTTTTGCAGGAAAAATCCCAACGGACTCCAAAATTCACCAAATTTTGCACGCTTCATCCTCGATACCCAAACACATTTCCACATCCCAACATTCCATTTTTGACCACTTCTAGGGCGATGCACGTCTCAACGCAGATCAGGCACCGCAAATAGACAGTTACCGCATGTGTCAAACTTCTCGAGTGGGATGAGAGTACCGACACTTGTCACTTGCATTATTTACATTCCAGAAAGCTCAAACACATTATCTAGAGCCAAAATAAGCCACCTAAAACCATATCCAGGGCCGCGATACCCGATACGGGCATGTACATGTGTCCGACTGCCGACACGCAAGCACGTATATTTACAATGTGCACACGTTGCACCTTTTTCGAACTTGAAACCACTTTGCAAAGCTCCCAAATGCATTTATTTACATCTTCTTGTACATATGACCATGCATATAAACGCTACTTTGTACACGTAAAAGCGGTCTATCATCGTGAGTCATGACTGAGGACGTGCTTGAGGTGCTTGATGACAAAATTTCTTGTGGTGTTCAAGTCAAACAGGACTCCTACATAGAAGGGGATGAGCCGTAAGAGTAGGGCGTGAGAGAGAACACACACACACACACAAGTCAAAGAGGACTCCTACATAGGAGGGGATGAGCCCTAAGAGAAGGGCGTGAGAGAGAACACAGACACACTCAAGGAAATTCAAACAAGACTCCTACATAGGAGGGGATGAGCCCTAAGAGTAGGGCGTGAGAGAGAACACACACACACTCAAGGCAAGTCCAAGACTCAAGATGCTTAAAGGAAACACGTTAAGCCCCTAGCCCTATTTCCCTCATAGTGTGCCTGAATCCTATTGGATGGCCTTTAGGGAGGTCCAATGAGAATTTAGATGCTTTAAAAAAATTAATTAAGATGTCTTTCTAAAAGGGGGAAAGAAGGAAACTTGCCAAATGCTACCCATACTGCTTGATATGACCATAGCTTGTGACTGGCCAGGGTTTCCATACACCAATTAGGAGCAAGCTAGAGTCGAGAGAGAGATGTCGACGAAAGCAAGGGAGAGCCCTCCTTTTTTCATATTTGCGCGTACACAAACACACTCTCTCATGTGTTGCGCAATAAGTACATCTCCTTCTCCAAGCTTGAGAAGTAGAGATCCTACACCAACACCACTTTGCTATGGAATGCAAATCCAACTAGGAGTCAAGCCTCAACGGCATGCTCATCTTCTCTACCATCTATATTACTATGCTAAGCTAGGCTTCAAGAGTAATCTATGGTGAGACAAGTACTCCTTTCTTGCTCTTCCCTTCCCTCACTCCTTGCTAGCTCTCTCCACCTTTGAAGGTGTTTGAGGTCTTCCCTTCCCTCACTCCTTGCTAGCTCTCTCCACCTTTGAAGGTGTTTGAGGTCTTGGGATTGAGTCCAAGGACAAGTTAATGTTTTTGCAAGTTAGTTACGGGCATAATACTGGTGCATGAATCTTACCTCTTCATGGCACCATTAAGGTCTCAACTCGGTTGAGGGCAAGGGAAAAAGGACAAATTTCTCCCCAAAATAGAGAAAATTATTGTAAATCCTAAAAAAGTAACCTAATTTTGTAAAATTTGCTCTTGGAAAATATAAGGAAACAAATTTTGTATGTTTGGAAAAATGATTTTTTCCGAACATTGCTCAAAGGTGACTTTAATTTGATTCATCATTCCAACTTTCATTAGCCCTATCCTCATACCTGTTCGGGCATTGACTTTGCATGTAAGCGATGATCGAGGTCTTGAGGAAGCCTCTCTTTGTAACAACAGCCTAAAGTTCGTTCTAGTGCCATGTCTTGGAAACTAGTGCATGCCTTTCGTGAGGGATTCGATCACTCTTTGTAAAAAGGGACTTGCCACTTGCAGGAAAAAAGTCTTAGAAAAACCTCTATCTACAATTAGTTTATTTTAATATACCTTGATTGGATAATCTTTATTCCTAAGGAAGTACTCATCAGATTATTCTCGATGACAATCTGGTTTGTATTAAAAGGGTTTATGTTTTGTAATATCGAAAATTGAATTTGAAGTGGCATCAGATGAGAGTAACAAAAATTATGCGAGCAATGTTAACCTCTGATGGCTTCATCAAAATCTCTCTCTATATATATGTGAATGACATTTTTTATTTAAGGATATACCTAACAGAGAAGAAATGTTTCTCTCATTTCATCTCTATCCCTTCTCCTTCTCCTTCTCCCCTCCCCTTGAGTAAGACTTATCCCCCCCCCCCCCAAAATCCATCTCCTTATAATTCTAGAAGGGGAATTATCAGGGGTCCATCCGTAGCTTATAAGCTTATCTCCTGCTCATGGAGGCAGGCAAAGCGGTCTCCTTTGGTGCATGGCACCGGACAAATGTGTTTAGGCCTACCCCATCTCCCAATATCGTCCGCTTGTGTTGCTTTTGAGGAGGTCAAGGGGTTTGTATCGGACAATGCTTGTATTATAGAACACAAGACCTTAATGGCATTGAGTGTAGGTGCACAAAACGTCTTTAAAATGGTGTGGCCGCTTCCTAGGCACACCTCCTATGCCTTCTTTGATCTAGTGAAACCCGTAGTCCCAAAGAAAGACAGTGATATTGCCCAAGTTCTTTCCTGGCGACCTCTGTTTTTACAGCCACCATCTCTAAGCTTTGTCCCTATGAACCTGGGTTTTGAGGGACCCCAACTCTAAAGCATATGCCCACAAACCAGTTTCTCGCTTTAGAATAGAGTTGGAAAATTAAAAGTGAGATCAAGTAAAGCTTCGTTTGCCTCCATAGGCTCGATTCTTCTTTGATTGAGATATCTATACAATATGTATGGCGGACGAAGTTTCGGGCTATATGTTGCAATTTCCTTGATCCATATTCTTTCCCCTAAGTATGGGCATCCTGAAGTGGTTTTATTATTGCCTATGTGCAATCACACATTGGTATAATGTGGGTCTTCCTGACTCTCATAGTGCAAGGTGACTTGTTCAATGCTATTATTGTTATGCCTACTCCAGTGGATTTTCAATATTGAGCCATTAACCAATGCACATTGAAGTTTGCACCATTAGAGCTATGGTCTATTGGACTTTTTACCTTTTCTGTCTCCACTCCTTGTAAGACTCAACCTCTCCACATGTAGGTGCAGAAGTCTCTCTCTCTCTCTCTCTCTCTCACACACACACACACACACACACACACACACACACACAAAGCCAATGATAGTGACAACATGGCAAGGTGGAAAACAATGATAGTGCTTTCTAGATGGCAAGGTGGCAAACAATGATACTACTTTCTAGATAGGTACTCTATAGTGACACCTAAAGTAGAAGATGACTCGTATTGTACCTATGGACTATGGCATGGCGAGGTTGCACTACATAGATAATAAGTAGAGGGGAGGACCTAATCAGGACCAAGGGCCTCAAAAGTATCATGATCGTATGTCTTTCATAGTCAGTTGACACAAGAGTGCATTTATACAATGTCTCTTGTCATTCATTGATACAACCACGTCGACCTTTATGATAGCTATGATCATTCTACGTTCAGATGGAGAGTTTGTAATCAATTTTGAGTGGACAGGAAGAGAGATTCAATCTTCAAATTGACTTCGAAGACCAAGATCTCCCACCAAGCTATTATAAATGCTTCTTGTAACGGAATATGGCTAATAGCATCGATTGTAGCGGAATATAAGTAACAATAGTGAGCATTCCCTTAAGAGGATTCTTAATAAACAGACATAGATTACTCAATCGAAGGTTTCAAAATAAACATCATAACTTTCTAGCTTGGCATGAACAATACTTCCAAGAGAGAGAGAGAGAGAGAGGGGGGGAGGGGGGGGAAGGGGGGGGGGGGGGGGGGGGGGGGGGGGGGGGGGACCGGATATACTTGGAGCCACTCCTCCCTCCAAACAGATTTTGTGTTATAGATTCTCCCTTGAAGAGAGACTTGGTACAATACATGCTTTGCTCCTTAAGCTAGGCGTGGGTTTCGTTAGAGAGGTAGAAGCCCAACTGGTCTATGGCACCAGAGCTCGCACGCCCAAAGAAGCCCAAGATGCGTGGGGCGAATGAAAGTACGTCATTGGCGGTGGGGTTGCCAGGCGGGGCAATAGTGTTGCTGGTGGCGGTGTTGAAGCCCAGAGCTACGACGCCGTAGTTGTTGTTGAAGTGGGCATTCTTGCCGATTGAGACAGTAGCACTAGCTATCGCCTCATTTGCTCCAGGCTGAAATATGATATGATTCAGTCAACCAACCAACAGCCACAACAACACTAACAAATCAATGCAGTACTAGTTACTTGAATGGTCATCGAGGTGCCGACACGTCCCCCGTGCATAGTCGTTGTTCCATTTGCATACACCACCTCCAGACCTCGCAGATAGTCAGACATATAATAGAGGGTCACACGCGTTATCCCGCCGGTGCTCCATCCATCGTCGAACGCTTTGCCACCCGGGGCTCCCCACGGACCCACAACGGCGGGCTTCGACGTCGCCTGCACCAGTATAATATCATCGGTCAGTATAAGTTGATGATCATACACTCTCTCTCTCTCTCTCTCTCTCTCACACACACACACACACACACACACACACACACACAGAGACACACAACCCGGCCTAGCTAGATTATACGATAATACCGCCATGCTGCTGCTTGCAAGCTTGCGCTACTTCGAAGTAGAAGGAGGAGCTGGACGTCGACGTTGTCTTAAAATGAAAAGGGAAGGCCGCAGCAGGCATTTTAAGGGCCCGGGCTTGGGGCAGCCCTTGCACGGTGCTTGCAACTATAGTCAATGTACGTGATCGATTCCTGTAGCATCACAACGTGGCATTTTTCCGCGTGATTGTACTTAAGTACCGCCCGGCATTTCTCCGCGTGATTGTACTGCAATACCCCCACTTGACATAATGTAATGGAAAGAAAAGTGTGCTACACAGCTTCACAAAAGCATTTTCCCTAACCCAACAAATTGAGGGCACCTAATCCCGTTTTGCGAAAAAAATTTGAAGCCATTCCCGTTTTGCGGACAAAAATAAGGGCACTCTTCCCGTTTTGTCTCACTGGGCTTAGTACGAAAAACTGCGAACCTTCCTTGGCCTAGAGAAATACAACAAAATTTAGACAATTCTACCGTAAAAATCGGCATTTACTCAACATCCATACAAAATACACGATCGAGGTGATCTGGGCCGTCAGATGCGCATTTGGTAAATTCGGGGAGAAAAGTAAATTCGGGTAGGCTTGTAAATTCGGGTCGATCCGCACCCCATGTCTTGAACCTCCGACCTCCCCACCACGATCCATGTGCACGAACCACTACACCTTCATGCGTACGTTGAAATATAGGAGATTCGAGTATGTCATATTGTAAATCTGGGCTGATTAGTAAATTCGGGGAAAATTTGTAAATTCGGACACATTGGTAAATTCGGGGCAACCTCAGATCTGGCGGTCCATGATTGACGCGCCCTGCCTTTTCCTCCTCCACCATTGATCCCATTTTACCATGCCCGTGTGATATAGTGATGAGGGGGAACTCTCTTGTAGTAATACGGAGATGTCACTTCCATGCACGTAAACTGCATTGTTTTATCCCTTTGTAAAATTTGCATTCTTTTATTTGAAAACCCCCTTATTGTACACTCACATGATACCATAAGGTAACCTGGTGAATACCTTGGGAAAGGATTAATCTTATTATTTTCTACTTATGAAAATGTTCTTTAGACACTGCACCCACTTCTTTTTCGATCAATTCACCCTACAGAATTTCATGAGGGGAGTGATCCAATCTGCTTTGCAAATAAGCTTCTTATAAGTTCCTAGTGTTTTTGGTAGTGCAAAAGTTATGTCCTTGACCAATGCCAAGCTTTCCGGTTGAGCTTCATCCCAACGAAAGGTATTGGGAATTGAACATTACTTCTGAGACACTATTGCTCAATGGCTGAAAATAGGGTTTAGTGGAACAAAATTGGGTGTCCTTGATATCATACAAAATTGGGTGTCTTTGATATTATACCTTTGAAAAATCTTTCGAATGCAATTTTTCAAAGTCCCAAAAGAAAATATTACAAAATTATATATTATTGCATACATCTTTGAAAGAAGAACCTCAAATTACAAATTTGGACAAGTTTTGACACAAACTACAAGGTCCCCACTATTTCATTGGTACCAATAAGGGGGAAAGGATTCCTCCTTTTTTCGTACGAACAAACCTTGCTTTCAATACAATAGCCTTTCATTTAGATTCAAATTATGTTGCACCACCCATTGGTCCACATCCTTCCAACAAAAGTTGTCGTTGTCCCATAAACATGCCACCTTTGAGATTCCTTCGTTATTCATATTTGTGGAAACATTTATCCAAAACCTAACATGTTCCTAGGTTGGACAGCTAAGGAGACCAGTGAAAGATGGAGCACTTGACGTATCTCAAGGTCTCCCCCTCTAATGATGATACCACGTTGTCGCCACTTTATCAATATCTCACCCACTTTATCGATCTCCAACTTTTAAAGAATTCCACCTTGAAGCAACCATTTTTCCATGCACGATAGACTCCTTCCATGGGCCTTCTTGTAAACTAAGCTCTACTTTGTCAAGCATATCCCAAGCCATGGCTGCCCAATCCGACCCATGATGTGTAAAGGATACTATCTGGTTTGCACAGAAGGCTTTTATGTATAGCATTAGGTGTAGGATTCCAATGCCACCTTGGTTCTCACCACCCATTTCCATTTCCCCCACTACCATGGAGTTGTGTGGTTTGTGTTGTTTCTTGATAGGAATGGTTTGATGGGTTTTAGAAATTCTTTTCAATTGTGGACCAATTGCATTCGGTCATGTTTAAGATAGACGTGACAAATAATATTTTGATCGTTTAATGGGCTTTAAAAATTCTTTCCAATTGCGTTTGTCCATTTTCAAGATATAGGACACGAAGAATATTTATTCAATAATCAAGGAGCTAACCACAATCACTCAGCTAGGAAAGGGGAGGAGTATGTACTCCCACCTTCTAATCTTACTATTGATCTTGTTTAGGTTCCAGCTAGATTGAGGTCAAATGTTTGCTTGTCTAATATGTCCACCCCTAGTGATGCACTGAGGTGTCTGAACATTATGCCTTTTAAAAAAATATCCCTTGTTATTTTGGCACATTTTCAATCAGTGAGATCAATCTTAATTTTTAAATGTTTCACTAAGAGCCAGATCCAGTTGCAAATATTTGGACAACGCTAAAAGCAAGATTTTTGGTAACAAAAAGGACCCTTTTTTATTCCACCTTGACTGGGACTTAGCCACATAGCCTTTGGAATTTTTGAGGGAATCGAGTGGTTGCACAACGTTATACTTTTCAATATTGAATCCAAATGAGGAAATTTTCAAAGTGTGACCATATGTGTAAAACAACTTTAATGTGATGGGCTCATTATTTTCTGGAGTGGAGAATGTTTCAACTCGTGGGAGACACGGGTGGGTATCATTCAAGGCCGATTTTATAAGTATTTTTGCATTGCTCTTTAGGTTTGATAGTTTAGGGTTTAGGGGTTTTTAAATTCTAACATAATGGATTCTTTGTATGTATTGATACTGGTCGATGATAGGACGTGACCCCACACCGTACGAGCGCGAGTACGCAGGCAGTAAGTGCTTAAACGCCCTGATGGACATTCTGAGTTCTCGTGGCAGCATGGTTAGTATTAGGGTTTACTCTTTTTTATTTGTTGTATTGTTTTATAATTATATATTTATACTTACAGAAAGCTGTCTTATTGTCTTTTTTTCCAGAATCCGACAGATACGCATGGACGCGATGAGACGTCTTATTAGACGATGTCTGTCTAGCCGTAGCTAGATAGCATTACTTGCCTTTTGTCATAGCACATGTATCATGAGATGATGTTTATATGCCTTTTTGTAACTATTAGAAAACCATGTATATTTTTTCAATAATGACAATGGTGCTGTAACTATTACATTTGCAAAGTTTAACAATCAAATGATTTTGCCAATTATGTGTACAATTGTCATCAATTAACTTTTGTAAGTTTTGTATCTTTATTATGCAAACAATACTATGGATGATGGACTTAATGGTTATATTGTCTTGTGGGTGACTACCTTGGGTCTATATCTAAGGGGTATCTAAGCTTGCACTTTCTTTCAAAGGTGAATCTGGGCTTATCTTGGATTCATTTAGGTTTACTCAATTATTGAAACATTCAATATGGTTGATGGGGGTAGGACATTTCACAAAAAAAAAAATCTCTCAGGTGTCGCAATGAGCATCGCTATATAAGGCTCTACATCGTCGCTATAAATGTCGCTATAGGTGGCCTGTAAACGTTGCTATGATCGTCACTATAGGCGTCGCTTTATAGTGATGGTTATAGCGACGTTCTCGTATCGATGTTGTTAGCGATGGTTTTAACGACGCCCGGGAGTATAAAAACCCAATGTATTTGCGTTGCTAACAACGTTACAAGTGCACACAACCTCATGTATTGCACCCCTGGTGATGCACTGAGGTGTTTGAACACTATGTCTTTTTTAAAAAAATCCCTTGTTATTTTGAAACATTTTCAATGAGTGAGATCAATCTTAATTTTTAAATGTTTCACTAAGAGCTAGATGCAATTGCAAATATTGGGACTTTTGGAGGGAATCCAGTGGTTGCAAAACGTTATACTTTTTAATATTGAAGCCAAATGAAGAAATTTTTAAAGTGTGACCACATGTGTAAAACAACTGTAAGGTGATGGGCTCATTATTTTTTGGAGTGGAGAATGTTTCAACTTTTGGGAGAGAGTCAAGTAGTGCCACTTAAAAAAGGTTTCTATTGAGCTTGCTTGCAATCACTCTATGAACGGTAGATTTCTCTATTCTTGTGGTGGGTAGAACTCTAGCTCTGATAGTGCTCTACCCTAGTTGTGCTAGTTCTCTTTCCTTTAAAGGAGCTGATAGTGTCGTTCCATGAGGACCCCATTACACAAGTGTGCTCATCTGGTCCCAAACCAAAACCAAAGGGGAAGGATAGTGAGATGAAATCCCTTTCGAGTATGAACGAGACAATGACACCTAGCATGGATGTGGAAGATAAAAGCATCCCGAAGACAAGGACAAGTGCTAAGAAGATTGTGTCCATGGAACGTTCACAACAAGCATCTGCCCTTTTCGATGAAGAGGGTCCAAGCGAGTCCGCGGGGAGGCAAAGAGTTGAACATTGAATATCCCTAATTGATCACACGAGATAAGTTTATACAGAGGGGACCAAGGTGCTATATGTAGAGATACTATATATAGCTCAACACCCCTACTCAAATGAAGGTCAATCCCTTGGGGGCTCAAAGGAAAAACCCATAGATCTATATACACCCACCGTTATATTAAAATATTTCAAATATACATTTACAATGTTCAAAGGAGCTACATCACTCTTGTTTTATAATATGCTCTTTCAAGGTTCTTATAAACCCTCTATATATATATATATATATATACACACACACACAATTGAGCTACTATAAATGGTTTGAAAGAGTAGCTTAAGCATTGTTGACCTCTCGTTTCATATGCTTGCACTCGTTTCGATAGAGTAGCTTAAGCATTGTTGGCCTCCCTAAAATGATTGGATACGCATTCTCACCGGCTTGCATCACGTAGCAATCAGCCAAGCACTCAATCCCCAAGACTTTTATCTTCACCTCTTCAACTATTCCAAGACAGCTTGCCTTTTTGTGGTTGGCCATCCTCATACGGATCGAAGCATTCACTGACATATTAACGCCTGCTTCTTTCATGATAGCCTCGGTCATGACACACACATGCGCACCACCATCCACATATTCTTGCACTTTCGTCTTCTTTCCCAGCATAGCTTCAACTATTGGCACCATATCCACTAGGTGACCAACCCTCAAAGATGACACCATGCTTTGATGCTTTTCCTTCTTGGAAGGAAGCCGCATACTCACACACTTGGTGCACTGCCTCCTGAATTTAGCGTTCAAAGCCACCAATTGACGAAAAGATATATTTGCCTTTTGATTTCGTATGTCTTCGACAATATCATACTCTTCAACACCTTCGCCAAGGAGGTAGCCCTGTGGACCAATTTTCCTTCTTCGCAACCTCTTGCTACTTTCTGGTTTGTCTTGTACCTTAGCCTTTCCGTTCCTTGCTCTTGTTTCCGTCTCTTCTTCTATCTCTTTCTCCCTATCATGCCTAGATCTCTTACTGGCCCAAAAATCCACATCTTGATGCTCAAGGGTAATGATGCTAATAGCCCTACCTTCTCCATTTGCAAGCAATGGTTGGAGTTGTTATTGATGATCTCTTCTATTTTCTTCCTCGAACACGTCCATATAAGGGGCATATCCCTCCTCTCTCTCTTGGTGGTTCAGGACAATCAAGGGCGTAGTGACCCTCTTCATCACAATTGTAGCATCTACCTTGTAGCCACCTTTGATATTCCTTCGTTATTCATATTTATGGAAACATTTATCCAAAACCTTACATGTTCCTAGGTTGGACAGCTAAGGAGACCAGTGAAAGATGGAGCACGTGACGTATCTGAAGGTCTCCCCCTCTTATGATGATGCCACTTTGTCGCCACTTTATCGATCTCCCACTTTTAAAGAATTCCACCTTGAAGCAACCATTTTTCCATGCACGATAGACTCCTTCCATGGGCCTTCTTGTAAAGTAATCTCTACTTTGTCAAGCATATCCCAAGCCTTGGATGCCCAATCCGACCCATGATGTGTAAAGGATACTTTCTGGTTTGCACAGAAGGCTTTTATGTATAGCATTAGGTGTAGGATTCCAATGCCACCTCGGTTCTCACCACCCATTTCCATTTCCCCCACTACCATGGAGTTGTGCTGTTTGTGTTGTTTCTTGATAGGAATGGTTTCATGGGTTTTAGAAATTATTTTATGTATAGCATTAGGTGTAGGATTCGAATGCCACCTTGGTTCTCACCACCCATTTCCATTTCCCCCAATACCATGGAGTTGTGTTGTTTGTGTTGTTTCTTGATAGGAATGGTTTGATGGGTTTTATAAATTATTTTCAATAGTGGACCAATTGCATTCGGTCATGTTTAAGATAGACGTGACAAATAATATTTTGATCGTTTAATGGGCTTTAAAAATTCTTTCCAATTGCGTTTGTCCATTTTCAAGATATAGGACACGAAGAATATTTATTCAATAATCAAGGAGCTAACCACAATCACTCAGCTAGGAAAGGGGAGGAGTATGTACTCCCACCTTCTAATCTTACTATTGATCTTGTTTAGGTTCCAGCTAGATTGAGGTCAAATGTTTGCCTGTCTAATATGTCCACCCCTAGTGATGCACTGAGGTGTCTGAACATTATGCCTTTTAAAAAAATATCCCTTGTTATTTTGGCACATTTTCAATCAGTGAGATCAATCTTAATTTTTAAATGTTTCACTAAGAGCCAGATCCAGTTGCAAATATTTGGACAACGCTAAAAGCAAGATTTTTGGTAACAAAAAGGACCCTTTTTTATTCCACCTTGACTGGGACTTAGCCACATAGCCTTTGGAATTTTTGAGGGAATCGAGTGGTTGCACAACGTTATACTTTTCAATATTGAATCCAAATGAGGAAATTTTCAAAGTGTGACCATATGTGTAAAACAACTTTAATGTGATGGGCTCATTATTTTCTGGAGTGGAGAATGTTTCAACTCGTGGGAGACACGGGTGGGTATCATTCAAGGCCGATTTTATAAGTATTTTTGCATTGCTCTTTAGGTTTGATAGTTTAGGGTTTAGGGGTTTTTAAATTCTAACATAATGGATTCTTTGTATGTATTGATACTGGTCGATGATAGGACGTGACCCCACACCGTACGAGCGCGAGTACGCAGGCAGTAAGTGCTTAAACGCCCTGATGGACATTCTGAGTTCTCGTGGCAGCATGGTTAGTATTAGGGTTTACTCTTTTTTATTTGTTGTATTGTTTTATAATTATATATTTATACTTACAGAAAGCTGTCTTATTGTCTTTTTTTCCAGAATCCGACAGATACGCATGGACGCGATGAGACGTCTTATTAGACGATGTCTGTCTAGCCGTAGCTAGATAGCATTACTTGCCTTTTGTCATAGCACATGTATCATGAGATGATGTTTATATGCCTTTTTGTAACTATTAGAAAACCATGTATATTTTTTCAATAATGACAATGGTGCTGTAACTATTACATTTGCAAAGTTTAACAATCAAATGATTTTGCCAATTATGTGTACAATTGTCATCAATTAACTTTTGTAAGTTTTGTATCTTTATTATGCAAACAATACTATGGATGATGGACTTAATGGTTATATTGTCTTGTGGGTGACTACCTTGGGTCTATATCTAAGGGGTATCTAAGCTTGCACTTTCTTTCAAAGGTGAATCTGGGCTTATCTTGGATTCATTTAGGTTTACTCAATTATTGAAACATTCAATATGGTTGATGGGGGTAGGACATTTCACAAAAAAAAAAATCTCTCAGGTGTCGCAATGAGCATCGCTATATAAGGCTCTACATCGTCGCTATAAATGTCGCTATAGGTGGCCTGTAAACGTTGCTATGATCGTCACTATAGGCGTCGCTTTATAGTGATGGTTATAGCGACGTTCTCGTATCGATGTTGTTAGCGATGGTTTTAACGACGCCCGGGAGTATAAAAACCCAATGTATTTGCGTTGCTAACAACGTTACAAGTGCACACAACCTCATGTATTGCACCCCTGGTGATGCACTGAGGTGTTTGAACACTATGTCTTTTTTAAAAAAATCCCTTGTTATTTTGAAACATTTTCAATGAGTGAGATCAATCTTAATTTTTAAATGTTTCACTAAGAGCTAGATGCAATTGCAAATATTGGGACTTTTGGAGGGAATCCAGTGGTTGCAAAACGTTATACTTTTTAATATTGAAGCCAAATGAAGAAATTTTTAAAGTGTGACCACATGTGTAAAACAACTGTAAGGTGATGGGCTCATTATTTTTTGGAGTGGAGAATGTTTCAACTTTTGGGAGAGAGTCAAGTAGTGCCACTTAAAAAAGGTTTCTATTGAGCTTGCTTGCAATCACTCTATGAACGGTAGATTTCTCTATTCTTGTGGTGGGTAGAACTCTAGCTCTGATAGTGCTCTACCCTAGTTGTGCTAGTTCTCTTTCCTTTAAAGGAGCTGATAGTGTCGTTCCATGAGGACCCCATTACACAAGTGTGCTCATCTGGTCCCAAACCAAAACCAAAGGGGAAGGATAGTGAGATGAAATCCCTTTCGAGTATGAACGAGACAATGACACCTAGCATGGATGTGGAAGATAAAAGCATCCCGAAGACAAGGACAAGTGCTAAGAAGATTGTGTCCATGGAACGTTCACAACAAGCATCTGCCCTTTTCGATGAAGAGGGTCCAAGCGAGTCCGCGGGGAGGCAAAGAGTTGAACATTGAATATCCCTAATTGATCACACGAGATAAGTTTATACAGAGGGGACCAAGGTGCTATATGTAGAGATACTATATATAGCTCAACACCCCTACTCAAATGAAGGTCAATCCCTTGGGGGCTCAAAGGAAAAACCCATAGATCTATATACACCCACCGTTATATTAAAATATTTCAAATATACATTTACAATGTTCAAAGGAGCTACATCACTCTTGTTTTATAATATGCTCTTTCAAGGTTCTTATAAACCCTCTATATATATATATATATATATACACACACACACAATTGAGCTACTATAAATGGTTTGAAAGAGTAGCTTAAGCATTGTTGACCTCTCGTTTCATATGCTTGCACTCGTTTCGATAGAGTAGCTTAAGCATTGTTGGCCTCCCTAAAATGATTGGATACGCATTCTCACCGGCTTGCATCACGTAGCAATCAGCCAAGCACTCAATCCCCAAGACTTTTATCTTCACCTCTTCAACTATTCCAAGACAGCTTGCCTTTTTGTGGTTGGCCATCCTCATACGGATCGAAGCATTCACTGACATATTAACGCCTGCTTCTTTCATGATAGCCTCGGTCATGACACACACATGCGCACCACCATCCACATATTCTTGCACTTTCGTCTTCTTTCCCAGCATAGCTTCAACTATTGGCACCATATCCACTAGGTGACCAACCCTCAAAGATGACACCATGCTTTGATGCTTTTCCTTCTTGGAAGGAAGCCGCATACTCACACACTTGGTGCACTGCCTCCTGAATTTAGCGTTCAAAGCCACCAATTGACGAAAAGATATATTTGCCTTTTGATTTCGTATGTCTTCGACAATATCATACTCTTCAACACCTTCGCCAAGGAGGTAGCCCTGTGGACCAATTTTCCTTCTTCGCAACCTCTTGCTACTTTCTGGTTTGTCTTGTACCTTAGCCTTTCCGTTCCTTGCTCTTGTTTCCGTCTCTTCTTCTATCTCTTTCTCCCTATCATGCCTAGATCTCTTACTGGCCCAAAAATCCACATCTTGATGCTCAAGGGTAATGATGCTAATAGCCCTACCTTCTCCATTTGCAAGCAATGGTTGGAGTTGTTATTGATGATCTCTTCTATTTTCTTCCTCGAACACGTCCATATAAGGGGCATATCCCTCCTCTCTCTCTTGGTGGTTCAGGACAATCAAGGGCGTAGTGACCCTCTTCATCACAATTGTAGCATCTACCTTGTAGCCACCTTTGATATTCCTTCGTTATTCATATTTATGGAAACATTTATCCAAAACCTTACATGTTCCTAGGTTGGACAGCTAAGGAGACCAGTGAAAGATGGAGCACGTGACGTATCTGAAGGTCTCCCCCTCTTATGATGATGCCACTTTGTCGCCACTTTATCGATCTCCCACTTTTAAAGAATTCCACCTTGAAGCAACCATTTTTCCATGCACGATAGACTCCTTCCATGGGCCTTCTTGTAAAGTAATCTCTACTTTGTCAAGCATATCCCAAGCCTTGGATGCCCAATCCGACCCATGATGTGTAAAGGATACTTTCTGGTTTGCACAGAAGGCTTTTATGTATAGCATTAGGTGTAGGATTCCAATGCCACCTCGGTTCTCACCACCCATTTCCATTTCCCCCACTACCATGGAGTTGTGCTGTTTGTGTTGTTTCTTGATAGGAATGGTTTCATGGGTTTTAGAAATTATTTTATGTATAGCATTAGGTGTAGGATTCGAATGCCACCTTGGTTCTCACCACCCATTTCCATTTCCCCCAATACCATGGAGTTGTGTTGTTTGTGTTGTTTCTTGATAGGAATGGTTTGATGGGTTTTATAAATTATTTTCAATAGTGGACCAATTGCATTCGGTCATGTTTAAGATAGACGTGACAAATAATATTTTGATCGTTTAATGGGCTTTAAAAATTCTTTCCAATTGCGTTTGTCCATTTTCAAGATATAGGACACGAAGAATATTTATTCAATAATCAAGGAGCTAACCACAATCACTCAGCTAGGAAAGGGGAGGAGTATGTACTCCCACCTTCTAATCTTACTATTGATCTTGTTTAGGTTCCAGCTAGATTGAGGTCAAATGTTTGCCTGTCTAATATGTCCACCCCTAGTGATGCACTGAGGTGTCTGAACATTATGCCTTTTAAAAAAATATCCCTTGTTATTTTGGCACATTTTCAATCAGTGAGATCAATCTTAATTTTTAAATGTTTCACTAAGAGCCAGATCCAGTTGCAAATATTTGGACAACGCTAAAAGCAAGATTTTTGGTAACAAAAAGGACCCTTTTTTATTCCACCTTGACTGGGACTTAGCCACATAGCCTTTGGAATTTTTGAGGGAATCGAGTGGTTGCACAACGTTATACTTTTCAATATTGAATCCAAATGAGGAAATTTTCAAAGTGTGACCATATGTGTAAAACAACTTTAATGTGATGGGCTCATTATTTTCTGGAGTGGAGAATGTTTCAACTCGTGGGAGACACGGGTGGGTATCATTCAAGGCCGATTTTATAAGTATTTTTGCATTGCTCTTTAGGTTTGATAGTTTAGGGTTTAGGGGTTTTTAAATTCTAACATAATGGATTCTTTGTATGTATTGATACTGGTCGATGATAGGACGTGACCCCACACCGTACGAGCGCGAGTACGCAGGCAGTAAGTGCTTAAACGCCCTGATGGACATTCTGAGTTCTCGTGGCAGCATGGTTAGTATTAGGGTTTACTCTTTTTTATTTGTTGTATTGTTTTATAATTATATATTTATACTTACAGAAAGCTGTCTTATTGTCTTTTTTTCCAGAATCCGACAGATACGCATGGACGCGATGAGACGTCTTATTAGACGATGTCTGTCTAGCCGTAGCTAGATAGCATTACTTGCCTTTTGTCATAGCACATGTATCATGAGATGATGTTTATATGCCTTTTTGTAACTATTAGAAAACCATGTATATTTTTTCAATAATGACAATGGTGCTGTAACTATTACATTTGCAAAGTTTAACAATCAAATGATTTTGCCAATTATGTGTACAATTGTCATCAATTAACTTTTGTAAGTTTTGTATCTTTATTATGCAAACAATACTATGGATGATGGACTTAATGGTTATATTGTCTTGTGGGTGACTACCTTGGGTCTATATCTAAGGGGTATCTAAGCTTGCACTTTCTTTCAAAGGTGAATCTGGGCTTATCTTGGATTCATTTAGGTTTACTCAATTATTGAAACATTCAATATGGTTGATGGGGGTAGGACATTTCACAAAAAAAAAAATCTCTCAGGTGTCGCAATGAGCATCGCTATATAAGGCTCTACATCGTCGCTATAAATGTCGCTATAGGTGGCCTGTAAACGTTGCTATGATCGTCACTATAGGCGTCGCTTTATAGTGATGGTTATAGCGACGTTCTCGTATCGATGTTGTTAGCGATGGTTTTAACGACGCCCGGGAGTATAAAAACCCAATGTATTTGCGTTGCTAACAACGTTACAAGTGCACACAACCTCATGTATTGCACCCCTGGTGATGCACTGAGGTGTTTGAACACTATGTCTTTTTTAAAAAAATCCCTTGTTATTTTGAAACATTTTCAATGAGTGAGATCAATCTTAATTTTTAAATGTTTCACTAAGAGCTAGATGCAATTGCAAATATTGGGACTTTTGGAGGGAATCCAGTGGTTGCAAAACGTTATACTTTTTAATATTGAAGCCAAATGAAGAAATTTTTAAAGTGTGACCACATGTGTAAAACAACTGTAAGGTGATGGGCTCATTATTTTTTGGAGTGGAGAATGTTTCAACTTTTGGGAGAGAGTCAAGTAGTGCCACTTAAAAAAGGTTTCTATTGAGCTTGCTTGCAATCACTCTATGAACGGTAGATTTCTCTATTCTTGTGGTGGGTAGAACTCTAGCTCTGATAGTGCTCTACCCTAGTTGTGCTAGTTCTCTTTCCTTTAAAGGAGCTGATAGTGTCGTTCCATGAGGACCCCATTACACAAGTGTGCTCATCTGGTCCCAAACCAAAACCAAAGGGGAAGGATAGTGAGATGAAATCCCTTTCGAGTATGAACGAGACAATGACACCTAGCATGGATGTGGAAGATAAAAGCATCCCGAAGACAAGGACAAGTGCTAAGAAGATTGTGTCCATGGAACGTTCACAACAAGCATCTGCCCTTTTCGATGAAGAGGGTCCAAGCGAGTCCGCGGGGAGGCAAAGAGTTGAACATTGAATATCCCTAATTGATCACACGAGATAAGTTTATACAGAGGGGACCAAGGTGCTATATGTAGAGATACTATATATAGCTCAACACCCCTACTCAAATGAAGGTCAATCCCTTGGGGGCTCAAAGGAAAAACCCATAGATCTATATACACCCACCGTTATATTAAAATATTTCAAATATACATTTACAATGTTCAAAGGAGCTACATCACTCTTGTTTTATAATATGCTCTTTCAAGGTTCTTATAAACCCTCTATATATATATATATATATATACACACACACACAATTGAGCTACTATAAATGGTTTGAAAGAGTAGCTTAAGCATTGTTGACCTCTCGTTTCATATGCTTGCACTCGTTTCGATAGAGTAGCTTAAGCATTGTTGGCCTCCCTAAAATGATTGGATACGCATTCTCACCGGCTTGCATCACGTAGCAATCAGCCAAGCACTCAATCCCCAAGACTTTTATCTTCACCTCTTCAACTATTCCAAGACAGCTTGCCTTTTTGTGGTTGGCCATCCTCATACGGATCGAAGCATTCACTGACATATTAACGCCTGCTTCTTTCATGATAGCCTCGGTCATGACACACACATGCGCACCACCATCCACATATTCTTGCACTTTCGTCTTCTTTCCCAGCATAGCTTCAACTATTGGCACCATATCCACTAGGTGACCAACCCTCAAAGATGACACCATGCTTTGATGCTTTTCCTTCTTGGAAGGAAGCCGCATACTCACACACTTGGTGCACTGCCTCCTGAATTTAGCGTTCAAAGCCACCAATTGACGAAAAGATATATTTGCCTTTTGATTTCGTATGTCTTCGACAATATCATACTCTTCAACACCTTCGCCAAGGAGGTAGCCCTGTGGACCAATTTTCCTTCTTCGCAACCTCTTGCTACTTTCTGGTTTGTCTTGTACCTTAGCCTTTCCGTTCCTTGCTCTTGTTTCCGTCTCTTCTTCTATCTCTTTCTCCCTATCATGCCTAGATCTCTTACTGGCCCAAAAATCCACATCTTGATGCTCAAGGGTAATGATGCTAATAGCCCTACCTTCTCCATTTGCAAGCAATGGTTGGAGTTGTTATTGATGATCTCTTCTATTTTCTTCCTCGAACACGTCCATATAAGGGGCATATCCCTCCTCTCTCTCTTGGTGGTTCAGGACAATCAAGGGCGTAGTGACCCTCTTCATCACAATTGTAGCATCTACCTTGTAGCCACCTTTGATATTCCTTCGTTATTCATATTTATGGAAACATTTATCCAAAACCTTACATGTTCCTAGGTTGGACAGCTAAGGAGACCAGTGAAAGATGGAGCACGTGACGTATCTGAAGGTCTCCCCCTCTTATGATGATGCCACTTTGTCGCCACTTTATCGATCTCCCACTTTTAAAGAATTCCACCTTGAAGCAACCATTTTTCCATGCACGATAGACTCCTTCCATGGGCCTTCTTGTAAAGTAATCTCTACTTTGTCAAGCATATCCCAAGCCTTGGATGCCCAATCCGACCCATGATGTGTAAAGGATACTTTCTGGTTTGCACAGAAGGCTTTTATGTATAGCATTAGGTGTAGGATTCCAATGCCACCTCGGTTCTCACCACCCATTTCCATTTCCCCCACTACCATGGAGTTGTGCTGTTTGTGTTGTTTCTTGATAGGAATGGTTTCATGGGTTTTAGAAATTATTTTATGTATAGCATTAGGTGTAGGATTCGAATGCCACCTTGGTTCTCACCACCCATTTCCATTTCCCCCAATACCATGGAGTTGTGTTGTTTGTGTTGTTTCTTGATAGGAATGGTTTGATGGGTTTTATAAATTATTTTCAATAGTGGACCAATTGCATTCGGTCATGTTTAAGATAGACGTGACAAATAATATTTTGATCGTTTAATGGGCTTTAAAAATTCTTTCCAATTGCGTTTGTCCATTTTCAAGATATAGGACACGAAGAATATTTATTCAATAATCAAGGAGCTAACCACAATCACTCAGCTAGGAAAGGGGAGGAGTATGTACTCCCACCTTCTAATCTTACTATTGATCTTGTTTAGGTTCCAGCTAGATTGAGGTCAAATGTTTGCCTGTCTAATATGTCCACCCCTAGTGATGCACTGAGGTGTCTGAACATTATGCCTTTTAAAAAAATATCCCTTGTTATTTTGGCACATTTTCAATCAGTGAGATCAATCTTAATTTTTAAATGTTTCACTAAGAGCCAGATCCAGTTGCAAATATTTGGACAACGCTAAAAGCAAGATTTTTGGTAACAAAAAGGACCCTTTTTTATTCCACCTTGACTGGGACTTAGCCACATAGCCTTTGGAATTTTTGAGGGAATCGAGTGGTTGCACAACGTTATACTTTTCAATATTGAATCCAAATGAGGAAATTTTCAAAGTGTGACCATATGTGTAAAACAACTTTAATGTGATGGGCTCATTATTTTCTGGAGTGGAGAATGTTTCAACTCGTGGGAGACACGGGTGGGTATCATTCAAGGCCGATTTTATAAGTATTTTTGCATTGCTCTTTAGGTTTGATAGTTTAGGGTTTAGGGGTTTTTAAATTCTAACATAATGGATTCTTTGTATGTATTGATACTGGTCGATGATAGGACGTGACCCCACACCGTACGAGCGCGAGTACGCAGGCAGTAAGTGCTTAAACGCCCTGATGGACATTCTGAGTTCTCGTGGCAGCATGGTTAGTATTAGGGTTTACTCTTTTTTATTTGTTGTATTGTTTTATAATTATATATTTATACTTACAGAAAGCTGTCTTATTGTCTTTTTTTCCAGAATCCGACAGATACGCATGGACGCGATGAGACGTCTTATTAGACGATGTCTGTCTAGCCGTAGCTAGATAGCATTACTTGCCTTTTGTCATAGCACATGTATCATGAGATGATGTTTATATGCCTTTTTGTAACTATTAGAAAACCATGTATATTTTTTCAATAATGACAATGGTGCTGTAACTATTACATTTGCAAAGTTTAACAATCAAATGATTTTGCCAATTATGTGTACAATTGTCATCAATTAACTTTTGTAAGTTTTGTATCTTTATTATGCAAACAATACTATGGATGATGGACTTAATGGTTATATTGTCTTGTGGGTGACTACCTTGGGTCTATATCTAAGGGGTATCTAAGCTTGCACTTTCTTTCAAAGGTGAATCTGGGCTTATCTTGGATTCATTTAGGTTTACTCAATTATTGAAACATTCAATATGGTTGATGGGGGTAGGACATTTCACAAAAAAAAAAATCTCTCAGGTGTCGCAATGAGCATCGCTATATAAGGCTCTACATCGTCGCTATAAATGTCGCTATAGGTGGCCTGTAAACGTTGCTATGATCGTCACTATAGGCGTCGCTTTATAGTGATGGTTATAGCGACGTTCTCGTATCGATGTTGTTAGCGATGGTTTTAACGACGCCCGGGAGTATAAAAACCCAATGTATTTGCGTTGCTAACAACGTTACAAGTGCACACAACCTCATGTATTGCACCCCTGGTGATGCACTGAGGTGTTTGAACACTATGTCTTTTTTAAAAAAATCCCTTGTTATTTTGAAACATTTTCAATGAGTGAGATCAATCTTAATTTTTAAATGTTTCACTAAGAGCTAGATGCAATTGCAAATATTGGGACTTTTGGAGGGAATCCAGTGGTTGCAAAACGTTATACTTTTTAATATTGAAGCCAAATGAAGAAATTTTTAAAGTGTGACCACATGTGTAAAACAACTGTAAGGTGATGGGCTCATTATTTTTTGGAGTGGAGAATGTTTCAACTTTTGGGAGAGAGTCAAGTAGTGCCACTTAAAAAAGGTTTCTATTGAGCTTGCTTGCAATCACTCTATGAACGGTAGATTTCTCTATTCTTGTGGTGGGTAGAACTCTAGCTCTGATAGTGCTCTACCCTAGTTGTGCTAGTTCTCTTTCCTTTAAAGGAGCTGATAGTGTCGTTCCATGAGGACTCCATTACACAAGTGTGCTCATCTGGTCCCAAACCAAAACCAAAGGGGAAGGATAGTGAGATGAAATCCCTTTCGAGTATGAACGAGACAATGACACCTAGCATGGATGTGGAAGATAAAAGCATCCCGAAGACAAGGACAAGTGCTAAGAAGATTGTGTCCATGGAACGTTCACAACAAGCATCTGCCCTTTTCGATGAAGAGGGTCCAAGCGAGTCCGCGGGGAGGCAAAGAGTTGAACATTGAATATCCCTAATTGATCACACGAGATAAGTTTATACAGAGGGGACCAAGGTGCTATATGTAGAGATACTATATATAGCTCAACACCCCTACTCAAATGAAGGTCAATCCCTTGGGGGCTCAAAGGAAAAACCCATAGATCTATATACACCCACCGTTATATTAAAATATTTCAAATATACATTTACAATGTTCAAAGGAGCTACATCACTCTTGTTTTATAATATGCTCTTTCAAGGTTCTTATAAACCCTCTATATATATATATATATATATACACACACACACAATTGAGCTACTATAAATGGTTTGAAAGAGTAGCTTAAGCATTGTTGACCTCTCGTTTCATATGCTTGCACTCGTTTCGATAGAGTAGCTTAAGCATTGTTGGCCTCCCTAAAATGATTGGATACGCATTCTCACCGGCTTGCATCACGTAGCAATCAGCCAAGCACTCAATCCCCAAGACTTTTATCTTCACCTCTTCAACTATTCCAAGACAGCTTGCCTTTTTGTGGTTGGCCATCCTCATACGGATCGAAGCATTCACTGACATATTAACGCCTGCTTCTTTCATGATAGCCTCGGTCATGACACACACATGCGCACCACCATCCACATATTCTTGCACTTTCGTCTTCTTTCCCAGCATAGCTTCAACTATTGGCACCATATCCACTAGGTGACCAACCCTCAAAGATGACACCATGCTTTGATGCTTTTCCTTCTTGGAAGGAAGCCGCATACTCACACACTTGGTGCACTGCCTCCTGAATTTAGCGTTCAAAGCCACCAATTGACGAAAAGATATATTTGCCTTTTGATTTCGTATGTCTTCGACAATATCATACTCTTCAACACCTTCGCCAAGGAGGTAGCCCTGTGGACCAATTTTCCTTCTTCGCAACCTCTTGCTACTTTCTGGTTTGTCTTGTACCTTAGCCTTTCCGTTCCTTGCTCTTGTTTCCGTCTCTTCTTCTATCTCTTTCTCCCTATCATGCCTAGATCTCTTACTGGCCCAAAAATCCACATCTTGATGCTCAAGGGTAATGATGCTAATAGCCCTACCTTCTCCATTTGCAAGCAATGGTTGGAGTTGTTATTGATGATCTCTTCTATTTTCTTCCTCGAACACGTCCATATAAGGGGCATATCCCTCCTCTCTCTCTTGGTGGTTCAGGACAATCAAGGGCGTAGTGACCCTCTTCATCACAATTGTAGCATCTACCTTGTAGCCACCTTTGATATTCCTTCGTTATTCATATTTATGGAAACATTTATCCAAAACCTTACATGTTCCTAGGTTGGACAGCTAAGGAGACCAGTGAAAGATGGAGCACGTGACGTATCTGAAGGTCTCCCCCTCTTATGATGATGCCACTTTGTCGCCACTTTATCGATCTCCCACTTTTAAAGAATTCCACCTTGAAGCAACCATTTTTCCATGCACGATAGACTCCTTCCATGGGCCTTCTTGTAAAGTAATCTCTACTTTGTCAAGCATATCCCAAGCCTTGGATGCCCAATCCGACCCATGATGTGTAAAGGATACTTTCTGGTTTGCACAGAAGGCTTTTATGTATAGCATTAGGTGTAGGATTCCAATGCCACCTCGGTTCTCACCACCCATTTCCATTTCCCCCACTACCATGGAGTTGTGCTGTTTGTGTTGTTTCTTGATAGGAATGGTTTCATGGGTTTTAGAAATTATTTTATGTATAGCATTAGGTGTAGGATTCGAATGCCACCTTGGTTCTCACCACCCATTTCCATTTCCCCCAATACCATGGAGTTGTGTTGTTTGTGTTGTTTCTTGATAGGAATGGTTTGATGGGTTTTATAAATTATTTTCAATAGTGGACCAATTGCATTCGGTCATGTTTAAGATAGACGTGACAAATAATATTTTGATCGTTTAATGGGCTTTAAAAATTCTTTCCAATTGTGTTTGTCCATTTTCAAGATAGAGGACACAAAGAATATTTATTCAATAATCAAGGAGTTAACCACAATCACTCAGCTAGGAAAGGGGAGGAGTATGTACTTCCACCTTCTAATCTTACTATTGATCTTGTTTAGGTTCCAGCTAGATTGAGGTCAAATGTTTGTATGTCTAATATGTCCACCCCTAGTGATGCACTGAGGTGTCTGAACACTATGCCTTTTAAAAAAATATCCCTTGTTATTTTGACACATTTTCAATGAGAGAGATCAATCTTAATTTTTAAATGTTTCACTAAGAGCCAGATGCAGTTGCAAATATTTGGACAAGGCTAAAAGCAAGATTTGTGGTAACAAAAAGGACCCTTTTTTATTCCACCCTGACTGGGACTTAGCCACATAGCCTTTGGAATTTTGGAGGGAATCCAGTGGTTGCACAACGTTATACTTTTTAATATTGAAGCCGAATGAAGAAATTTTTAAAGTGTGACCATATGTGTAAAACAACTGTAACATGATGGGCTGATTATTTTTTGGAGTGGAGAATGTTTCAACTTGTGGGAGAGACGGGTGGGTATCATTTGAGGCCGATTTTATAAGTGTTTTTGCATTGCTCTTTAGGTTTGATAGTTTAGGGTTTAGGGGTTTTTAAATTCTAACATACTGGGTTCTTTGTATGTATTGACAGTGGTCAATGACAGGACATGACCCCACACTGTACGAGCGTGAGTA
The DNA here is from genome assembly GCF_014529385.1 of Adiantum capillus-veneris. NCBI lineage: Eukaryota > Viridiplantae > Streptophyta > Polypodiopsida > Polypodiales > Pteridaceae > Adiantum > Adiantum capillus-veneris. The sequence continues at coordinate 78,922,556 of NC_140945.1, forward strand.
CGCAGGCAGGAAGGGCTTAAACGCCCTGATGGACATTCTGAGTTCTCGCGGCAGCATGGTTAGTTATAGGGTTTACTCTTTTCTATTTGTTGTATTGTTTTATAATTATATATTTATACTTATAGAAAGTTGTCTTATTGTTTTCTTTTGCAGAATCCGACAGATACGCATGGATGCGATGAGATGTCTGATAAGACGATGTCAGTCTAGCCATAGCTAGATAGCATTACTTTCCTTTTGTCATAGCACATGTATCATGAGATGATGTTTATATGTCTTTTTGTAACTATTAGAAAACCATGTATATTTTTTCAATAATGACAATGGTGTTGTAACTATTACATTTGCAAAGATTAACTATCAAGTGATTTTGCCTATGATGTGTACAATTGTCATTGATTTAGTTTCATCAATTTACTTTTGTCAGTTTTGTATCTTATTCTGCAAACAATACTATGGATGATGGAGTTAATGGTTATATTGTCTTGTGGGTGACTAGTCACCTTCGGTCTATATCTAAGCTTGCACTTTCTTTCAAAGGTAAATCTGGGCTTATCTTGGATTCATTTAGGTTTACTCAATTATTGAAACATTCAATATGGTTGATGGGGGCAGGGCATTTCACCCAAAAAAAAAATCTCTCAGGTGTTGCAATGAGCATCACTATATAAGGCTCTGCATCGTCGCTATAGGTGGCCTGTAAACGTTGCTATGATCGTCACTATAGGCGTCGGTATATAGCGATGGTTCCAGCGACGTTCTAGTATCGACGCTGTTAGCGACGCTTTTAGCGATACCGGGGAGTATAAAAACCCAATGTATTTCCATCGCTAACAACGTCACAAGTGCACACAACCTCTTGTAGTGCACCCCTGGTGATGCACTGAGGTGTTGAACACTATGCCTTTTAAAAAAATATCCCTTGTTATTTTGTAATATTTTCAATAAGTGAGATCAATCTTAATTTTTAAATGTTTCACTAAGAGCTAGATGCAACTGCAATGTTTGGACTTTTAGAGGGAGTCTAGTGGTTGCAAAACGTTATACTTTTTAATATTGAAGCCAAATGAAGAAATAATTAAAGTGTGACCATATGTGTAAAACAACGGTAAGGTGATGGGCTCATTATTTTTTGGAAGTGGAGAATGTTTCAACTCTTGGGAGAGAGTCAAGTAGTGCCATTTTAAAAAGGTTTTTGTTGAGCTTGCTTGCAATCACTCTATGAACGGTAGATTTCTCTATTCATGTGGTAGGTGGAACTCTCGCTCTGATAGTGCTCTACCCTAGTTGTGCTCGTTCTCTTTCCTTTAAAGGAGCTGATAGCGTGGTTCCATGACGACCCCATTACGCAAGTCTACTCATCTGGCTCAAAACCAAAACCAAAGGGGAAGGATAGTGAGATGAAATCCCTTTCGAGTATGAACGAGACAATGAAACCTAGCATGGATGTGGAAGATAAAAGCATCCCGAAGACAAGGACAAGTGCTAAGAAGATTGTGTCCATGGAAGCATTTGCCCTTTTCGATGAAGAGGGTCCAAGCAAGTCCATGAGGAGGCAAAGAGTTGAACATTGAATATCCCTAATTTTACTTTTTTTCACTTGTTTTAGATGCATGCATGTTTGAATGCATCTTCGATGCATGCATGTGTGAATGTAATCAACTATGCTGTTGGCTTCAAAAAAACTGTGTTTTGGTAAGTGTGGTAAAATTTTCCACTTGGTGAAAGTGTGCATGCTTCATTAATTTTTTATATGATACTCGGTCTGCATGCGTGTTTCAATGTGCTAAAATGACCCTAACCCAGATTATGTGTTGTAGGAGGTATACATTCTTTAGCAGAATATAACATGAAACTATATTCCGTTGAACTAGAGGGAGAAACAACATGTAGACGAGCAAAGCCGAGAGAGAAGTTGAGGGGAGACCAAGACGAGACGTGAGATGGAGAACCCCAAAAAGTGTGTCAATTGATCAAATGAGATGAGTTTATATAGAGGGGACCAAGGTGATTTATGTAGAGATACTATATATAGCTCAACACCCCTACTCAAATGAAGGTCCCTACCTATGATGAAAATCCCTTGGGGGCTCAAAGAGAAAACCCATAGATCTATATACACCCACCGTTATATTAAAATATTTGAAATGTACTTTACAATGTTCAAAGCAGCTACATCACTCTTGTTTTATAATATGCCCTTTCAAGGTTCTTTAACACTATAATGGTAACAAGACACTTTTATGTCCTGTTAAGTGACCATTTTGCTTGAATTATTTGAAGAGTATGAAAATGAATTTCTAGGTGCTATATATCCACAAAGTTGCCTTATGAGCTGAAAAAAAGTTAGCATTTTTTTTGGAGTATCGATCTCACCATTAACCTTACTCGATCTTGCACAACATTTTTGAACCTAAACTGTGTGAAAAAACGGGTCCTGTTTTTTGTTTTTTTTCAATTTTTAGCAACTATACCACTCTAAACTTCATGTTTGTGAGCTTTAGATCGCTAGAGGTTAGGCCTTCATAGTTCTCAACATGTTTTGATGCTTGTAGAGAGAGCTAAGTGTTAAAATTGAAAGTTATGACCAATTTACAAGAATTGCATAATCCTGTTTTTTGGCCAAAATTACCACTTTTATGATTTTTTGGGGCTTTCTTGATATCCAAATTCAATTTTGATTATGTAAGTGTAATGTATAACATAAAGCCAATCTTCCTTGAGTTTTGGGGGACCTAATATGCTATATAGCATAGTATATGATGATGGTTGAGTTTTTTGATTGCTGAAGAATACGATACATTTTAGAGTAGCAAGTATAACTTTCTCAATATTGCTAGTTTCTTAGGCCAATTGTGTGTATTTTGTAGGTAGTAACCATATCTAATCATAGAGTACAAACTTGACTAGATATTGAGTAGTTTCTATGGGTTTCTAGAGGTCATAATGCTAAACCCAGTTTTTTCATGTTTGCTGTATTTAACACTTTATCATTGCCCCCAAGGTTCCAATCGTAAGAGATCCGTTATCCTTTTGACATGCTCCATGGCTCCTTTTGAATCCAAAGGCCCAAAGGGAACTAAGAAAACATGTATATAGTATCTATATTGAGCGTGACTATAGAAACTTTAATGATAGGTCCGAAGAATGGCAAAAATGCAACTTTTTTGTACCTATTTTTTTTGCCCAAAAACAAATTAGTGAGGTAAAAGCAACCCTATGTTTTGGTCACTAACCCATTGAAGTTAACGGGGCATTTTATCTTATGTCCTATAAAAATCTCCACTCTTATTTATATGCAATCAATCGTAAGAAACTGTTGTTTTGGGCAAAATGCACTGGTCCATCAACTTTGGAGACTTGTAGTGACCAAGGGATGAGAAAAATTACAAGTTTCTCATTTTTTCCATATGTAGTAGTTACTGAACTATAAGCTCATGAAAGGATTTTTCAAAAGGAGTGGATCTACTATGGTTTTGGAATTTTTTCCTAAAACCCTGAAAGGACACTTTTATGTCCTGTTAGGTTATCATTCTAGTGTTAACAACCCTATATATATATATATATATATATATATATATATATACAATTGAGCTACTATAAATGCTTTGATAGAGTAACTTAAGCATTGTTGACCTCTCGTTTCATATGCTTGCACTTGTTTCGATAGAGTAGCTTAAATATTGTTGGCCTCCCTAAAATGATTGGATACGCATTCTCACCGGCTTGCATCACGTAGAAATCAACCAAGCACTCAATCCAAAAAACTTTTATCTTCACATCTTCAACTATTCCAAGACACCTTGCCTTTTTGTGGTTGGCCATCCTCATACGGATCGAAGCATTCACTGACATCTTAACGCCTACTTCTTTCATGATAGCCTCGGTCATGACACACACCTGGGCACCACCATCCACATATGCTTGCACTTCCGTCTTGTTTCCCAGCATAGCTTCAACTATTGGCACCATATCCACTGGGTGACCAACCCTCAAAGATGACACCATGCTTTGACGCTTTTCCTTCTTGGAAGGAAGCCGCGTACTCACGCACTTGGTCCACTGCCTCCTCAATTTAGCGTTCAAAGCCACCAATTGACCAAAAGATATATTTGCCTTTTGATTTCGTATGTCTTCGACAATATCATACTCTTCAACACCTTGGCCAAGGAGGTAGTTCTTTGGACCAATTTTCCTTCTTCGCCGCCTCTTGTTACTTTCTGGTTTGTCTTCTACCTTAGCCTTTCCTTTCCTTGCTCTTGTTTCCCTCTCTTCTTCTGTCTCTTTCTCCCTATCATGCCTAGATCTCTTATTGGCAAAAACATCCATATCTTGATGTTGAAGGGTAATGATGTTAATAGCCCTATCTTCTCCATTTGCAGGCAACGGTTGGAGTTGTTGTTGCAACGGTAGTGCTTCTAGTGCCCGTTCTTGATGATTCTCTTCTATTCTTCCTCGGTCACATCCATATAAGGGGTATATCCCTCCTCTCTCTCTTGGTGGTTCAGGACAATCAGGGGCGTAGTGACCCTCTTTATCACAATTGTAGCATCTACCTTGTAGCCTTCGTCCCCTGCCAGGCTCCCAGCATTCACTCTCCCAAGTGCAAAATTGAAGAGAGAAAGCTCTCATTCACTCCGCAACGGGATTACCTAAACGATCTCCAAAATTCACCAAATTTCACACGTTTGATCCTCGATACCCAAATCCCATTTCCACATCCCCACATTCCATTTTTTAACACTTCTAGGGTGATTGCACGTATCACCGCAGATCAGGCTCCGCAAACAGACAGTTACCACATGTGTCAAACTTCTCGAGCGGGATTAGAGTACCCACACTTGTCACTTGCATTATTTACATTCTAGAAATCTCAAACACATTATCTAGAGCCAAAATAAGCCACCTAAAACCATATCCAAGGCCCCGATACCCTATACGGGCATGTACATGTGTCCGACTGCCGACACGCAAGCACGCATATTTACAATGTGCACACGTTGCACCTTTTTTTGAACTTGAAACCACTTTGTAAAGCTCCCAAATTCATGTATTTACATCTTTTTGTACATATGACCATGCATATAAACGCTACTTTGTAAACGCCAAAAGAGGTCTATTATCATTGCCCACCCTCTAGGTAGAGCATTTATGCTCAACCAAGAGACTATTTGCATCTGGAACCACGTCCCTTGCAAAATATTTCTTCAGTCTATAACCATTTGTTCTGTAGCTCAAACGTTCACCAGACAATTTTTCCAACTCATAGGTGCCATTAGAAAATACATGCTTCACTCTGTATGGACCTAACCATTTGTCCCTCTTATTAATTTCTCCATCCTTGTCTCTGCTTGTTGAAGATAATAATCACTGGCTTTCTCTCTATTCATTCGCAGCAACTCTAGAGAAAGAATTCTTTCTTGCAGCTTGTCATTATGCTCACCTTGCATTCTACACAAAAACTTCAAGGCATCCAACTGCACTTGTATGGGCATAAGAGCTTCTTTTCCATAAACAAGTTCATATGGTGTAAACTGTGTTGACACTCTATACGCAGTTCTATAAGCCCACAAACACTTTTCCAAGTCCAAGTCCCACTCTTTAGGATGCTCTCTAGCATACTTTGATAGCATCTTCACAATTTGACCATTGCAGTTCTCAACCAACCCATTGCATTGTGGGTAGTAAGGAGAAGAATGCCTATGCTGAATTTTCAATTTCTCCCTGAGAGCAGCAACAAGTTTTCCCCTAAATCCTGGTCCACGATCAGAAATAATAACCATAGGAGCTCCAAACCTACAACACACCTGTTCATATAAAAAAGAGGCCACTCTTCCTGCTGTTACATCTTTTACTGCTCTTGCCTCCACCCATTTTATCAAATAGTCCACAGCAACAAGGAGATACCTTTTACCATTGTTGGTCCTTGGCATTGGACCTACAGCATCTACTCCCCATTTTGCAAATGCATCAAAAGACATTATAGCTTTCTGAGGCTCAGCCAAAAGCTTCCGATTTGTAAACACTTGGCATTCATGGCATGACTTGCACCAAAAATAAGCATCTCTCATCATAGAGGGACAACAGTAACTTGCTCTCAAAACACGAAAGACAACATGATCCTTGCCTTGACGTCCTGCTTTTTCATGGCAGTGCTCCAAAATCAAGCCTATCTCTTCTTTGTATGGCACTTTTCTCAAAATGCTCTCCTTGCCATAAAGCATGAGATCCTCACCTACCAATGTGTAGTTTCTTGATTTTGCAACTATTCTCTTATGCCGAACCTTTGACATGCCGTTTGGACATTCCCCTTTACTAAGAAATACTTCTACATCTTGCAATGATTCCCTTCCTGCATACAAGGCTTCCTTGACCTTTAAAGGAGCTACCAAGGCATCCAACTTGTCCCTAGCCAACTCATCAGCTTCTTTATTCTGCTCACGAGGAACATGCTTAAACTGTATCTTCTCAAACTCATGCAAAAGCTTCTTGATGCCATAGAACCACTTCTTCAAATTGTCTTTCTTAACATTCCACAAACCAAGCAACTGATTCATGACTAGCAATGCATCCCCTTTTGCAATGATCCTCTTCATTCCAAACTCAACACACTGCTTCAACCCAAGGAAAAGCGTGAGATACTCGGCCTCATTGTTACTTTCAGCTTCATCAAGATCGTAAGCTCTAGAAAAGATCACATCGCCTTTTGGGTTCGTAATGACTACCTCAGCACTTCCCTTTTGAAGAACTTTCTTGTATGCACCATCAAACATCATTGTATACACATCTATAATATCTACTTCCTCTTCATGATCATCATTGTCAACCCTTGGGTAAGATGGAAGCCCCCCCCCTTATATACCACTATGTCTGCCAAGTGAGCTTTAACAGAATGATCCACTTTAAACTCAAACTCATACTCTTGAAGCTCCAAAGTCCACTTTAATATGCGCTTGCTAGGCTTCAAATGTTGTACTACATCCAGCAAAAGATTCGATGTGGTGAGCACATACTAGAACTTTTGGGGCAAAAAATAGGTTTTAAACCTTCGACAAGCAAGAACCAAGGTGAATACCCACTGTTCCATTTCCCTGTAGGAGAACTCGCTTACATTCTTCATCTTGCTCTCAAAATAAACTGGCTTCAAGTTCATTCCTTGCTTTTGTAAGAGAACCGACCCAAAAGCTACTGACCCCACACTAATAGATACATAGAAAATCGACTGCAAGTCAGGAGGACTCACTTTTGGTAAAGCACACAATACCTCCTTGATGCCATCAAAAGCCTGTTGCATGTCTTCATTCCATTCAAACCCTTGAACTCTTTGACTCAATTTCTGGAGAGGATACACATACTGACATAGCATCCAGAAAAAACGTGACAAGTACCTGAGCTTATGCACAAATGATGCCAAATCCTTTGTGTTGCTGGGCGGATCCATAAGCAATAAAGCCTTAACTTTCTTTGGGTCAACTTCTATTCCATTTTGGGAAACCACATGTCCTAGAAAATGGACTCTGGCATGAGCAAACTTACACTTCTTTGGGTTGAGTTGCCCACCCTCTTGTTGAAGCCTTTCAAAACTCAACCTCAGCTTCTCCAAATGTGTGACCCTTGAGCTATAACACCCAATGTCATCCATGAAAACATGAATGAACTTACCCAAGTAGGGACCAAACACTCTATTCATCCATCCTTGGAAGGTAGCATCCATTCTTGGGCACAATGAAAACTAGAGAGACCCATTCGGACTCCTCCACTCGATCGAAAGATGAAATCTGCTTCCAAAAGCTACGTCACCTCTTCATGAAGTGCGTTCTCATGAATGACCCCCAACTTCCTAAGCTTTTGAACCTTTGGCTTGGCACCTTCTTTTAGATTGATTGTATGCTCGACTCCTTTCGCTCCTTGCAACTCTGTATATTTAGTGGGGCGAATAGCTTTGGAAACTCTGTAAACATGTCTTCATACTCCTTTTTTTCTTTTCTTGTCAATTCCTCTCCTAGCATGCTCCTTACATTCACTTTGGCAGGCTCTACAATTGATTTTGGACTATCCTTCTCCTCCTTTACCTTCACATCATGCATCGATGCTTCCTTTTTAACACTTATCCCAAAAAGATCAGGACTTAATTGCATCAAGCCTTCGTCTACACTTTCCTATGATGATGTAGATGAAGCATCACTATCGTATGATGTGGTTTCCGTCGAATCCGTATCTTGCATCTCCACTAGGGCCTGTGTACGGCTCTCGTGTGTCTTCATGTTGTAGACAATGGTCGTTCCTTTCTCTTTGTCGGGGATGGTGATCAAGACCGTGCCCCAATCCTGCTTAGCACCAAGGGTTATAAGCCATGGCCTCCCTAAAATGATTGGATACGCATTCTCACCTGCTTGCATCACGTAGCAATCGACCAAGCACTTAATCCCCAAGACTTTTATCTTCACATCTTCAGCTATTCCAAGACACCTTGCCTTTTTGTGGTTGGCCATCCTCATCCGGATCGAAGCATTCACTGACATCTTAACGCCTAATTCTTTCATGATAGCCTCGGCCATGACACACACCTGGGCACCACCATCCACATATGCTTGCACTTACGTCTTCTTTCCCAGCATAGCTTCAACTATTGGAACCATATCCACTAGGTGACCAACCCTTAAAGATGACACCATGCTTTGACCCTTTTCCTTCTTGGAAGGAAGCCGCGTACTCACGCACTTGGTCCACTGCCTCCTCAACTTAGCGTTGAAAGCCACCAATTGACCAAAATATATATTTGCCTTTTGATTTCGTATGTCTTCGACAATATCATAGTCTTCAACACCTTGGCCAAGGAGGTAGTCCTTTGGACCAATTTTCCTTCTTCGCCGCCTCTTGCTACTTTCTGGTTTGTCTTCTACCTTAGCCTTTCCTTTCCTTGCTCTTATTTCCCTCTCTTCTTCTTTCTCTTTCTCCCTATCATGCCTAGATCTCTTATTGGCTAAAACATCCACATCTTGATGCTCAAGGGTAATGATGCTAATAGCCCTACCTTCTCCATTTGCTGGCAACGGTTGTAGTTGTTGTTGCGGCGGCGGTGCTTCTAGTGCCCGTTCTTGATGATTCTCTTCTATTCTTCCTCGACCACGTCCATATAAGGGGTATATCCCTCCTCTCTCTTGGTGGTTCAGGACAATCAGGGGCGTAGTAACCCTCTTCATCACAATTGTAGCATCTACCTTGTAGCCTTCGTCCCCTGCGTGTTGGCCGCTCCTCTCAACCTGGTTTCAGCCTAGTTGGTTGTCTTCATTCCATATCGAGTATCAGGGTGGATAGTCAATGATTGAGTCATCGTTTGTCTTCAGTCATGGGCGACTGACTGTAAGTGGTTGGGGGACATCACCTCACTCTTATTGTTGCTATTTTTTAATATGCATGGCGGAAGAAGTTTCGGGCTATATGTTGCAATTTCCTTGATCCATATCCTTTCTACTACTTTCTAGATAGGTACTCTTTAGTGACACCTAAAACAGGAGATGACTCTTATTGTACCTATGGACTATGGCATGGAAGGTTGCACTACATAGATAGTAAGTAGAGGGGAGCACCTAATCAGGACAAGGGCCTCAAAAGTATCATGATCATATGTCTTTCATAGTCAGTTGACAATAGAGTGCATTTATACAATGTCTCTTGTCATTCATTGATACAACCATGTCGACCTTTATGATAGCTATATATGATCATTCTACGTCCAGATGGAGAGTTTGTAATCAATTTTGAGTGGAAAGGAAGCGAGATTCAATTTTCAAATTGACTTCGAAGACCAAGATCTCCCAGCAAGCTATTATAAATGCTTCTTGTAACGGAATATGGCTAATAGCATCGATTGTAGTGGAATATAAGTAACAATAGTGAGCATTCCCTTAAGAGGATTCTTAGTGAATAGACATAGAGTACTCAATCGAAGGTTTCAAAATAAAAATCATAACTTGCTAGCTTGGCATGAACAATACTTCCAAGAGAGAGAGAGAGAGAGAGAGAGAGGGGGGGGGGGGGGGGGGGGGAGAGAGATAGATATTTAGAGAAATTGACAACAATCGAGGACCGGATTTACTTGGAGCCACTCCTCCCTCCAAACAGATTTTGTATTATAGATTCTCCCTTGAAGAGAGACTTGGTACAATACATGCCTTGCTCCTAGTTGACACCTTAATGGTGCCATGAAGATGGTAAGCTTCATGCACCAGTATTATGTCTGTAACTAACTTGCAAAAACATTAACTTGTCCCTGGACTCAATCCCAAGACCTCAAACACCTTCAAAGGTGGAGAGAGCTAGCAAGGAGTGAGGGAAGGGAAGAGGAAGATGATGTAGCATACAAGAAAGGAGTGCTTTTCTAACCATAGATTACTCTTGAAGCCTAGCTTAGCATAGTAGTATAGATGGTAGAGAAGATGAGCATGCCATTGAGTCTTGACTCCTAGTTGGATTTGCATACCATAGCCAAGTGGGGTTGGTGTAGGATCTCTACTTCTCAAGCTTGGAGAAGGAGATGTACTTATTGCTCAACACATGAGCGAGTGTGTTTGTGTACGCGCGAATGTGAAAAAAGGAGGGCTCTCCCTTGCCTTCGTCGACATCTCTCTCTCGACTCTAGCTTGCTCCTAATTGGTGTATGGCAACCCTGGCCAATCACAAGCTATGGTCATATCAAGCAGTATGGGTAGCATTTGGCAAGTTTCCTTCTTTCCCCCTCCTATGTAGGAGTCATGTTTGACCTGAACACCACAAGAAATTTGGTCATCGAGCACCTCAAGCACGTCCTCAATCATGACTCACGATGATAGACTGCTTTTGGCGTGTAGAAAGTAGCGTTTATATGCATGGTCATATGTACAAAAAGATGTAAATACATGAATTTTGGAGCTTTTCAAACTGGTTTCAAGTTCTAAAAAAGGTGCAACGTGTGCACATTTTAAATATGCGTGCTTGCGTGTCGGCAGTCAGACACATGTACATGCCCGTATAGGGTATCGGGGTCTTGGATATGGTTTTAGGTGGCTTATTTTGGCTCTAGATAATGTGTTTGAGCTTTCTAGAATGTAAGTAATGCAAGTGACAATTGTGGGTACTCTTATCCCGCTCGAGAAGTTTGACACATGCGGTAACTGTCATTTGCTGAGCCTGATCTGCGGTGATATGTGCATCGCCCTAGAAGTGGTCAAAAATGGAATTTTGGGATGTGGAAATGTGTTCTCAGTATGGAGGATCAGGCGTGCAAAATTTGGTGAATTTTGGAGTTTGTTTGGGGTTTTTCCTGTGAAAAATGCCCGTCAGGGGTCAAAACTGGCCAAAACTGGGCCAAAAAGGTGTGAAATGGCTTCAATTGCCACATCACTCACGGTGCCGTGAGTGTTGATGCTGAGGGAGATCTTTTGAAGTAAAATATCAACACTTGCACCCCTATGTGTATGGGAGTAAGCAGGGTTCCTACAGGTGGTCTAGTGCAATCCCGTTGCGTTCGCGTCCTGTTTTCGAGTGTGTGGAGGAGTGAATGAGAGCTTTCTCTCTTCAATTTTTCACTTGGGAGAGTAAATGGGAGTTCTGAGGTTTCCATGGATGTGTGTGTGCAAGGAATTGAGGGAAGAAGGTGCGGCTTTCTGCAAGACTATGTGACCCTATATCAGTGCCATTAGGGTTGGCGCTACTCCAAAGAGTCCAACAGAGTGGAGTTTGGTGAAGCTTTTGAAATGGTTTGAGAGTTTCCTTTTGTGGCTGGAGTTTTTGGTTTTCTGATGGGTTTTCTTGTATATGTTGGTCATCAATCAAGCGTGATTTCAAGTGTTGATCACCTCGACTCACCTTGTAGTGTCTTCGTGCAGGCAAGGGCTTGTAGGTCGAGGCGTTTGGAGTTTGAATTGATCTTGTGGGTAGAGTTTTTAGTGAGGTTTTGAGTGGTAGTGAGTGAGGTGAGGAATTTAAGTAAATACCTTCTGTTGTGTTGAGTTGTCTAGGTGTGTGAGTGTGCGCACGGCGTCTTTTGCTCCATCATCCTTTGGCGATCCCGCTGGGGAGCGGAAATTTTCCGGTTGTGGACCCAGGTGAATCGGTTTTGCTATGAAGTTCGAGCTTCATTGAAGAAAAGTGGTGGTTTGGTTGAGGTGCAAGACTTCAAATTTTGTGGAATTACTCACGCAAGGGAGAAGGGACTTTAAAGGGATGGCGTATAGTCAGCCACTGTTTACAGGGAAGGAGGATGTGAAGGACTTGATTGCGGACTTCGAGTGGCATACCCTTGGTATGCACATTGTGAATGACGAAGCCAAGCTTCATGTATTTCCTCTTGCGCTCAAAGGAGAACCTCGAGAGTGGTTTGAAGGTTTAGAGGAGGAAAAAAAGCAAACATGGGAGCAGGTGAAGTTGGCAATTTTTGACAGGTTTGGAAAGAAACTAACCGCAACAGAAGCGACGAAAAAATTGAGAGGTTTGCAGCAAGATGTTCATGCTAGCTTTAAAGAGGTTTTGCACACTTCAAAGGACTTTGGGTTCAATTAGAGGCAACATCCCAAGTACCTCCAGGGGATTTCTTTGAAGTGCGTCAGTTTATGGATTGTATCCATCCAAGTGTAAGGGAGAAGGTCGATCAAGAGGAGCCTGCTACATTTGAAAGAGCTATGGAAATTGCCGAGGCCAAGAGCAAGAAGATCAAGAGAAGGTGGGAGCAAGGCCTGACACATACTGAGCCAGTTGTGGTACAACCAATGGTCCCTCTGACAACGGATGATAGAGTGGAGCGAGTGGTTCAAGGTCCAGATCCTGTTACGGCCCGGGTTTTGCATGATCTTGCTGGTTAGTTGCAAGAATTAAGAATTAACATAATGAATAGGAACCAAAGAGAGCAGCGGCCAGCTTGGAGAGGCAGGGGACGAAGGCTACAAGGTAGATTCTACAATTGTGATGAAGAGGGTCACTACGCCCTTGATTGTCGTGAACCACCAAGAGAGAGAGAGGAGGGATATGCCCCTTATATGGACGTGTTCAAGGAAGAAAATAGAAGAGAATCATCAATAACAACTGCAACCATTGCTTGCAAATGGAGAAGGTAGGGCTATTAACATCATTACCGTTGAGCATCAAGATGTGGATGTTTTGGCCAATAAGAGATCTAGGCTTGATAGGGAGAAAGAGATAGAAGAAGAGAGGGAAACAAGAGCAAGGAAAGGAAAGGCTAAGGTAGAAGACAAACCAGAAAGTAGCAAGAGGCGGCAAAGTAGTAAAATTGGTCCATAGGGCTACCTCCTTGGCGAAGGTGTTGAAGAGTATGATATTGTCGAAGACATACGAAATCAAAAGGCAAATATATCTTTTCGTCAATTGGTGGCTTTGAACGTTAAATTGAGGAGGCAATGGACCAAGTGTGTGAGTATGCGGCTTCCTTCCAAGAAGGAAAAGCATCAAAGCATGGTGTCATCTTTGAGGGTTGGTCACCCAGTGGATATGGTGCCAATAGTTGAAGCTATGCTGGGAAAGAAGACGGAAGTGCAAGCATATGTGGATGGTGCTGGGCAGGTGTGTGTCATGACCGAGGCTATCATGAAAGAAGCAGGCGTTAAGATGTCAGTGAATGCTTCGATCCGTATGAGGATGGCCAACCACAAAAAGGCAAGCTGTCTTGGAATAGCTGAAGAGGTGAAGATAAAAGTCTTGGGGATTGAGTGCTTGGTTGATTGCTACGTGATGCAAGCCGGTGAGAATGCGTATCCAATCATTTTAGGGAGGCCAACAATGCTTAAGCTACTCTATCGAAAGGAGTGCAAGCATATGAAACGAGAGGTCAACAATGCTTAAGCTACTCTTTGAAACCATTTATAGTAGCTCAATGGTGTGTGTGTGTGTGTATATATATATATATATATATATATAGAGAGAGAGAGAGAGAGAGAGAGAGAGAGAGAGAGAGAGAGAGGTTGTTAAAGAACCTTGAAAGAGCATATTATAAAACAAGAGTGATGTAGCTCCTTTGAACATTGTAAATGTATATTTGAAATATTTTAATATAACGGTGGGTGTATATATATCTATGGGTTTTTCCTTTGAGCCCCTAAGGGATTGACCTTCATTTGAGTAGGGGTGTTGAGCTATATATAGTATCTCTACATATAGCACCTTGGTCCCCTCTGTATAAACTTATCTCGTGTGATCAATTAGGGATATTCAATGTTCAACTCTTTGCCTCCCCGCGGACTCGCTTGGACCCTCTTCATCGAAAAGGGCAGATGCTTGTTGTGAACGTTCCATGGACACAATCTTCTTAGCACTTGTCCTTGTCTTCGGGATGCTTTTATCTTCCACATCCATGCTAGGTGTCATTGTCTCGTTCATACTCGAAAGGGATTTTGTCTCACTATCCTTCCCCTTTGGATTTGGTTTGGGACCAGATGAGCACACTTGCGTAATGGGGTCCTCATGGAACGACACTATCAGCTCCTTTAAAGGAAAGAGAACTAGCACAACTAGGGTAGAGCACTATCAGATCTAGAGTTCTACCCACCACAAGAATAGAGAAATCTACCGTTCATAGAGTGATTGCAAGCAAGCTCAACAGAAACCTTTTTTAAATGGCACTACTTGACTCTCTCCCAGAAGTTGAAACATTCTCCACTCCAAAAAATAATGAGCCCATCACCTTACAGTTGTTTTACACATGTGGTCACACTTTAAAAATTTCTTCATTTGGCTTCAATATTAAAAAGTATAACGTTTTGCAACCACTGGATTCCCTCCAAAAGTCCAAATATTTGCAACTGCATCTAGCTCTTAGTGAAACATTTAAAAATTAAGATTGATCTCACTCATTGAAAATGTTCCAAAATAACAAGGGATTTTTTTTTAAAAGACATAGTGTTCAAACACCTCAATGCATCACCAGGGGTGCACTACAAGAGGTTGTGTGCACTTGTAACGTTGTTAGCAACGGAAATACATTGGGTTTTTATACTCCCGTGCGTCGCTAAAACCGTCGCTAACAGCATCGATACGAGAACGTCGCTATAACCATCGCTATATAGCGACGCCTATAGTGACGATCATAGCAACGTTTACATGCCACCTATAGTGACATTTATAGCGACGATGTAGAGCCTTATATAGCAATGCTCATTGCGACACCTGAGAGATTTTTTTTTTTGTGAAATGTCCTACCCCCATCAACCATATTGAATGTTTCAATAATTGAGTAAACCTAAATGAATCCAAGATAAGCCCAGATTCACCTTTGAAAGAAAGTGCAAGCTTAGATACCCCTTAGATATAGACCCAAGGTAGTCACCCACAAGACAATATAACCATTAAGTCCATCATCCATAGTATTGTTTGCATAATAAAGATACAAAACTTACAAAACTAAATTGATGAAAGTAAATTAATGACAATTGTACACATAATTGGCAAAATCACTTGATTGTTAAACTTTGCAAATGTAATAGTTACAACACCATTGTCATTATTGAAAAAATATACATGGTTTTCTAATAGTTACAAAAAGGCGTATAAACATCATCTCATGATACATGTGCTATGACAAAAGGCAAGTAGTGCTATCTAGCTACGGCTAGACAGACATCGTCTAATAAGACGTCTCATCGCGTCCATACGTATCTGTCGGATTCTGGAAAAAAAGACAATAAGACAGCTTTATGTAAGTATAAATATATAATTATAAAACAATACAACAAATAGAAAAGAGTAGACCCTAATACTAACCATACTGCCGCGAGAACTCAAAATGTCCATCAGGGTGTTTAAGCCCTTACTGCCTGTGTACTCACGCTCGTACGGTGTGGCGTCACGTCCTATCATCGACCACTGTCAATACATACAAAGAATCCATTATGTTAAAATTTAAAAACGCCTAAACCCTAAACTATCAAACCTAAAGAGCAATGCAAAAACACTTATAAAATCGGCCTTGAATGATACCCACCCGTCTCTCCCACGAGTTGAAACATTCTCCACTCCAGAAAATAATGAGCCCATCACGTTAAAGTTGTTTTACACATATGGTCACACTTTAAAAATTTCTTCATTTGGATTCAATATTAAAAAGTATAACGTTGTGCAACCACTCGATTCCCTCAAAAATTCCAAAGGCTATGTGGCTAAGTCCCAGTCAGGGTGGAATAAAAAAGGGTCCTTTTTGTTACCACAAATCTTGCTTTTAGCTTTGTCCAAATATTTGCAACTGGATCTGGCTCTTAGTGAAAAATTTAAAAATTAAGATTGATCTCATTGATTGAAAATGTGCCAAAATAACACGGAATATTTTTTCAAAAGGCATAATGTTCAGACACCTCAGTGCATCACTAGGGGTGGACATATTAGACATGCAAACATTTGACCTCAATCTAGCTTGATTATTGAATAAATATTCTTTGTGTCCTATATCTTGAAAATGGACAAACGCAATTGGAAAGAATTTTTAAAGCCCATTAAACGATCAAAATAATATTTGTCTCGTCTATCTTAAACATGACCGAATGCAATTGGTCCACAATTGAAAATAATTTCTAAAACCCATCAAACCATTCCTATCAAGAAACAACACAAACAACACAACTCCATGGTAGTGGGGGAAATGGAAATGGGTGGTGAGAACCAAGGTGGAATTGGAATCCTACACCTAATGCTATACATAAAAGCCTTCTGTGCAAACCAGGAGGTATCCTTTACACATCATGGGTCGCATTGGGCAGCCATGGCTTGAGATATGCTTGACAAAGTAGAGCTTACTTTACAAGAAGGCCCATGGAAGGAGTCTATCGTGCATGGAAAAATGGTTGCTTCAAGGTGGAATTCTTTAAAAGTTGGAGATCGATAAAGTGGGTGAGATATTGATAAAGTGGCGACAATGTGGCATCATCATTAGCGGGGGAGACCTTGAGATACGTCAAGTGCTCCATCTTTCATTGGTCTCCTTAGCTGTCCAACCTAGGAACATGTTAGGTTTTGGATAAATGTTTCCACAAATATGAATAACGAAGGAATCTCAAAGGTGGCATGTTTATGGGACAACGACAACTTTTGTTGGAAGGATGTGGACCAATGGGTGGTGCAACATAATTTGAATCTAAATGAAAGGCTATTGTATTGAAAGCAAGGTTTGTTCGTACGAAAAAAGGACGAATCCTTTCCCCCTTATTGGTACCAATGAAATAGTGGGGACCTTGTAGTTTGTGTCAAAACTTGTCCAAATTTGTAATTTGAGGTTCTTCTTTCAAAGATGTATGCAATAATATATAATATTGTAATATTTTCTTTTGGGACTTTGAAAAAATGCATTCCAAAGATTTTTCAAAGGTATAATATCAAAGACACCCAATTTTGTATGATATCAAGGTATGATATCAAGGACACCCAATTTTGTTCCACTAAACCCTATTTTCAGCCATTGAGCAATAGTGTCTCAGAAGTAATGTTCAATTCCCAATACCTTTCGTTGGGATGAAGCTCAACCGGAAAGCTTGGCATTGGTCAAGGACATAACTTTTGCACTACCAAAAACACTAGGAACTTATAAGAAGCTTATTTGCAAAGCAGATTGGATCACTCCCCTCATGAAATTCTGTAGAGTGAATTGATCGAAAAAGAAGTGGGTACAGTGTCTAAAGAACATTTTCATAAGTAGAAAATAATAAGATTAATCCTTTCCCAAGGTATTCACCACGTTACCTTATGGTATCATGTGAGTGTACAATAAGGGGGTTTTCAAACAAAAGAATGCAAATTTTACAAAGGGATAAAACAATGCAGTTTATGTGCATGAAAGTGACATCTCTGTATTACTACAAGAGAGTTCCCCCTCATCACTATATCACACGGGCATGGTAAAATGGGATCAATGGTGGAGGAGGAAAAGGCAGGGCGCGTCAATCATGGACCGTCAGATCTGAGGTTGCCCCGAATTTACCAATGTGTCCGAATTTACAAATTTTCCCCGAATTTACTAATCAACCTAGATTTACAATATGACATACTCGAATCTCCTATATTTCAATGTACGCATGAAGGTGTAGTGGTTCGTGCACATGGATCGTGGTGGGGAGGTCGGAGGTTCAAGACATGGGGTGCGGATCGACCCGAATTTACAAGCCTACCCGAATTTACTTTTCTCCCCGAATTTACCAAATGCGCATCTGACGGCCCAGATCATCGCGGTCGTCGATCCCATTTGAGATGCCCGGGCGAGATAGTGTGGAGAGTCCCCCATGAATGCTTTGAGATAAACGCCCTATTGGACAATGTAGCTTAAACTTGCTTAGATGCTC
Source organism: Adiantum capillus-veneris (assembly GCF_014529385.1). Taxonomy (NCBI): domain Eukaryota; kingdom Viridiplantae; phylum Streptophyta; class Polypodiopsida; order Polypodiales; family Pteridaceae; genus Adiantum; species Adiantum capillus-veneris. The sequence goes on from NC_140945.1 coordinate 78,940,864, forward strand.
TTCCGTGTCAAGTGTATGTAAGAAGGCTGGTGCGTAGACCAATGCTCAATAAAAATCATTGTGTAAGTAAGCAGGCTGGTGCCTAGACCAATGCTCAATAAAAATCATTTTAGCAACCCAAGCGTGTATTTTGTATGGATGTTGAGTAAATGCCGATTTTTACGGTAGAATTGTCTAAATTTTGTTGTATTTCTCTAGGCCAAGGCAGGTTCGCAATTTTTTGTACTAGGCCCAGTGCGACAAAACGGGAAGAGTGCCCTTAATTTTGTCCGCAAAACGGGAATGGCTTCAAATTTTTTTCGCAAAACGGGATTAGGTGCCCTTAATTTGTTGGGTTAGGGAAAATGCTTTTGTGAAGCTGTGTAGCACACTTTTCTTTCCATTACTTTATGTCAAGTGGGGGTATTGCAGTACAATCACGCGGAAAAATGCCACGTTGTGATGCTACAGGAATCGATCACGTACATTGACTGTAGTTGCAAGCACCGTGCAAGGGCTGCCCCAAGCCCGGGCCCTTAAAATGCCTGCTGCGGCCTTCCCTTTTCATTTTAAGAAAACGTCGCCGTCCAGCTCCTCCTTCTACTTCGAAGTAGCGCAAGCTTGCAAGCAGCAGCATGGCGGTATTATCGTATAATCTAGCTAGGCAGGGTTGTGTGTCTGTGTGTGTGTACTTTCATTCGCCCCACGCATCTTGGGCTTCTTTGGGCGTGCGAGCTCTGGTGCCATAGACCAGTTGGGCTTCTACCTCTCTAACGAAACCCACGCCTAGCTTATAGGCTTCCCTCAAGCACACAACAATAATATATAATAATGAGACCTTGGTCGAGTTGTGGGTCGTACAACTCTTGATTAAAGAAGTGCTTCTGGTCATGTCACCAGAGTCTAGCCCTGTAGATGCCTTTCTTTCTTGTTTGTTGCAAATTTTCATGTCCTAGCCCTGTAGATGACTCTATAAGTTCATGCATCCGTTACCTTTATCTTTTAAGTATGCGTTTCAGCTTAATACCGTTCCGTTTTCAATTTCAAAAATGTCGGTTGAGGGCAAGGGAAAAAGGACAGATTTCTCCCCAAAATAAAGAAAATTATTGTAAATCCTAAAAAAGTAACCTAATTTTGTAAAATTTGCTCTTGGAAAATATAAGGAAACGAATTTTGTATGTTTGGAAAAATGATTTTTTCCGAACATTGCTCAAAGGTGACTTTGATTCGGCATTCCAAGTTTCATTAGCCCTATCCTCATACCTGTTTGGGCATTGACTTTGCATCTAAGGGATGATCGAGGTCTTGAGGAAGCCTCTCTTTGTAACAACAGCCTAAAGTTCATTCTAGTGCCATGTCTTGGAAAGTAGTGCATGCCTTTCGTGAGGGATTCACTCTTTGTAAAAAGGGACTTGCCACTTGCAGGCAAAAAGTCTTAGAAAAACCTCTATCTACAATTAGTTTATTTTAATATACCTTGATTGGATAATCTTTATTCCTAAGGAAGTACTCATCAGATTATTCTCGATGACAATCTGATTTGTATGAAAAGGGTTTATGTTTTGTAATATCGAAAATTGAATTTGAAGTGGCATCAGATGAGAGTAACAAAAATTATGCGAGAAATGTTAACCTCTGATGGCTTCATCAAAATCTCTCTCTATATATATGTGAATGACATTTTTTATTTAAGGATATACCTAACAGAGAAGAACTGTTTCTCTCATTTCATCTCTATCCCTTCTCCTTCTCCTTCTCCCCTCCCGTTGAGTAAGACTTATCCCCCCCCCCCCCCAACATCCATCTCCTTATAATTCTAGAAGGGGAATTATCAGGGGTCCATCCGTAGCTTATAAGCTTATCTCCTGCTCATGGAGGCAGGCAAAGCGGTCTCCTTTGGTGCATGGCACTGGACAAATGTGTTTAGGCCTACCCCATCTCCCAATATCGTCCGCTTGTGTTGCATTCTAGGCCTAGAGATCAACCCTTCCCCTCTTCTTGTCAACTGCCTCTAAGGGCGCTTTTGAGGAGGTCAAGGGGTTTGTATCGGACAATGCTTGTATTATAGAACACAAGACCTTAATGGCATTGAGTATAGGTGCACAAAACGTCTTTAAAATGGTCTGGCCGCTTCCTAGGCACACCTCCTATGCCTTCTTTGATCTAGTGAAACCTGTAGTCCCAAAGAAAGACAGTGATATTGCCCAAGTTCTTTATTGGCGACCTCTATTTCTACAGCCAAGCACCATCTCTAACCTTTGTCCCTATGAACCTGGGTTTTGAGGGACCCCAACTCTAAAGCATATGCCCACAAACCAGTTTCTCGCTTTAGAATAGAGTTGGAAAATTAAAAGTGAGATCAAGTAAAGCTTCGTTTGCCTCCATAGGCTCGGTTCTTGTTTGCTTGAGATATCTATACAATATGTATGGCGGACGAAGTTTCAGGCTATATGTTGCAATTTCCTTGATCCATATTCTTTCCCCTAAGTATGGGCATCCTGAAGTGGTTTTATTATTGCCTATGTGCAATCACACATTGGTATAATGTGGGTCTTCCTGACTCTCATAGTGCAAGGTGACTTGTTCAATGCTATTATTGTTATGCCTACTCCAGTGGATTTTCAATATTGAGCCATTAACCAATGCACATTGAAGTTTTCACCATTAGAGTTATGGTCTATTGGACTTTTTACCTTTTCTGTCTCCACTCCTTGTAAGACTCAACCTCTCCACATGTAGGTGTAGAAGTGTCTCTCTCTCTCTCTCTCTCTCTCTCTCTCTCTCTCTCTCTCTCTCTCTCTCTCTCTCTCTCTCTCTCTCTCTCTCTCTCTCACACACACACACACACACAAAGCCAATGATAGTGACAACATGGCAAGGTGGAAAACAATGATAGTGCTTTCTAGATGGCAAGGTGGCAAACAATGATACTACTTTCTAGATAGGTACTCTTTAGTGACACCTAAAGTAGAAGATGACTCGTATTGTACCTATGGACTATGGAATGGCGAGGTTGCACTACATAGATAATAAGTAGAGGGGCGCACCTAATCAGGACCAAGGGCCTCAAAAGTATCATGATCGTATGTCTTTCATAGTCAGTTGACACAAGAGTGCATTTATACAATGTCTCTTGTCATTCATTGATACAACCACGTCGACCTTTATGATAGCTATGATCATTCTACGTCCAGATGGAGAGTTTGTAATCAATTTTGAGTGGACAGGAAGAGAGATTCAATCTTCAAATTGACTTCGAAGACCAATATCTCCCACCAGGCTATTATAAATGCTTCTTGTAACGGAATATGGCTAATAGCATCGATTGTAGCGGAATATAAGTAACAATAGTGAGCATTACCTTAAGTGGATTCTTAATAAACAGACATAGATTACTCAATCGAAGGTTTCAAAATAAACATCATAACTTGCTAGCTTGGCATGAACAATACTTCCGAGAGAGAGAGAGAGAGAGAGAGAGAGGGGGGGGGGGGGGGGGGGGGGGGGGGGACCGGATTTACTTGGAGCCACTCCTCCCTCCAAACAAATTTTGTGTTATAGATTCTCCCTTGAAGAGAGACTTGGTACAATACATGCTTTTCTCCTAGTTGAGACCTTAATGGTGCCATGAAGAGGTAAGATTCATGCACCAGTAGTATGCCCGTAACTAACTTGCAAAAACATTAACTTGTCCCTGGACTCAATCCCAAGACCTCAAACACCTTCAAAGGTGGAGAGAGCTAGCAAGGAGTGAGGGAAGGGAAGAGGAAGATGATGTAGCATACAAGAAAGGAGTACTTGTCTCACCATAGATTAATCTTGAAGCCTAGCTTAGCATAGTAATATAGATGGTAGAGAAGATGAGCATGCCATTGAGGCTTGACTCCTAGTTGGATTTGCATTCCATAGCAAAGTGGTGTTGGTGTAGTTTCTCTACTTCTCAATCTTGGAGGAGGAGATGTACTTAGTGCTCAACACATGAGAGAGTGTGTTTGTGTACGCGCAAATATGAAAAAAGGAGGGCTCTCCCTTGCTTTCGTCGACATCTCTCTCTCGACTCTAGCTTGCTCCTAATTGGTGTATGGCAACCCTGGCCAATCACAAGCTATGGTCATATCAAGCAGTATGGGTAGCATTTGGCAAGTTTCCTTCTTTCCCCCTTTTAGAAAGACATCTTAATTAATTTTTTTAAAGCATCTAAATTCTCATTGGACCTCCCTAAAGGCCATCCAATAGGATTCAAGCACACTATGAGGGAAATAGGGCTAGGGGCTTAACGTGTTTCCTTTAAGCATCTTGAGTCTTGGACTTGCCTTGAGTGTGTGTGTGTTCTCTCTCACGCCCTACTCTTAGGGATCATCCCCTCCTATGTAGGAGTCTTGTTTGAATTGCCTTGAGTGTGTGTGGGTTCTCTCTCACGCCCTTCTCTTAGGGCTCATCCTCTCCTATGTAGGAGTCCTCTTTGACTTGTGTGTGTGTGTGTGTGTGTTCTCTCTCACGCCCTACTCTTAGGGCTTATCCCCTTCTATGTAGGAGTCCTCTTTGACTTGAACACCACAAGCAATTTGGTCATCAAGCACCTCAAGCACGTCCTCAGTCATGACTCACGATGATAGACCGCTTTTGCGTGTACAAAGTAGCGTTTATATGCATGGTCATATGTACAAAAAGATGTAAATAAATGCATTTGGGAGCTTTGCAAAGTGGTTTCAAGTTCGAAAAAGGTGCAACGTGTGCACATTGTAAATATGCGTGCTTGCGTGTCGGTAGTCAGACACATGTACATGCCCGTATCGGGTATCGTGGCCTTGGATATGGTTTTAGGTGGCTTATTTTGGCTCTAGATAATGTGTTTGAGCTTTCTGGAATGTAAATAATGCAAGTGACAAGTGTCGGTACTCTCATCGCACTCAAGAAGTTTGACACATGCGGTAACTGTCTATTTGCGGCGCCTGATCTGCGGTGAGACGTGCATCGCCCTAGAAGTGGTCGAAAATGGAATGTGGGGATGTGGAAATGTGTTTGGGTATCGAGGATCAAGCGTGCAAAATTTGGTGAATTTTGGAGTCCGTTGGGATTTTTCCTGCGAAAAATGCCCGCCAGGGGTCAAAACTGGCCAAAATTGGGCCAAAAAAGGTCAAAAAAGGTGTGAAATGGCTTCAAATTGCCACATCACTCACGGTGCCGTGAGTGTTGAGGATGAGGGAGAAATTTGGAAGTACAATATCAACACTTGCACCCCTATGTGTATGGGAGGAAGCAGGGTTCCTACAGGTGGTCTAGTGCAGTCCTGTTGCGTTCACGTCCTGTTTTCAAGTGTGTGGAGGAGTGAATGAGAGCTTTCTTTCTTCAATTTTTCACTTGGGAGAGTCTATGTGAGTTCTAAGGTTTCCATGGATGTGTGTGTGCAAGGAATTGAGGGAAGAAGGTGCGTCTTTTTGCAAGACTATGTGACCCTGTATCGGTGTCATTAGGGTTGGCGCTACTCCAAAGAGTCCAACAGAGTGGAGTTTGGTGAAGCTTTTGCAATGGTTTGAGAGTGGGCTTTTGTGGCTGGAGTTTTTGGTTTTTTGATGGTTTTTCTTGTATATTTTGGTCACCATCAAGCGTGATTTCAAGTGTTGATCACCTCGACTCACCTTGTAGTGTCTGCGGCAGTTGTCTGCGGGCAAGCGAGGGCTTGTAGGTTGAGGAGTTTGGAGTTTGAATTGAGCTTGTGGGTAGAGTTTTTAGGGATCTTTTGAGTGGTAGTGAGTGAGGAATTCAAGTAAATTCCTTCTGTTGTGTTGAGTTGTCTCTGTGTGTGAGTGTGCGCACGGCGTCTTTTGCTCCATCATCCTTTGGCGATCCCGCTGGGGAGCGGAAATTTGCCGGTTGTGCACCCAGGTGAAGCGGTTTTGCTATGAATTTCGAGCTTCATTGAAGAAAAGTGGTGGTTTGGTTGAGGTGCAAGACTTCAAATTTTGTGGAATTACTCACGCAAGGGAAAATGGACTTCAACAGGATGGCGTATAGTCGGCCAGTGTTTACAGGGAAGGAGGATGGGAAGGACTGGATTGCGGACTTCGAGTGGCATATGCTTGGTATGCACATTGTGAATGACGAAGCCAATCTTCATGTATTTCTTCTTGCGCTCAAAGGAGAAGATCGGGAGTGGTTTGAAGGTTTAGAGGAAGAAAAAAAGCAAACATGGGAGCAGGTGAAGCTGGCAATTTTTGACAGGTTTGGAAAGAAACTAACCGCAACAGAAGCGACGACAAAATTGAGAGGTTTGCAGCAAGATGTTCATGCTAACTTGAAAGAGTTTTTTCAACACTTCAAAGGACTTTGGGTTCAATTAGAGGCGGCATCCCAAGTACCTTCAGGGGATTTCTTTAAAGTGCGTCAGTTTATGGATTGTCTCCATCCAAGTGTAAGGGAGAAGGTCGATCAACACGAGCCTGCTACATTTGAAAGAGTTGTGGAAATTACTGAGGCCACGAGCAAGAAGATCAAGAGAAGGTGGGAGCAAGGCCTGATACATACTGAGCCAGTTGTGGTGCAACCAATGGTCCCTGTGACAACGGATGATAGAGTGGAGCGAGTGGTTCATGGTCCAGATCCTATTTACGGCCTGGGTTTTTCATGATCTTGCTGTTCAGCTGCAAGAATTAATAATTAACATAATGAATAGGAACCAAAGAGTGTTAGACCAGCGGGTAGACAGACATGCGAATAATCTCCCAACTATCCTATATATAGGCTCCTGGCCCTCTTCCATATATAGACCCCTTTACTGCATGTGTGTCCGGCACATTACCCGGGCCGTACCTGTTTAGTCCTACCCTTGGCATGACATTAATACTCCCCCCTTGGAGAATCATTTTTGTCCTCGAAAACACAAGTGCTAGTATCTTCATAAGAACACTAATGTTTTCCATCGTGCCATACCTCATGGATCCAACTGTTCGTTGAATCGGAACCTGGTTCATTGGGAGGTTCAATGAAATCAATAGTAACATCTTGATTTTCTACATTGTTGTCCCTGTGCAACCGTCTTGGTTAAACGACTCATAATCAAAAGAGTGTGAAGGCTCCATTTAGAACTCACTTGAGAATGCTAAATGAGTTATCACAACTAAGAGGTGTTTGAATGTATACCCAGGTTTCAGACTTTCTAAAGGTACTGGAATGTGCAAGATAACCTCAACTCATCTTTCCATGAAAGTACTATGCTGACATACTCATCAGCAGCAACCAAGTCCTTGACTTGCAGTGGTTTCTTGCCAATAATCAACCCCATCCAAACTGATGATTAAGGTTGATAACTTGAGAATAACAGGCAGAGACTAGAACTAGCCGTAACATGTCTTTCATCATATGAAGCAAACTCCAAACCAGAAAGGTAACCAATCTAGTTGTTTCACTGCTTTCTAACGTATGCACTTTTCATATCCTTTAGTGCTAAATAGAATGCTTGTAAGCTGCCCATCCTACGAGGGATGAATAGCAACAGTAAGAGTGAGGTGCTGTCCCCCAACCACTTACAGACAGTCGCCCACGACTGAAGACAAACGATGACTCAATCATTGATTATCCAGCCAGATACTCGATATGGAATGGAGACAACCAACTAGGTTGAAACCAGGTTGAGAGGAGCGGCCAACATGCAGGGGACGAAGGATACAAGGTAGATGCTACAATTGTGATGAAGAGGGTTACTACGCCCCTGAGTGTCCTGAACCACCAAGAGAGAGGAGGGATATACCCCTTATATGGACGTGGTCGAGGAGGAATAGAAGAGAATCATCAAGAACGGGCACTAGAAGCACCGCCGCCGCAACAACAACTGCAACCGTTGCCTGCAAATGGAGAAGGTAGGGCTATTAGCATCATTACCCTTGAGCATCAAGATGTGGATGTTTTAGCCAATAAGAGATCTACGCATGATAGGGAGAAAGAGAAAGAAGAAGAGAGGGAAATAAGAGCAAGGAAAGGAAAGGCTAAGGTAGAAGACAAACCAGAAAGTAGCAAGAGGCGGCGAAGAAGGAAAATTGGTCCAAAGGACTACCTCCTTGGCCAAGGTGTTGAAGACTATGATATTGTCGAAGACATACGAAATCAAAAGGCAAATATATCTTTTGGTCAATTGGTGGCTTTGAACGCTAAATTGAGGAGGCTTCCTTCCAAGAAGGAAAAGCGTCAAAGCATGGTGTCATCTTTGAGGGTTGGTCACCTAGTGGATATGGTTCCAATAGTTGAAGCTATGCTGGGAAAGAAGACGTAAGTGCAAGCATATGTGGATGGTGGTGCCCAGGTGTGTGTCATGATCGAGGCTATCATGAAAGAAGTAGGCATTAAGATGTCAGTGAATGCTTCGATCCGGATGAGGATGGCCAACCACAAAAAGGCAAGGTGTCTTGGAATAGCTGAAGATGTGAAGATAAAAGTCTTGGGGATTGAGTGCTTGGTTGATTGCTACGTGATGCAAGCGGGTGAGAATGCGTATCCAGTCATTTTAGGGAGGCCATGGCTTATAACCCTTGGTGCTAAGCAGGATTGGGGCACGGTCTTGATCACCATCCCCGACAAAGAGAAAGGAAAGACCATTGTCTACAACATGAAGACACACGAGAGCCGTACACAGGCCCTAGTGGAGATGCAAGATACGGATTCGACGGAAACCACATCATACGATAGTGATGCTTCGTCTACATCATCAGAGGAAAGTGTAGACGAAGGCTTGATGCAATTAAGTCCTGATCTTTTTGGGATAAGTGTTAAAAATGAAGCATCGATGCATGATGTGAAGGTCAAGGAGGAGAAGGATAGTCCAAAAGCAATTGTAGAGCCTGCCAAAGTGAATGTAAGGAGCCTGCTAGGAGAGGAATTGACAAAAAAAGAAAAAAAGGAGTATGAAGACATGTTTACAGAGTTTCCAAAGCTATTCGCCCCACTGAATATACAGAGTTGCAAGGAGCGAAAGGAGTCGAGCATAGAATCAATCTAAAAGAAGGTGCCAAGCCAAAGGTTCAAAAGCTTAGGAAGTTGGGGGTCATTCATGAGAACGCACTTCATGAAGAGGTGACGAAGGAGATTTTAGAAGTTTCTAGAAGCATGGAGAAGATTCCAGAAGAATCTAGAAGGTTCTGGAAAGCTCTAGAAAGTTGAAGAAGGTTCTAGAAGAACTAGAAGGATCAAGAAATTTCTAGAACCTTGGAGAAGATTCCGAAAGAATCTAGAAGTTTTTGGAAAGCTGTAGAAAGTTGAAGAAGGATCCAGAAGGTTCTAGAAGCACTAGAAGGATCAAGAAGGTTCTAGAAGATTCTAACGTCCTCAAGAAGAACCTAGTAAGTCCTAACCTCCTCAAGTAACCTCCTCAAGCACTAGTATAAATAGGGGTCTTTGGCCACAAGCCCCTGAGTCTTGCCAACACCAATTGTGAGCCTCTTATGAGGAAATCCCTCTTCTAGTTCTTATGTTCAAGTCTTGTCCTGGCAATCAAGCCTTGTCTTGTACTCAAGTCATGTAATCCAAGTCTTCTATCTAGCTCTCTTAATAAAGTATTAAGTCTTGTAATCATTGTTAAGCTTATCATAAAATCCAAGTTCTTGTACATTGTGAGCGCCTCCTCTTGCTCTCTTGTAGCTCTATATGCGCTCATAACAGTTTGGCAAGACTACCATCTCTTAATCTTCTCAAGCCATCATGGAGCCGACAATGGAAGGTCTCATCAACACATTGCAAAGCATTCAAGCTCAATTACAAGAACTTCGCGAGAGTATCTCTCAACTTCAAGCAAGGCAACCCCTAATCTTGGGACGAGCGTTGCAAGATCTTCAACGTCAAATTCAAGAGCTTCAAGAGACAAGCACACATCAAGCACAAGGTGCAAGATCTAGCTATTCTCAACAACATAAGATGGAGCCGAAGGTCAGCATGCCGGAAAAATTTGATGGGACTAGATCAAAGTTTAGAGGTTTTCTCGAACAAGTGCATCTCTTCATTCGATGTCTCTCAAGTAGGCCTTATTGGGACCCTCCTCTCAGGTATGGCTCTCTCTTGGTTTTCTCCCTTACTTGAAAAAGAATCTCCTCTCCTTCATGACTTTGAAGCTTTTGTGTGGGAGTTCTCTGCAACCTTTGGGGATATTGATAGAGCAAGGGTTGCTGAAAGAAAACTTAGAAATCTCCGCCAAGGATCAAGACCTGCATTCGTCTATGCCTACAAATTTCAACAGCTCACTTGTGATCTGACTTGGCATGAGGAATATTTCATTAGCCAATTTCGGTGGGGATTAAAGGATGACATAAAAGATCTTTTATTGACTATGCCAAAGGCTCACACACTAAGCCAGTTCTTCTCTCAAGCAATAGAATGTGATAATCGACTATTTGAGAGGAGACAGGAGAGGTGTCTTGCGGCAACATTGTGACCCCAAACAGAAGTGACACATAATGGATACACACCTCAACAGGGCCATGAATCAAGCGTTGAGCCCATGCAAATTGATTCAGCACGGTTTGAACCTCTCTGAGCCTAGGAGAAGCAAAGGCGACGCATTAATGGCTTATGTATGTACTGCGGAGAACAGGGGCACATAGGTCGACAGTGTCCAAGGAAGGGAAGGATGAAGGTTCATGGTGCAATGGCCTCAATGTTTTCAGAAAACATGGACGTCCAACCCCAATAGAGACCGACAGGTTAACAAAAGGCAAACAAAAGGCACAATGGGGACAGAGAGTTCCCGACCAATTGGGACCACCCATCTCGTAGGCATTGGCAACCTGAGCCAAGCCTCCACTTTCCACCCCCACACTCACACTTCCTTGTGTGAACTAATTACTACCACAAAGGCTGTTCAACATAAACATTCATTGTTTTAATTCCGAAGCACATTGTTCATTAAGACAGCCCTTCAATCAGTATTGCAAACAACACCAAGACAGTATTCTAGTAAAAATTCTACTCAAACTTATTCATTAAAATTCCAATGTTCTGGAGGGACAACATCCCCCCTCCAGCGAGAGTTTACTCCTCCAGTTGTCGCCTAGCTGCCCATACAACTAGGTATGTCCACCGCATAGAAAGCACGACATGGACATTCCCGCCGCTTAACCAGCAGTCGTCGGTATCCACCACTTAACCAGCAGTCGTGGATTCAAGAGCCCTTAACCAGGAACTCTGCCCCCTGTGATCAAGAGGGGATTCATGACAAGGCAAATATATATTTTGGTCAATTGGTGGCTTTGAACGCTAAATTGAGGAGGCAGTGGACCAAGTGCGTGAGTACGCGGCTTCCTTCCAAGAAGGAAAATCGTCAAAGCATGGTGTCATCTTTAAGGGTTGGTCACCTAGTGGATATGGTTCCAATTGTTGAAGCTATGTTGGGAAAGAAGACGTAAGTGCAAGCATATGTGGATGGTGGTGCCCAGGTGTGTGTCATGGCCGAGGCTATCATGAAAGAATTAGGCGTTAAGATGTCAGTGAATGCTTCGATCTGGATGAGGATGGCCAACCGCAAAAAGGCAAGGTGTCTTGGAATAGCTGAAGATGTGAAGATAAAAGTCTTGGGGATTGAGTGATTGGTTGATTGCTACGTGATGCAAGCGGGTGAGAATGCATATCCAATCATTTTAGGGAGGCCATGGCTTATAACCCTAGGTGCTAAGTAGGATTGGGGCACGGTCTTGATCACCATCCCCGACAAAGAGAAAGGAACGACCATTGTCTACAACATGAAGACACACGAGAGCCGTACATAGGCCCTAGTGGAGATGCAAGATACGGATTCGACGGAAACCACATCATACGATAGTGATGCTTCGTCTACATCATCAGAGGAAAGTGTAGACGAAGGCTTGATGTAATTAAGTCTTGATCTTTTTGGGATAAGTGTTAAAAAGGAAGCATCGATGCATGATGTGAAGGTAAAGGAGGAGAAGGATAGTCCAAAGAAATTGTAGAGCCTGCCAAAGTGAATGTAAGGAGCATGCAAGGAGAGGAATTGACCAAAAAAAGAAAAAAAGGAGCATGCTTCAACAAGAGGGTGGGCAACTCAACCCAAAGAAGTGTAAGTTTGCTCATGCAAGAGTCCATTTGCTAGGACATGTGGTTTCCCAAAATGGAATAGAAGTTGACCCAGAGAAAGTTAAGGCTTTATTGCTTATGGATCCGCCCAGCAACACAAAGGATTTGGCATCATTTGTGCATAAGCTCAGGTACTTGTCACTTTTTTTGTGGATGCTATGTCAGTATGTGTATCCTCTCCAGAAATTGAGTCAAAGAGTTCAAGGGTTTGAATGGAATGAAGACATGCAATAGGCTTTTGATGGCATCAAGGAGGTATTGTGTGCTTTACCAACAGTGAGTCCTCCTGACTTGCAGGCGATTTTCTATGTATCTATTAGTGTGGGGTCAGTAGCTTTTGGGTTGGTTCTCTTACAAAAGCAAGGAAGGCTTGAAGCCAGTTTATTTTGAGAGCAAGATGAAGAATGTAAGCGAGTTCTCCTACACGAAAATGGAACAGTGGGTATTCGCCTTGGTTCTTGCTTGTCGAAGGTTTAAAACCTATTTGTTGCCCCAAAAGTTCTAGTATGTGCTCACCACATCGAATCTTTTGCTGGATGTAGTACAACAGTTGAAGCCTAGCAAGCGCATCTTAAAGTGGACTTTGGAGCTTCAAGAGTATGAGTTTGAGTTTAAACTGGATCTTTCTGTTAAAGCTCACTTCGCAGACATAGTGGTACATAAGGGAGGGGGGCTTCCATCTTACCCAAGGGTTGATAATGATGATCATGAAGAGGAAGTAGATATTACAGATGCGTATACAATGATGTTTGATGGTGCATACAGGAAAGTTCTTCAAAAGGCAAGTGGTGGGGTAGTCATTACGAACCCAAAAGGCAATGTGATCTTTTCTAGAGCTTACGATCTTGATGAAGCTGAAAGTAACAATGAGGCCGAGTATCTCACACTTTTCCTTGGGTTGAAGCAGTGTGTTGAGTTTGGACTGAAGAGGGTCATTGCAAAAGGGGATGCATTGCTAGTCATGAATCAGTTGCTTGGTTTGCGGAATGTTAAGAAAGACGATTTGAATAAGTGGTTCTATGGCATCAAGAAGCTTTTGCATGAGTTTGAGAAGATTCATTTTAAGCATGTTCCTCGTGAGCAGAATAAAGAAGCTGATGAGTTGGCTAGGGACAAGTTGGATGCCTTGGTAGCTCCTTTAAAGGTCAAGGAAGCCTTGTATGCAGGAAGGGAATCATTGCAAGATGTAGAAGTATTTCTTAGTAAAGGGCAATGTCCAAAGGGCATGTCAAAGGTTCGGCGTAAGAGAATAGTTGCAAAATCAAGAAACTACACATTGGTAGGTGGATCTCATGCTTTATGGCAAGGATAGCATTTTGAGAAAAGTGTCATACAAAGAAGAGATAGGCTTGATTTTGGAGCACTGCCATGAAAAACCAGGACGTCAAGGCAAGGATTAAGTTGTCTTTCGTGTTTTGAGAGCAAGTTACTGTTGTCCCTCTATGATGAGAGATGCGTATTTTTGGTGCAAGTCATGCCATGAATGCCAAGTGTTTGCAAATCGGAAGCTTTTGGCTGAGCCTCAGAAAGCCATAATGTCTTTTGATGCATTTGCAAAATAGGGAGTAGATGCTGTAGGTCCAATGCCAAGGACCAACAATGGTAAAAGGTATATCCTTGTGGCTGTGGACTATTTGACAAAATGGGTGGAGGCAAGAGTAGTAAAAGATGTGACAGCAAGAAGAGTGGCCTCTTTTTTGTATGAACAGGTGTGTTGTAGGTTTGAAGCTCCTATATATGGTTATTATTTCTGATCGTGGACCAGGATTTAGGGGAAAACTTGTTGCTGCTCTCAGGGAGAAATTGAAAATTCAGCATAGGCATTCTTCTCCTTACTACCCACAATGCAATGGGTTGGTTGAGAACTGCAATGGTCACATTGCGAAGATGCTATCAAAGTATGATAGAGAGCATCCTAAAGAGTGGGACTTGGACTTGGAAAAGTGTTTGTGGGCTTATAGAACTACGTATAGAGTGTCAACACAGTTTACACCATATGAACTTGTTTATGGAAAAGAAGCTCTTATGCCCATACAAGTGCAGTTGGATGCCTTGAAGTTTTTGTGCAGAATGCAAGGTGAGCATAATGACAAGCTGCAAGAAAGAATTCTTTCTCTAGAGTTGCTTTGAATGAATAGAGAGAAAGCCAGTGATTATTATCTTCAACAAGCAGAGACAAGGATGGAGAAAATTAATAAGAGGGACAAATGGTTGGGTCCATACAGAGTGAAGGAGATTTGGTGATGAAATATGATTCTTGCTTGGATTTTACTTTTCAGAAATTGAGGGACAAATGGTTGGGTCCATACAGTGTGAAGCATATATTTTCTAATGGCACCTACGAGTTGGAAAAATTGTCTGGTGAACATTTGAGCTACAGAACAAATAATTATAGACTGAAGAAATATTTTGCAAGGGATGTGGTTCCAAATGCAAATAGTCTCTTGGTTGAGCATAAATGATCTACCTAGAGGGTGGGCAATGATGATAGACCTCTTTTGGCGTGTACAAAGTAGCGTTTATATGCATGGTCATATGTACAAAAATATGTAAATACATGAATTTGGGAGCTTTGCAAAGTGGTTTCAAGTTCAAAAAAAGGTGCAACGTGTGCACATTGTAAATATGCGTGCTTGCGTGTCGTCAGTCGGACACATGTACATGCCCGTATAGGGTATGGGGGCCTTGGATATGGTTTTAGGTGGCTTATTTTGGCTCTAGATAATGTTTTTGAGCTTTCTAGAATGTAAATACTGCAAGTAACTGTCTGTTTGCGGGGCCTGATCTGCGGTGATACGTGCATCGCCCTAGAAGTGGTAAAAAATGGAATGTGGGGATGTGGAAATGGGATTTGGGTATCGAGGATCAAACGTGTAAAATTTGGTGAATTTTTGGAGTTCGTTTAGGTATTTTCCTGCGAAAAATGTCCGCCAGGGGTCAAGACTGGCAAAAACTGGGCCAAAAAAGGTCAAAAAATGGTCAAAAAAGGTGTGAAATTGCTTCAAATTGCCACATCACTCATGTTTCCGTGAGTGTTGAGGCTGAGGGAGAACTTTTGAAGTACAATATCAAAACTTTCACCCCTATGTGTATGGGAGGAAGCAGGGTTCCTACAGGTGGTCTAGTGCAATCCCGTTGCGGAGTGAATGAGAGCTTTCTCTCTTCAATTTTGCACTTGGGAGAGTCTATGGGAGTTATGAGGTTTCCATAGATGTGTGTGTGCAAGGAATTGACGAAAGAAGGTGCGGCTTTCTGCAAGACTATGTGACCCTGTATCGGTGCCATTAGGGTTTGCGCTACTCCAAAGAGTCCAACAGAGTGGATTTTGGTGAAACTTTTGCAATGGTTTGAGAGTGGCCTGTTTTGGATGGAGTTTTTGGTTTTCTGATGGTTTTTCTTGTATATTTTTTTCACCATCAAGCGTGATTTCAAGTGTTGATCACCTCGACTCACCTTCTAGTGTCTGCGGGCAGGTAAGGGCTTGTACGTCGAGGCGTTTGGAGTTTGAATTGAGCTTGTGGGTAGAGTTTTTAGGGAGCTTTTGAGTGGTAGTGAGTGAGGTGAGGAACTCAAGTAAATTCCTTGTGTTGTGTTGAGTTGTCTGGGTGTGTGAGTGTGTGCACGGCATATTTTGCTCCATCATCCTTTGGTGATCCCGCTGGGGAGCGGAAATTTGCCGGTTGTGCACCCAGGTGAAGCAGTTTTGCTGTGAAGTTCGAGCTTCATTGAAGAAAAGTGGTGGTTTGGTTGAGGTGCAAGACTTCAAATTTTGTGGAATTACTCACGCAAGGGAGAAGGGACTTCAACAGGATGGCGTATAGTCGGCTAGTGTTTACAGGGAAGTAGGATGTGAAGGATTGGATTGCGGACTTCGAGTGGCATACACTTGGTATGCACATTGTGAATGAGGAAGCAAGGATTCATGTATTTCTCTTGCGCACAACGGAGAAGCTCGGGAGTGGTTTGAAGGTTTAGAGGAAGAAAAAAAGAAAACATGGGAGCAGGTGAAGATGGCAATTTTTGACAGGTTTGGAAAGAAACTAACCGCAACAGAAGCGACATCAAAATGGAGAGGTTTGCAGCAAGATGTTCATGCTAACTTTAAAGAGCTTTTGTAACACTTCAAAGGAATTTGGGTTCAATTACAGGCGGCATCCCAAGTACCTCCAGGGGATTTCTTAAAAGTGCGTCAGTATATGGATTGTCTCCATCCAAGTGTAAGGGAGAAGGTCGATCCAGAGGAGCCTGCTACATTTGAAAGAGCTGTGGAAATTGCCGAGGGCAAGAGCAAGAAGATCAAGAGAATGTGAGAGCAAGGCTTGACATATACTGAGCCAGTTGTGGTGCAACCAATGGTCCCTGTGACAACGGATGATAGAGTGGAGCGAGTGGTTCAAGGTCCAGATACTGTTACAGCCCGGGTTTTGCATGATCTTGCTGGTCAGTTATAATAATTAAGAATTAACATAATGAATAGGAACCAAAGAGAGGAGCGGCCAGTAGGGAGCCTGGCAGGGGATGAAGGCTACAAGGTAGATGCTACAATTGTGATGAAGAGGGTCACTACGCCCCTGATTGTCCTGAACCACCAAGAGAGAGAGGAGGGATATACCCCTTATATGGATGTGGTCGAGGAAGAATAGAAGAGAATCATCAAGAACGGGCACTAGAAGCACCGCCGCCGCAACAACAACTCCAACCCTTGCCTGCAAATGGAGAAGATAGGGCTATTAACATCATTACCCTTCAGCATCAAGATGTGGATGTTTTTTCCAATAAGAGATCTAGGCATGATAGGGAGAAAGAGACAGAAGAAGAGAGGGAAACAAGAGCAAGGAAAGGAAAGGCTAAGGTAGAAGACAAACCAGAAAGTAGCAAGAGGCGGCGAAGAAGGAAAATTGGTCCAAAGGACTACCTCCTTGGCCAAGGTGTTGAAGACTATGATATTGTCGAAGACATACGAAATCAAAAGGCAAATGTATATTTTGGTCAATTGGTGGCTTTGAACGCTAAATTGAGGAGGCAGTGGACCAAGTGCGTGAGTACGCGGCTTCCTTCCAAGAAGGAAAAGCGTCAAAGCATGGTGTCATCTTTGAGGGTTGGTCACCCAGTGGATATGGTGCCAATAGTTGAAGCTATGCTGGGAAACAAGACAGAAGTGCAAGCATATGTGGATGGTGGTGCCCAGGTGTGTGTCATAACCGAGGCTATCATGAAAGAAGTAGGCATTAAGATATCAGTGAATGCTTCGATCCGTATGAGGATGGCCAACCACAAAAAAGGCAAGGTGTTTTGGAATAGTTGAAGATGTGAAGATAAAAGTCTTCGGGATTGATTGCTATGTGATGCAACCGGGTGAGAATGCGTATCCAATCATTTTAGGGAGGCCAACAATGCTTAAGCTACTCTATCAGAACGAGTGCAAGCATATGAAACGAGAGGTCAACAATGCTTAAGTTACACTATCGAAGAATTTATAGTAGCTCAATTGTATATATATATATATATATATATATATATATATATATATATATATATATAGGGTTGTTAACACTAGAATGATAACCTAACAGGACATAAAAGTGTCCTTTCAGGGTTGTAGGAAAAAATTCCAAAACCATAGTAGATCCACTCCTTTTGAAAAATCCTTTCATGAGCTTATAGTTCAGTAACTACTACATATGGAAAAAATGAGAAACTTGTAATTTTTCTCATCCCTTGGTCACTACAAGTCTCCAAAGTTGATGGACCAGTGCATTTTTCCCAAAATAGCAATTTCTTACGATTGATTGCATATAAATAAGAGTGGGGATTTTTGTAGGACATAAGATAAAATGCCCCGTTAACTTCAATGGGTTAGTGACCAAAACATAGGGTTGCTTTTACCTCACTAATTTGTTTTTGGGCAAAAAAAATAGGTACAAAAAAGTTGCATTTTTGCCATTCTTCGGACCTATCATTAAAGTTTCTATAGTCACGCTCAATATAGATACTATATACATGTTTTCTTAGTTCCCTTTGGGCCTTTGGATTCAAAAGGAGCCATGGAGCATGTCAAAAGGATAATGGATCTCTTACGGTTGGAACCTTGGGGGCAATGATAAAGTGTTAAATACAGCCATAGAAACCCATAGAAACTACTCAATATCTAGCCGAGTTTCTATGATTAGATATGGTTACTACCTACAAAATACACACAATTGGCCTAAGAAACTAGCAATATTGAGAAATTTATACTTGCTACTCTAAAATGTATCATATTCTTCAGCAATCAAAAAACTCAACCATCATCATATACTATGCTATATAGCATATTAGGTCCCCCAAAACTCAAGGAAGATTAGCAGTTGACACAAGAGTGCATTTATACAATGTCTCTTGTCATTCATTGATACAACCATGTCGACCTTTATGATAGCTATGATCATTCTACGTCCAGATGGAGAGTTTGTAATCAATTTTGAGTGGAAAGGAAGCGAGATTCAATTTTCAAATTGACTTCGAAGACCAAGGTCTCCCAGCAAGCTATTATAAATGCTTCTTGTAACGGAATATGGCTAATAGCATGGATTGTAGCGGAATATAAGTAACAATAGTGAGCATTCCCTTAAGAGGATTCTCAAGCGCGCCCTTAGAGGCAGTTGACAAGAAGAGGGGAAGGGTTGATCTCTAGGCCTAGAATGCAACACAAGCGAACGATATTGGGAGATGGGCTAGGCCTAAACACATTTGTCCGGTGCCATGCACCAAAGGAGACCACTTTGCCTCCCTCCATGAGCAGGAGATAAGCTTATAAGCTACGGATGGACCCCCGATAATTCGCCTTCTAGAATTATAAGGAGATGGATTGGGGGGGGGGGGGGGGGGGGGGTTAAGTCTTACTCAAGGGGAAGGGAGAGGGGAGAAGGAGAAGGAGAAGAGATGGAGATGAAATGAGAGAAACATGTCTTCTCTGTTAGGGATATCCTTAAATAAAAATGCCATTCACATATATAGAGAGAGAGATTTTGATGAATCCATCAGAGGTTAACATTGCTCGCATAATTTCTGTTACTCTCATCTGATGCCACTTCAAATTCAATTTTCGATATTACAAAACATAAACCCTTTTCATACAAATCAGATTGTCATCGAGAATAATCTGATGAGTACTTCCTTAGGAATAAAGATTATCCAATCATGGTATATTAAAATAAACTAATTGTAGATAGAGGTTTTTCTAAGACTTTTTGCCTGCAAGTGGCAAGTCCCTTTTTACAAAGAGTGAATCCCTCACGAAAGGCATGCACTACTTTCCAAGACATGGCACTAGAATGAACTTTAGGCTGTTGTTACAAAGAGAGGCTTCCTCAAGACCTCGATCATCGCTTAGATGCAAAGTCAATGCCCAAACAGGTATGAGGATAGGGCTAATGAAACTTGGAATGGCGAATCAAAGTCACCTTTGAGAAATGTTCGGAAAAAATCAATTTTCCAAACATACAAAATTCGTTTCCTTATATTTTCCAAGAGGAAATTTTACAAAATTAGGTTACTTTTTTAGGATTTACAATAATTTTCTCTATTTTTTGGCGAAATTTGTCCTTTTCCCGTTGCCCTTAACAGACATTTTTGAAATTGAAAACAGAACGAAACTATATAACATGAAACTATATTCCGTTGAACTAGAGGGAGAAACAACATGTAGACGAGCAAAGCCGAGAGAGAAGTTGAGGGGAGACCAAGACGAGACGTGAGATGGACAACCCCAAAAAGTGTGTCAATTGATCAAATGAGATGAGTTTATATAGAGGGGACCAAGGTGCTTTATGTAGAGATACTATATATAGCTCAACACCCCTACTCAAATGAAGGTCCGTACCTGTGATGAAAATCCCTTGGGGGCTCAAAGGAAAAACCCATAGATCTATATACACCCACCGTTATATTAAAATATTTCAAATGTACTTTACAATGTTCAAAGCAGCTACATCACTCTTGTTTTATAATATGCCCTTTCAAGGTTCTTTAACACTAGAATGGTAACAGGACACTTTTATGTCCTTGGACACTTTTGTGTCCTGTTAAGTGACCATTTTGCTTGAATTATTTGAAGAGTATGAAAATAAATTTCTAGGTGCTATATATCCACAAAGTTGCCTTATGAGCTGAAAAAAAGTTAGCATTTTTTTTGGAGTATCGATCTCACCATTAACCTTACTCTTGCACAACATTTTTGAACCTAAACTGTGTGAAAAAACAGGTCCTGTTTTTTTCTTTTTTTCAATTTTTAGCAACTATACCACTCTAAACTTCATGTTTGTGAGGTTTAGATCGCTAGAGGTTAGGCCTTCATAGTTCTCAACATTTTTTGATGCTTGTAGAGAGAGCTAAGTGTTAAAATTGAAAGTTATGACCAATTTACAAGAATTGCACAATCCTATTTTTTGGCCAAAATTACCACTTTTATGATTTTTTGGGGCTTTCTTGATATCCAAATTCAATTTTGACTATGTAAGTGTAATGTATAACATAAAGCTAATCTTCCTTGAGTTTTGGGGGACCTAATATGCTATATAGCATAGTATATGATGATGGTTGAGTTTTTTGATTGCTGAAGAATACGATACATTTTAGAGTAGCAAGTATAACTTTCTCAATATTGCTAGTTTCTTAGGCCAATTGTGTGTATTTTGTAGGTAGTAACCATATCTAATCATAGAGTACAAACTTGGCTAGATATTGAGTACTTTCTATGGGTTTCTAGAGGTCATAATGCTAAACCCAGTTTTTTCATGTTTGTTGTATTTAACACTTTATCATTGCCCCCAAGGTTCCAACCGTAAGACATCCATTATCCTTTTGACATGCTCCATGGCTCCTTTTGAATCCAAAGGCCCAAAGGGAACTAAGAAAACATGTATATAGTATCTATATTGAGCGTGACTATAGAAACTTTAATGATAGGTCCGAAGAATGGCAAAAATGCAACTTTTTTGCACCTATTTTTTTTTCCCAAAAACAAATTAGTGAGGTAAAAGCAACCCTATGTTTTGGTCACTAACCCATTGAAGTTAACGGGGCATTTTATCTTATGTCCTACAAAAATCCCCACTCTTATTTATATGCAATCAATCGTAAGAAATTGCTGTTTTGGGCAAAATGCACTGGTCCATCAACTTTGGAGACTTGTAGTGACCAAGGGATGAGAAAAATTACAAGTTTCTCATTTTTCCCATATGTAGTAGTTACTGAACTATAAGCTCATGAAAGGATTTTTCAAAAGGAGTGGATCTACTATGGTTTTGGAACTTTTTCCTAAAACCCTGAAAGGACACTTTTATGTCCTGTTAAACAACCCTATATCATTCTAGTGTTAACAACCCTATATATATATATATATATAGATATATATATATATATATATATATACAATTGATCTACTATAAATGCTTCGATAGAGTAACTTAAGCATTGTTGACCTCTCGTTTCATATGCTTGCACTCGTTTCGATAGAGTAGCTTAAGCATTGTTGGCCTCCCTAAAATGACTGGATACGCATTCAATCCAAGCACTCAATCCCGAAGACTTTTATCTTCACATCTTCACCTATTCCAAGACACCTTGCCTTTTTGTGGTTGGCCAACCTCATACGGATCGAAGCATTCACTGAGATCTTAACGCCTACTTCTTTCATGATAGCCTCGGTCATGACACACATGGGCCTCGGTAATGATGTTAATAGCCCTATCTTCTCCATTTGCAGGCAACGGTTGGAGTTGTTGTTGCGGCGGCGGTGCTTCTAGTGCCCGTTCTTGATGATTCTATTCTATTCTTCCTCGACCACATCCATATAAGGGGTATATCCCTCCTCTCTCTCTTGGTGGTTCAGGACAATCAGGGGCGTAGTGACCCTCTTCATCACAATTCACTACAAAAGGTTATTCATATTAGCGACGCTCACACACCGACGCTAAAAAAAAAAATTCCCGGCGTCGCTATGAGCGTCGCAAATTTACAAGTAAATTTGCGACGCTCATAGCGACGCCGGCTGGGCTAAAAGAAATAACAGAGAGCGCCCAAAAACTCAGATCTCAGATCTGAGGTTTTTGGCGCCCTCAAGCAAGGAGTAGGTAACGCTCTCCCTCTCTCTCTCTCTCTCTCTCTCTCTCTCTCTTTCTTCTCCACACACACACACACACACACACACACGAGGAGAGGAAGGAGAGCCAAGTATGCTCCTTCCCTCTCCTCACTCTCATGTTCCCTTCCCCTCTTTCTCTCTCCCTCTCTCTCTCTCTCTCTCTCTCTCTCTCACACACACACACACACACACACATAGTGTTTTTGAGAGAGAGAGAGAGAGAGAGAGAGAGAGAGAGAAAGAGTACAAACATAAACAAAAACGCACACACACATACATAAACAAAGAATGCACACACACATTGAGAGAGGAAAAGAGAGAGAGAGCATGCATAAACAAAAAACGCACACATTGAGAGAGGAAAAGAGAGAGAGAACATGCATAAACAAAAAACGCACACATTGAGAGAGGAAAAGAGAGAGAAAACATGCATAAACAAAAAAACGCACACACATTGAGAGAGAAAGAGAGAGAAACTAATTTAACGTCGTAGGAAACTAATTAAAATTAAAAGACCTAAAGATCTAGCCGACGAGGAGTTGAACTCAAGACCTATTATTCAATAGGGAAATGGCATAACCAATCTATCATACTTGGCATGGGTGATAGAAAGGTTATACCATTTATCTCTTTTTATTGGCACACACATCCACACACGCGCACACACACACAAGAAGAAGAGAGTTATAACGTCGTAGGAAACTATCATAAAAGACATTAAAGATTTAAAGGTTAGATGTAGATTTACGTTAAATTAGATTTAGGTTTATTTACGCTAGATTTAGATTTACGTTATATTAGATTAGATTTAGGTCTCCATAGACTGCGATGCCTGCATGAAGCGGGTGAAGAAAGCCCTCAATGGAATATAGGGTATTGCTGCCTTCACTCATGGTTCGCTCCGTCGATCCAAAAGTACTGGTGAAATGTCTTCAGAAGATAGAGAAGAAGGTGGATCTTCAGGGCGGCAAGAGTCACTACATCCCCGACAATGACCATCTAGACAACCTCTAGTCATTCAACAGCAACTTCAAAGTTAGTAACAAGAGCAAGAACGGTCTAAAGGGCCAATTGATGTCGTCAAATGTGGATGGAGATGAGGCAGCGTCACCGCCGGAAGTTAACTCTCACATCTTTAGTGATGAGAATGCCAACTCTTGCCGAGTTATGTGAAAAATTATGTGTTAAATCAGTTTTAAGGTTCATATAATCCCTGTTAGTTTACTTCTTTGTTTTTAATATAACATAATTTACGTTAGATTTAGATTTATGTTATATTAGATTAGACTTAGGTTTATTTAGGTTTATTTAGGTTTACCCACACACACACACACACAGACAAGAAGAAGAGAGTTTTAACGTCGTAGGAAACTATTCCAAAAGACGTTAAAGATTAGGTTAGATGTAGACTTACGTTAAATTAGATTTAGGTTTATTTTTAGTTAGATTTACGTTTATTTACGCTAGATTTAGATTTACGTTATATTAGATTAGATTTAGATCTCCATAGACTGTGATGCCTGCATGAAGCGGGTGAAGAAAGCCCTCAATGGAATATAGGGTATTGCTGCCTTCACTCATGGTGGGCTCCGTCGATCCAAAAGTACTGGTGAAATGTCTTCAGAAGATAGGGAAGAAGGTGGATCTTCAGGGCGGCAAGAGTCACTACATCCCCGACAATGACCATCTAGACAACCTCTAGTCATTCAACAGCAACTTCAAAGTTAGTAACAAGAGCAAGAACGGTCCAAAGGTCCAATTGCTATCGTCAGATGTGGATGGAGATGAGGCAGCGTCACCGCCAGAAGTTAACTCTCACATCTTTAGTGATGAGAATGCCAACTCTTGCCGAGTTATGTGAAAAATTATGTGTTAAATCAGTTTTAAGGTTCTTATAATCCCTGCTAGTTTAGTTCTTTGTTTTTAATATAACATAATTTACGTTAGATTTAGATTTATGTTATATTAGATTAGACTTAGGTTTATTTAGGTTTACCCACACACACACACACACACACACACACACACACACACACACACACAAGAAGAAGAGAGTTTTAACGTCGTAGGAAACTATCCCAAAAGACGTTAAAGATTAGGTTAGATGTAGACTTACGTTAAATTAGATTTAGGTTTAGTTTTAGTTAGATTTACGTTTATTTAGATTTACGCTTATTTACGTTAGATCGAGTCCACGCAAGAATTACTTACGGTTTAGGGTTTAGAGTTAGACGAACAGTGAAAAGATCTACTGTGAAAAGATGTTAAGATGCTGTGAAGTGCTACAGCTAGAGAAGAGGCAAAGGGGTTTTTTCCACTACATGCAGTATCATGTAGACGTGGGTCTGTAGATTTCTTGTACCCACAAATATAGGTATTGACCAATAAAGACGAGATTATAACCCGGTGGTTCTGATCTCCGTGCACCTCTAGACCGAGGTGTACGGGGATTGGACATGACTAGAGAATGTGAGGTAGAGAGAGAGAGAGAGAGAGAGAGAGAGAGAGAGAGAGAGAGAGAGAGAGAGATAAGACGAAGAATGCCAATAGAATATTAAATTTGTTGTCCAGGTTATAAGATTTTTATCCTCATTATGAGTAGTGACGAGGATGTGGGACCGTCCAACCGAAACACCTATCTCTCAACGAGGGTCTTATGTCCTTGTAATCAATGCAAGCATGCTGTGCGACGGACAAGACGTGTTTCTTTGCAGCACGTTCACGAATTTGGCCAGTTCGATCCATCTATTATAGATCGAGTTGTTGCCAATTATAACTCGTCGAACTCTGACGCTGGCCAACAAGCAGCAATCTTGCTACCCAATAGACGTGTTCGCAGGCGCTTTGGTAAAGTAGCATATGTGAGGCCACAAGATGTAGCCTCTGACAGCTCGGGGGATGATCATGCAGAGCACATTCCCAACGAGGCAATGTTTGAGCCCCAGATTGATGAAATGATCGAGACGATCATGGATTCAGAAAGGCTTATCTATGATGATATGAAAAGTGAAGCCGATACGCCATTGTATAATGGAGCACGTATGTCTAGATTGCAAGCACTCCTGGTTCTTCTCAACAAGCGGGCAAAGTTTGGATGGAGTGACACTAGCGTCACAGCGCTTTTCAGGTGATCTATTACAATTAGTTTACATTAATAAAACTCTAAATGTATAATGATCTGATAGATTTTTACACGACTGTATCGCATTTTTATGTTGTGTAGATTGCTTAAAGAGCACATACTACCAGCTGACAATGTGATGCCAGATTCCCGAGATGAAGCAAGAAAGATTTTGCAAAACTTGGGGATGGATTACAATTCTATCCACGCTTGTCCTAATGACTGCATTCTTTTCAGAGGGGAATACATAGACATGGAGAAGTGTCCGAAATGTGATTCCGAAAGATATCGAGTAGATCTCCACGGGACAAAAATTCCACAAAAGGTTTTGCGACATTTTCCTCTGCTTCCTCGCATCAAGCATTTCTTCGAATGTAAGTCCATGGCCGCCCTACATCATGGCATGAGGAGAATAAATCTTCGGATGGTGTGCTACGAATTCCTGCAGATTGCGCAGCCTGGAAACATATAGATGAAACATGGTCGGATTTTGCCATGGAAGCTCGAAATTTGCGCTTAGGCTTGGCTATGGATGGCGTAAATCCATTTGGTCAAACATCAACATCTTACAGTGTATGGCCCGTTGTCATCGTCAACTACAACATTCCCCCGTGGTTGACTACGAAGAAGGGGCACCTATGGCTAAGCTTGATTGTGCCAGGGCGATATAAAGTGAAGAATATGGATGTGTATCTTCGTCCACTATTGGAAGAGCTACAACAATTCTGGATTGGCATAGAGGTGGTGGATATGAGCCAACACACAGGACGACGGAATGCTTTGATCAGAGGCATTCTAATGTGGACCATGCATGACTATCCCGGGCTAACAGAATGCTCAGGTGATCTATTGACACTCCTCACTCAGACACTGTAAATCTTGTTTTTTCCCATAGTTTATCTATTATCATGTGTATACATGCAGGGCTTCAAACAAGCGGATACAGAGCATGTGTCACATGTGGACCTAGACTGAATGCACGTAGGGCGCCCTCACTGAAGAAGAAAATCTACGAAGGTCATCAAGCGTATCTTCCAGAGAATCATGTGTTACGCGATGGCTTTTTGGGAAGAGAGCCACCAAGGATGTCTGCACAAGCATGGTTAGAGCAGAAGGAGATGTGGGATGACGGATTGCCTCCAGGGATGAAGAGACTATCTCTATGGTACGAGTTACCATACTGGCCCCGACTCATGATCAATCACTTGCTCGATCCAATGCACATATTCAAGAATGTGGGTAATCTCTATGGGACCATCTGACCGGCAAGAAAGATACTTTGGGAGCCAGAGTTGACCTTAGAAATACTTTGGTAATCTACTATTGGTAGCTACACACCTATACCTACTCCGCCAGGACCCACCCCACTCGACACTCGTCGCTTCGGGGCCCAGACGCCGGTGGAGACACCTGACGTCCGTACCCCCATCGACACACCGCTAGAGACCCCTGCCAAGACACCCAGGTTCACGCGTCACCGGCCAGAGGGCTTGCCTTACTCCATCGACTTCAGCGGCGGCATCATCATGGATGATGACGGAAAGAAGTTGATCTCGCGCATGCGTGGTCTTTGCTCTCAGCTGTTTAGACACTACATACTAAACAAATGGAGTGAAGTACCAAGTTATTTAAAAGCCAGAGTCATCAACATACTTCATGATGAGTTTCCCATTCCAACACTGGATCAGCGCTTCAATGAAGACCTGATGAAGATTCGAATGCGCGAATACTGCAAACACAAGCGTTTCGAAGTGCAAAAAGCAATCAAGCATGGGTGGAACAGGCCAGATTGGCTGGCCAAAGAAGATTGGAAGAATGCGAAGAAAGAAGCGCGCGAGAATCCCGACAAGTGGAAGCAACAAAAGGATGCAGCCAGAGCGCGAGTAAAGGCAGGGAGCTCGCACCACTTGGGGAGCGGTGGATGGGCATCTAACATAAGAAATCTTTGTATGTTTTGACAGTGGTCGATGACAGGACGCGATCCCACACCGTACGAGTGCGAGTACGCAGGCAGGAAGGGCTTAAACGCCCTGATGGACATTCTCAGTTCTCGCGGCGGCATGGTTAGTATTAGGGTTTACTCTTTTCTATTTTTTGTATTGTTTTATAAATGTCGTTATATGTTTATACTTACTGAAAGCTGTCTTATTGTCTTTTTTTGCAGAATCCGACAGATACGCCGCTTGGACGCGATGAGACGTCTGATTAGACGACGTCAGTTTAGCCGTAGCTAGATAGCATTAGTTTAGGGTTTCTCATAGCTTATGTATCATGAGACGGATTTTATACGTCTTTTTGAACCATGTATATTATTACATTTGTCACCGCAGTTCATTTTGCCAATCAATTCTTTATGCCTATGATGTTGTACAATTGTCATTATTACATTTGCCAATCAATTCATTTTGCCTATGATGTGTACAATTGTCAATTTTACGCTTGTCAATTTTGCAAACAATGCGTCTTGTGGGTGACTATTTTGGGTCTATTATCTACCCTTGCACTTTTTTTAAAAAGTGAATCAAGTACAATATGGTTGATGGGTGGCACGGCATTCAATGCCCTATCACCAAAAAAAAATTCTCTCGGGCCTCGCTATAACCGTCGCTATTTATGGCTCTGGAGCGTCGCTATAAGCGTCGCTATAGACTTCTGTGAGAGCATCGCTATAACCGTCGCTATGACAGTCGCTATGAGCGTCGCTATGAGCGATTCTATATAGCGACGCTCTCGTAGCGACGCTATTAGCTACGGTTTTAACGACGCCGAGGGTTATAAAAACCCAGTGTATTTCCGTCGCTAACAGCGTCACAAGAGCACACAACCTCTTGTAGTGATTGTAGCATCTGCCTTGTAGCCTTCGTCCCCTGCCAGGCTCCCAGCTGGCCGCTCCTCTCTTTGGTTCCTTTGGTTCCTTCATCTATGCCCACTTGGGAATAGACTACAATTTGATCCACGCTTGTCCTAACGACTGCATTCTTTTCAGAGGGGAATACATAGACATAGAGAAGTGTCCGAAATGTGATCCCGAGAGATATCGAGTAGATCTCCACGGAACAAAAATTCCACAAAACGTTTTGCGATATTTTCCTATGCTTCCTTGTATCAAGTATTTCTTTAAATGTAAGTCCATGGCCTCCCTACCATCAATATGGTGAGGCTTGGCAGCTGGCCAGCATCTAGCCACGAAGAGACATTGACGAATGACTAAGGCTTTACTTTCTCTACCTCATAGGCGAGGAGGACTACGGTTTGATGACAGAGGTAATGTCATAAAATCTAATATCTATCTATCCCAAATTATTTTCTATTATTGAATTGATAATTTTAGTGGAAAAATGAATGGGAACAAGAGTTAGAATATAGATATGCCCTTTTAGACCTATCTCAACACGTGACCAAAGGGAGAGAAGGCTACATCTCATTGAGGGTCCAAAAAGGAGATGGTCTACCAAAGAGCAATGAACATATAATGGAGTTTAGAAGAACTTAGGGTTAGCGTCAATAAAGACTTGAAAAGGTTAGTCTTAAGAGTCCTTAGATCTACTACCGTTTGATACTTTAGAGCTTAGGCAGGCTAGGTTCATTCTGGAGTTCCTTAAGGTGCTTGAGCAGACTAAGGTGCTTGAAATGCTTGTTGTACTTAATCACTAAGGTGCTTGAGTTGCTTGTCGTGAGTCATGACTAAGGACGTGCTTGATGACCAAAGCGCTTATGGTGTTCAAGTCAAACATGACTCCTACATAGGAGGCGACAAGCCCAAAGAGTAGGGAGTGAGAGAGAACACACACACACACATACACTCAAGGCAATCCCAAGACTCAAGATGCTTATAGGAAACATGTCAAGCCCCTAGCCCTATTTCCCTTATAGTGTGCCTGAATCCAATTGGATGGCCGTTAGGGAGGTCCAATGAGAATTTAGATGCATTAAAATATTTAATTAAACTCACCCTCCCCGTCCACCCTCACCCACACAGATTTTTCTCTCTAAGCGCTAGATCTCTACGGGGTCAATCGGAGCACAAATGACCACGGCGACGCTCGGCGGGGTCATACAGGACAACAAATCTCCCTTCTACGCCACGGTGTGCAGGGAGTAGATCTGGTAGTGACAGATCTATTGCCTACACACTGTAAATCAGAGGAGATTTTTTTACCCTGTCTGACCCCGACGAGCACCGCCCTGTTATTTGTGGTCTAGTTGACCCCGTACCCTCCCCCCCCGGTCGCCCCATTTCGCAAAAGAATCACTGAGACGTGCCCCTCGGTCGCCCGACGGCTGTATGTTTGAGGTTGTGTGTATGTGTTGTAGAAATGAAATTTATTGGACAATATGAATCAGAAAAAAAACAAGTACTCAATGTTGACACAAATCATTGACAAAAACAAGTATTCAGTATTGATTTGGATATTACATCATGGTCGATTAGTTTTTCTACAAATTACATCTGTGGGTATGGGGTGAATGGCTGACTTGATGCCAGGGGATTTTACAATTTCCTCTCGGTTTATCAACCCTTGACCTAGGCTAAAGGCGTAGTGGGAGAGGACCGAGTGTGGGTGCTTATGTATAAAGGCATACAATGGTACCTCTCGATCCACCAAAATACATTTGTGAGCATTTAGAATGAGACAATCTTCAAAGAGTATGGCACTTAATGGTTTGCACTTTAGCAGCTCTGCCGAACCATTCTTGGAGAGCTCTCTGTGAGCAACTCCAAGAATCGATGGCCCCAGGTGTCTTAGGTAGTGCCAAATCCAGCTATCCCTACCCATGGACACATTGCGCAAGCCTCCAATCAAATTGCAAACTTATTAACATGATATGCCGTCTGCAAAGCATTTTAACTTACTTTAACACTTGTAGTAATGAATAATAGACAATCTACCAGGTTAAGATTTGTTTACCTCACTTTCTTCATCCTTCTCTTCAAGAATTTTCTTTGTAAGATCGATCATCTCTACCAATCACGATTAGTGGTTTGTGTGGATGAAATGCGCTTTTCGGTACGCTTTCGTAGAAAGAGGCACATGATTTGATTTCCACAAGTTTACTTGCTACTGTTTGCACCAACTTCTGTTCATTTATATTGGGGGGGAAAGAGAGGCTTGATGGGAGATCTTAGTCTTCAAGGTCAATTTGAAAATTGACTCTCTCTTCCTTTCCACTCAAAATTTATTACAAACTATCCTTCCGGACGTAGAATGACGATAGCTCTCATAAAGGACGACATGGTTGTATTAATGAATGACAAGAGAGATTGTATAAATGCACTCTTGTGTTGACTATGAAAGAAATACAGTCATGCTACTTTTGAGGCCCTTGGTCCTAATTAGGTGCTCCCCTCTACTTACTATCTATGTAGTGCAACCTTGCCATGCCATAGTCCATGGGTACAATATGAGCCATCTCCTATTTTAGGTGTCACTAAAGAGTACCTATCTAGAAAGTAGTATCATTGTTTGCCACCTTGCCATCTAGAAAGTACTATCATTGTTTGCCACCTTGCCATGTTGTCACTATCATAGGCTTTGTGTGTGTGTGTGTGTATGTGTGTGTGTGTGTGTGTGTGTGTGTGTGTGTGTGTGTGTGTGTGTGTGTGTGTGTGTGACAGAGAGAGAGAGAGAGAGAGAGACACTTTTGCACCTACATGTGGAAAGGTTGAGTCTTACAAGGAATGGAGGGAGATAGGGTACAAAGTCCAACAGACCATAGCTTTAATGGTGCAAACTTCCATGTGCATTAGTTAATGGCTCAGTATTCAAACTCTAGTGGAGTAGGCATAGAAATAATAGCATTGAGCAAATCACCTTCATTATGGGAGTCAGCAAGACCCACTTTATACCAATGTGTGATTGCAGGTAGGCAATAATAAAACCACTTTAGGATGCCCAAACTTAAGGGAAAGAATATAGATCAAGGAAATTGCAACGCATAGCCCGAAACTTCTTCTGCCATACATATTGTATAGATATCTCAATCAAAGAAGAATCGAGCCTATGGAGGCAAACAAAGCTATACTTGATCTCACTTTTATCTTTCCAACTCTATTCTAAAGGGAGAAACTGGTTTGTGGGCATATCCTTTGGAGTTGGGGTCCCTTAAAACCCAGGTTCATAGGGACAAAGCTTGGGGTACAGATGGTGGTTGTAAAAACAGAGCTCGCCAGGAAACAACTTGGGCAATATCACTGTCTTTCTTTGGGACTACGGGTTTCAGTAGATCAAAGAAGGCATACGCGGTGTGCCTAGGAAGCGGCCATGCCATTATAAAGACGTTCTGTGCACCTACACTCAATGTTATTAAGGCCGTGAGTTCTATAATCCAAGCATTGTCCGATACAAACCCCTCGACCTTCTCAAGAGCGCCTTAGAGGAAGTTGACAAAAAAAGGGGAAGGGTTGATCTCTAGGCCTAGAATGCAACACAAGTGAACGATATTGGGATATGCGATAGGCCTAAACACCTTTATCTGGTGCCATGCACCAAAGGAGACCGCTTTGCCTCCCTCCATGAGCAGGAGATAAGCTTATAAGCTACGGATGGACCCCCGATAATTCCCCTTCTAGAATTTTAAGGAGATGGATTGGGGGGGGGGAGGGGGATAAGTCCTACTCAAGGGGAAGGGAGAGGGGAGAAGGAGAAGGAGAAGGGATAGAGATGAAATGAGAGAAACATTTCTTCTCTGTTAGGTATATCCTTACATAAAAAATGTCATTCACATATATATAGAGAGAGATTTTGATGAAGCCATCAGAGGTTAACATTTCTCGCATAATTTTTGTTACTCTCATCTGATGCCACTTCAAATTCAATTTTCGATATTACAAAACATAAACCCTTTTCATACAAATCAGATTGTCATCGAGAATAATCTGATGAGTACTTCCTTAGGAATAAAGATTATCCAATCAAGGTATATTAAAATAAACTAATTGTAGATAGAGGTTTTTCTAAGACTTTTTGCCTGCAAGTGGCAAGTCCCTTTTTACAAAGAGTGAATCCCTCACGAAAGGCATGCACTAGTTTCCAAGACATGGCACTAGAATGAACTTTAGGCTGTTGTTACAAAGAGAGGCTTCCTCAAGACCTCGATCATCGCTTACATGCAAAGTCAATGCCCGAACAGGTATGAGGATAGGGCTAATGAAACTTGGAATGCCGAATCAAGGTCACCTTTGAGCAATGTTCGGAAAAAATCATTTTTCCAAACATACAAAATTCGTTTCCTTATATTTTCCAAGAGCAAATTTTACAAAATTAGGTTACTTTTTTAGGATTTACAATAATTTTCTCTATTTTGGGGAGAAATCTGTCCTTTTTCCCTTGCCCTCAACCGACATTTTTGAAATTGAAAACGGAACGGTATTAAGCTGAAACGCATACTTAAAAGATAAAGGTAACGGATGCATGAACTTATAGAGTCATCTACAGGGCTAGGACATGAAAATTTGCAACAAACAAGAAAGAAAGGCATCTACATGGCTAGACTCTGGTGACATGACTAGAAGCACTTCTTTAATCAAGAGTTGTACGACCCACAACTCGACCAAGGTCTCATTATTATATATTATTGTTGTGTGCTTGAGGGAAGCCTATAAGCTAGGCGTGGGTTTCGTTAGAGAGGTAGAAGCCCAACTGGTCTATGGCACCAGAGCTCGCACGCCCAAAGAAGCCCAAGATGCGTGGGGCGAATGAAAGTACGTCATTGGCGGTGGGGTTGCCAGGCGGGGCAATAGTGCTGCTGGTGGCGGTGTTGAAGCCCAGAGCTACGACGCCGTAGTTGTTGTTGAAGTGGGCATTCTTGCCGATTGAGACAGTAGCACTAGCTATCGCCTCATTTGCTCCAGGCTGAAATATGATATGATTCAGTCAACCAACCAACAGCAACAACAACACTGACAAATAAATGCAGTACTAGTTACTTGAATGGTCATCGAGGTGCCGACACGTCCCCCGTGCATAGTCGTTGTTCCATTCGCATACACCACCTCCAGACCTCGTAGATAGTCAGGCATATAATAGAGGGTCACACGCGTTATCCCGCCGGTGCTCCATCCATCGTCGAACGCTTTGCCACCCGCGGCTCCCCACGGACCCACAACGGCGGGCTTCGACGTCGCCTGCACCAGTATAATATCATCGGTCATTATAAGTTGATGATCATACACTCTCTCTCTCTCTCTCTCTCTCTCTCTCTCTCTCTTACACACACACACACACACACAGACACACAACCCGGCCTAGCTAGATTTATACGATAATACCGCCATGCTGCTGCTTGCAAGCTTGCGCTACTTCAAAGTAGGAAGAGGAGCTGGACGTCGACGCTGTCTTACAATGAAAAGGGAAGGCCGCAGCAGGCATTTTAAGGGCCCGGGCTGGGGGCAGCCCTTGCACGGCGCTTGCAACTACAATCAATGTACGTGATCGATTGCTGTAGCATCACAACGTGGCATTTCTCCGCGTGATTGTACTGCAGTACCCCCACCTGACATAAAGTAATGGAAAGAAAAGCGTACTACACAGCTTGACAAAAGCATTTTCCCTAACCCAACAAATTAAGGGCACCTCATCCCGTTCTGCGGACAAAATTTGAAGCCATTCCCGTTTTGCGGACAAAATTAAGGGCACTCTTCCAGTTTTGTCGCACTGGGCCTAGTACAAAAAACTGGGCCTAGAGAAATACAACAAAATTTAGACAATTCTACCGTAAAAATCGGCATTTACTCAACATCCATACAAAATACACGCTTGGGTTGCTAAAATGATTTTTATTGAGCATTGGTCTAGGCACCAGCCTGCTTACGTACACAATGATTTTTATTGAGCATTAGTCTACGCACCAGCCTGCTTACATACACTTGACACGGAAGATCATCTAAGCAAGTTTTAGCTACATTGTCCAATAGGGCATTTATCTCAAAGCATTCATGGGGGACTCTCCACACTATCTCGCCCAGGCATCTCAAATGGGATCGACGATCGAGGTGATCTGGGCCGTCAGATGCGCATTTGGTAAATTCGGGAAGAAAAGTAAATTCGGATCGATCCACACCCCATGTCTTGAACCTTCGACCTCCCCACCACGAGTCATATGCATGAACCACTACACCCTCATGCGTACGTTGAAATATAGGAGATTCGAGTACGTCATATTGTAAATCTAGGCCGATTAGTAAATTCGGGGCAAAATTGTAAATTTGGACAAACTGGTAAATTCGGGGCAACCTCAGATCTGATGGTCCATGATTGACGCACCCCGCCTTTTCCTCCTCCACCATTGATCCCATTTGACCATGCGCGTGTGATATAGTGATGAGGGGGAACTCTCTTGTAGTAATACGGAGATGTCACTTGCATGCACATAACTAGCTTGTTTTATCCCTTTGTAAAATTTGCATTCTTTTCTTTCAAAACCCCCTTATTGTACACTCACATGATACCATAAGGTAACCTAGTGAATACCTTGGAAAAGGATTAATCTTATTATTTTCTACCCTATTGAATTTCATGAGGGGAGTGATCCAATCTGCTTTGCAAATAAGCTTCTTATAAGTTCCTAGTGTTTTTGGTAGTGCAAAAGTTATGTCCTTGACCAAAGCCAAGCTTTCCGGTTGAGCTTCATCCCAATGAAAGGTATTGGGAATGGAACATTACTTCTGAGACTCTATTGCTCAATGGCTGAAAATATGAAAATAGGGTTTAGTGGAACAAAATTGAGTGTCGTTGATATCATACCTTTGAAAAATATTTGGAATGCAATTTGTCAAAGTCCCAAAAGAAAATATTACAATACTATATATTATTGCATACATCTTTGAAAGAAGAACCTCAAATTACAAATTTGGACAAGTTTTGACACAAACTACAAGGTCCCCACTATTTCATTGGTACCAATAAGGGGGAAAGGATTCGTCCTTTTTTCGTACAAACAAACCCTGCTTTCAATACAATAGCCTTTCATTTAGATTCAAATTATGTTGCACCACCCATTGGTCCACATCCTTCCAACAAAAGTTGTCGTTGTCCCATGAACATGACACCTTTGATATTCCTTCGTTATTCATATTTATGGAAACATTTATCCAAAACCTAACATGTTCCTAGGTTGGACAGCTAAGGAGACTAGTGAAAGATGGAGCACGTGACGTATCTGAAGGTCTCCCCCTCTTATGATGATACCACTTTGTCGCCACTTTATCGATCTCCAACTTTTAAAGAATTCCACCTTGAAGCAACCATTTTTCCATGCACGATAGACTCCTTCCATGGGCCTTCTTGTAAAGTAATCTCTACTTTGTCAAGCATATCCCAAGCCATGGATGCCCAATCCGACCCATGATGTGTAAAGGATACTTCCTGGTTTGCACAGAAGGCTTTTATGTATAGCATTAGGTGTAGGATTCCAATGCCACCTCGGTTCTCACCACCCATTTCCATTTCCCCCACTACCATGGAGTTGTGCTGTTTGTGTTGTTTCTTGATAGGACTGGTTTCATGGGTAATAGAAATTATTTTATGTATAGCATTAGGTGTAGGATTCCAATGCCACCTTGGTTCTCAACACCCATTTCCATTTCCCCCAATACCATGGAGTTGTGTTGTTTGTGTTGTTTCTTGATAGGAATGGTTTGATGGGTTTTATAAATTATTTTCAATAGTGGACCAATTGCATTCGGTCATGTTTAAGATAGACGAGACAAATAATATTTTGATCGTTTAATGGGCTTTAAAAATGCTTTCCAATTGTGTTTGTCCATTTTCAAGATAGAGGACACGAAGAATATTTATTCAATAATCAAGGAGTTAACCACAATCACTCAGCTAGGAAAGGGGAGGAGTATGTACTTCCACCTTCTAATCTTACTATTGATCTTGTTTAGGTTCCAGCTAGATTGAGGTCAAATGTTGTATGTCTAATATGTCCACCCCTAGTGATGCACTGAGGTGTCTGAACACTATGCCTTTTAAAAAAATATCCCTTGTTATTTTGACACATTTTCAATGAGAGAGATCAATCTTAATTTTTTAATGTTTCACTAAGAGCCAGATGCAGTTGCAAATATTTGGACAAGGCTAAAAGCAAGATTTGTGGTAACAAAAAGAACCCTTTTTTATTCCACCCTGACTGGGACTTAGCCACATAGCCTTTGGAATTTTGGAGGGAATCCAGTGGTTGCACAACGTTATACTTTTTAAAATTGAAGCCGAATGAAGAAATTTTTAAAGTGTGACCATATGTGTCAAACAACTGTAACATGATGGGCTCATTATTTTCTGGAGTGGAGAATGTCACTACAAGAGGTTGTGTGCTCTTGTGACGCTGTTAGCGATGGAAATACACTGGGTTTTTATAACCCTTGGCGTCGCTAAAACCGTCGCTAATAGCGTCGCTACGAGAGCGTCGCTAATAGCGTCGCTATAGGCGTCTCTATATGCGTCGCTTTAACCGTCGCTATCTAGAGACGCTCATAGCGACGGTCATAGTGACGTTTTCACGAAGTCTATAGCGACGCTCATAGCGCCGCTCCAGAGCCATAAATAGCGATGGTTATAGCGACGCCCGAGAGAAATTTTTTTTTGGTGACAGGGCATTGAATGCCCTGCCACCCATCAACCATATTGTACTTGATTCACTTTTTAAAAAAAGTGCAAGGGTAGATAATAGACCCAAAATAGTCACCCACAAGACGCATTGTTTGCAAAATTGACAAGCGTAAAATTGACAATTGTACACATCATAGGCAAAATGAATTGATTGGCAAATGTAATAATGACAATTGTACAACATCATAGGCATAAAGAATTGATTGGCAAAATGAACTGCGGTGACAAATGTAATAATATACATGGTTCAAAAAGACGTATAAAATTCGTCTCATGATACATAAGCTATGAGAAACCCTAAACTAATGCTATCTAGCTACGGCTAAACTGACGTCGTCTAGTCAGATGTCTCATCGCGTCCAAGCGGCGTATCTGTCGGATTCTGCAAAAAAAGACAATAAGACAGCTTTCAGTAAGTATAAACATATAACGACATTTATAAAACAATACAAAAAATAGAAAAGAGTAAACCCTAATACTAACCATGCCGCCGCGAGAACTGAGAATGTCCATCAGGGCGTTTAAGCCCTTCCTGCTTGCGTACTCGCGCTCGTACGGTGTGGGATCGCGTCCTGTCATCGACCACTGTCAAAACATACAAAGAATTCATTATGTTAGAATTAAAAAACTCATAAACCCTAAACTATCGAACGTAAAGAGCAATGCGAAAACACTTACAAAATCGGCCTCAAATGATGCCCATCCACCGCTCTCCAAGTGGTGCGAGCTCCCTGCCTCTACGCGCGCTCTGGATGCATCCTTTTGTTGCTTCCAGTTGTCGGGATTCTCGCGCGCTTCTTTCTTCGCATTCTTCCAATCTTCTTTGGCCAGCCAATCTGGCCTGTTCCACCCATGCTTGATTGCTTTTTGCACTTCGGAACGCTTGTGTTTGCAGTATTCGCGCATTCAAATTTTCATTAGGTCTTCATTGAAGCGCTGATCCCGTGTTGGAACGGAAAATTCATCATGAAGTATGCCGATGACTCTGTTTTTTAAATCACTTGGTACTTCACTCCATTTGTTTAGTATGTAGTGTCTAAACAGCTGAGAGCAAAGACCACGCATGCGCGAGATCACTTTCTTGCCGTCCTCATCCATGATGATGCCGCCGTTGAAGTCGACGGAGTAAGGCAATCCCTCTGGCCGGTGACGCGTGAACCTGGGTGTCCCGGCAGGGGTCTCTAGCGGTGTGTCGATGGGGGTACGGACGTCAGGTGTCTCCACCGGCGTCTGGGCCCCGAAGCGAGGAGTGTCGAGTGGGGTGGCTCCTGGCGGAGTAGGTAGAGGTGTGTAGCTGCTAGGAACAGTCAGCCGTGCAAAAACTGGCCTAGATGGTGATGCTGTGGCAGGTGTGGGGGCGGGCAAAGAAGGGGAGGGTAAAGAGCCTCGTCGAACACGAGGTGGTGTGGAGGCATCGGTGGCGGAATCCCCACAACAACTGCCACCGCCACCACTAGAGCGCCGGTGTCTAGACGAGTGTGAAGCTCGTCTCGCCGACGCCGAAGCTTCGGAGCGCACCGAATGCTCCGAAATAGAGGGAGATGCGGATGGAGTAGGAACGCGCGATGATGCGCCAGAGCGATGACGCTCCACGTACCACTGTCTCTGCTGCGGTGACAAAGAAGAAAGAAACTCCTCATCATCCATACCTGCATTAAACACACAAATATTTAAACTTAATATTGAATGAATAGAGTAGACAATGACGCAAAGACCATTAAATACAATGACGTAATGACGCATATAAATACAATGACGCAATGAATTGAGTGATAGAAGAGGCAAGTCGAAAACTCAGAATTTTCAATCAAAAGATGTGAGCGCGAGTAGAAAAGAGCGTTATACACCATGGAAGGTACTTAGAGAGCCAGAGCTTTTACAACACGGAGAAAAATTGTTCAAATACAATATTTGTGGCTTTAAGTGATCTCTCTCTCATCCTCGCATAACTCAGCATAACTTCCTATATCTATATAGAGCTCTCTGTTTAAACACATATCCTCTGTTTCATTTTGTAGCTCCTCTGCATGCACCCCATATAGAGTAGTAGCATCTTGATGCTCGTCTGGCACCACCCCAGCGGCTTCTGATTGAGCATCTTCTCTGATCTCCTCCATTGATGCCGTTGTGATTGGCACATGGTAGCCTTCATACGTCCTTGCACTACGAGGGGCTACCTCTATGACGTACCACCAGTTTGATGTAGACTTTGTAGGATGAAATATTACCTGCCAGAGCCACATAACTTACATGAGAGCTTTCAAGCACATAACTTGTAAAAGGGGGATGTTAACTATTTACATACTTACTTGTTCACAATGCTCGGGTAGTACGAAAGTGTCTCTTAGGTCAGTCCATTTCTTAGTAGAATCCACCTCAAGAAAACCAGACTCTCCTCTACGCACAGTAGTGTTGTGACCCTCCATGATTATCTTGAACCATTGCACGTCGAACAAGTCGACAAAAAATCCTCTGTAATCGATCCTCAAAATCTCTTGCAGCGTGCCGAAGTAAGTGAGTTCCGCCACCACAGGATCTGCATCAGAGGAACGTCGTCGACTAGACTGTTCAAATTTTGCCATGATTCCACAATCTTGAATAAAACGCTTTTTGTCGATTCGTTCCACCCTAAAATGTCGACCTTTACACCATGCTGCTGTGTATGACTTATACTACAACGAACAAAGATTATGAGTGGCCGTTCAAACGTTTAGAAATAAAGTCACTAGCTAGTCGTACATTGCAAACTTACCTTGGTCGCGCAACCCCGAGAGTACTCCCACTCTTCCTCAGTCACTTCGTCACCGCATTGTTGTGCGATTTTCAATTGGTTGTGCAACCATCTTAAGCTCATGAAGGTTGGTAGGCTCTCCAGAACCATCGGATAGTGCATCGGTGTTTGTCTTCCCCGTCTCCACTCGATTCGTGCCCTTTGTCGCTCTTGCTTTGCATCCTCATATTGTGAAATCCACTTTTGCATCACTGGATTGTGAAGCATGCAAAATCGGTTGATTTTAGCCTCTAGATCTTCCGTCATCTTCTTCTCAACACCGAGATTACACATGACAATCCCAGATATGCGCTCATCATCTATGGTTCGCCATGCTACCCTCCGGACGTGCCTTTTGACGCACATATCCCTTAAGCGTTTTCATGAAACGTTCTAAGAAGAACATCCATCTGGAATGAACTGTGCCAGCTATTTCCACCTCATCAACTATGTGAACAAGAAGATGCACCTGAATGGTTAGCATGGTAGTAGGAAAATGTTTCTCAAACATGCACACAAGCTCCGCAGCATTTAGTTTGGCGAATGGTATGGAGTCTACGTTGATCTCCTTTTGTGAGATCCATTGCACCAGCTTTTCAAGTTTGTAGATTGTGTTACAGATGTCGAGAGACAAACATCCCTCAATGGCAACCGGTAAAATAAACTGTAAAGTATGTGCAGCAATGATATTAAAGTCCACATTTTATGCAATGATATTAAAGTCCACTATGAATGTACCTGACACATTTTATGCCAATCGTGTGACTTCAAACCGGTAAGCTTTCCTACTTTAGTAAAACACGTTCGGAGCGAGTGCATTACGCCAGTGGGGGTCCGCAAAGATCGAATGGTCTCTTTTACTTTGCGTTCTTGGGCTCCTGTGAAAATCCATGGTGCTTTAGCGAGTTTTATCGATCCATCAGACGCTATTTGCGGCCAATATTGCTCCATACGATCCACATTTCTAAGGTCAACTCTGGCTCCCAAAGTATCTTTCTTACCGGTCAGATGGTCCCATAGTAGATTACCCACATTCTTGAATATGTGCATTGGATCGAGCAAGTGATTGATCATGAGTCGGGGCCAGTATGGTAACTCGTACCATAGGGATAGTCTCTTCATCCCTGGAGGCAATCCGTCATCGCACATCTCCTTCTGCTCTAACCATGCTTGTGCAGACATCCTTGGTGGCTCTCTTCCCAAAAAGCCGTCGCGTAACACATGATTCTCTGGAAGATACGCTTGATGACCTTCGTAGATTTGCTTCTTCAGTGAGGGCGCCCTACGTGCATTCAGTCTAGGTCCACATGTGACACATGCTCTGTATCCGCTTGTTTGAAGCCCTGCATGTATACACATGATAATAGATCAACTATGGGAAAAAACAAGATTTACAGTGTCTGAGTGAGGAGTGTCAATAGATCACGTGAGCATTCTGTTAGCCCGGGATAGTCATGCATGGTCCACATTAGAATGCCTCTGATCAAAGCATTCCGTCGTCTTGTGTGTCGGCTCATATCCACCACCTCTATGCCAATCCACAATTGTTGTAGCTCTTCCAATAGTGGACGAAGATACACATCGATATTCCCCACTTTATATCGCCCTGGCACAATCAAGCTTAGCCATAGGTGCCCCTTCTTCGTAGTCAACCACGGGGGAATGTTGTAGTTGACGATGACAACGGGCCATACACTGTAAGATGTTGATCTTTGACCAAATGGATTTACGCCATCCATAGCCAGGCCTAAGCGCAAATTTCGAGCTTCCCTGGCAAAATCCGACCATGTTCCATCTATATGTTTCCAGGCTGCGCAATCTGCAGGAATTCGTAGCACACCATCCGAAGATTTATTCTCCTCATGCCATGATGCTAGGGC
The DNA here is from genome assembly GCF_014529385.1 of Adiantum capillus-veneris. NCBI lineage: Eukaryota > Viridiplantae > Streptophyta > Polypodiopsida > Polypodiales > Pteridaceae > Adiantum > Adiantum capillus-veneris. Next base: position 78,982,418 of record NC_140945.1, read on the forward strand.
GGCCATGGACTTACATTCGAAGAAATGCTTGATGTGAGGAAGCAGAGGAAAATGTCGCAAAACCTTTTGTGGAGTTTTTGTCCCGTGGAGATCTACTCGATATCTTTCGGAATCACATTTCGGACACTTCTCCATGTCTATGTATTCCCCTCTGAAAAGAATGCAGTCATTAGGACAAGCGTGGATAGAATTGTAATCCATCCCCAAGTTTCGCAAAATCTTTCTTGCTTCATCTTGGGAATCTGGCATCACATTGTCAGCTGGCAGTATGTGCTCTTTAAGCAATCTACACAACATAAAAATACGATACAGTCGTGTAAAAATCTATCAGATCATTATACATTTAGAGTTTTATTAAAGTAAACTAATTGTAATAGATCACCTGAAAAGCGTTGTGACGCTAGTGTCACTCCATCCAAACTTTTCCTGCATGTTGAGAAGAACCAGGAGTGCTTTCAATCTAGACATACGTGCTCCATTATACAATGGCGTATCGGCTTCACTTTTCATATCATCATAGATAAGCCTTTCTGAATCCATGATCATCTCGATCATTTCATCAATCTCGGGCTCAAACATTGCCTCCTTGGGAATGTGCTCTGCATGATCATCCCCCGAGCTGTCAGAGGCTACATCTTGTGGCCTCACATATGCTGCTTGACCAAAGCGCCTGCGAACACGTCTATTGGGTTGCAAGATTGCTGCTTGTTGGCCAGCGTCAGAGTCCGACGAGTTATAATTGGCAACAACTCGATCTATAATAGATGGATCGAACTCGCCAAATTCGCAAAAGTGCTGCAAAGAAACACGTCTTGTCCGTCGCACAGCATGCTTGCATTGATTACAAGCACATAAGACCCTCATTGAGAGATAGGTGTTTCGGTTGGACGGTCCCACATCCTCGTCACTACTCATAATGAGGATAAAAATCTTATAACCTGGACAACAAATTTAATATTCTATTGGCATTCTTCGTCTTATCTCCTCGTGTGTGTGTGTGTGTTTGTGTGGAGAAAAGAGAGAGAGAGAGAGAGAGAGAGAGAGAGAGAGAGAGAGGGAGAGCGTTACCTGCTCCTTGCTTGAGGGCGCCAAAAAACTCAGATCTGTGATCTGAGTTTTTGGGCGCTCTGTTATTTTTTTAGCCCAGTCGGCGTCGCTATGAGCATCGCAAATTTTCAAATGCGACGCTCATAGCGAAACCGGGATTATTTTTTTTGAGCGTCGCTGTGTGAGCGTCGCTAATATGAATAGCTTCTTGTAGTGTGTTTCAACTTGTGGGAGAGACGGGTGGGTATCATTTGAGGCCGATTTTATAAGTGTTTTTGCATTGCTCTTTACGTTTGATAGTTTAGGGTTTAGGGGTTTCTAAATTCTAACATACTGGGTTCTTTGTATGTCTTGACAATGGTCGATGACAGGACATGACCCCACACCGTACGAGCACGAATACGCAGGCAGGAAGGGCTTAAACGCCTTGATGGACATTCTGAGTTCTCGCGGCAGCATGGTTAGTTATAGGGTTTACTCTTTTCTATTTGTTGTATTGTTTTATAATTATATATTTATACTTATAGAAAGCTATCTTATTGTTTTTTTTTGCAGAATCGAACAGATACGCATGGATGCGATGAGATGTCTGATTAGACAATGTTAGTCTAGCTGTAGCTAGATAGCATTACTTTCCTTTTGTCATAGCACATGTATCATGAGATGATGTTTATACGTCTTTTTGTAACTATTAGAAAACCATGTATATTTTTTCAATAATGACAATGGTGTTGTAACTATTACAGTTGCAAAGTTTAACTATCAAGTGATTTTGCCTATGATGTGTACAATTGTCATTGATTTAGTTTCATCAATTTACTTTTGTCAGTTTTGTATCTTATTCTGCAAACAATACAATGGATGATGGAGTTAATGGTTATATTGTCTTGTGGGTGACTAGTCACCTTTGGTCTATATCTAAGCTTTCACTTTCTTTCAAAGGTGAATCTGGGCTTATCTTGGATTCATTTAGGTTTACTCAATTATTGAAACATTCAATATGGTTGATGGGGGCAGGGCATTTCACCAAAAAAAAATTCTCTCAGGTGTTGCAATGAGCATCACTATATAAGGCTTTGCATCGTCGCTATAAATGTCGCTATAGGTGGCCTATAAACGTTGCTATGATCGTCACTATAGGTGTCGCTAAATAGCGATGGTTATAGCGACGTTCTCGTATCGACGCTGTTAGCGACGCTTTTAGCGATGCCGGGGAGTATAAAAACCCAATGTATTTCCATCGCTAACAACGTCACAAGTGCACACAACCTCTTGTAGTGCACCCCTGGTGATGCACTAAGGTGTTTGAACACTATGCCTTTTTAAAAAATATCCCTTGTTATTTTGTAACATTTTCAATAAGTGAGATCAATCTTAATTTTTGAATGTTTCACTAAGAGCTAGATGCAGTTGCAATATTTGGACTTTTAGAGGGAGTCTAGTTGTTGCAAAACGTTATACTTTTTAATATTGAAGCCAAATGAAGAAATTTTTAAAGTGTGACCATATGTGTAAAACAACTGTAAGGTGATGGGCTCATTATTTTTTGGAAGTGGAGAATGTTTCAACTTGTGGGAGAGAGTCAAGTAGTGCCATTTAAAAAAGGTTTCTGTTGAGCTTGCTTGCAATCACTCTATGAACGGTAGATTTCTCTATTCATGTGGTAGGTGGAACTCTCGCTCTGATAGTGCTCTACCCTAGTTGTGCTCGTTCTCTTTCCTTTAAAGGAGCTGATAGCATCGTTCCATGACGACCCCATTACGCAAGTCTGCTCATCTGGTCCCAAACCAAAACCAAAGGGGAAGGATAGTGAGATGAAATCCCTTTAGAGTATGAACGAGACAATGAAACCTAGCATGGATGTGGAAGATAAAAGCATCCCGAAGACAAGGACAAGTGCTAAGAAGATTGTGTCCATGGAAGCATTTGCCCTTTTCGATGAAGAGGGTCCAAGCAAGTCCATGAGGAGGCAAAGAGTGGAACATTGAATATCCCTAATTTTATTTTTTTCACTTGTTTTAGATGCATGCATGTTTGAATGCATATTCCATGCATGCATGTGTGAATGTAATCAACTACGCTGTTGGCTTCAAACAAACTGTGTTTTGGTAAGTGTGGTAAAATTTTCCACTTGGTGAAAGTGTGCATGCTTCATTAATTTTTTATATGATACTCGGTCTGCATGCATGTTTCAATGTGCTAAAATGACCCTAACCCAGATTATGTGTTGTAGGAGGTATACATTCTTTAGCTGAATATAACATGAAACTATATTCCGTTGAACTAGAGGGAGAAACAACATGTAGACGAGCAAAGCCGAGAGAGAAGTTGAGGGGAGACCAAGACGAGACGTGAGATGGAGAACCCCAAAAAGTGTGTCAATTGATCAAATGAGATGAGTTTATATAGAGGGGACCAAGGTGCTTTATGTAGAGATACTATATATACCTCAACACCCCTACTCAAATGAAGGTCCCTACCTGTGATGAAAATCCTTTGGGGGCTCAAAGCGAAAACCCATAGATCTATATACACCCACCGTTATATTAAAATATTTCAAATGTGCTTTACAATGTTCAAAGCAGCTACATCACTCTTGTTTTATAATATGCCCTTTCAAGGTTGTTTAACACTAGAATGGTAACAGGACACTTTTATGTCCTGTTAAGTGACCATTTTGCTTGAATTATTTGAAGAGTATGAAAATGAATTTCTAGGTGCTATATATCCACAAAGTTGCCTTATGAGCTGAAGAAAAGTTAGCATTTTTTTTGGAGTATCGATCTCACCATTAACCTTACTCTTGCACAACATTTTTGAACCTAAACTGTGTGAAAAAACGGGTCTTGTTTTTGGCTTTTTTTCAATTTTTAGCAACTATACCACTCTAAACTTCATGTTTGTGAGGTTTAGATCGCTAGAGGTTAGGCCTTCATAGTTCTCAACATGTTTTGATGCTTATTGAGAGAGCTAAGTGTTAAAATTGAAAGTTATGACCAATTTACAAGAATTGCATAATCCTGTTTTTTGGCCAAAATTACCACTTTTATGATTTTTTGGGGCTTTCTTGATATCCAAATTCAATTTTGATTATGTAAGTGTAATGTATAGCATAAAGCTAATCTTCCTTGAGTTTTGGGGGACCTAATATGCTATATAGCATAGTATATGATGATGGTTGAGTTTTTTGATTGCTGAAGAGTATGAAACATTTTAGAGTAGCAAGTATAACTTTCTCAGTATTGCTAGTTTCTTAGGCCTAATCATAGAGTACAAACTTGGCTAGATATTGAGTAGTTTCTATGGGTTTCTAGAGGTCATCATGCTAAACCCAGTTTTTTCATGTTTGCTGTATTTAACACTTTATCATTGCCCCCAAGGTTCCAATCGTAAGAGATCCATTATCCTTTTGACATGCTCCATGGCTCCTTTTGAATCCAAAGGCCCAAAGGGAACTAAGAAAACATGTATATAGTATCTATATTGAGCGTGACTATAGAAACTTTAATGATAGGTCCGAAGAATGGCAGAAATGCAACTTTTTTGTACCTATTTTTTTTTGCCCAAAAACAAATTAGTGAGGTAAAAGCAACCCTATGTTTCGATCACTAACCCATTGAAGTTAACGGGGCATGTAGTGACCAAGGGATGAGAAAAATTACAAGTTTCTCATTTTTTCCATATGTAGTAGTTACTGAACTATAAGCTCATGAAAGGATTTTTCAAAAGGAGTGGATCTACTATGGTTTTGGAAATTTTTCCTAACACCCTGAAAGGACACTTTTATGTCCTGTTAGGTTATCATTCTAGTGTTAACAACCCTATATATATATATATATATACACACACACACACAATTGAGCTACTATAAATGCTTTGATAGAGTAACTTAAGCATTGTTGACCTCTCGTTTCATATGCTTGCACTCGTTTCGATAGAGTAACTTGCATCACGTAGCAATCAACCAAGCACTCAATCCCGAAAACTTTTATCTTCACATCTTCAACTATTCCAAGACACCTTGCCTTTTTGTGGTTGGCCATCCTCATGAGGATCGAAGCATTCACTGACATCTTAACGCCTACTTCTTTCATGATAGCCTCGGTGATGACACACACCTGGGCACCACCATCCACATATGCTTGCACTTCCGTCTTGTTCCCAGCATAGCTTCAACTATTGGCACCATATCCACTGGGTGACCAACCCTCAAAGATGACACCATGCTTTGATGCTTTTCCTTCTTGGAAGGAAGCCGCATACTCACGCACTTGGTCCACTGCCTGCTCAATTTAGCGTTCAAAGCCACCAATTGACCAAAAGATATATTTGCCTTTGGATTTCATATGTCTTCGACAATATCATAGTCTCCAACACCTTGGCCAAGGAGGTAGTCCTTTGGACCAATTTTCCTTCTTCGCCGCCTCTTGTTACTTTCTGGTTTGTCTTCTACCTTAGGCTTTCCTTTCCTTACTCTTGTTTTCCTCTCTTCTTCTGTCTCTTTCTCCCTATCATGCCTAGATCTCTTATTGGCAAAAACATCCACATCTTGATGTTGAAGGGTAATGATGTTAATAGCCCTATCTTCTCCATTTGTAGGCAACGGTTGGAGTTGTTGTTGCGGCAGCGGTGCTTCTAGTGCCCATTCTTGATGATTCTCTTCTATTCTTCCTCGACCACATCCATAAAAGGGGTATATCCCTCCTCTCTCTCTTGTTGGTTCAGGACAATCAGGGGCGCAGTGACCCTCTTCATCACAATTGAAGCATCTACCTTGTAGCCTTCGTCCCCTGCCAGCCTCCCAGCTGGCCGCTCCTCTCTTTGGTTCCTATTCATTATGTTAATTCTTAATTCTTATAACTGACCAGCAAGATCATGCAAAACCCGGGCTGTAACTGTTGAGCTTATATGTGAAGCTACTCAATATATGGCTTCTCTATATATGGCACCCAGGTCCCCTCTATATATACATCATCTCATGTGTGTATTCTACACACTTTGGGGTTCTACTTCTGTGTTCTCTCCTTCTCTCTCAACATGGTATCAGAGCAGTACGTTTCTGTTTTTGATTTTTCTCCTGATCAAAATCGATTTTGCAGAAACTACCCTTCCAAGGGATCGGAATCGATGTGGTCTACAACTTTGCAGAAGGAAGTTTCTTCAAATTCTGCACCGATTTTGAGTTATCGTTCACGGACTGCGTACATACCTGAAAAACAGCTTCCGCGTTTTGTTTTTGATTTTTCTGCTAAATGGAAACGATTTTGCAGAAACTACTCGCGTAGAAGACCGGAATCAATGTGGTCTACAACTTTGCAGAAGGAAGTTTTTTCAAATTCTGCACCAATTTTGAGTTATCGTTCGCGGACTGCGTACATACCTAAAAAGCAACTTCCGCTTTTTGTTTTTGATTTTTTTGCTAATTGGAAACAAATTTGCAGAAACTACCCGCGTTACAAACCGGAATCGATGTGGTCTACAACTTTGCAGAAGGAAGTGTTTTCAAATTCTGCACCGATTTTGAGTTATCTTTCGCAGACTGCGTACATACCTGAAAAGCAACTTTCACTTTTTGTTTTTGATTTTTTTGCTAATTGAAAATGATTTTGCAGAAACTACCCTCATAGGAGGCCGGAATGGATGTGGTCTACAACTTTGCAGAAAGAGGTTTTTTCAAATTCTGCACCGATTTTGAGTTATCGTTCGCGGACTGCGTACATACCTAAAAAGCGTTCGCGGATTGGAATCGATGTGGTCTACAACTTTGCAGAAGTAAGTGTTTTCAAATTCTGCACCGATTTTGAGTTATCATTCGCGGACTGCGTACATACATAAAAAGCAATTTTCGTTTTTTGTTTTTTATTTTTTTGCTTATTGAAAACGATTTTGCAGAAACTACCCGCGTGAGAGACCGGAATCGATGTGTTCTACAACTTTGCAGAAGAAACTACCCGCTATGGGAGATTGGAATCGATGTGGTCTATAACTTTGCAGAAGGAAGTTTCTCTAAATTCTGCACCGATTTTGGGTTATCGTCTTTTGTTATATGATATACTCGTTCATTGATTTTCGTATAATTATTCTTTTAGAGATATAGTTTACGTCGTTTTATTGATAATTTCTCATTGATACCATAGTGATTTTGATGGTACCATGATGATGTTTTGTTAATACTTTGGTCATGGTGATTTTCGTTGATACCATGATGATATGTCATTGATACCATGGTTATTCTCGGTGGTGCCATGATGATATTTCGTTGATACCATGGTTATTCTCGGTGATTCCATGATGATATTTCGTTGATTCCATGGTGATTTTTATTGATACCATGATGATGTTTTGTTGATACCATGGTTATTCTCGGTGATACCATGATGTTGTTTCGTTGATACCATGGTTATTCTCGGTGATGCGATGATGATATTTCGTTGATACCATGGTTATTCTCGGTGATGCCATGATGTTGTTTCGTTGATACAATGATTATTCTCGGTGATATCATGATGCTTTTTGTTGATACCATGATCATTTATTCGTTTTTATTGACATAATGATGATATTTTGTTAATACTTTGATGGTATTCATTGATCACTACATTGATAAATGTTGTTTTATGTAGTATATACACATATCATTTGTATCACGTAACCACACATTTTGTACTTTTACATTTATACTTTATGTACCATATGTTGTCGTGCGTATATATGTCGTCAAAAGATTGGCGTCGCGAACCATCTCTTATGGCATTGTGAACGTAATTATTTCATTAACGATGCTAATAATTTTCATGACATGTTTTTTTTGGAGTCTATGATCTATGTAGGATTGATCAAAGAATTGATTTTATGAAGACAAACTTGGTGACAATAAAAGATTTATGAAGATATGTTTGGTGATTCCATATTGATGACAACATGAAGACATGTTTGGTGATGCGATATTGATGACAAGCTACACAGCAGATTCATGGAGACACTTTTGATTACAAGCTAATCGATAGCTTTTACACCTCTTTATTGAACCTTTGTATTCATTATTGTATTTGATAGGAGTAATGTAACTCCTCATAAAACATTCATTGTAAAAGGAGTGATGTAGCTCCTCGTAAACATTTGTATATTCAATGATTTTTATAATATAACGGTGGGTGTATATAGAGTTGTGGGTTTTTCCCTTGATCCCCCAAGGGTTTTTTCATCCGCAGTTAGGGACCCTTATTTGAGCGGGGGTGTTGAGCTTATATGTGAAGCTACTCAATATATGGCTTCTCTATATATGGCACCCAGATCCCCTCTATATATACATCATCTCATGTGTGTATTCTACACACTTTGGGGTTCTACTTCTGTGTTCTCTCCTTCTCTCTCAACAGTAACAGTATCTGGACCTTGAACCACTCGCTCCACTCTATCATCCGTTGTCACAGGGACCATTGGTTGCACCACAACTAGCTCAGTATATGTCAGGCCTTGCTCCCACCTTCTCTTGATCTTCTTGCTCTTGCCCTCGGCAATTTCCACAGCTCTTTCAAATGTAGCAGGTCCTCTGGATCGACCTTCTCCCTTACACTTGAATGGAGACAATCCATAAATTGACGCACTTTAAAGAAATCCCCTTGAAGTACTTGGGATGTCACCTGTAATTGAACCCAAATTCCTTTGAAGTGCTGCAAAAGCTCTTTAAAGTTAGCATGAACATCTTGCTGCAAACCTCTCCATTTTGATGTCGCTTCTGTTGCGGTTAGTTTCTTTCCAAACCTGTCAAAAATTGCCAGCTTCACCTGCTCCCATGTTTGATTTTTTTCTTCCTCTAAACCTTCAAACCACTCCCGAGCTTCTCCTTTGAGCGCAAGAGAAATACATGAATGTTGGCTTCGTCATTCACAATGTGCATACCAAGTGTATGTCACTCGAAGTCCGCAATCCAGTCCTTCACATCCTCCTTCCCTGTAAACACTGGCCGACTATACGCCATCCCGTTGAAGTCCCTTCTCCCTTGCGTGAGTAATTCCACAAAATTTGAAGTCTTGTACCTCAACCAAACCACCACTTTTCTTCAATGAAGCTCGAACTTCACAGCAAAACCACTTCACCTGGGTGCACAACCGGCAAATTTCCGCTCCCCAGTGGGATCGCCAAAGGATGATGGAGCAAAAGACGCCATGCACACACTCACACACCCAGACAACTCAACACAACACAAGGAATTTACTTGAATTACTCACCTCACTCACTACCACTCAAAAGCTCCCTAAAAACTCTACCCACAAGCTCAATTCAAACTCCAAACGCCTCGACCTACAAGCCCTTGCCTGCACGCAGACACTACAAGGTGAGTCGAGGTGATCAACACTTGAAATCACGCTTGATTGATGACCAAAATATACAAGAAAACCCATCAGAAAACCAAAAACTCCAGCCACAAAAGGAAACTCTCAAACCATGGCAAAAGCTTCACCAAACTCCACTCTGTTGGACTCTTTGGAGTAGCGCCAACCCTAATGGCACCGATATAGGGTCACATAGTCTTGCAGAAATCCGCACCTTCTTCCCTCAATTCCTTGCACACACACATCCATGGAAACCTCAGAACTCCCATAGACTCTCCTAAGTGAAAAATTGAAGAGAGAAAGCTCTCATTCACTCCTCCACACACTCGAAAACAGGACGCGAACGCAATGGGATTGCACTAGACCACCTGTAGGAACCCTGCTTACTCCCATACACATAGGGGTACAAGCCCTTGCCTGCCCGCAGACACTACAAGGTGAGTCGAGGTGATCAACACTTGGAATCACGCTTGATGGTGACAAAAATATACAAGAAAAACCATCAAAAAACCAAAAAATCCATCCACAACAGGCCACTCTCAAACCATTGCAAAAGCTTCACCAAAATCCACTCTGTTGGACTCTTTGGAGTAGCGCTAACCCTAATGGCACCGATACAGGGTCACATAGTCTTGCAGAAAGCCGCACCTTCTTCCCTCAATTCCTTGCACACACACATCTATGGAAACCTCATAACTCCCATAGACTCTCCCAAGTGCAAAGTTGAAGAGAGAAAGCTCTCATTCACTCCGCAACGGGATTGCACTAGACCACCTGTAGGAACCTTGCTTCCTCCCATACACATAGGGGTGAAAGTGTTGATATTGTACTTCAAAAGTTCTCCCTCAGCCTCAACACTCACGGAAACATGAGTGATGTGGCAATTTGAAGCAATTTCACACCTTTTTTGACCATTTTTTGACCTTTTTTGGTCCAGTTTTTGCCAGTTTTGACCCCTGGCGGACATTTTTCGCAGGAAAATACCTAAACGAACTCCAAAATTCACCAAATTTCACACATTTGATCCTCGATACCGAAATCCCATTTCCACATCCCCACATTCCATTTTTGACCACTTCTAGGGCGATGCACGTACCACCGTAGATCAGGCCCCGCAAACAGACAGTTACCACATGTGTCAAACTTCTCGAGTGGGATTAGAGTACCCACACTTGTCACTTGAATTATTTACATTCTAGAAAGCTCAAACACATTATCTAGAGCCAAAATAAGCCACCTAAAACCATATCCAAGGCCCCGATACCCTATACGGGCATGTACATGTGTCCGACTGCCAACACGCAAGCACGCATATTTACAATGTGCACACGTTGCACCTTTTTTTGAACTTGAAACCACTTTGCAAAGCTCCTAAATTCATGTATTTACATCCTTTTGTACATATGACCATGCATATAAACGCTACTTTGTACACGCCAAAAGAGGTCTATCATCATTGCCCACCCTCTAGGTAGAGCATTTATGCTCAACCAAGAGACTATTTGCATCTGGAACCACATCCCTTGCAAAATATTTCTTTAGTCTATAACCATTTGTTCTGTAGCTCAAACGTTCACCAGACAATTTTTCCAACTCATAGGTAACTCTGTATGGACAATTTCTCAAAAGTAAAATCCAACCAAGAATCATATTTCATCACCAAACCTCCTTCACTCTGTATGGACCCAACCATTTGTCCCTCTTATTAATTTTCTCCATCCTTGTCTCTGCTTGTTGAAGATAATAATCACTGGCTTTCTCTCTATTCATTCAAAGCAACTCTAGAGAAAGAATTCTTTCTTGCAGCTTGTCATTATGCTCAGCTTGCATTCTGCACAAAAACTTCAAGGCATCCAACTGCACTTTGTATGGGCATAAGAGCTTCTTTTCCATAAACAAGTTCATATGGTGTAAACTGTGTTGACACTCTATACGCAGTTCTATAAGCCCACAAACACTTTTCCAAGTCCAAGTCCCACTCTTTAGGATGCTCTCTAGCATACTTTGATAGCATCTTCACAATTTGACCATTGTAGTTCTCAACCAACCCATTGCATTGTGGGTAGTAAGGAGAAGAATGCCTATGCTGAATTTTCAATTTCTCCCTGAGAGTAGCAACAAGTTTTCCCCTAAATCCTGGTCCACGATCAGAAATAATAACCATAGGAGCTCCAAACCTACAACACACCTGCTCATATAAAAAAGAGGCCACTCTTCCTGCGGTTACATCTTTTATTGATCTTGCCTCCACCCATTTTGTCAAATAGTCCACAGCCACAAGGATATACCTTTTACCATTGTTGGTCCTTGGCATTGGACCTACAACATCTACTCCCCATTTTGCAAATGCATCAAAAGACATTATAGCTTTCTGAGGCTCAGCCAAAAGCTTCCGATTTGAAAACACTTGGCATTCATGGCATGACTTGCACCAAAAATAAGCATGTCTCATCATAGAGGGACAACAGTGCTTATCCTTGCCTTGACGTCCTGCTTTTTCATGGCAGTGCTCTAAAATCAAGCCTATCTCTTCTTTGTATTGCACTTTTCTCAAAATGCTCTCCTTGCCATAAAGCATGAGATCCTCACCTACCAATGTGTAGTTTCTTGATTTTGCAACTATTCTCTTACGTCGAACCTTTGACATGCCCTTTGGACATTGCCCTTTACTAAGAAATACTTGTACATCTTGCAATGATTCCCTTCCTGCATACAAGGCTTCCTTGACCTTTAAAGGAGCTACCAAGGCATCCAACTTGTCCCTAGCCAACTCATCAGCTTCTTTATTCTGCTCACGAGGAACATGCTTAAACTTTATCTTCTCAAACTCATGCAAAAGCTTCTTGATGCCATAGAACCACTTCTTCAAATTGTCTTTCTTAACATTCCACAAACCAAGCAACTGATTCATGACTAGCAATGCATCCCCTTTTGCAATGACCCTCTTCAGTCCAAACTCAACACACTGCTTCAACCCAAGGAAAAGCGTGAGATACTCGGCCTCATTGTTACTTTCAGCTTCATCAAGATCGTAAGCTCTAGAAAAGATCACATCGCCTTTTGGGTTCGTAATGACTACCCCACAACTTGCCTTTTGAAGAACTTTCATGTATGCACCATCAAACATCATTGTATACGCATCTGTAATATCTACTTCCTCTTCATGATCATCATTATCAGCCCTTGGGTAAGATGGAAGCCCCCCCCCTTATGTACCACTATGTCTGCCAAGTGAGCTTTAACAGAATGATCCACTTTAAACTCAAACTCATACTCTTGAAGCTCCAAAGTCCACTTTAAGATGCGCTTGCTAGGATTCAAATGTTGTACTACATCCAGCAAAAGATTCGATGTGGTGAGCACATACTAGAACTTTTGGGGCAACAAATAGGTTTTAAACCTTTGACAAGCAAGAACCAAGGCGAATACCCACTGTTCCATTTTCGTGTAGGAGAGCTCGCTTACATTCTTCATCTTGCTCTCAAAATAAACTGGCTTCAAGTTCCTTCCTTGCTTTTGTATGAGAACCGACCCAAAAGCTACTGACCCCACACTAATAGATACATAGAAAATCGACTGCAAGTCAGGAGGACTCACTGTTGGTAAAGCACACAATACCTCCTTGATGCCATCAAAAGCCTGTTGCATGTCTTCATTCCATTCAAACCCTTGAACTCTTTGACTCAATTTCTGGAGAGGATACACATACTGACATAGCATCCAGAAAAAACGTGACAAGTACTTGAGCTTATGCACAAATGATGCCAAATCCTTTGTGTTGCTGGGCGGATCCATAAGCAATAAAGCCTTAACTTTCTCTGGGTCAACTTCTATTCCATTTTGGGAAACCACATGTCCTAGCAAATGGACTCTGGCATGAGCATACTTACACTTCTTTGGGTTGAGTTGCACACTCTCTTGTTGAAGCCTTTCAAAACTCAACCTCAGCTTCTCCAAATGTGTGACCCTTGAGCTATAACACCCAATGTCATCCATGAAGTGCGTTCTCATGAATGAAGTGCGTTCTCATGAATGACCCCCAACTTCCTAAGCTTTTGAACCTTTGGCTTGGCACCTTCTTTTAGATTGATTCTATGCTCGACTCCTTTCGCTCCTTGCAACTCTGTATATTCAGTGGGGAGAATAGCTTCGGAAACTCTGTAAACATGTCTTTATACTCCTTTTTTTCTTTTTTTGTCAATTCCTCTCCTAGCATGCTCCTTACATTCACTTTGGCAGGCTCTACAATTGCTTTTGGACTATCCTTCTCCTCCTTGACCTTCACATCATGCATCGATGCTTCCTTTTTAACACTTATCCCAAAAAGATCAAGACTTAATTGCATCAAGCCTTCATCTACACTTTCCTCTGATGATTTAGACGAAGCATCACTATCGTATGATGTGGTTTCCGTCGAATCCGTATCTTGCATCTCCACTAGGGCCTGTGTACGGCTCTCGTGTGTCTTCATGTTGTAGACAATGGTAGTTCCTTTCTCTTTGTCGGGGATGGCGATCAAGACCGTGCCCCAATCCTCCTTAGCACCAAGGGCTATAAGCCATGGCCTCCCTAAATTGATTGGATACGCATTCTCACCCGCTTGCATCACGTAGCAATCAACCAAGCACTCAATCCCTAAGACTTTTATCTTCACATCTTCAGCTATTCCAAGACACCTTGCCTTTTTGTGGTTGGCCATCCTCATCCGGATTGAAGCATTCACTGACATCTTAACGCCTAATTCTTTCATGATAGCCTCGGCCATCACACACACCTAGGCACCACCATCCACATATGCTTGCACTTCCGTCTTGTTTCCCAGCATAGCTTCAACTATTGGCACCATATCCACTGGGTGACCAACCCTCAAAGATGACACCATGCGATGACGCTTTTCCTTCTTGGAAGGAAGCCGCGTACTCACGCACTTGGTCCACTGCCTCCTCAATTTAGCGTTCAAAGCCACCAATTGACCAAAAGATATATTTGCCTTTTGATTTCGTATGTCTTCGACAATATCATCGTCTTCAACACCTTGGCCAAGGAGGTAGTCCTTTGGACCAATTTTCCTTCTTCGCCGCCTCTTGCTACTTTCTGGTTTGTCTTCTACCTTAGCCTTTCCTTTCCTTGCTCTTATTTCCCTCTCTTCTTCTTTCTCTTGCTCCCTATCATGCCTAGATCTCTTATTGGCCAAAACATCCACATCTTAATGCTCAAGGTTAATGATGCTAATAGCCCTACCTTCTCCATTTGCAGGCAACGGTTGTAGTTGTTGTTGCGGTGGCGGTGCTTCTAGTGCCCATTCTTGATGATTCTCTTCTATTCTTCGTCGACCACGTCCATATAAGGGGTATATCCCTCCTCTCTCTTGGTGGTTCAGGACAATCAGGGGCGTAGTAACCCTCTTAATCACAATTGTAGCATCTACCTTGTAGCCTTCGTCGCCTGCGTGTTGGCCGCTCCTCTCAACCTGGTTTCAACCTAGTTGGTTGTCTCCATTCCATATCGAGTATCTAGATGGATAGTCAATGATTGAGTCATCGTTTGTCTTCAGCCGTGGGCGACTGTCTGTAAGTGTTTGGGGGACAGCACCTCACTCTTAGTGTTGCTATTCATCCCTCGTAGGATGGGCAGCTTACAAGCATTCTATTTAGCACTAAAGGATATGCAAAGTGCATATGTTAGCAAGCAGTGAAACAACTAGATCGGTTACCTTTCTAGTTTGGAGTTTTCTTCATATGATGAAAGACATGTTACGGCTAGTTCTAGTGGTCTTTTGGAGGGAATCCAATGGTTGCAAAACGTTATACTTTTTAATATTGAAGCCAAATGAAGAAATTTTTAAAGTGTGACCACGTGTGTAAAACAATTGTAAGGTGATGGGCTCATTATCATTTGGAGTGGAGAATGTTTCAACTTCTGGGAGAGAGTCAAGTAGTGCCATTTAAAAAAGGTTTCTTTTGAGCTTGCTTGCAATCACTCTATGAACGGTAGATTTCTCTGTTCTTGTGGTGGGTAGAACTCTAGCTCTGATAGTGCTCTACCCTAGTTGTGCTAGTTCTCTTTCCTTTAAAGGAGCTGATAGTGTCGTTCCATGAGGACCCCATTAAGCAAGTCTGCTCATCTGGTCCCAAACCAAAACCAAAGGGGAAAGATAGTGAGATGAAATCCCTTTCGAGTATGAACGAGACAATGACACCTAGCATGGATGTGGAAGACAAAAGCATCCCGAAGACAAGGCCAAGTGCTAAGAAGATTGTGTCCATGGAACGTTCACAAGAAGCATCTGCCCTTTTCGATGAAGAGGGTCCAAGCGAGTCTGCGGGGAGGCAAAGAGTTGAACATTGAATATCCCTAGTTTTACTTTTTTTCACTTGTTTTTGATGCATGCATGTTTGAATGCATCTTCCATGCATACATGTGTGAATGTAATCAACTACGCTGTTGGCTTCAAAAAAATTGTGTTTTGGTAAGTGTGGGAAAATTTTCCACTTGGTGAAAGTGTGCATGCTTCATTAATTTTTTATATGATACGCGGTCTGCATGCATGTTTCAATGTGCTAAACCTTTGAGCATGACCCCAACCCAGATTATGTGGTGTAGGAGGTATACATTCTTTAGCTGAATATAACATGAAACTATATTCCATTGAACTAGAGGGAGAAACAACATGTAGACGAGCAAAACCGAGAGAGAAGTTGAGGGGAGACCAAGACGAGACGTGAGATGTAGAACCCCAAAAAGTGTGTCAATTGATCACACGACATAAGTTTATACAGAGGGGACCAAGGTGCTATATGTAGAGATACTATATATAGCTCAACACCCCTACTCAAATGAAGGTCAATCCCTTGGGGGCTCAAAGGAAAAACCCATAGATCTATATACACCCACCATCATATTAAAATATTTCAAATATACATTTACAATGTTCAAAGGAGCTACATCACTCTTGTTTTATAATATGCTCTTTCAAGGTTCTTTAACAACCCTATATATATATATATATATATATATATATATATATATACACACACACACACACACACACAACTGATCAGCTACTATAAATGGTTTGAAAGAGTAGCTTAAGCATTGTTGACCTCTCATTTCATATGCTTGCACTCGTTTCGATAGAGTAGCTTAAGCATTGTTGGCCTCCCTAAAATGATTGGATACGCATTCTCACCGCCTTGCATCACGTAGCAATCAACCAACCACTCAATCCCCAAGACTTTTATCTTCACCTCTTCAGCTATTGCAAGACAGCTTGCCTTTTTGTGGTTGGCCATCCTCATACGGATCGAAGCATTCACTGACATCTTAACGCCTGCTTCTTTCATGATAGCCTGGATCATGACACACACCTGCGCACCACCATCCACATATGCTTGCACTTCCGTCTTCTTTCCCAGTATAGCTTCAACTATTGGCACCATATCCACTGGGTGACCAACCCTCAAAGATGACACCATGCTTTGATGCTTTTCCTTATTGGAAGGAAGCCGCGTACTCACACACTTGGTCCACTGCCTCCTCAATTTAGCTTTCAAAGCCACCAATTGACCAAAAGATATATTTGCCTTTTGATTTCGTATGTCTTCAACAATATCATACTCTTCAACACCTTCGCCAAGGAGGTAGCCCTATGGACCACTTTTCCTTCTTCGCCGCCTCTTGCTACTTTCTGGTTTGTCTTCTACCTTAGCCTTTCCTTTCCTTGCTCTTGTTTCCCTCTCTTCTTCTCTCTCTTTCTCCCTATCATGCCTAGATCTCTTATTGGCCAAAACATCCACATCTTGATGCTCAAGGGTAATGATGTTAATAGCCCTACCTTCTCCATTTTCAAGCAATGGTTGCAGTTGTTATTGATGATTCTCTTCTATTTTCTTCCTCGACCACGTCCATATAAGGGGCATATCCCTCCTCTCTCTCTTGGTGGTTCAGGACAATCAAGGGCATAGCGACCCTCTTCATCACAATTGTAGCATCTACCTTGTAGCCTTCGTCCCCTGCCTCTCCAAGCTGGCCGCAGCTCTCTTTGGTTCCTATTCATTATGTTAATTCTTAATTCTTGCAACTGACCAGCAAGATCATGCAAAACCCGGGCCGTAACAGGATCTGGACCTTGAACCACTCGCTCCACTCTATCATCCGTTGTAAGAGGGACCATTGGTTGCACCACAACTGGCGCACTTTAAAGAAATCTCCTGGAGGTACTTGGGATGTTTATTCAATAATCAAGGAGTTAACCGTATTCACTCAGCTAGGAAAGGGGAGGAGTATGTACATTCACCTTCTAATCTTACTATTGATCTTGTTTAGGTTCCAGCTAGATTGAGGTCAAATGTTTGCATGTCTAATATGTCCACCCCTAGTGATGCACTGAGGTGTCTGAACAGTATGCCTTTTAAAAAAATATCCCTTGTTATTTTGACACATTTTCAATGAGAGAGATCAATCTTACTTTTTAAATATTTCACTAAGAGCCAG
Source organism: Adiantum capillus-veneris (assembly GCF_014529385.1). Taxonomy (NCBI): domain Eukaryota; kingdom Viridiplantae; phylum Streptophyta; class Polypodiopsida; order Polypodiales; family Pteridaceae; genus Adiantum; species Adiantum capillus-veneris. The sequence goes on from NC_140945.1 coordinate 79,000,294, forward strand.
ATGCAGTTGCAAATATTTGGACAAGGCTAAAAGCAAGATTTGTGATAACAAAAAGGACCCTTTTTTATTCCACCCTGACTGTTACTTAGCCACATAGCCTTTGGAATTTTGGAGGGAATCCAGTGGTTGCACAAAGTTATACTTTTTAATATTGAAGCCGAATGAAGAAATTTTTAAAGTGTGACCATATGTGTAAAACAACTGTAACATGATGGGCTCATTATTTTCTGGAGTGGAGAATGTTTCAACTTGTGGGAGAGACGGGTGGGTATCATTTGAGGCCAATTTTATAAGTGTTTTTGCATTGCTCTTTAGGTTTCATATTTTAGGGTTTAGGGGTTTTTAAATTCTAACATACTGGGTTCTTTGTATGTATTGACAGTGGTCGATGACAGGACATGACCCCACACCGTACGAGCGCGAGTATGCAGGCAGTAAGGGTTTAAATGCCCTGATGGAAATTCTGAGTTCTCGCGGCAGCATGGTTAGTATTAGGGTTTACTCTTTTCTATTTGTTGTATTGTTTTATAATTATATATTTATACTTATAGAAGGCTGTCTTATTGTTTTTTTTTGCAGAATCCGATAGATACGCATGGATGCGATGAGATGTCTGATTAGACAATGTCAGTCTAGTCGTAGCTAGATAGCATTACTTTCCTTTTTTCATAGCACATGTATCATGAGATGATGTTTATACGTCTTTTTGTAACTATTAGAAAACCATGTATATTTTTTCAATAATGACAATGGTGTTGTAACTATTACATTTGCAAAGTTTAGCAATCAAGTGATTTTGCCTATGATGTGTACAATTGTCATTGATTTAGTTTCATCAATTTACTTTTGTCAGTTTTGTATCTTATTCTGCAAACAATACTATGGATGATGGAGTTAATGGTTATATTGTCTTGTGGGTGACTAGTCACCTTGGGTCTATATCTAAGCTTGCACTTTCTTTCAAAGGTGAATCTGGGCTTATCTTGGATTCATTTAGGTTTACTCAATTATTGAAACATTCAATATGGTTGATGGGGGCAGGGCATTTCACCAAAAAAAAAAATTCTCTCAGGTGTTGCAATGAGCATCACTATATAAGGCTTTGCATCGTCGCTATAAATGTCGCTATAGGTGGCCTCTAAACGTTGCTATGATCTTCACTATAGGCGTCGCCATATAGCGATGGTTATAGCGACGTTCTCGTATCGACGCTGTTAGCGTCGCTTTTAGCGATGCCGGGGAGTATAAAAACCCAATGTATTTCCATCGCTAACAACGTCACAAGTGCACACAACCTCTTGTAGTGCACCCCTGGTGATGAACTAAGGTGTTTGAACACTATGCCTTTTAAAAAAATATCCCTTGTTATTTTGTAACAATTTCAATGAGTGAGATCAACCTTAATTTTTAAATGTTTCACTAAGAGCTAGATGCAGTTGCAATATTTGGACTTTTAGAGGGAGCCCAGTGGTTGCAAAACGTTATACTTTTTAATATTGAAGCCAAATGAAGAAATTTTTAAAGTGTGACCATATGTGTAAAACAATTGTAAGGTGATGGGCTCATTATTTTTTGGAAGTGGAGAATGTTTCAACTTGTGGGAGAGAGTCAAGTAGTGCCATTTTAAAAAGGTTTTTGTTGAGCTTGCTTGCAATCACTCTATGAACGGTAGATTTCTCTATTCATGTGGTAGGTGGAACTCTCGCTCTGATAGTGCTCTACCCTAGTTGTGCTCGTTCTCTTTCCTTTAAACGAGCTGATAGCGTCATTCCATGACGACCCCACTACGCAATTCTGCTCATATGGTCCCAAACCAAAACCAAAGGGGAAGGATAGTTAGGTGAAATCCCTTTCGAGTATGAACGAGACAATGAAACCTAGCATGGATGTGGAAGATAAAAGCATCCCGAATACAAGGACAAGTGCTAACAAGATTGTGTCCATGGAAGCATTTGCCCTTTTCGATGAAGAGGGTCCAAGCAAGTCCATGAGGAGGCAAAGAGTTGAACATTGAATATCCCTAATTTTACTTTTTTTCACTTGTTTTAGATGCATGCATGTTTGAATGCATCTTCCATGCATGCATGTGTGAATGTAATCAACTACACTGTTGGCTTCAAAAAAACTGTGTTTTGGTAAGTGTGGTAAAATTTTCCACTTGGTGAAAGTGTGCATGCTTCATTAATTTTTTATATGATACTCGGTCTGCATGCATGTTTCAATGTGCTAAAATGACCCTAACCTAGATTATGTGCTGTAGGAGGTATACATTCTTTAGCTGAATATAACATGAAACTATATTCCGTTGAACTAGAGGGAGAAACAACATGTAGACGAGCAAAGCCGAGAGAGAATTTGAGGGGAGACAAAGACGAGACGTGAGATGGAGAACCCCAAAAAGTGTGTCAATTGATCAAATGAGATGAGTTTATATAGAGGGGACCAAGGTGCTTTATGTAGAGATACTATATATAGCTCAACACCCCTACTCAAATGAAGGTCCCTACCTATGATGAAAATCCCTTGGGGGCTCAAAGGAAAAACCCATAGATCTATATACATCCACCGTGATATAATAATATTTCAAATTTACTTTACAATGTTCAAAGCAACTACATCACTCTTGTTTTATAATATGCCCTTTCAAGGTTCTTTAACACTAGAATGGTATCAGGACACTTTTATGTCCTTGGACACTTTTGTGTCCTGTTAAGTGACAATTTTGCTTGAATTATTTGAAGAGTATGAAAATGAATTTCTAGGTGCTATATATCCACAAAGTTGCCTTATGATCTGAAAACAACTTAGCATTTTTGTTGGAGTATCGATCTCACCATTAACCTTACTCTTGCACAACATTTTTGAACCTAAACTGTGTGAAAAAACGGGTCCTGTTTTTGGCTTTTTTTCAATTTTTAGCAACTATACCACTCTAAACTTCATGTTTGTGAGGTTTAGATCGCTAGAGGTTAGGCCTTCATAGTTCTCAACATGTTTTGATGCTTGTAGAGAGAGCTAAGTGTTAAAATTGAAAGTTATGACCAATTTACAAGAATTGCATAATCCTGTTTTTTGGCCAAAATTACCACTTTTATGATTTTTCGGGGCTTTCTTGATATCCAAATTCAATTTTGATTATGTAAGTGTAATGTATAACATAAAGCTAATCTTCCTTGAGTTTTGGGGGACCTAATATGCTATATAGCATAGTATATGATGATGGTTGAGTTTTTTGATTGCTGAAGAATACGATACATTTTAGAGTAGCAAGTATAACTTTATTAATATTGCTAGTTTCTTAGGCCAATTGTGTGTATTTTGTAGGTAGTAACCATATCTAATCATAGAGTACAAACTTGGCTAGATATTGAGTAGTTTCTATGGGTTTCAAGAGGTCATAATGCTAAACCCAGATTTTTCACGTTTGCTGTATTTAACACTTTATCATTGCCCCCAAGGTTCCAATCGTAAGAGATCCATTATCCTTTTGGCATGCTCCATGGCTCATTTTGAATCCAAAGGCCCAAAGGGAACTAAGAAAACATGTATATAGTATCTACATTAAGAGTGACTATAGAAACTTTAATGATAGGTCCAAAGAATGGCAAAAATGCAACTTTTTTGTACCTATTTTTTTTGCCCAAAAGCAAATTAATGAGGTAAATACAACCCTATGTTTCGGTCACTAACCCATTGAAGTTAACGGGGCATTTTATCTTATGTCCTACAAAATCCCCACTCTTATTTATATGCAATCAATCGTAAGAAATTGCTGTTTTGGGAAAAATGCACTGGTCCATCAACTTTGGAGACTTGTAGTGACCAAGGGATAAGAAACATTACAAGTTTCTCATTTTTTCCATATGTAGTAGTTACTGAACTATAAGCTCATGAAAGGGTTTTTCAAAAGGAGTGGATCTACTATGGTTTTGGAAATTTTTCCTAAAACCCTGAAAGGACACTTTTATGTCCTGTTTGGTTATCATTCTAGTGTTAACATACATATATATATATATATATATATACACACACACACACACACACACACACACACACACAATTGAGCTACTATAAATGCTTCGATAGAGTAACTTAAGCATTGTTGACCTCTCGTTTCATATGCTTGCACTCGTTTCGATACAGTACCTTAAGCATTGTTGGCCTCCCTAAAATGATTGGATACGCATTCTCACCCACTTGCATCACGTAGAAATCAACCAAGCACTCAATCTCGAAGACTTTTATCTTCACATCTTCACCTATTCCAAGACACCTTGCCTTTTTGTGGTTGGCCATCCTCATACGGATCGAAGCATTCACTGACATCTTAACGCCTACTTCTTTCATGATAGCCTCGGTCATGACACACCTGGGCCTCGGTAATGATGTTAATAGCCCTATCTTCTCCATTTGCAGGCAACGGTTGGAGTTGTTGTTGCGGCGGCAGTGCTTCTAGTGCCCGTTCTTGATGATTCTCTTCTATTCTTCCTCGACCACATCCATATAAGGGGTATATCTCTCCTCTCTCTCTTGGTGGTTCAGGACAATCAGGGGCGTAGTGACCCTCTCCATCACAATTGTAGCATCTACCTTGTAGCCTTCGTCCCCTGCCAGACTCCCAGCTGGACGCTCCTCTCTTTGGTTCCTTTGGTTCCTTCGTCTATGCCCACTTGGGAATAGACTACAATTCGATCCACGCGTGTCCTAACGACCGCATTCTTTTCAGAGGGGAATACATAGACATAGAGAAGTGTCTGAAATGTGATCCCGAGAGATATCGAGTGGATCTCCACGGAACAAAAATTCCACAAAAGTTTTTGCGATATTTTCCTATGCCTCCTTGTATCAAGTATTTCTTCAAATGTAAGTCCATGGCCGCCCCACCATCAATATGGTGAGGCTTGGCAGCCGGCCAGTATCTAGCCGCGAAGAAACATTGACGAATGACTAAGGCTTTACCTTCTTTACCTCATAGGCGAGGAGGACTACGGTTTGATGACAGAGGTAATGTCATAAAATCTAATATCTATCTATCCCAAATTATTTTCTATTATTGAATTGATCATTTAATGTGGAAAAATGAATGGGAACAAGAGTTAGAATATAGATATGCCCTTTTAAACCTATCTCAACACGTGACCAAAGGAAGAGAACGCTACATCTCATTGAGGGTCCAAAAAGGAGATGGTCTGCCAAAGGGCAATGAACATATAATGGAGTTTAGAAGAACTTAGGGTTAGCATCAATAAGGACCTCAAAAGGTTAGTCTTAAGAGTCCTTAGATCTAGTACCGTTTGATACTTTAGAGCTTAGGCAAGCTAGGTCCATTCTGGAGTTCCTTAAGGTGCTTGAAATGCTTGCTGTACTTAATGACTAAGGTGCTTGAGTTGCTTGTCGTGAGTCATGACTAAGGACGTGCTTGATGACCAAAGCGCTTGTGGTGTTCAAGTCAAACATGATTCCTACATAGGAGGCAACGAGCCCAAAGAGTAGCGAGTGAGAGAGAACACACACACACACACACACATACACACACACACATACACTCAAGGCAATCCCAAGACTCAAGATGCTTAAAGGAAACATGTCAAGCCCCTAGCCCTATTTCCCTTATAGTGTGCCTGAATCCTATTGGATGGCCTTTAGGGAGGTCCAATGAGAATTTAGATGCATTAAAATATTTAATTAAACTCACCCTCCCCGTCCACCCTCACCCACACAGAGTTTTCTCTCTAAGCGCTAGATCTCTACGGGGTCAATCGGAGCACAAATGACCATGGCGACGCTCGGCGGGGTCAGACGGGACAACAAATTTCCCTTCTACACCACGACGTGCAGGGAGCAGATCTGGTAGTAGCTTAAGCATTGTTGACCTCTCATTTCATATGCTTGCACTCGTTTCAATAGAGTAGCTTAAGCATTGTTGGCCTCCCTAAAATGATTGGATACGCATTCTCACCGCCTTGCATCACGTAGCAATCAACCAAGCACTCAATCCCCAAGACTTTTATCTTCACCTCTTCAGCTATTCCAAGACAGCTTGCCTTTTTGTGGTTGACCATCCTCATACGGATCGAAGCATTCACTGACATCTTAACGCCTGCTTCTTTCATAATAGCCTCGGTCATGACACACACCTGCGCACCACCATCCACATATGCTTCCACTTCCGTCTTCTTTCCCAGTATAGCTTCAACTATTGGCACCATATCCACTGGGTGACCAACCCTCAAAGATGACACCATGCTTTGATGCTTTTCCTTATTGGAAGGAAGCCGCGTACTCACACACTTGGTCCACTGCCTCCTCAATTTAGCGTTCAAAGCCACCAATTGACCAAAAGATATATTTGCCTTTTGATTTCGTATGTCTTCTACAATATCATACTCTTCAACACCTTCGCCAAGGAGGTAGCCCTATGGACCAATTTTCCTTCTTCGCCGCCTCTTGCTACTTTCTGGTTTGTCTTCTACCTTAGCCTTTCCTTTCCTTGCTCTTGTTTCCCTCTCTTCTTCTATCTCTTTCTCCCTATCATGCCTAGATCTCTTATTGGCCAAAACATCCACATCTTGATGCTCAAGGGTAATGATGTTAATAGCCCTACCTTCTCCATTTGCAAGCAATGGTTGCAGTTGTTATTGATGATTCTCTTCCATTTTCTTCCTCGACCACATCCATATAAGGGGCATATCCCTCCTCTCTCTCTTGGTGGTTCAGGACAATCAAGGGCATAGTGACCCTCTTCATCACAATTGTAGCATCTACCTTGTAGCCTTCGTCCCCTGCCTCTCCAAGCTAACCGCAGCTCTCTTTGGTTCCTATTCATTATGTTAATTCTTAATTCTTGCAACTGACTAGCAAGATCATGCAAAACCCAGGCCGTAACAGGATCTGGACCTTGAACCACTCGCTCCACTCTATCATCCGTTGTCAGAGGGACCATTGGTTGCACCACAACTGGCGCACTTTAAAGAAATCCCCTGGAGGTACTTGGGATGTTTATTCAATAATCAAGGAGTTAACCACATTCACTCAGCTAGGAAAGGGGAGGAGTATGTACTCCCACCTTCTAATCTTACTATTGATCTTGTTTATGTTCCAGCTAGATTGAGGTCAAATGTTTGCATGTCTAATATGTCCACCCCTAGTGATGCACTGAGGTGTCTGAACAGTATGCCTTTTAAAAAAATATCCCTGGTTATTTTGACACATTTTCAATGAGAGAGATCAATCTTACTTTTTAAATGTTTCACTAAGAGCCAGATGTAGTTGCAAATATTTGGACAAGGCTAAAATCAAGATTTGTGGTAACAAAAAGGACCCTTTTTTATTCCACCCTCACTATTACTTAGCCACATAGCCTTTGGAATTTTGGAGGGAATCCAGTGGTTGCACAAAGTTATACTTTTTAATATTGAAGCCGAATGAAGAAATTTTTAAAGTGTGACCATATGTGTAAAACAACTGTAACATGATGGGCTCATTATTTTCTGGAGTGGAGAATGTTTCAACTTGTGGGAGAGACGGGTGGGTATCATTTGAGGCCGATTTTATAAGTGTTTTTGCATTGCTCTTTAGGTTTCATATTTTAGGGTTTAGGGGTTTTTAAATTCTAACATACTGGGTTCTTTGTATGTATTGACAGTGGTTGATGACAGGACATGACCCCACACCGTACGAGCGCGAGTACGCAGGCAGGAAGGGCTTAAAGGCCCTGATGGACATTCTGAGTTCTCGCAGCAACATGGTTAGTATTAGGGTTTACTCTTTTCTATTTGTTGTATTGTTTTATAATTATATATTTATACTGATAGGAAGCTGTCTTATTGTTTTTTTTTGCAGAATCCGATAGATACGCATGGATGCGATGAGATGTCTGATGAGACAATGTCAGTCTAGTCATAGCTAGATAGCATTACTTTCCTTTTGTCATAGCACATGTATCATGAGATGACGTTTATACGTCTTTTTGTAACTATTAGAAAACCATGTATATTTTTTAAATAATGACAATGGTGTTGTAACTATTACATTTGCAAAGTTTAACAATCAAGTGATTTTGCCTATGATGTGTACAATTGTCATTGATTTAGTTTCATCAATTTACTTTTGCATGTCAGTTTTGTATCTTATTCTGCAAACAATACTATGGATGATGGAGTCAATGGTTATATTGTCTTGTGGGTGACTAGTCACCTTGGGTCTATATCTAAGCTTGCAACTGACCAGCAAGATCATGCAAAACCCGAGCCGTAACAGGATCTGGACCTTGAACCACTCGCTCCACTCTATCATCCGTTGTCAGAGGGACCATTGGTTGCCCCAGAACTGGCTCAGTATGTGTGACGCCTTGCTCCCACCTTCTCTTGATCTTCTTGCTCTTGGCCTCGGCAATTTCCATAGCTCTTTCAAATGTAGCAGGCTCCTCTTGATCGACCTTCTCCCTTACACTTGGATGGATACAATCCATAATCTGACACACTTTAAAGAAATCCCCTGGAGGTACTTGGGATGTCGCCTCTAATTAAACCCAAAGTCCATTGAAGTGTGCAAAACTTCTCCTTTGAGCGCAATAGGAAATACATGAAGCTTGGCTTCGTCATTCACAATGTGCATACCAAGCGTATGCGACTCGAAGTCCGCAATCCAGTCCTTCACATCCTCCTTCCCTGTAAACATTGGCCGACTATATGCCATCCCGTTGAATTTCCTTTTCCCTTGCATGAGTAATTCCACAAAATTTGAAGTCTTACACCTCAACCAAACCACCACTTTTCTTCAATGAAGCTCGAACTTCACAGCAAAACCGCTTCACCTGGGTGCACAACCGGAAAATTTCCGCTCCACAGCGGGATCGCCAAAGGATGATGGAGCAAAAGACGCCGTGCGCACACTCACACACCCAGACAACTCAACACAACAGAAGGTATTTACTTAAATTCCTCACCTCACTCACTACCACTCAAAACCTCACTAAAAACTCTACCCACAAGCTCAATTCAAACTCCAAACGCCTCGACCTACAAGCCCTTGCCTGCACGCAGACACTACAAGGTGAGTCGAGGTGATCAACACTTGAAATCACGCTTGATTGATGACCAAAATATACAAGAAAAACCATCAAAAAACCAAAAACTCGAGCCACAAAAGGAAACTCTCAAACCATTGCAAAAGCTTCACCAAACTCCACTCTGTTGGACTCTTTGGAGTAGCGCCAACCCTAATGGCACCGATATAGGGTCACATAGTCTTGTAGAAAGCCGCACCTTCTTCCCTCAATTCCTTGCACACACACATCCATGGAAACCTCAGAACTCCCATATACTCTCCCAAGTGAAAAATTGAAGAGAGAAAGCTCTCATTCACTCCTCCACACACTCGAAAACAGGACGCGAACGCGACGGGATTGCACTAGACCACCTGTAGGAACCCTGCTTACTCCCATACACATAGGGGTGCAAGTGTTGATATTTTACTTCAAAAGATCTCCCTTAGCATCAAAACTCAGGGCACCGTGAGTGATGTGGAAATTGAAGCCATTTCACACCTTTTCTGACCATTTTTTGACCCTTTTTGGCCCAGTTTTGGCCAGTTTTGACCTCTGACGGGCATTTTTCGAAGGAAAAACCCCAAACAAACGCCAAAATTCACCAAATTTTGAAAGCTTGATCCTCCATACCCAAAACACATTTCCACATCCCAAAATTCCATTTTTGACCACTTCTAGAGCGATGCACGTATCACCGCAGATCAGGCTCAGCAAATAGACAGTTACCGCATGTGTCAAACTTCTCGAGCGGGATAAGAGTACCCACACTTGTCACTTGCATTACTTACATTCTAGAAAGCTCAAAAACATTATCTAGAGCCAAAATAATCCACCTAAAACCATATCCAAGACCCCGATACCCTATACGGGCATGTACATGTGTCCGACTGCCGACACGCAAGCACGCATATTTACAATGTGCACACGTTGCACCTTTTTTCAAACTTGAAACCACTTTGCAAAGCTCCAAAATTCATGTATTTACATCTTTTTGTATATATGACCATGCATATAAACGCTACTTTCTACATGCCAAAAGCAGTCTATCATCGTGAGTCATGATTGAGGACGTGCTTGAGGTGCTTGATGACCAAATTTCTTGTGGTTTTCAGGACAAACAAGACTCCTACATAGGAGGGGACGAGCCCTAAGAATAGGGCGTGAGAGAGAACACACACACACTCAAGCCAATTTCAAGACTCAAGATGCTTAAAGGAAACACGTTAAGCCCCTAGCCCTATTTCCCTCATAGTGTGCCTGAATCCTATTGGATGGACTTTAGGGAGGTCCAAAGAGAATTTAGATGCTTTAAAAAAATTAATTAAGATGTCTTTCTAAAAGGGGGAAAGAAGGAAACTTGCCAAACGCTACCCATACTGCTTGATATGACCATAGCTTGTGATTGGCCAGGGTTGGCATACACCAATTAGGAGCAAGCTAGAGTCGAGAGAGAGATGTCGACGAAGGCAAGGGAGAGCCCTCCTTTTTTCACATTCGCGCGTACACAAACACACTCTCTCATGTGTTGAGCAATAAGTACATCTTCTTCTCCAAGCTTGAGAAGTAGAGATCCTACACCAACCCCACTTGGCTATGGAATGCAAATCCAACTAGGAGTCAAGCCTCAATGGCATGCTCATCTTCTCTACCATCTATACTACTATGCTAAGCTAGGCTTCAAGAGTAATCTATGGTTAGAAAAGTACTCCTTTCTTGTATGCTACATCATCTTCCTCTTCCCTTCCCTCACTCCTTGCTAGCTCTCTCCACCTTTGAAGGTGTTTGAGGTCTTGGGATTGAGTCCAGGGACAAGTTAATGTTTTCGCAAGTTACTTACAGGCATAATACTGGTGCATGAAGCTTACCATCTTCATGGCACCATTAAGGTGTCAACTAGGAGCAAAGAATGTATTGTACCAAGTCTCTCTTCAAGGGAGAATCTATAATACAAAATCTGTTTGGAGGGAGGAGTGGCTCCAAGTAAATCCAGTCCTCGATTGTTGTCAATTTCTCTAATTATCTATCTCTCTCCCCCACGCCCCCCCCCCCCCCCTTTCTCTCTCTCTCTCTTGGAAGTATTGTTCATGCCAAGCTAGAAGGTTATGATGTTTATTTTGAAACCTTTGATTGAGTACTCTATGTCTATTTATTAAGAATCCTCTTAAGGGAATGCTCACTATTGTTACTTATATTCCGCTACAATCGATGCTATTAGCCATATTCCGTTACAAGAAGCATTTATAATAGCTTGCTGGGAGATCTTGGTCTTTGAAGTCAATTTGAAAATTGAATCTCGCTTCCTTTCCACTCAAAATTGATTACAAACTCTCCATCTGGATGTAGAATGATCATAGCTATCATAAAGGTCGACATGGTTGTATCAATGAATGACAAGAGACATTGTATAAATGCACTCTTGTGTCAACTGTTAATCTTCCTTGAGTTTTGGGGGATCTAATATGCTATATAGCATAGTATATGATGATGGTTGAGTTTTTTGATTGCTGAAGAATACGATACATTTTAGAGTAGCAAGTATAACTTTCTCAATATTGCTAGTTTCTTAGGCCAATTGTGTGTATTTTGTAGGTAGTAACCATATCTAATTATAGAGTACAAACTTGGCTAGATATTGAGTAGTTTCTATGGGTTTCAAGAGGTCATAATGCTAAACCCAGTTTTTTCATGTTTGCTGTATTTAACACTTTATCATTGCCCCCAAGGTTCCAATCGTAAGAGATCCATTATCCTTTTGACATGCTCCATGGTTCATTTTGAATCCAAAGGCCCAAAGGGAACTAAGAAAACATGTATATAGTATCTATATTGAGCGTGACTATAGAAACTTTAATGATAGGTCCGAAGAATGGCAAAAATGCAACTTTTATGTACCTATTTTTTTTTCCCAAAAACAAATTAGTGAGGTAAAAGCAACCCTATGTTTTGGTCACTAACCCATTGAAGTTAACGGGGCATTTTATCTTATGTCCTACAAAAATCCCCACTCTTATTTATATGCAATCAATCGTAAGAAATTGCTGTTTTGGGAAAAATGCACTGGTCCATCAACTTTGGAGACTTGTAGTGACCAAGGGATGAGAAAAATTACAAGTTTCTCATTTTTTCCATATGTAGTAGTTACTGAACTATAAGCTCATGAAAGGGTTTTTCAAAAGGAGTGGATCTACTATGGTTTTGGAAATTTTTCCTAAAACCCTGAAAGGACAATTTTATGTCCTGTTAGGTTGTCTCCACTAGGTGACCAACCCTCAAAGATGACACTATGCTTTGACGCTTTTCCTTCTTGGAATGAAGCGGCGTAGTCACGCACTTGGTCCATTGCCTCCTCAATTTAGCGTTCAAAGCCACCAATTGACCAAAAGATATATTTGCCTTTGATTTCGTCTGTCTTCGACAATATCATAGTCTTCAACACCTTGGCCAAGGAGGTAGTCCTTTGGACCAATTTTCCTTCTTCACCGCCTCTTGCTACTTTCTGGTTTGTCTTCTACCTTAGCCTTTCCTTTCCTTGCTCTTATTTCCCTCTCTTCTTCTTTCTCTTTCTTTCTATCATGCGTAGATCTCTTATTGGCCAAAACATCCACATCTTGATGCTCAAGGGTAATGATGCTAATAGCCCTACCTTCTCCATTTGCGGCGGCGGTGCTTCTAGTGCCCGTTCTTGATGATTCTCTTCTATTCTTCCTCGACCACGTCCATATAAGGGGTATATCCCTCCTCTCTCTTGGTGGTTCAGGACAATCAGGGGCGTAGTAACCCTCTTCATCACAATTGTAGCATCTACCTTGTAGCCTTCGTCCCCTGCGTGTTGGCCGCTCCTCTCAACCTGGTTTCAACCTAGTTGGTTGTCTCCATTCCATATCCAGTATCTGGCTGGATAATCAATGATTGAGTCATCGTTTGTCTTCAGTCGTGGGCGACTGTCTGTAAGTGGTTGGGGGACAGCACCTCACTCTTACTGTTGCTATTCATCCCTCGTAGGATGGGCAGCTTACAAGCATTCTATTTAGCACTAAAGGATATGCAAAGTGCATACGTTAGAAAGCAGTGAAACAACTAGATCGGTTACCTTTCTCGTTTGGAGTTTGCTTCATATGATGAAAGACATGTTATGGCTAGTTCTTGTCTCTGCCTGTTATTCTCAAGTTATCAACCTTAATCGTCAGTTTGGATGGGGTTGACTATTGGCAACAAACCACCGCAAGTCAAGGACTTGGTTGCTGCTGATGAGTATGTCAGCATAGTACTTTCATGGAAAGATGAGTTGAGGTTATATTGCACATTCCAGTACCTTCAGAAAGTCTGAAACCTGGGTATGCATTCAAACACCTCTTAGTTGTGATAACTCGTTTAGCATTCTCAAGTGAGTTCTAAATGGAGCCTTCACACTCTTTTGATTATGAGTCAGTTAACCAAGACGGTTGCACAGGGACAACAATGTAGAAAATCAAGATGTTACTATTGATTTCATTGAACCTCCCAATGAACCGGGTTCCGATTCAACGAACAGTTGGATCCATGAGGGATGCCACGATGGAAAACATTAGTGTTCTTATGAAGATTATAGCACTTGTGTTTTCGAGGACAAAAATGATTCTCCAAGGGGGGAGTATTAATGTCATGCCAAGGGTAGGACTTGACGGGTACGGCCCGGGCAATGTGCCGGACACACATGCAGTAAAGGGGTCTATATATGGAAGAGGGCCAGGAGCCTATATATAGGATGGTTGGGAGGTTATTCGCATGTCTGTCTACCCGCTGGTCTTACACTCTTTGGTTCCTATTCATTATGTTAATTATTAATTCTTGTAGCTGACCAGCAAGATCATGCAAAACCCGGGCCGTAAACAGGATCTCGACCATGAACCACTCGCTCCACTCTATCATCCGTTGTCACAGAGACCATTGGTTGCACCACAACTGGCTCAGTATGTGTCAGGCCTTGCTCCCACCTTCTCTTGATCTTCTTCCTCGTGGCCTTAGTAATTTCCACAACTCTTTCAAATGTAGCAGGCTCCTCTTGATCGACCTTATCCCTTACACTTGGATGGAGACAATCCATAAACTGACGCACTTTAAAGAAATCCCCTGAAGGTACTTGGGATGCCGCCTCTAATTGAACCCAAATTCCTTTGAAGTGTTGAAAAAACTCTTTCAAGTTAGCATGAACATCTTGCTGCAAACCTCTCAATTTTGTCGTCACTTCTGTTGCGGTTAGTTTCTTTCCAAACCTATCAAAAATTGTCAGCTTCACCTGCTCCCATGTATGCTTTTTTTCTTCCTCTAAACCTTCAAACCACTCCCAATCTTCTCCTTTCAGTGCAAGAAGAAATACATGAAGATTGGCTTCGTCATTCACAATATGCATACCAAGCGTATGCCACTCGAAGTCCGCAATCCAGTCCTTCACATCCTCCTTCCCTGTAAACACTGGCCAACTATACGCCATCCCGTTGAATTTCCTTTTCCCTTGCGTGAGTAATTCCACAAAATTTGAAGTCTTGCACCTCAACCAAACCACCACTTTTCTTCAATGAAGCTCGAACTTCACAGCAAAACCGCTTCACCTGGGTGCACAACCGGCAAATTTCCGCTCCACAGCGGGATTGCCAAAGGATGATGGAGCAAAAGACGCGGTGCGCACACTCACACACAGAGACAACTCAACACAACAGAAGGAATTTACTTGAATTCCTCACCTCACTCACTACCACTCAAAAGATCCCTAAAAACTCTACCCACAAGCTCAATTCAAACTCCAAACGCCTCGACCTACAAGCCCTCGCTTGCGCGCAGACAACTGCCGCAGACACTACAAGGTGAGTTGAGGTGATCAACACTTGAAATCACGCTTGATGGTGACCAAAATATACAAGAAAAACCATCAAAAAACCAAAAACTCCAGCCACAGAAGGCCTCTCTCAAACCATTGCAAAAGCTTCACCAAACTCCACTCTGTTGGACTCTTTGGAGTAGCGCCAACCCTAATGGCACCGATACAGGGTCACATAGTCTTGCAAAAAGCCGCACCTTCTTCCCTCAATTCCTTGCACACACACATCCATGGAAACCTTAGAATTCACATAGACTCTCCCAAGTGAAAAATCGAAGAGAGAAAGCTCTCATTCACTCCTCCACACACTTGAAAATAGGACGTGAACGCAACGGGACTGCACTAGACCACCTGTAGGAACCCTGCTTCCTCCCATACACATAGGGGTGCAAGTGTTGATATTGTACTTCCAAATTTCTCCCTCAGCCTCAACACTCACGGCACCGTGAGTGATGTGGCAATTTGAACCCATTTCACACCTTTTTTAATCTTTTTTGGCCCAGTTTTGACCCCTGGCGGGCATTTTTTGCAGGAAAAATCCCAACGGACTCCAAAATTCACCAAATTTTGCACGCTTGATCCTCGATACCCAAACACATTTCCACATCCCAACATTCCATTTTTGACCACTTCTAGGGCGATGCACGTCTCAACGCAGATCAGGCACCGCAAATAGACAGTTACCACATGTGTCAAACTTCTCGAGTGGGATGAGAGTACCGACACTTGTCACTTGCATTATTTACATTCTAGAAAGCTCAAACACATTATCTAGAGCCAAAATAAGCCACCTAAAACCATATCCAAGGCCGCGATACCCGATACGGGCATGTACATGTGTCCGACTGCCGACACGCAAGCACGTATATTTACAATGTGCACACGTTGCACATTTTTCGAACTTGAAACCACTTTGCAAAGCTCCCAAATGCATTTATTTACATCTTCTTGTACATATGACCATGCATATGAACGCTACTTTGTACACGTAAAAGCGGTCTATCATCGTGAGTCATGACTGAGGACGTGCTTGAGGTGCTTGATGACCAAATTTCTTGTGGTGTTCAAGTCAAACAGGACTCCTACATAGAAGGGGATGAGCCGTAAGACTAGGGCGTGAGAGAGAACACACACACACACACACAAGTCAAAGAGGACTCCTACATAGGAGGGGATGAGCCCTAAGAGAAGGGCGTGAGAGAGAACACAGACACACTCAAGGAAATTCAAACAAGACTCCTACATAGGAGGGGATGAGCCCTAAGAGTAGGGCGTGAGAGAGAACACACACACACTCAAGGCAAGTCCAAGACTCAAGATGCTTAAAGGAAACACGTTAAGCCCCTAGCCCTATTTCCCTCATAGTGTGCCTGAATCCTATTGGATGCCCTTTAGGGAGGTCCAATGAGAATTTAGATGCTTTAAAAAAATTAATTAAGATGTCTTTCTAAAAGGGGGAAAGAAGGAAACTTGCCAGATGCTACCCATACTGCTTGATATGACCATAGCTTGTGACTGGCCAGGGTTTCCATACACCAATTAGGAGCAAGCTAGAGTCGAGAGAGAGATGTCGACGAAAGCAAGGGAGAGCCCTCCTTTTTTCATATTTGCGCGTACACAAACACACTCTCTCATGTGTTGAGCAATAAGTACATCTCTTTCTCCAAGCTTGAGAAGTAGAGATCCTACACCAACACCACTTTGCTATGGAATGCAAATCCAACTAGGAGTCAAGCCTCAACGGCATGCTCATCTTCTCTACCATCTATATTACTATGCTAAGCTAGGCTTCAAGAGTAATCTATGGTGAGACAAGTACTCCTTTCTTGTATGCTACATCATCTTCCTCTTCCCTTCCCTCACTCCTTGCTAGCTCTCTCCACCTTTGAAGGTGTTTGAGGTCTTGGGATTGAGTCCAAGGACAAGTTAATGTTTTTGCAAGTTAGTTACGGGCATAATACTGGTGCATGAATCTTACCTCTTCATGGCACCATTAAGGTCTCAACTCGGTTGAGGGCAAGGGAAAAAGGACAAATTTCTCCCCAAAATAGAGAAAATTATTGTAAATCCTAAAAAAGTAACCTAATTTTGTAAAATTTGCTCTTGGAAAATATAAGGAAACAAATTTTGTATGTTTGGAAAAATGATTTTTTCCGAACATTGCTCAAAGGTGACTTTAATTTGATTCGGCATTCCAAATTTCATTAGCCCTATCCTCATACCTGTTCGGGCATTGACTTTGCATGTAAGCGATGATCGAGGTCTTGAGGAAGCCTCTCTTTGTAACAACAGCCTAAAGTTCGTTCTAGTGCCATGTCTTGGAAACTAGTGCATGCCTTTCGTGAGGGATTCGATCACTCTATGTAAAAAGGGACTTGCCACTTGCAGGAAAAAAGTCTTAGAAAAACCTCTATCTACAATTAGTTTATTTTAATATACCTTGATTGGATAATCTTTATTCCTAAGGAAGTACTCATCAGATTATTCTCGATGACAATCTGGTTTGTATTAAAAGGGTTTATGTTTTGTAATGTCGAAAATTGAATTTGAAGTGGCATCAGATGAGAGTAACAAAAATTATGCGAGCAATGTTAACCTCTGATGGCTTCATCAAAATCTCTCTCTATATATATGTGAATGACATTTTTTATTTAAGGATATACCTACCAGAGAAGAAATGTTTCTCTCATTTCATCTCTATCCCTTCTCCTTCTCCTTCTCCCCTCCCCTTGAGTAAGACTTATCCCCCCCCCCCCCAAAATCCATCTCCTTATAATTCTAGAAGGGGAATTATCAGGGGTCCATCCGTAGCTTATAAGCTTATCTCCTGCTCATGGAGGCAGGCAAAGCGGTCTCCTTTGGTGCATGGCACCGGACAAATGTGTTTAGGCCTACCCCATCTCCCAATATCGTCCGCTTGTGTTGCATTCTACGCTTGTGTTGCTTTTGAGGAGGTCAAGGGGTTTGTATCGGACAATGCTTGTATTATAGAACACAAGACCTTAATGGCATTGAGTGTAGGTGCACAAAACGTCTTTAAAATGGTGTGGCCGCTTCCTAGGCACACCTCCTATGCCTTCTTTGATCTAGTGAAACCCGTAGTCCCAAAGAAAGACAGTGAAATTGCCCAAGTTCTTTCCTGGCGACCTCTGTTTTTACAGCCACCATCTCTAAGCTTTGTCCCTATGAACCTGGGTTTTGAGGGACCCCAACTCTAAAGCATATGCCCACAAACCAGTTTCTCGCTTTAGAATAGAGTTGGAAAATTAAAAGTGAGATCAAGTAAAGCTTCGTTTGCCTCCATAGGCTCGATTCTTCTTTGATTGAGATATCTATACAATATGTATGGCGGACGAAGTTTCGGGCTATATGTTGCAATTTCCTTGATCCATATTCTTTCCCCTAAGTATGGGCATCCTGAAGTGGTTTTATTATTGCCTATGTGCAATCACACATTGGTATAATGTGGATCTTCCTGACTCTCATAGTGGAAGGTTACTTGTTCAATGCTATTATTGTTATGCCTACTCCAGTGGATTTTCAATATTGAGCCATTAACCAATGCACATTGAAGTTTGCACCATTAGAGCTATGGTCTATTGGACTTTTTACCTTTTCTGTCTCCACTCCTTGTAAGACTCAACCTCTCCACATGTAGGTGCAGAAGTCTCTCTCTCTCTCTCTCTCTCTCTCTCTCTCTCTCTCTCACACACACACACACACACACACACACACACACACACACACACACATACACACACACACACACACACACACACACACACAAAGCCAATGATAGTGACAACATGGCAAGGTGGAAAACAATGATAGTGCTTTCTAGATGGCAAGGTGGCAAACAATGATACTACTTTCTAGATAGGTACTCTTTAGTGACACCTAAAGTAGAAGATGACTCGTATTGTACCTATGGACTATGGAATGGCGAGGTTGCACTACATAGATAATAAGTAGAGGGGAGCACCTAATCAGGACCAAGGGCCTCAAAAGTATCATGATCGTATGTCTTTCATAGTCAGTTGACACAAGAGTGCATTTATACAATGTCTCTTGTCATTCATTGATACAACCACGTCGACCTTTATGATAGCAATGATCATTCTACGTTCAGATGGAGAGTTTGTAATCAATTTTGAGTGGATAGGAAGAGAGATTCAATCTTCAAATTGACTTCGAAGACCAAGATCTCCCACCAAGCTATTATAAATGCTTCTTGTAACGGAATATGGCTAATAGCATCGATTGTAGCGGAATATAAGTAACAATAGTGAGCATTCCCTTAAGAGGATTCTTAATAAACAGACATAGATTACTCAATCGAAGGTTTCAAAATAAACATCATAACTTGCTAGCTTGGCATGAACAATACTTCCAAGAGAGAAAGAGAGAGAGAGGGGGGGGGGGGGGGGGGGGGGGGGGGGGGGGGGGGGGCGGGTGGGACCGGATTTACTTGGAGCCACTCCTCCCTCCAAACAGATTTTGTGTTATAGATTCTCCCTTGAAGAGAGACTTGGTACAATACATGCTTTGCTCCTTAAGCTAGGCGTGGGTTTCGTTAGAGAGGTAGAAGCCCAACTGGTCTATGGCACCAGAGCTCGCACGCCCAAAGAAGCCCAAGATGCGTGGGGCGAATGAAAGTACGTCATTGGCGGTGGGGTTGCCAGGCGGGGCAATAGTGTTGCTGGTGGTGGTGTTGAAGCCCAGAGCTACGACGCTGTAGTTGTTGTTGAAGTGGGCATTCTTGCCGATTGAGACAGTAGCACTAGCTATCGCCTCATTTGCTCCAGGCTGAAATATGATATGATTCAGTCAACCAACCAACAGCAACAACAACACTAACAAATAAATGCAGTACTAGTTACTTGAATGGTCATCGAGGTGCCGACACGTCCCCCGTGCATAGTCGTTGTTCCATTCGCATACACCACCTCCAGACCTCGCAGATAGTCAGGCATATAATAGAGGGTCACACGCGTTATCCCGCCGGTGCTCCATCCATCGTCGAACGCTTTGCCACCCGGGGCTCCCCACGGACCCACAACGGCGGGCTTCGACGTCGCCTGCACCAGTATAATATCATCGGTCAGTATAAGTTGATGATCATACACTCTCTCTCTCTCTCTCTCTCTCTCTCTCTCTCTCACTCACTCACTCACTCACTCACTCACACACACACACACACACACACACACACACACACAACCCGGCCTAGCTAGATTATACGATAATACCGCCATGCTGCTGCTTGCAAGCTTGCGCTACTTCGAAGTAGAAGGAGGAGCTAGACGTCGACGTTGTCTTAAAATGAAAAGGGAAGGCCGCAGCAGGCATTTTAAGGGCCCGGGCTTGGGGCACCCCTTGCACGGTGCTTGCAACTACAGTCAATGTACATGATCGATTCCTGTAGCATCACAACGTGGCATTTTTCCGCGTGATTGTACTTAAGTACCGCCTAGCATTTCTCCACGTGATTGTACTGCAATACCCCCACTTGACATAAAGTAATGGAAAGAAAAGTGTGCTACACAGCTTCACAAAAGCATTTTCCCTAACCCAACAAATTGAGGGCACCTAATCCCGTTTTGCGAAAAAAATTTGAAGCCATTCCCATTTTGCGGACAAAATTAAGGGCACTCTTCCCGTTTTGTCTCACTGGGCTTAGTACGAAAAACTGCGAACCTGCCTTGGCCTAGAGAAATACAACAAAATTTAGACAATTCTACCGTAAAAATCGGCATTTACTCAACATCCATACAAAATACACGACCGAGGTGATCTGGGCCGTCAGATGCGCATTTGGTAAATTCGGGGAGAAAAGTAAATTCGGGTAGGCTTGTAAATTCGGGTCGATCCGCACCCCATGTCTTGAACCTCCGACCTCCCCACCACGATCCATGTGCACGAACCACTACACCTTCATGCGTACGTTGAAATATAGGAGATTCGAGTATGTCATATTGTAAATCTGGGCTAATTAGTAAATTCGGGGAAAATTTGTAAATTCGGACACATTGGTAAATTCGGGGCAACCTCAGATCTGACGGTCCATGATTGACGCGCCCTGCCTTTTCCTCCTCCACCATTGATCCCATTTTACCATGCCCGTGTGATATAGTGATGAGGGGGAACTCTCTTGTAGTAATACGGAGATGTCACTTCCATGCACGTAAACTGCATTGTTTTATCCCTTTGTAAAATTTGCATTCTTTTATTTGAAAACCCCCTTATTGTACACTCACATGATACCATAAGGTAACCTGGTGAATACCTTGGGAAAGGATTAATCTTATTATTTTCTACTTATGAAAATGTTCTTTAGACACTGCACCCACTTCTTTTTTGATCAATTCACCCTACAGAATTTCATGAGGGGAGTGATCCAATCTGCTTTGCAAATAAGCTTCTTATAAGTTCCTAGTGTTTTTGGTAGTGCAAAAGTTATGTCCTTGACCAATGCCAAGCTTTCTGGTTGAGCTTCATCCCAACCAAAGGTATTGGGAATTGAACATTACTTCTGAGACACTATTGCTCAATGGCTGAAAATAGGGTTTAGTGGAACAAAATTGGGTGTCCTTGATATCATACCTTGATATCATACAAAATTGGGTGTCTTTGATATTATACCTTTGAAAAATCTTTGGAATGCAATTTTTCAAAGTCCCAAAAGAAAATATTACAATATTATATATTATTGCATACATCTTTGAAAGAAGAACCTCAAATTACAAATTTGGACAAGTTTTGACACAAACTACAAGGTCCCCACTATTTCATTGGTACCAATAAGGGGGAAAGGATTCCTCCTTTTTTCGTACGAACAAACCTTGCTTTCAATACAATAGCCTTTCATTTAGATTCAAATTATGTTGCACCACCCATTGGTCCACATCCTTCCAACAAAAGTTGTCGTTGTCCCATAAACATGCCACCTTTGAGATTCCTTCGTTATTCATATTTGTGGAAACATTTATCCAAAACCTAACATGTTCCTAGGTTGGACAGCTAAGGAGACCAGTGAAAGATGGAGCACTTGACGTATCTCAAGGTCTCCCCCTCTAATGATGATGCCACGTTGTCGCCACTTTATCAATATCTCACCCACTTTATCGATCTCCAAATTTTAAAGAATTCCACCTTGAAGCAACCATTTTTCCATGCACGATAGACTCCTTCCATGGGCCTTCTTGTAAAGTAAGCTCTACTTTGTCAAGCATATCCCAAGCCATGGCTGCCCAATCCGACCCATGATGTGTAAAGGATACTATCTGGTTTGCACAGAAGGATTTTATGTATAGCATTAGGTGTAGGATTCCAATGCCACCTTGGTTCTCACCACCCATTTCCATTTCCCCCACTACCATGGAGTTGTGTTGTTTGTGTTGTTTCTTGATAGGAATGGTTTGATGGGTTTTAGAAATTCTTTTCAATTGTGGACCAATTGCATTCGGTCATGTTTAAGATAGAAGTGACAAATAATATTTTGATCGTTTAATGGGCTTTAAAAATTCTTTCCAATTGCGTTTGTCCATTTTCAAGATATAGGACACGAAGAATATTTATTCAATAATCAAGGAGTTAACCACAATCACTCAGCTAGGAAAGGGGAGGAGTATGTACTCCCACCTTCTAATCTTACTATTGATCTTGTTTAGGTTCCAGCTAGATTGAGGTCAAATGTTTGCCTGTCTAATATGTCCACCCCTAGTGATGCACTGAGGTGTCTGAACATTATGCCTTTTAAAAAAATATCCCTTGTTATTTTGGCACATTTTCAATCAGTGAGATCAATCTTAATTTTTAAATGTTTCACTAAGAGCCAGATCCAGTTGCAAATATTTGGACAACGCTAAAAGCAAGATTTTTGGTAACAAAAAGGACCCTTTTTTATTCCACCCTGACTGGGACTTAGCCACATAGCCTTTGGAATTTTTGAGGGAATCGAGTGGTTGCACAACGTTATACTTTTTAATATTGAATCCAAATGAAGAAATTTTCAAAGTGTGACCATATGTGTAAAACAACTTTAATGTGATGGGCTCATTATTTTCTGGAGTGGAGAATGTTTCAACTCGTGGGAGAGACGGGTGGGTATCATTCAAGGCCGATTTTATAAGTATTTTTGCAATCCTCTTTAGGTTTGATAGTTTAGGGTTTAGGGGTTTTTAAATTCTAACATAATGGATTCTTTGTATGTATTGATAGTGGTCGATGATAGGACGTGACCCCACACCGTACGAGCGCGAGTACGCAGGCAGTAAGTGCTTAAACGCCCTGATGGACATTCTGAGTTCTCGCGGCAGCATGGTTAGTATTAGGGTTTACTCTTTTTTATTTGTTGTATTGTTTTATAATTATATATTTATACTTACAGAAAGCTGTCTTATTGTCTTTTTTTCCAGAATCCGATAGATACGCATGGACGCGATGAGACGTCTTATTAGACGATGTCTGTCTAGCCGTAGCTAGATAGCATTACTTGCCTTTTGTCATAGCACATATATCATGAGATGATGTTTATACGCCTTTTTGTAACTATTAGAAAACCATGTATATTTTTTCAATAATGACAATGGTGCTGTAACTATTACATTTGCAAAGTTTAACAATCAAGTGATTTTGCCAATTATGTGTACAATTGTCATTAATTTACTTTCATCAATTTACTTTTGTAAGTTTTGTATCTTTATTATGCAAACAATACTATGGATGATGGACTTAATGGTTATATTGTCTTGTGGGTGACTACCTTGGGTCTATATCTAAGGGGTATCTAAGCTTGCACTTTCTTTCAAAGGTGAATCTGGGCTTATCTTGGATTCATTTAGGTTTACTCAATTATTGAAACATTCAATATGGTTGATGGGGGTAGGACATTTCACAAAAAAAAAAATCTCTCAGGTGTCGCAATGAGCATCGCTATATAAGGCTCTACATCGTCGCTATAAATGTCGCTATAGGTGGCCTGTAAACGTTGCTATGATCGTCACTATAGGCGTCGCTTTATAGCGATGGTTATAGCGACGTTCTCGTATCGATGTTGTTAGCGATGGTTTTAGCGACGCCCGGGAGTATAAAAACCCAATGTATTTGCGTTGCTAACAACGTTACAAGTGCACACAACCTCTTGTATTGCACCCCTGGTGATGCACTGAGGTGTTTGAACACTATGTCTTTTTAAAAAAAATCCCTTGTTATTTTGAAACATTTTCAATGAGTGAGATCAATCTTAATTTTTAAATGTTTCACTAAGAGCTAGATGCAATTGCAAATATTGGGACTTTTGGAGGGAATCCAGTGGTTGCAAAACGTTATACTTTTTAATATTGAAGCCAAATGAAGAAATTTTTAAAGTGTGACCACATGTGTAAAACAACTGTAAGGTGATGGGCTCATTATTTTTTGGAGTGGAGAATGTTTCAACTTTTGGGAGAGAGTCAAGTAGTGCCATTTAAAAAAGGTTTCTATTGAGCTTGCTTGCAATCACTCTATGAACGGTAGATTTCTCTATTCTTGTGGTGGGTAGAACTCTAGCTCTGATAGTGCTCTACCCTAGTTGTGCTAGTTCTCTTTCCTTTAAAGGAGCTGATAGTGTCGTTCCATGAGGACCCCATTACACAAGTGTGCTCATCTGGTCCCAAACCAAAACCAAAGGGGAAGGATAGTGAGATGAAATCCCTTTCGAGTATGAACGAGACAATGACACCTAGCATGGATGTGCAAGATAAAAGCATCCCGAAGACAAGGACAAGTGCTAAGAAGATTGTGTCCTTGGAACGTTCACAACAAGCATCTGCCCTTTTCGATGAAGAGGGTCCAAGCGAGTCCGCGGG
This sequence comes from Adiantum capillus-veneris, assembly GCF_014529385.1. Lineage (NCBI taxonomy): Eukaryota > Viridiplantae > Streptophyta > Polypodiopsida > Polypodiales > Pteridaceae > Adiantum > Adiantum capillus-veneris. The sequence continues at coordinate 79,025,045 of NC_140945.1, forward strand.
GAGGCAAAGAGTTGAACATTGAATATCCCTAATTGATCACACGAGATAAGTTTATACAGAGGGGACCAAGGTGCTATATGTAGAGATACTATATATAGCTCAACACCCCTACTCAAATGAAGGTCAATCCCTTGGGGGCTCAAAGGAAAAACCCATAGATCTATTTACACCCACCGTTATATTAAAATATTTCAAATATACATTTACAATGTTCAAAGGAGCTACATCACTCTTGTTTTATAATATGCTCTTTCAAGGTTCTTATAAACCCTCTATATATATATATATATACACACACACACACACAATTGAGCTACTATAAATGGTTTGAAAGAGTAGCTTAAGCATTGTTGACCTCTCGTTTCATATGCTTGCACTCGTTTCGATAGAGTAGCTTAAGCATTGTTGGCCTCCCTAAAATGATTGGATACGCATTCTCACCGGCTTGCATCACGTAGCAATCAGCCAAGCACTCAATCCCCAAGACTTTTATCTTCACCTCTTCAACTATTCCAAGACAGCTTGCCTTTTTGTGGTTGGCCATCCTCATACGGATCGAAGCATTCACTGACATATTAACGCCTGCTTCTTTCATGATAGCCTCGGTCATGACACACACATGCGCACCACCATCCACATATTCTTGCACTTTCATCTTCTTTCCCAGCATAGCTTCAACTATTGGCACCATATCCACTAGGTGACCAACCCTCAAAGATGACACCATGCTTTGATGCTTTTCCTTCTTAGAAGGAAGCCGCATACTCACACACTTGGTCCACTGCCTCCTCAATTTAGCGTTCAAAGCCACCAATTGACGAAAAGATATATTTGCCTTTTGATTTCGTATGTCTTCGACAATATCATACTCTTCAACACCTTCGCCAAGGAGGTAGCCCTGTGGACCAATTTTCCTTCTTCGCCGCCTCTTGCTACTTTCTGGTTTGTCTTGTACCTTAGCCTTTCCATTCCTTGCTCTTGTTTCCGTCTCTTCTTCTATCTCTTTCTCCCTATCATGCCTAGATCTGTTACTTGCCAAAACATCCACATCTTGATGCTCAACGGTAATGATGTTAATAGCCCTACCTTCTCCATTTGCAAGCAATGGTTGGAGTTGTTATTGATGATCTCTTCTATTTTCTTCCTCGAACACATCCATATAAGGGGCATATCCCTCCTCTCTCTCTTGGTGGTTCAGGACAATCAAGGCCGTAGTGACCCTCTTCATCACAATTGTAGCATCTACCTTGTAGCCTTCGTCCCCTGCCTCTCCAAGCTGGCCGCTGCTCTCTTTGGTTCCTATTCATTATGTTAATTCTTAATTCTTGCAAGTGACTAGCAAGATCATGCAAAACCCGGGCAGTACCCCCCACTTGACATAAAGTAATGGAAAGAAAAGCGTGATGTAGAGCTTGACAAAAGCATTTTCCCTAACCCAACAAATTAAGGGCACCTCTTCCCGTTCTGCGGATAAAATTTGAAGCCATTCCCGTTTTGTGGACAAAATTAAGGGCACTCTTCCGGTTTTGTCGCACTGGGCCTAGTACAAAAAACTGGGCCTAGAGAAATACAACAAAATTTAGAGAATTCTACCGTAAAAATCGGCATTTACTCAACATCCATAGAAAATACACGCTTGGGTTGCTAAAAGGATTTTTATTGAGCATTGGTCTAGGCACCAGCCTGCTTACGTAGACAATGATTTTTATTGAGCATTAGTCTACGCACGAGCCTGCTTACATACACATGACATGTTGATATCATACCTTTGAAAAATATTTGGAATGCAATTTGTCAAAGTCCCAAAAGAAAATATTACAATACTATATATTATTGCATACATCTTTGAAAGAAGAACATCAAATTACAAATTTGGACAAGTTTTGACACAAACTACAAGGTCCCCACTATTTCATTGGTACCAATAAGGGGGAAAGGATTCGTCCTTTTTTCGTACAAACAAACCCTGCTTTCAATACAATAGCATTTCATTTAGATTCAAATTATGCTGCACCACCCATTGGTCCACATCCTTCCAACAAAAGTTGTCGTTGTCCCATGAACATGCCACCTTTGATATTCCTTCGTTATTCATATTTATGGAAACATATATCCAAAACCTTACATGTTCCTAGGTTGGACAGCTAAGGAGACCAGTGAAAGATGGAGCACGTGACGTATCTGAAGGTCTCCCCCTCTTATGATGATGCCACTTTGTCGCCACTTTATCGATCTCCCACTTTTAAAGAATTCCACCTTGAAGCAACCATTTTTCCATGCACGATAGACTCCTTCCATGGGCCTTCTTGTAAAGTAATCTCTACTTTGTCAAGCATATCCCAAGCCATGGATGCCCAATCCGACCCATGATGTGTAAAGGATACTTCCTGGTTTGCACAGAAGGCTTTTATGTATAGCATTAGGTGTAGGATTCCAATGCCACCTCGGTTCTCACCACCCATTTCCATTTCCCCCACTACCATGGAGTTGTGCTGTTTGTGTTGTTTCTTGATAGGAATGGTTTCATGGGTTTTAGAAATTATTTTATGTATAGCATTAGGTGTAGGATTCGAATGCCACCTTGGTTCTCACCACCCATTTCCATTTCCCCCAATACCATGGAGTTGTGTTGTTTGTGTTGTTTCTTGATAGGAATGGTTTGATGGGTTTTATAAATTATTTTCAATAGTGGACCAATTGCATTCGGTCATGTTTAAGATAGACGATACAAATAATATTTTGATCGTTTAATGGGATTTTAAAATTCTTTCCAATTGTGTTTGTCCATATTCAAGATAGAGGACACGAAGAATATTTATTCAATAATCAAGGAGTTAACCACAATCACTCAGCTAGGAAAGGGGAGGAGTATGTACTTCCACCTTCTAATCTTACTATTGATCTTGTTTAGGTTCCAGCTAGATTGAGGTCAAATGTTTGCATGTCTAATATGTCCACCCCTAGTGATGCACTGAGGTGTCTGAACAGTATGCCTTTTAAAAAAATATCCCTGGTTATTTTGACACATTTTCAATGAGAGAGATCAATCTTACTTTTTAAATGTTTCACTAAGAGCCAGATGTAGTTGCAAATATTTGGACAAGGCTAAAATCAAGATTTGTGTGACAAAAAGGACCCTTTTTTATTCCACCCTCACTATTACTTAGCCACATAGCCTTTGGAATTTTGGAGGGAATCCAGTGGTTGCACAACGTTATACTTTTTAATATTGAAGTCGAATGAAGAAATTTTTAAAGTGTGACCATATGTGTAAAACAACTGTAACATGATGGGCTGATTATTTTTTGGAGTGGAGAATGTTTCAACTTGTGGGAGAGACGGGTGGGTATCATTTGAGGCCGATTTTATAAGTGTTTTTGCATTGCTCTTTAGGTTTGATAGTTTAGGGTTTAGGGGTTTTTAAATTCTAACATACTGGGTTCTTTGTATGTATTGACAGTGGTCAATGACAGGACATGACCCCACACCGTACGAGCATGAGTACGCAGGCAGGAAGGGCTTAAACGCCCTGATGGACATTCTGAGTTCTCGCGGCAGCATGGTTAGTTATAGGGTTTACTCTTTTCTATTTGTTGTATTGTTTTATAATTATATATTTATACTTATAGAAAGTTGTCTTATTGTTTTTTTTTGCAGAATCCGACAGATACGCATGGATGCGATGAGATGTCTGATAAGACGATGTCAGTCTAGCCATAGCTAGATAGCATTACTTTCCTTTTTTCATAGCACATGTATCATGAGATGATGTTTATACGTCTTTTTGTAACTATTAGAAAACCATGTATATTTTTTCAATAATGACAATGGTGTTGTAACTATTACATTTGCAAAGTTTAACTATCAAGTGATTTTGCCTATGATGTGTACAATTGTCATTGATTTAGTTTCATCAATTTACTTTTGTCAGTTTTGTATCTTATTCTGCAAACAATACTATGGATGATGGAGTTAATGGTTATATTGTCTTGTGAGTGACTAGTCACCTTCGCTCTATATCTAAGCTTGCACTTTCTTTCAAAGGTAAATCTGGGTTTATCTTGGATTCATTTAGGTTTACTCAATTATTGAAACATTCAATATGGTTGATGGGGGTAGGGCATTTCACCCAAAAAAAAAATCTCTCAGGTGTTGCAATGAGCATCACTATATAAGGCTCTGCATCATCGCTATAGGTGGCCTGTAAACGTTGCTATGATCGTCACTATAGGCGTTGGTATATAGCGATGGTTACAGTGACGTTCTAGTATCGACGCTGTTAGCGACGCTTTTAGCGATACCGGGGAGTATAAAAACCCAATGTATTTCCATCGCTAACAACGTCACAAGTGCACACAACCTCTTGTAGTGCACCCCTGGTGATGCACTGAGGTGTTGAACACTATGCCTTTTAAAAAAATATCCCTTGTTATTGAGGTGTTGAACACTATGCCTTTTAAAAAAATATCCCTTGTTATTTTGTAATATTTTCAATAAGTGAGATCAATCTTAATTTTTAAATGTTTCACTAAGAGCTAGATGCAGCTGCAATGTTTGGACTTTTAGAGGGAGTCTAGTGGTTGCAAAACGTTATACTTTTTAATATTGAAGCCAAATGAAGAAATAATTAAAGTGTGACCATATGTGTAAAACAACGGTAAGGTGATGGGCTCCTTATTTTTTGGAAGTGGAGAATGTTTCAACTTGTGGGAGAGAGTCAAGTAGTGCCATTTTAAAAAGGTTTTTGTTGAGCTTGCTTGCAATCACTCTATGAACGGTAGATTTCTCTATTCATGTGGTAGGTGGAACTCTCGCTCTGATAGTGCTCTACCCTAGTTGTGCTCGTTCTCTTTCCTTTAAAGGAGCTGATAGCGTGGTTCCATGACGACCCCATTACGCAAGTCTGCTCATCTGGTCCCAAACCAAAACCAAAGGGGAAGGATAGTGAGATGAAATCCCTTTCGAGTATGAACGAGACAATGAAACCTAGCATGGATGTGGAAGATAAAAGCATCCCGAAGACAAGGACAAGTGCTAAGAAGATTGTGTCCATGGAAGCATTTGCCCTTTTTGATGAAGAGGGTCCAAGCAAGTCCATGAGGAGGCAAAGAGTTGAAGATTGAATATCCCTAATTTTACTTTTTTTCACTTGTTTTAGATGCATGCATGTTTGAATGCATCTTCCATGCATGCATGTGTGAATGTAATCAACTACGTTGTTGGCTTCAAAAAAACTGTGTTTTGGTAAGTGTGGTAAAATTTTCCACTTGGTGAAAGTGTGCATGCTTCATTAATTTTTTATATGATACTCGGTCTGCATGCGTGTTTCAATGTGCTAAAATGACCCTAACCCAGATTATGTGTTGTAGGAGGTATACATTCTTTAGCTGAATATAACATGAAACTATATTCCGTTGAACTAGAGGGAGAAACAACATGTAGACGAGCAAAGCCGAGAGAGAAGTTGAGGGGAGACCAAGACGAGACGTGAGATGGAGAACCCCAAAAAGTGTGTCAATTGATCAAATGAGATGAGTTTATATAGAGGGGACCAAGGTGATTTATGTAGAGATACTATATATAACTCAACAGCCCTACTCAAATGAAGGTCCCTACCTATGATGAAAATCCCTTGGGGGCTCAAAGAGAAAACCCATAGATCTATATACACCCACCGTTATATTAAAATATTTCAAATGTACTTTACAATGTTCAAAGCAGCTACATCACTCTTGTTTTATAATATGCCCTTTCAAGGTTCTTTAAGACTATAATGGTAACAGGACACTTTTATGTCCTGTTAAGTGACCATTTTGCTTGAATTATTTGAAGAGTATGAAAATGAATTTCTAGGTGCTATATATCCACAAAGTTGCCTTATGAGCTGAAAAAAAGTTAGCATTTTTTTTGGAGTATCGATCTCACCATTAACCTTACTTGATCTTGCACAACATTTTTGAACCTAAACTGTGTGAAAAAACAGGTCCTGTTTTTGGCTTTTTTTCAATTTTTAGCAACTATACCACTCTAAACTTCATGTTTGTGAGCTTTAGATCGCTAGAGGTTAGGCCTTCATAGTTATCAACATGTTTTGATGCTTGTAGAGAGAGCTAAGTGTTAAAATTGAAAGTTATGACCAATTTACAAGAATTGCATAATCCTGTTTTTTGGCCAAAATTACCACTTTTATGATTTTTTGGGGCTTTCTTGATATCCAAATTCAATTTTGATTATGTAAGTGTAATGTATAACATAAAGCTAATCTTCCTTGAGTTTTGGGGGACCTAATATGCTATATAGCATAGTATATGATGATGGTTGAGTTTTTTGATTGCTGAAGAATACGATACATTTTAGAGTAGCAAGTATAACTTTCTCAATATTGCTAGTTTCTTAGGCCAATTGTGTGTATTTTGTAGGTAGTAACCATATCTAATCATAGAGTACAAACTTGGCTAGATATTGAGTAGTTTCTATGGGTTTCTAGAGGTCATAATGCTAAACCCAGTTTTTTCATGTTTGCTGTATTTAACACTTTATCATTGCCCCCAAGGTTCCAATCGTAAGAGATCCGTTATCCTTTTGACATGCTCCATGGCTCCTTTTGAATCCAAAGGCCCAAAGGGAACTAAGAAAACATGTATATAGTATCTATATTGAGCGTGACTATAGAAACTTTAATGATAGGTCCGAAGAATGGCAAAAATGCAACTTTTTTGTACCTATTTTTTTTGCCCAAAAACAAATTAGTGAGGTAAAAGCAACCCTATGTTTTGGTCACTAACCCATTGAAGTTAACGGGGCATTTTATCTTATGTCCTACAAAAATCTCCACTCTTATTTATATGCAATCAATCGTAAGAAACTGTTGTTTTGGGCAAAATGCACTGGTCCATCAACTTTGGAGACTTGTAGTGACCAAGGGATGAGAAAAATTACAAGTTTCTCATTTTTTCCATATGTAGTAGTTACTGAACTATAAGCTCATGAAAGGATTTTTAAAAAGGAGTGGATCTACTATGGTTTTGGAATTTTTTCCTAAAACCCTGAAAGGACACTTTTATGTCCTGTTAGGTTATCATTCTAGTGTTAACAACCCTATATATATATATATATATACAATTGAGCTACTATAAATGCTTTGATAGAGTAACTTAAGCATTGTTGACCTCTCGTTTCATATACTTGCACTCGTTTCGATAGAGTAGCTTAAGCATTGTTGGCCTCCCTAAAATGATTGGATACGCATTCTCACCGGCTTGCATCACGTAGCAATCAACCAAGCACTCAATCCCGAAAACTTTTATCTTCACATCTTTAACTATTCCAAGACACCTTGCCTTTTTGTGGTTGGCCATCTTCATACGGATCGAAGCATTCACTGATATCTTAACGCCTACTTCTTTCATGATAGCCTCGGTCACGACACACACCTGGGCACCACCATCCACATATGCTTGCACTTCCGTCTTGTTTCCCAGCATAGCTTCAACTATTGGCACCATATCCACTGGGTGACCAACCCTCAAAGATGACACCATGCTTTGACGCTTTTCCTTCTTGGAAGGAAGCCGCGTACTCACGCACTTGGTCCACTGCCTCCTCAATTTAGCGTTCAAAGCCACCAATTGACCAAAAGATATATTTGCCTTTTGATTTCGTATGTCTTCGACAATATCATACTCTTCAACACCTTGGCCAAGGACGTAGTTCTTTGGACCAATTTTCCTTCTTTGCCGCCTCTTGTTACTTTCTGGTTTGTCTTCTACCTTAGCCTTTCCTTTCCTTGCTCTTGTTTCCCTCTCTTCTTCTGTCTCTTTCTCCCTATCATGCCTAGATCTCTTATTGGCAAAAACATCCATATCTTGATGCTGAAGGGTAATGATGTTCATAGCCCTATCTTCTCCATTTGCAGGCAACGGTTGTAGTTGTTGTTGCGGCGGCGGTGCTTCTAGTGCCCGTTCTTGATGATTCTCTTCTATTCTTCCTCGGTCACATCCATATAAGGGGTATATCCCTCCTCTCTCTCTTGGTGGTTCAGGACAATCAGGGGCGTAGTGACCCTCTTTATCACGATTGTAGCATCTACCTTGTAGCCTTCGTCCCCTGCCAGGCTCCCAGCATTCACTCTCCCAAGTGCAAAATTGAAGAGAGAAAGCTCTCATTCACTCCGCAACGGGATTACCTAAACGATCTCCAAAATTCACCAAATTTCACACGTTTGATCCTCGATACCCAAATCCCATTTCCACATCCCCACATTCCATTTTTTAACACTTCTAGGGTGATGCACGTATCACCGCAGATCAGGCTCCGCAAACAGACAGTTACCACATGTGTCAAACTTCTCGAGCGGGATTAGAGTACCCACACTCTTCACTTGCATTATTTACATTCTAGAAATCTCAAACACATTATCTAGAGCCAAAATAAGACACCTAAAACCATATCCAAGGCCCCGATACCCTATACGGGCATGTACATGTGTCCGACTGCCGACACGCAAGCACGCATATTTACAATGTGCACACGTTGCACCTTTTTTTGAACTTGAAACCACTTTGCAAAGCTCCCAAATTCATGTATGTACATCTTTTTGTACATATGACCATGCATATAAACGCTACTTTGTACACGCCAAAAGAGGTCTATTATCATTGCCCACCCTCTAGGTAGAGCATTTATGCTCAACCAAGAGACTATTTGCATCTGGAACCACGTCCCTTGCAAAATATTTCTTCAGTCTATAACCATTTGTTCTGTAGCTCAAACGTTCACCAGACAATTTTTCCAACTCATAGGTGCCATTAGAAAATACATGCTTCACTCTGTATGGACCCAACCATTTGTCCCTCTTATTAATTTTCTCCATCCTTGTCTCTGGTTGTTGAAGATAATAATCATTGGCTTTCTCTCTATTCATTCGCAGCAACTCTAGAGAAAGAATTCTTTCTTGCAGCTTGTCATTATGCTCACCTTGCATTCTACACAAAAACTTCAAGGCATCCAACTGCACTTGTATGGGCATAAGAGCTTTTTTTCCATAAACAAGTTCATATGGTGTAAACTGTGTTGACACTCTATACGCAGTTCTATAAGCCCACAAACACTTTTCCAAGTCCAAGTCCCACTCTTTAGGATGCTCTCTAGCATACTTTGATAGCATCTTCACAATTTGACCATTGCAGTTCTCAACCAACCCATTGCATTGTGGGTAGTAAGGAGAAGAATGCCTATGCTGAATTTTCAATTTCTCCCTGAGAGCAACAACAAGTTTTCCCCTAAATCCTGGTCCACGATCAGAAATAATAACCATAGGAGCTCCAAACCTACAACACACCTGTTCATATAAAAAAGAGGCCACTCTTCCTGCTGTTACATCTTTTACTGCTCTTGCCTCCACCCATTTTATCAAATAGTCCACAGCCACAAGGATATACCTTTTACCATTGTTGGTCCTTGGCATTGGACCTACAGCATCTACTCCCCATTTTGCAAATGCATCAAAAGACATTATAGCTTTCTGAGGCTCAGCCAAAAGCTTCCGATTTGTAAACACTTGGCATTCATGGCATGACTTGCACCAAAAATAAGCATCTCTCATCATAGAGGGACAACAGTAACTTGCTCTCAAAACACGAAAGACAACATGATCCTTGCCTTGACGTCCTGCTTTTTCATGGCAGTGCTCCAAAATCAAGCCTATCTCTTCTTTGTATGGCACTTTTCTCAAAATGCTATCCTTGCCATAAAGCATGAGATCCTCACCTACTAATGTGTAGTTTCTTGATTTTGCAACTATTCTCTTATGCCGAACCTTTGACATGCCGTTTGGACATTCCCCTTTACTAAGAAATACTTCTACATCTTGCAATGATTCCCTTCCTGCATACAAGGCTTCCTTGACCTTTAAAGGAGCTACCAAGGCATCCAACTTGTCCCTAGCCAACTCATCAGCTTCTTTATTCTGCTCACGAGGAACATGCTTAAACTATATCTTCTCAAACTCATGCAAAAGCTTCTTGATGCCATAGAACCACTTCTTCAAATCGTCTTTCTTAACATTCCACAAACCAAGCAACTGATTCATGACTAGCAATGCATCCCCTTTTGCAATGATCCTCTTCATTCCAAACTCAACACACTGCTTCAACCCAAGGAAAAGCGTGAGATACTCGGCCTCATTGTTACTTTCAGCTTCATCAAGATCGTAAGCTCTAGAAAAGATCACATCGCCTTTTGGGTTCGTAATGACTACCCCAGCACTTGCCTTTTGAAGAACTTTCTTGTATGCACCATCAAAGATCATTGTATACACATCTATAATATCTACTTCCTCTTCATGATCATCATTGTCAACCCTTGGGTAAGATGGAAGCCCCCCCCCCTTATGTACCACTATGTCTGCCAAGTGAGCTTTAACAGAATGATCCACTTTAAACTCAAACTCATACTCTTGAAGCTCCAAAGTCCACTTTAATATGCGCTTGCTAGGCTTCAAATGTTGTACTACATCCAGCAAAAGATTCGATGTGGTGAGCACATACTAGAACTTTTGGGGCAACAAATAGGTTTTAAACCTTCGACAAGCAAGAACCAAGGTGAATACCCACTGTTCCATTTCCGTGTAGGAGAACTCGCTTACATTCTTCATCTTGCTCTCAAAATAAACTGGCTTCAAGTTCCTTCCTTGCTTTTGTAAGAGAACCGACCCAAAAGCTACTGACCCCACACTAATAGATACATAGAAAATCGACTGCAAGTCAGGAGGACTCACTTTTGGTAAAGCACACAATACCTCCTTGATGCCATCAAAAGCCTGTTGCATGTCTTCATTCCATTCAAACCCTTGAACTCTTTGACTCAATTTCTGGAGAGGATACACATACTGACATAGCATCCAGAAAAAACGTGACAAGTACCTGAGCTTATGCACAAATGATGCCAAATCCTTTGTGTTGCTGGGTGGATCCATAAGCAATAAAGCCTTAACTTTCTTTGGGTCAACTTCTATTCCATTTTGGGAAACCACATGTCCTAGAAAATGGACTCTGGCATGAGCAAACTTACACTTCTTTGGGTTGAGTTGCCCACCCTCTTGTTGAAGCCTTTCAAAACTCAACCTCAGCTTCTCCAAATGTGTGACCCTTGAGCTATAACACCCAATGTCATCCATGAAAACATGAATGAACTTACCCAAGTAGGGGCCAAACACTCTATTCATCCATCCTTGGAAGGTAGCATCCATTCTTGGGCACAATGAAAACTAGAGAGACCCATTCGGACTCCTCCACTCGATCGAAAGATGAAATCTGCTTCCAAAAGCTACGTCACCTCTTCATGAAGTGCGTTCTCATGAATGACCCCCAACTTCCTAAGCTTTTGAACCTTTGGCTTGGCACCTTCTTTTAGATTGATTGTATGCTCGACTCCTTTCGCTCCTTGCAACTCTGTATATTCAGTGGGGCGAATAGCTTTGGAAACTCTGTAAACATGTCTTCATACTCCTTTTTTTCTTTTCTTGTCAATTCCTCTCCTAGCATGCTCCTTACATTCACTGTGGCAGGCTCTACAATTGATTGGACTATCCTTCTCCTCCTTTACCTTCACATCATGCATCGATGCTTCCTTTTTAACACTTATCCCAAAAAGATCAGGACTTAATTGCATCAAGCCTTCGTCTACACTTTCCTATGATGATGTAGACGAAGCATCACTATCGTATGATGTGGTTTCCGTCGAATCCGTATCTTGAATCTCCACTAGGGCCTGTGTACGGCTCTCGTGTGTCTTCATGTTGTAGACAATGGTCGTTCCTTTCTCTTTGTTGGGGATGGTGATCAAGACCGTGCCCCAATCCTGCTTAGCACCAAGGGTTATAAGCCATGGCCTCCCTAAAATGACTGGATACGCATTCTCACCTGCTTGCATCACGTAGCAATCGACCAAGCACTCAATCCCCAAGACTTTTATCTTCACATCTTCAGCTATTCCAAGACACCTTGCCTTTTTGTGGTTGGCCATCCTCATCCGGATCGAAGCATTCACTGACATCTTAACGCCTAATTCTTTCATGATAGCCTCGGCCATGACACACACATGCGCACCACCATCCACATATGCTTGCACTTACGTCTTCTTTCCCAGCATAGCTTCAACTATTGGAACCATATCCACTAGGTGACCAACCCTTAAAGATGACACCATGCTTTGACCCTTTTCCTTCTTGGAAGGAAGCCGCGTACTCACGCACTTGGTCCACTGCCTCCTCAATTTAGTGTTGAAAGCCACCAATTGACCAAAATATATATTTGCCTTTTGATTTCGTATGTCTTCGACAATATCATAGTCTTCAACACCTTGGCCAAGGAGGTAGTCCTTTGGACCAATTTTCCTTCTTCGCCGCCTCTTGCTACTTTCTGGTTTGTCTTCTACCTTAGCGTTTCCTTTCCTTGCTCTTATTTCCCTCTCTTCTTCTTTCTCTTTCTCCCTATCATGCCTAGATCTCTTATTGGCCAAAACATCCACATCTTGATGCTCAAGGGTAATGATGCTAATAGCCCTACCTTCTCCATTTGCAGGCAACGGTTGTAGTTGTTGTTGCGGCGGCGGTGCTTCTAGTGCCCGTTCTTGATGATTCTCTTCTATTCTTCCTCGACCACGTCCATATAAGGGGTATATCCCTCCTCTCTCTTGGTGGTTCAGGACAATCAGGGGCGTAGTAACCCTCTTCATCACAATTGTAGCATCTACCTTGTAGCCTTCGTCCCCTGCGTGTTGGCCGCTCCTCTCACCCTGGTTTCAGCCTAGTTGGTTGTCTTCATTCCATATCGAGTATCAGGGTGGACAGTCAATGATTGAGTCATCGTTTGTCTTCAGTCATGGGCGACTGACTGTAAGTGGTTGGGGGACATCACCTCACTCTTATTGTTGCTATTCATCCCTCGTAGGATGGGCAGCTTACAAGCATTCTATTTAGCACTAAAGGATATGCAAAGTGCATACGTTAGCAAGCAGTGAAACAACTAGATCGGTTACCTTTCTGGTTTGGAGTTTGCTTCATATGATGAAAGACATGTTACGACTAGTTCTAGTGGACTTTTGGATGGAATCCAGTGGTTGCAAAACGTTATACTTTTTAATATTGAAGCCAAATGAAGAAATTTTTAAAGTGTGACCACATGTGTAAAACAACTATAAGGTGATTGGCTCATTATTTTTTAGAGTGGAGAATGTTTCAGCTTCTGGGAGAGAGTCAAGTAGTGCCATTTAAAAAAGGTTTCTGTTGAGCTTGCTTTCAATCACTCTATGAACGGTAGATTTCTCTATTCTTGTGGTGGATAGAACTCTAGCTGTGATAGTGCTCTATCCTAGTTGTGCTAGTTCTCTGTCGTTTAAAGGAGCTGATAGTGTCGTTCCATGAGGACCCCATTAAGCAAGTCTCCTCATCTCGTCCCAAACCAAAACCAAAGGGAAGGATAGTGAGATGAAATCCCTTTCAAGTATGAACGAGACAATGACACCTAGCATGTATGTGGAAGATAAAAGCATCCCGAAGACAAGGCCAAGTGCTAAGAAGATTGTGTCCATGGAACGTTCACAACAAGCATCTGCCCTTTTCGATGAAGAGGGTCCAAGCGAGTCCGTGGGGAGGCAAAGAGTTGAACATTGAATATCCCTAATTTTAATTTTTTTCACTTGTTTTTGATGCATGCATGTTTGAATGCATCTTCCATGCATACATGTGTGAATGTAATCAACTACGCTGTTGGCTTCAAAAAAATTGTGTTTTGGTAAGTGTGGGAAAATTTTCCACTTGGTGAAAGTGTGCATGCTTCGTTAATTTTTTATATGATACTCGGTCTGCATGCATGTTTCAATGTGCTAAACCTTTGAGCATGACCCCAACCCAGATTATGTGGTGTAGGAGGTATACATTCTTTAGCTGAATATAACATGAAACTATATTCCGTTGAACTAGAGGGAGAAACAACATGTAGACAAGCAAAGCCGAGAGAGAAGTTGAGGGGAGACCAAGACGAGACGTGAGATGTAGAACCCCAAAAAGTGTGTCAATTGATCACACGAGATAAGTTTATACAGAGGGGACCAAGGTGCTATATGTAGAGATACTATATATAGCTCAACACCCCTACTCAAATGAAGGTCAATCCCTTGGGGGCTCAAAGGAAAAACCCATAGATCTATCACCCACCGTTCTATTAAAATATTTCAAATATACATTTACAATGTTCAAAGGAGCAACATCAGTCTTGTTTTATAATATGCTCTTTCAAGGTTCTTTAACAACCCTATATATATATATATATATATATATATATATACACACACACACACACACAATTGAGCTACTATAAATGGTTTGAAAGAGTAGCTTAAGCATTGTTGACCTCTCGTTTCATATACTTGCACTCGTTTTGATAGAGTAGCTTAAGCATTGTTGGCCTCCCTAAAATGATTGGATACGCATTCTCACCGGCTTGCATCACGTAGCAATCAACCAAGCACTCAATCCCCAAGACTTTTATCTTCACCTCTTCAGCTATTCCAAGACAGCTTGCCTTTTTGTGGTAGGCCATCCTCATACGGATCGAAGCATTCACTGACATCTTAACGCCTGCTTCTTTCATGATAGCCTCAGTGATGACACACACCTACACACCACCATCCACATATGCTTGCACTTCCGTCTTCTTTCCTAGTATAGCTTCAACTATTGGCACCATATCCACTGGGTGACCAACCCTCAAAGATGACACCATGCTTTGATGCTTTTCCTTATTGGAAGGAAGCCGCGTACTCACACACTGGGTCCACTGCCTCCTCAATTTATCTTTCAAAGCCACCAATTGACCAAGAGATATATTTGCCTTTTGATTTCGTATGTCTTCGACAATATCATACTCTTCAACACCTTTGCCAAGGAGGTAGCCCTATGGACCAATTTACCTTCTTCACCGCCTCTTGCTACTTTCTGGTTTGTCTTCTACCTTAGCCTTCCCTTTCCCTTCTCTTGTTTCCCTCTCTTCTTCTATCTCTTTCTCCCTATCATGCCTAGATCTCTTATTCGCCAAAACATCCACATCTTGATGCTCAAGGGTAATGATGTTAATAGCCCTACCTTCTCCATTTGCAAGCAATGGTTGCAGTTGTTATTGATGATTCTCTTCTATTTTCTTCCTGGACCACGTCCATATAAGAGGCATATCCCTCCTCTCTCTCTTGGTGGTTCAGGACAATCAAGGGAATAGTGACCCTCTTCATCACAATTGTAGCATCTACCTTGTAGCCTTCGTCCCCTGCCTCTCGAAGCTGGCCGCTGCTCTCTTTGGTTCCTATTCATTATGTTAATTCTTAATTCTTGCAACTGACCAGCAAGATCATGCAAAACCCGGGCCGTAACAGGATCTGGACCTTGAACCACTCGCTCCACTCTATCATCCGTTGTCAGAGGGACCATTGGTTGCACCACAACTGGCTCAGTATGTGTCAGGCCTTGCTCCCACCTTCTCTTGATCTTCTTGCTCTTGGCCTCGGCAATTTCCATAGCTCTTTCAAATGTAGCAGGCTCCTCTTGATTGACCTTCTCCCTTACACTTGGATGGATACAATCCATAAACTGACGCACTTTAAAGAAATCCCCTGGAGGTACTTGGGATGTCGCCTCTAATTGAACCCAAAGTCCTTTGAAGTGTGCAAAAACTCTTTAAAGCTAGCATGAACATATTGCTGCAAACCTCTCAATTTTGTCGTCGCTTCTGTTGCGGTTAGTTTCTTTCCAAACCTGTCAAAAATTGCCAGCTTCACCTGCTCCCATGTTTACTGTTTTTCTTCCTCTAAACCTTCAAACCACTCCCGAGCTTCTCCTTTGAGCGCAAGAGGAAATACATGAAGCTTGGCTTCGTCATTCACAATGTGCATACCAAGCGTATGCCACTCGAAGTACGCAATCCATTCCTTCACATCCTCCTTCCCTGTAAACATTAGCCGACTATACGCCATCCCTTTAAAGTCCCTTCTCCCTTGCGTGAGTAATTCCACAAAATTTTAAGTCTTGCACCTTCTTCCCTCTATTCCTTGCACACACACATCCATGGAAACCTCAGAACTCCCATAGACTCTCCCAAGTGAAAAATTGAAGATAGAAAGCTCTCATTCACTCCTCCACACACTCGAAAACAGGACGCGAATGCAATGGGATTGCACTAGACCACATGTTATTTTACTTCAAAAGATCTCCCTCAGAATCAAAACTCACGGCACCGTGAGTGATGTGGCAATTGAAGCCATTTCACACCTTTTTTGACCATTTTTTGACCCTTTTTGGCCCAGTTTTGGCCAGTTTTGACCCCTGACGGGCATTTTTCGCAGGAAAAACCCCAAACAAACTCCAAAATTCACCAAATTTTTCACGCTTGATCCTCCATACCCAAAGCACATTTCCACATCCCAAAATTCCATTTTTGACCACTTCGAGGGCGATGCACGTATCACTGCAGATCAGGCTCAGCAAATAGACAGTTACCGCATGTGTCAAACTTCTCGAGCGGGATAAGAGTACCCACACTTGTCACTTGCATTACTTACATTCTAGAAAGCTCAAAAACATTATCTAGAGCCAAAATAAGCCACCTAAAACCATATTCAATGCCCCGATACCCTATACGGGCATGTACATGTGTCCGACTGCCGACACGCAAGCACGCATATTTACAATGTGCACACGTTGCACCTTTTTTCGAACATGAAACCACTTTGCAATACTCAAGAATGCATGTATTTACATCTTTTTGTACATATGACCATGCATTAAACGCTACTTTCTACACGCCAAAAGCAGTCTATCATGGTGAGTCATGATTGAGGACGTGCTTGAGGTGCTTGATGACCAAATTTCTTGTGGTGTTCAGGTCAAACAGGACTCCTACATCAGAGGGGACGAGCCCTAAGAGTAGGGTGTGAGAGAGAACACACACACACTCAAGGCAATCCCAAGACTCAAGATGCTTAAAGGAAACACGTTAAGCCCCTAGCCCTATTTCCCTCATAGTGTGCCTGAATCCTATTAGATGGACTTTAGGGAGGTCCAATGAGAATTTAGATGCTTTAAAAAAATTAATTAAGATGTCTTTCTAAAAGGGGGAAAGAAGGAAACTTGCCAAATGCTACCCATACTGCTTGATATGACCATAGCTTGTGATTGGCCAGGGTTGCCATACACCAATTAGGAGCAAGCTAGAGTCGAGAGAGAGATGTCGACGAAGGCAAGGGAGAGCCCTCCTTTTTTCACATTCGCGCGTACACAAACACACTCTCTCATGTGTTGATCAATAAGTACATCTCCTTCTCCAAGCTTGAGAAGTAGACATCCTACACCAACCCCACTTGGCTATGGAATGCAAATCGAACTAGGAGTCAAGCCTAAATGGCATGCTCATCTTCTCTACCATCTATATTACTATGCTAAGCTACGCTTTAAGAATAATCTATGGTGAGACAAGTACTCCTTTCTTGTATGCTACATCATCTTCCTCTTCCCTTCCCTCACTCCTTGCTAGCTCTCTCCACCTTCGAAGGTGTTTGAGGTCTTGGGATTGAGTCTAGGGACAAGTTAATGTTTTTGCAAGTTACTTACAGGCATAATACTGGTGCATGAATCTTACCATCTTCATGGAACCATTAAGGTCTCAACTAGGAGCAAAGCATGTATAGTACCAAGTCTCTCTTCAAGGGTTAATCTATAATACAAAATCTGTTTGGAGGGAGGAGTGGCTCCAAGTAAATCCGGTCCCCCACGCCACCCCCCCCCCCCCCCCCCCCCCTCCCCTTGTCTCTCTCTCTCTCTTGGAAGTATTGTTCATGCCAAGCTAGCAAGTTATGATGTTTATTTTGAAACCTTCGATTGAGTACTCTATGTCTGTTTATTAAGAATCCTCTTAAGGGAATGCTCACTATTGTTACTTATATTCCGCTACAATCGATGCTATTATCCATATTCCGTTACAAGAAGCATTCATAATAGCTTGCTGGGAGATCTTGGTCTTCGAATTCAATTTGAAAATTGAATCTCTCTTCCTTTCCACTGAAAATGGATTACAAACTCTCCATCTGGACGTAGAATGATCATAGCTATCATAAAGGTCGACGTGGTTCTATCAATGAATGACAACAGACATTGTATAAATGCACTCTTGTGTCAACTGACTATGAAAGACATACGATCATGATACTTTTGACGCCCTTGTCGTGATTAGGTGCTCCCCTCTACTTACTATCTATGTAGTGCAACCTTGCCATGCCATAGTCCATAGGTACAATACGAGTCATCTCCTGTTTTAGGTGTCACTAAAGAGTACCTATCTAGAAAGTAGTAGAAAGAATATGGATCAAGGAAATTGCAACATATATCCCGAAACTTCTTCCGCCATGCATATTATATAGATATCTCAATCAAAGAAGAATCGAGCCTATGGAGGCAAAGGAAGCTTTACTTGATCTCACTTTTAATTTTTTAACTCTATTCTAAAGCGAGAAACATGTTTGTGGGCATATGCTTTAGAGTTGGGATCCCTCAAAACCCAGGTTCATAAGGCCAAAGCTTAGAGATGGTGGCTTTAAAAACAGAAGTCGTTAGGAAACAACTTGGGCAATATCACTGTCTTTCTTTGGGACTACGGGTTTCACTAGATCAAAGAAGGCATAGGAGGTGTGCCTCAGAAGCGGCCAGGCCATTTTAAAGAAATTTTGTGCACCTACACTCAATGCCATTAAGGCCTTGTGTTCTATAATACAAGCATTTTCCGATACAAACCCCTTGACCTCCTCAAGAGCGCCCTTAGAGGCAGTTGACAAGAAGAGGGGAAGGGTTGATCTCTAGGCCTAGAATGCAACACAAGCGGACGATATTGGGAGATGGGGTAGGCCTAAACACATTTGTCCGGTGCCATGCACCAAAGGAGACCGCTTTGCCTCCCTCCATGAGCAGGAGATAAGCTTATAAGCTACGGATGGACCCCCAATAATTCGCCTTCTAGAATTATAAGGAGATGGATTGGGGGGGGGGGGGTAAGTCTTACTCAAGGGAAAGGGAGAGGGGAGAAGGAGAAGGAGAAGAGATAGAGATGAAATGAGAGAAACATGTCTTCTCTGTTAGGTATATCCTTAAATAAAAATGTCATTCACATATATAGAGAGAGAGATTTTGATGAAGCCATCAGAGGTTAACATTGCTCGCATAATTTTTGTTACTCTCATCTGATGCCACTTCAAATTCAATTTTCGATATTACAAAACATAAACCCTTTTCATACAAATCAGATTGTCATCGAGAATAATCTGATGAGTACTTCCTTAGGAATAAAGATTATCCAATCAAGGTATATTAAAATAAACTAATTGTAGATAGAGGTTTTTCTAAGACTTTTTGCCTGCAAGTGGCAAGTCCCTTTTTACAAAGAGTGAATTCCTCACGAAAGGCATGATCTAGTTTCCAAGACATGGCACTAGAACGAACTTTAGGCTGTTGTTACAAAGAGAGGCTTCCTCAAGACCTCGATCATCGCTTACATGCAACGTCAATGCTCCAACAGGTATGAGGATAGGGCTAATGAAACTTCGAATGTCGAATCAAAGTCACCTCTAAGCAATGTTCCGAAAAAATCAATTTTCCAAACATACAAAATTCGTTTCCTTATATTTTCCAAGAGGAAATTTTACAAAATTAGGTTACTTTTTTAGGATTTACAATAATTTTCTCTATTTTTGGAAGACTAGCCATTCTTGTACGCTATCCTCAGAAGATCAAATCTAATCAAAGAAGGTCTTGCACTTGGCGTATCAATCAAAGTGGAGTTCTCCCCTCTTCTTCTCTCTCCATCAATAATGTTGCCAAAGGGTTTGTCAAGTAAGATGTGTTCTACATTGATGTTTTCTTGATTTCTTGTTTTTTTCTTTTTCATTTCTAATCCAACATATATATATATCTAATATCATTTCCTTAACCAAATCTATCTCTCTCACTCTTAGTAATTCATCCTCTCTACAAATTTTAGGTTCTCCTTGCTACAGGTACATCTCTCCCCGCAGTATCCTTATTGCCTACGGGCAAGAATAGGGCTTGGGAGGGAAACTCTCTTCTCTTCTCTTCTCTTCCCTTCTCTTCTCTCATATCTACATTTCTCATATACTATCCTAGATGAGTAACCCACATGATGATAATTTCTATCGCTTTCACTCTGTACGATCTATTAGAATTAACGTATGGATTAGTCGTAAAATACACTTTCAACAACGTATAGTGTTTCTCTTTGGCCCAGAAAGACTCAATGAGATACTTCTATCACCGGATCCCATTATACTACCTCTCATAGACTATAACTTTTCTTTTGACGTAAGCGTAGTTATCTTGCTATGAACCAAGAGGATTTGTATACATAATTAATCCCAATCACTAGACAAAATATATATATTATGGTAAGCACAAAACTACAATTCCAAAGAACAATTCGTAGCCTATTTGGTTAGTCAAGATTGAATTCCATTAACTCATCTATTAACCCTTTCATACTACCCATGATACGATATGACCATAGCCTTGATGTTTTCATCTTTGTGTTATTTTGACATTCTCTTTTGTATTCTTTTTTGTGTGTGTGAGTGCAAGATAGAAAGAGTGGGTCTTTGTTTTATTGCACTTCCTTTCAAACCCTAGTCTTCATGGCATCTATGATTTAACTCCTTCATATAGTTTTTTTTTGAGTTCTCTCACAAACTCTCACAGCCATAAGCCCGGTGCTTTCCCGACAAGACCGCAAATTTCTCGACAACGTTTAGCTAGGAATGAACATATCCCCAAGCATGTTGGAGAAATCCGACGGAAACCTCGACAATTGAATCCGTTTGTATATTAAAGTCTAAAGTAGGAAAGAAATGATTGACTGATATACTGCTGCAATAGGAAAGAATGCCTACTAGGGAAAATTTAGCTCGGCATGTTCATTCTGTTTCCAATGTTGAATTAGTCATGAATCCCCTCCTGATCACAGGGGGCAGAGTTCCTGGTTAAGGGCTCTTGAATCCACGACTGCTGGTTAAGTGGTGGATACCCACGACTGCTGGTTAAGCGGTGGGAACCCACGTCTGCTGGTTAAGCGGTGGGAATGTCCATGTCGTGCTTTCTATGCGGTGGACATACCTAGTTGTATGGGCAGCTAGGCGACAACTGGAGGAGTAAACTCTCGCTAGAGGGGGGATGTTGTACCTCCAGAACATTGGAATTTTAATGAATAAGTTTGAGTAGAATTTTTACTAGAATACTATCTTGGTGTTGTTTGCAATACTGATTGAAGGGCTGTCTTAACGAACAATGTGCTTCGGAATTAAAACAAGGAATGTTTATGTTGAACAACCTTTGTGGTAGTAATTAGTTCACACAAGGAAGTGTGAGTGTGGGGGTGGAAAGTGGGGGCTTGGCTCAGGTTGCCAATACCTACGAGATGGGTGGTGCCAATTGGTCGGGAACTCTCTGTCCCCATTGTGCCTTTTGTTTGCCTTTTGCTAACCTGTCGGTCTCTATTGGGGTTGGACGTCCATGTTTTCTGAAAACATTGAGGCCATTGCACCATGAACCTTCATCTTTCCCTTCCTTGGACACTATCGACCTATGTGCCCCTGTTCTCCGCAGTACATACGTAAGCCATTAATGCGTCGCCTTTGCTTCTACTAGGCTCAGAGAGGTTCAAACCGTGCCGAATCAATTTGCATGGGCTCAACGCTTGATTCATGTCCCTGTTGAGGTGTGTATCCATTATGTGTCACTTCTGTTTGGGGTCACAATGTTGCCGCAAGACGCCTCTCCTGTCTCCTCTCAAATAGTCGATTATCACATTCTATTGCTTGAGAGAAGAACTCGCTTAGTGTGT
The DNA here is from genome assembly GCF_014529385.1 of Adiantum capillus-veneris. Taxonomy (NCBI): domain Eukaryota; kingdom Viridiplantae; phylum Streptophyta; class Polypodiopsida; order Polypodiales; family Pteridaceae; genus Adiantum; species Adiantum capillus-veneris. The sequence goes on from NC_140945.1 coordinate 79,046,986, forward strand.
GAGCCTTTGGCATAGTCAATAAAAGATCTTTTATGTCATCCTTTAATCCCCACCGAAATTGGCTAATGAAATATTCCTCATGCCAAGTCAGATCACAAGTGAGCTGTTGAAATTTGGATGCATAGACGAATGCAGGTCTTGATCCTTGGCGGAGATTTCTAAGTTTTCTTTCAGCAACCCTTGCTCTATCAATATCCCCAAAGGTTACAGAGAACTCCCGCACAAAAGCTTCAAAGTCATGAAGGAGAGGAGATTCTTTTTCAAGTAAGGGAGAAAACCAAGAGAGAGCCATACCTGAGAGGAGGGTCCCAATAAGGCCTACTTGAGAGACATCATCTGGATAATGCTCTCGTTGCATTCGAATGAAGAGATGCACTTGTTCGAGAAAACCTCTAAACTTTGATCTAGTCCCATCAAATTTTTCCGGCATGCTGACCTTCGGCTCCATCTTATGTTGTTGAGAATAGTTGGATCTTGCACCTTGTGCTTGATGTGTGCTTGTCTCTTGAAGCTCTTGAATTTGACGTTGAAGATCTTGCAACGCTGGTCCCAAGATTAGGGGTTGCCTTGCTTGAAGTTGAGAGATACTCTTGCGAAGTTCTTGTAATTGAGCTTGAATGCTTTGCAATGTGTTGATGAGACCTTCCATTGTCGGCTCCATGATGGCTTGAGAAGATTAAGAGATGGTAGTCTTGCCAAACTATTATGAGCGCATATAGAGCTACAAGAGAGCAAGAGGAGGCGCTCACAATGTACAAGAACTTGGATTTTATGATAAACTTAACAATGATTACAAGACTTAATACTTTATTAAGAGAGCTAGATAGAAGACTTGGATTACATGACTTGAGTACAAGACAAGGCTTGATTGCCAAGACAAGACTTGAACATAAGAACTAGAAGAGGGATTTCCTCATAGGAGGCTCACAACTGGTGTTGGCAAGACTCAGGGGCTTGTGGCCCAAGACCCCTCTTTATACTAGTGCTTGATGAGGTTACTTGAGGAGGTTAGGACTTACTAGGTTCTTCTTGAGGATGTTAGAATCTTCTAGAACCTTCTTGATCCTTCTAGTGCTTCTAGAACCTTCTGGATCCTTCTTCAACTTTCTACAGCTTTCCAAAAACTTCTAGATTCTTTCGGAATCTTCTCCAAGCTTCTAGAAATTTCTTGATCCTTCTAGTTCTTCTAGAACCTTCTTCAACTTTCTAGAGCTTTCCACAACCTTCTAGATTCTTCTGGAATCTTCTCCATGCTTCTAGAAACTTCTAAAATCTCCTTCGTCACCTCTTCATGAAGTGCGTTCTCATGAATGACCCCCAACTTCCTAAGCTTTTGAACCTTTGGCTTGGCACCTTCTTTTAGATTGATTCTATGCTCGACTCCTTTCGCTCCTTGCAACTCTGTATATTCAGTGGGGCGAATAGCTTTGGAAACTCTGTAAACATGTCTTCATACTCCTTTTTTTCTTTTTTTGTCAATTCCTCTCCTAGCATGCTCCTTACATTCACATTGGCAGGCTCTACAATTGCTTTTGGACTATCCTTCTCCTCCTTGACCTTCACATCATGCATCGATGCTTCATTTTTAACACTTATCCCAAAAAGATCAGGACTTAATTGCATCAAGCCTTCGTCTACACTTTCCTCTGATGATGTAGACGAAGCATCACTATCGTATGATGTGGTTTCCATCGAATCCGTATCTTGCATCTCCACTAGGGCCTGTGTACGGCTCTCGTGTGCCTTAATGTTGTAGACAATGGTCTTTCCTTTCTCTTTATCGGGGATGGTGATCAAGACCGTGCCCCAATCCTGCTTAGCACCAAGGGTTATAAGCCATGGCCTCCCTAAAATGATTGGATACGCATTCTCACCCGCTTGCATCACGTAGCAATCAACCAAGCACTCAATCCCCAAGACTTTTATCTTCACATCTTCAGCTATTCCAAGACACCTTGCCTTTTTGTGGTTGGCCATCCTCATCCGGATTGAAGCATTCACTGACATCTTAATGCCTACTTCTTTCATGATAGCCTCGGTCATGACACACACCTGGGCACCACCATCCACATATGCTTGCACTTACGTCTTCTTTCCCAGCATAGCTTCAACTATTGGAACCATATCCACTAGGTGACCAACCCTCAAAGATGACACCATGCTTTGATGCTTTTCCTTCTTGGAAGGAAGCCGCGTAGTCACGCACTTGGTCCACTGCCTCCTCAATTTAGCGTTCAAAGCCACCAATTGACCAAAATATACATTTTCCTTTTGATTTCGTATGTCTTCGACAATATCATAGTCTTCAACACCTTGGCCAAGGAGGTAGTCCTTTGGACCAATTTTCCTTCTTCGCCGCCTCTTGCTACTTTCTGGTTTGTCTTCTACCTTAGCCTTTCCTTTCCTTGCTCTTATTTCCCTCTCTTCTTCTTTCTCTTTCTCCCTATCATGCGTAGATCTCTTATTGGCCAAAACATCCACATCTTGATGCTCAAGAGTAATGATGCTAATAGCCCTACCTTCTCCATTTGCAGGCAACGGTTGCAGTTGTTGTTGCGGTGGCGGTGCTTCTAGTGCCCGTTCTTGATGATTCTCTTCTATTCTTCCTCAACCACGTCCATATAAGGGGTATATCCCTCCTCTCTCTTGGTGGTTCAGGACACTCAGGGGCGTAGTAACCCTCTTCATCACAATTGTAGCATCTACCTTGTAGCCTTCGTCCCCTGCGTGTTGGCCGCTCCTCTCAACCTGGTTTCAACCTAGTTGGTTGTCTCCATTCCATATCGAGTATCTGGCTGGATAATCAATGATTGAGTCATCGTTTGTCTTCAGTCGTGGGCGACTGTCTGTAAGTGGTTGGGGGACAACACCTCACTCTTACTGTTGTTATTCATCCCTCGTAGGATGGGCAGCTTACAAGCATTCTATTTAGCACTAAAGGATATGCAAAGTGCATACGTTAGAAAGCAGTGAAACAACTAGATCGGTTACCCTTCTGGTTTGGAGTTTGCTTCATATGATGAAAGACATGTTACGGCTAGTTCTAGTCTCTGTCTGTTATTCTCAAGTTATCAACCTTAATCATCAGTTTGGATGGGGTTGACTATTGGCAAGAAACCACCGCAAGTCAAGGACTTGGTTGCTGCTGATGAGTATGTCAGCATAGTACTTTCATGGAAAGATGAGTTGAGGTTATATTGCACATTCCAGTACCTTCAGAAAGTTTGAAACCTGGGTATGCATTCAAACACCTCTTAGTTGTGATAACTCGTTTAGCATTCTCAAGTGAGTTCTAAATGGAGCCTTCACACTCTTTTGATTATGAGTCGGTTAACCAAGACGGTTGCACAGGGACAACAATGTAGAAAATCAAGATGTTACTATTGATTTCATTGAACCTCCTAATGAACCGGGTTCCGATTCAACGAACAGTTGCATCCATGAGGGATGCCACGATGGAAAACATTAGTGTTCTTATGAAGGTACTAGCACTTGTGTTTTTGAGGACAAAAATGATTCTCCGAGGGGGGAGTATTAATGTCATGCCAAGGGTAGGACTAGACAGGTACGGCCCGGGCAATGTGCCGGACACACATGCAGTAAAGGGGTCTATATATGGAAGAGGGCCAGGAGCCTATATATAGGATAGTTGGGAGGTTATTCGCATGTCTGTCTACCCGCTGGTCTAACACTCTTTGGTTCCTATTCATTATGTTAATTATTAATTCTTGCAGCTGACCAGCAAGATCATGAAAAACCCGGGCCGTAAACAGGATGTGGACCATGAACCACTCGCTCCACTCTATCATCCGTTGTCACAGGGACCATTGGTTGCACCACAACTGGCTCAGTATGTGTCAGGCCTTGCTCCCACCTTCTCTTGATCTTCTTGCTCGTAGCCTCAGTAATTTCCACAACTCTTTCAAATGTAGCAGGCTCCTCTTGATCAACCTTCTCCCTTACACTTAGATGAAGACAATCCATAAACTGACGCACTTTAAAGAAATCCCCTGAAGGTACTTGGGATGCCGCCTCTAATTGAACCCAAAGTCCTTTGAAGTGTTGAAAAACCTCTTTCAAGTTAGCATGAACATCTTGCTGCAAACCTCTCAATTTTGTCGTCGCTTCTGTTGCGGTTAGTTTCTTTCCAAACCTATCAAAAATTGCCAGCTTCACCTGCTCCCATGTTTGCTTTTTTTCTTCCTCTAAACCTTCAAACCACTCCCGATCTTCTCCTTTGAGCACAAGAAGAAATCCATGAAGATTGGCTTTGTCATTCACAATGTGCATACCAAGCGTATGCCACTCGAAGTTCGCAATCCAGTCCTTCCCATCCTCCTTCCCTGTAAACACTGGCCGACTATACGCCATCCCGTTGAAGTCCCTTTTCCCTTGCGTGAGTAATTCCACAAAATTTGAAGTCTTGCAGCTCAACCAAACCACCACTTTTCTTGAATGAAGCTCGAAATTCATAGCAAAACCGCTTCACTTGGGTGCACAACCGGCAAATTTCCTCTCCCCAGCGGGATCGCCAAAGGATGATGGAGCAAAAGACGTCGTGCGCACACTCACACACAGAGACAACTCAACACAACAGAAGGAATTTACTTGAATTCCTCACCTCACTCACTACCACTCAAAAGATCCCTAAAAACTCTACCCACAAGCTCAATTCAAACTACAAACGCCTCGACCTACAAGCCCTCGCTTGCCCGCAGACAACTGCCGCAGACACTACAAGGTGAGTCGAGGTGATCAACACTTGAAATCACGCTTGATGGTGACCAAAATATGTTGGAGCTATATATGCCTCACTCTACTGAACTTGGTCTCACCTATATATTTGTATCTTGTCCTCAATATGAATCAGTCTTTGGGAGCGTATATGGTGTGTCTCTTGTATCGTCTCTCTCTCTTTCTCTCTACATCTCAACATGGTATCAGAGCGGTAACGATCACGCGCCGATTCAATTCATGGTGACAACAGTATGTGTATGCGATTCGCATGTAAGATTCAAAATTGTTACAAATTTTATTTTTGAACGTTGATTCTTGTTAATTGTGGTTGTTTTGTGTTAAGAAGAATATGACTAGTGTTTTGTGTGACGTTTATTGCTAATCAATCTAATCGTTGATTACGTTTTCTTGTTGATGACACCCTGAACTTCATCTCAATTTTTCTTACTGTTCTGCTCAAAATTTGGAGAAACGGGAAAAGCGCAATGGAGCGTAGCACAATGGCACTTTTCATCCAAACTTGTTCGTCTCCTCGAGCTCTTCGATTTGAGTTCTAGGTTTGCGTCAATCGGAGTTCGCAGCAGAACGTTATGCTGTTTTTATTGCAATAGAGCTTGACGCAGCTTTCTTCGTCCTACTTCTTCGTGAAGCGTCCGCGATCGTTTTTCTTATTTTGGCGTTAACTTTTTCGAGAAGATTTAGCTTTTTTCTATTCGTATTGTGGCCGTCAATCTTGCGTCTCATGCCACTCTATTTTGAGGACTCGTTTATTATTAACGTCTCCTTTATCCTGTCTTTTTTGGGTGACGTCTCTCACATCTCTGGACGTTCCTTGAGCATCCTTCTTACGTTTATCGTTGACAGAACGCAGTACTCATATCTCTCTCATTCTCAATTGCGGCCTTCACCATATATGGTGTGCAGATTCTGCGATCTTATCTTATACGTCTTCTCGCAACAAGATATGGCTATGAATATTCTCGCCAATGGCTTTCCTTCTGGCCAGCGTTCTGTTCCTCCTTTCCAAGGTCAAGGATTTCCAGGCTGGAAAGCAAAGATGTTGTTAATTCTTGAAGGCGATGAACTCTCCGATGTTGTTCTTGGAAATCGTGTTTGTCCGCCTCAGCGTGTTGATACGGATAATGATAACGTGCTTATCACTAAAGGACCTATATTTGAAGATTGGATCAAGGAAATTGCAACATATATCCTGAAACTTCGTCCGCCATACATATTGTATAGATATCTCAATCAAAGAAGAACCGAGCCTATGGAGGCAAACGAAGCTTTACTTGATCTCACTTTTAATTTTCGATTCCAACTCTATTCTAAAGCGAGAAACAGGTTTGTGGGCATATGCTTTAGAGTTGGGGTCCCTCAAAACCCAGGTTCATAGGGACAAAGCTTAGAGATGGTGCTTGGCTGTAAAAACAGAGGTCGCCAGGAAAGAACTTGGGCAATATCATTGTCTTTCTTTGCGACTACGGGTTTCACTAGATCAAAGAAGGCATAGGAGGTGTGCCTAGGAAGCGGCAAGACCATTTTAAAGACGTTTTGTGCACCTACACTCAATGCCATTAAGGTCTTGTTTTCTATAATACAAGCATTGTCCGATACAAACCCCTTGACCTCCTCAAAAGCGCCCTTAGAGGCAGTTGACAAGAAGAGGGGAAGGGTTGATCTCTAGGCCTAGAATGCAACACAAGCGGACGATATTGGGAGATGGGGTAGGCCTAAACACATTTGTCCGGTGTCATGCACCAAAGGAGACCGCTTTGCCTGCCTCCATGAGCAGGAGATAAGCTTATAAGCTACGGATGGACCCCTGATAATTCCCCTTCTAGAATTATAAGGAGATGGATTTTTTTTTGGGGGGGGGGGGGGGATAAGTTTTACTCAAGGGGAGGGGAGAAGGAGAAGGAGAAGGGATAGAGATGAAATGAGAGAAACATTTCTTCTCTGTTAGGTATATCCTTAAATAAAAAATGTCATTCACATATATATAGAGAGAGATTTTGATGAAGCCATCAAAGGTTAACATTGCTCGCATAATTTTTGTTACTCTCATCTGATGCCACTTCAAATTCAATTTTCGATATTACAAAACATAAACCCTTTTCATACAAATCAGATTGTCATCGAGAATAATCTGATGAGTACTTCCTTAGGAATAAAGATTATCCAATCAAGGTATATTAAAATAAACTAATTGTAGATATAGGTTTTTCTAAGACTTTTTGCCTGCAAGTGGCAAGTCCCTTTTTACAAAGAGTGAATCCCTCACGAAAGGCATGCACTAGTTTCCAAGACATGGCACTAGAATGAACTTTAGGCTGTTGTTACAAAGAGAGGCTTCCTCAAGACCTCGATCATCGCTTACATGCAAAGTCAATGCCCGAACAGGTATGCGGATAGGGCTAATGAAACTTGGAATGCCGAATCAAAGTCACCTTTGAGCAATGTTCGGAAAAAATCATTTTTCCAAACATACAAAATTCGTTTTCTTATATTTTCCAAGAGAAAATTTTACAAAATTAGGTTACTTTTTTAGGATTTACAATAATTTTCTCTATTTTGGGGAGAAATCTGTCCTTTTTCCCTTGCCCTCAACCGACATTTTTGAAATTGAAAACGGAACGGTATTAAGCTGAAACGCATACTTAAAAGATAAAAGTAACGGATGCATGAACTTATAGAGTCATCTACAGGGCTAGGACATGAAAATTTGCAACAAACAAGAAAGAAAGGCATCTACAGGGCTAGACTCTGGTGACATGAACAAAAGCACTTCTTTAATCAAGAGTTGTACGACCCACAACTCGACCAAGGTCTCATTATTATATATTATTGTTGTGTGCTTGAGGGAAGCCTATAAGCTAGGCGTGGGTTTCGTTAGAGAGGTAGAAGCCCAACTGGTCTATGGCACCAGAGCTCGCACGCCCAAAGAAGCCCAAGATGCGTGGGGCGAATGAAAGTACGTCATTGGCCGTGGGGTTGCCAGGCGGGGCAATAGTGTTGCTGGTGGTGGTGTTGAAGCCCAGAGCTACGACGCCGTAGTTGTTGTTGAAGTGGGCATTCTTGCCGATTGAGACAGTAGCACTAGCTATCGCCTCATTTGCTCCAGGCTGAAATATGATATGATTCAGTCAACCAACCAACAGCAACAACAACACTGACAAATAAATGCAGTACTAGTTACTTGAATGGTCATCGAGGTGCCGACACGTCTCCCGTGCATAGTCGTTGTTCCATTCGCATACACCACCTCCAGACCTCGCAGATAGTCAGGCATATAATAGAGGGTCACACGCGTTATCCCGCCGGTGCTCCATCCATCGTCGAACGCTTTGCCACCCGGGGCTCCCCACGGACCCACAACGGCGGGCTTCGACGTCGCCTGCACCAGTATAATATCATCGGTCAGTATAAGTTGATGATCATACACACACTCTCTCTCTCTCTCTCTCTCTCTCTCTCTCTCTCTCTCACACACACACACACACACACAACCCGGCCTAGCTAGATTATACGATAATACCGCCATGCTGCTGCTTGCAAGCTTGCGCTACTTCGAAGTAGAAGGAGGAGCTGGACGTCGACGTTGTCTTAAAATGAAAAGGGAAGGCCGCAGCAGGCATTTTAAGGGCCCGGGCTTGGGGCAGCCCTTGCACGGTGCTTGCAACTACAGTCAATGTACGTGATCGATTCCTGTAGCATCACAACGTGGCATTTTTCCGCGTGATTGTACTTAAGTACCGCCCGACATTTCTCCGCGTGATTGTACTGCAATACCCCCACTTGACATAATGTAATGGAAAGAAAAGTGTGCTACACAGCTTCACAAAAGCATTTTCCCTAACCCAACAAATTGAGGGCACCTAATCCCGTTTTGCGAAAAAAATTTGAAGCCATTCCCGTTTTGTCTCACTGGGCTTAGTACGAAAAACTGCGAACCTTCCTTGGCCTAGAGAAATACAACAAAATTTAGACAATTCTACCGTAAAAATCGGCATTTACTCAACATCCATACAAAATACACGCTTGGGTTGCTAAAATGATTTTTATTGAGCATTGGTCTACGCACCAGCCTGCTTACATACACTTGACACGGAAGAGTATCTAAGCAAGTTTACGCTACATTGTCCAATAGGGCGTTTATCTCAAAGCATTCATGGGGGACTCTCCACACTATCTCGCCCGGGCATCTCAAATGGGATCGACGACCGAGGTGATCTGGGCCGTCAGATGCGCATTTGGTAAATTCGGGGAGAAAAGTAAATTCGGGTCGATCTGCACCCCATGTCTTGAACCTCCGACCTCCCCACCACGATCCATGTGCACGAACCACTACGCCTTCATGCGTACGTTGAAATATAGGAGATTCGAGTATGTCATATTGTAAATCTGGGTTGATTAGTAAATTCAGGGAAAATTTGTAAATTCGGACACATTGGTAAATTCGGGGCAACCTCATATCTGACGGTCCATGATTGACGCGCCCTGCCTTTTCCTCCTCCACCATTGATCCCATTTTACCATGCCCGTGTGATATAGTGATGAGGGGGAACTCTCTTGTAGTAATACGGAGATGTCACTTCCATGCACATAAACTGCATTGTTTTATCCCTTTGTAAAATTTGCATTCTTTTGTTTGAAAACCCCCTTATTGTACACTCACATGATACCATAAGGTAACCTGGTGAATACCTTGGGAAAGGATTAATCTTATTATTTTCTACTTATGAAAATGTTCTTTAGACACTACACCCACTTCTTTTTTGATCAATTCACCCTACAGAATTTCATGAGGGGAGTGATCCAATCTGCTTTGCAAATAAGCTTCTTATAAGTTCCTAGTGTTTTTGGTAGTGCAAAAGTTATGTCCTTGACCAATGCCAAGCTTTCCGGTTGAGCTTCATCCCAACGAAAGGTATTGGGAATTGAACATTACTTCTGAGACACTATTGCTCAATGGCTGAAAATAGGGTTTAGTGGAACAAAATTGGGTGTCCTTGATATCATACCTTGATATCATACAAAATTGGGTGTCTTTGATATTATACCTTTGAAAAATCTTTGGAATGCAATTTTTCAAAGTCCCAAAAGAAAATATTACAATATTATATATTATTGCATACATCTTTGAAAGAAGAACCTCCAATTACAAATTTGGACAAGTTTTGACACAAACTACAAGGTCCCCACTATTTCATTGGTACCAATAAGGGGGAAAGGATTTGTCCTTTTTTCGTACGAACAAACCTTGCTTTCAATACAATAGCCTTTCATTTAGATTCAAATTATGTTGCACCACCCATTGGTCCACATCCTTCCAACAAAAGTTGTCGTTGTCCCATAAACATGCCACCTTTGAGATTCCTTCGTTATTCATATTTGTGGAAACATTTATCCAAAACCTAACATGTTCCTAGGTTGGACAGCTAAGGAGACCAGTGAAAGATGGAGCACTTGACGTATCTCAAGGTCTCCCCCGCTAATGATGATGCCACGTTGTCGCCACTTTATCAATATCTCACCCACTTTATCGATCTCCAACTTTTAAAAAATTCCACCTTGAAGCAACCATTTTTCCATGCACGATAGACTCCTTCCATGGGCCTTCTTGTAAAGTAAGCTCTACTTTGTCAAGCATATCCCAAGCCATGGCTGCCCAATGCGACCAATGATGTGTAAAGGATACTTCCTGGTTTGCACAGAAGGCTTTTATGTATAGCATTAGGTGTAGGATTCCAATTCCACCTTGGTTCTCACCACCCATTTCCATTTCCCCCACTACCATGGAGTTGTGTTGTTTGTGTTGTTTCTTCATAGGAATGGTTTGATGGGTTTTAGAAATTATTTTCAATTGTGGACCAATTGCATTCGGTCATGTTTAAGATAGACGAGACAAATAATATTTTGATCGTTTAATGGGCTTTAAAAATTCTTTCCAATTGCGTTTGTCCATTTTCAAGATATAGGACACGAAGAATATTTATTCAATAATCAAGGAGTTAACCACAATCACTCAGCTAGGAAAGGGGAGGAGTATGTACTCCCACCTTCTAATCTTACTATTGATCTTGTTTAGGTTCCAGCTAGATTGAGGTCAAATGTTTGCCTGTCTAATATGTCCACCCCTAGTGATGCACTGAGGTGTCTGAACATTATGCCTTTTAAAAAAATATCCCTTGTTATTTTGGCACATTTTCAATCAGTGAGATCAATCTTAATTTTTAAATGTTTCACTAAGAGCCAGATCCAGTTGCAAATATTTGGACAAGGCTAAAAGCAAGATTTGTGGTAACAAAAAGGACCCTTTTTTATTCCACCCTGACTGGGACTTAGCCACATAGCCTTTGGAATTTTTGAGGGAATCGAGTGGTTGCACAACGTTATACTTTTTAATATTGAATCCAAATGAAGAAATTTTTAAAGTGTGACCATATGTGTAAAACAACTTTAACGTGATGGGCTCATTATTTTCTGGAGTGGAGAATGTTTCAACTCGTGGGAGAGACGGGTGGGTATCATTCAAGGCCGATTTTATAAGTGTTTTTGCATTGCTCTTTAGGTTTGATAGTTTAGGTTTTAGGGGTTTTTAAATTCTAACATAATGGATTCTTTGTATGTATTGACAGTGGTCGATGATAGGACGTGACCCCACACCGTACGAGCGCGAGTACGCAGGCAGTAAGGGCTTAAACGCCCTGATGGACATTCTGAGTTCTCGCGGCAGCATGGTTAGTATTAGGGTTTACTCTTTTCTATTTGTTGTATTGTTTTATAATTATATATTTATACTTACATAAAGCTGTCTTATTGTCTTTTTTTCCAGAATCCAACAGATACGCATGGACGCGATGAGACGTCTTATTAGACGATGTCTGTCTAGCCGTAGCTAGATAGCATTACTTGCCTTTTGTCATAGCACATGTATCATGAGATGATGTTTATACGCCTTTTTGTAACTATTAGAAAACCATATATATTTTTTCAATAATGACAATGGTGTTGTAACTATTACATTTGCAAAGTTTAACAATCAAGTGATTTTGCCAATTATATGTACAATTGTCATTAATTTACTTTCATCAATTTAGTTTTGTAAGTTTTGTATCTTTATTATGCAAACAATACTATGGATGATGGACTTAATGGTTATATTGTCTTGTGGGTGACTACCTTGGGTCTATATCTAAGGGGTATCTAAGCTTGCACTTTCTTTCAAAGGTGAATCTGGGCTTATCTTGGATTCATTTAGGTTTACTCAATTATTGAAACATTCAATATGGTTGATGGGGGTAGGACATTTCACAAAAAAAAAAAAATCTCTCAGGTGTGGCAATGAGCATCGCTATATAAGGCTCTACATCGTCGCTATAAATGTCACTATAGGTGGCCTGTAAACGTTGCTATGATCGTCACTATAGGCGTCGCTATATAGCGATGATGGTTATAGCGATGTTCTCGTATCGATGCTATTAGCGAGGGTTTTCGCGATGCCCTGGAGTATAAAAACCCAATGTATTTCCGTTGCTGATAACGGTACAAGTGCACACAACCTCTTGTAGTGCACCCCTGGTGATACACTGAGGTGTTTGAACACTATGTCTTTTTTTTAAAAATCCCTTGTTATTTTGGAACATTTTCAATGAGTGAGATCAATCTTAATTTTTCAATGTTTCACTAAGATCTAGATGCAGTTGCAAATATTTGGACTTTTGGAGGGAATCCAGTGGTTGCAAAACGTTATACTTTTTAATATTGAAGCCAAATGAAGAAATTTTTAAAGTGTGACCACATGTGTAAAACAACTGTAAGGTGATGGGCTCATTATTTTTTGGAGTGGAGAATGTTTCAACTTCTAGGAGAGAGTCAAGTAGTGCCATTTAAAAAAGGTTTCTGTTGAGCTTGCTTGCAATCACTCTATGAACGGTAGATTTCTCTATTCTTGTGGTGGGTAGAACTCTAGCTCTGATAGTGCTCTACCCTAGTTGTGCTAGTTCTCTTTCCTTTAAAGGAGCTGATAGTGTCGTTCCATGAGGACCCCATTACGCAAGTGTGCTCATCTGGTCCCAAACCAAAACCAAAGGGGAAGGATAGTGAGACGAAATCCCTTTCGAGTATGAGCGAGACAATGACACCTAGCATGGATGTGGAAGATAAAAGCATCCCGAAGACAAGGACAAGTGCTCAGAAGATTGTGTCTATGGAACGTTCACAACAAGCATCTGCCCTTTTCGATGAAGAGGGTCCAAGCGAGTCCGCGGGGAGGCAAAGAGTTGAACATTGAATATCCCTAATTGATCACACGAGATAAGTTTATACAGAGGGGACCAAGGTGCTATATGTAGAGATACTATATATAGCTCAACACCCCTACTCAAATGAAGGTCAATCCCTTGGGGGCTCAAAGGAAAAACCCATAGATCTATGTACACCCACTGTTATATTAAAATATTTCAAATATAGATTTACAATGTTCAAAGGAGCTACATCACTCTTGTTTTATGATATGCTCTTTCAAGGTTCTTTAACAACCCTCTCTCTCTCTCTCTCTCTATATATATATATATATATATATATATATATATACACACACACACACACACACACACACACACCATTGAGCTACTATAAATGGTTTCAAAGAGTAGCTTAAGCATTGTTGACCTCTCGTTTCATATGCTTGCACTCGTTTTGATAGAGTAGCTTAAGCATTGTTGGCCTCCCTAAAATGATTGGATACGCATTCTCACCGGCTTGCATCACGTAGCAATCAACCAAGCACTCAATCCCCAAGACTTTTATCTTCACCTCTTTAGCTATTCCAAGACAGCTTTCCTTTTTGTGGTTGGCCATCCTCATACGGATCGAAGCATTCACTGACATCTTAACGCGTGCTTCTTTCATGATAGCCTCGGTCATGACACACACCTGCCCAGCACCATCCACATATGCTTGCACTTCCGTCTTCTTTCCCAGCATAGCTTCAACTATTGGCACCATATCCACTGGGTGACCAACCCTCAAAGATGACACCATGCTTTGATGCTTTTCCTTCTTGGAAGGAAGCCGCATACTCACACACTTGGTCCACTGCCTCCTCAATTTAGCGTTCAAAGCCACCAATTGACGAAAAGATATATTTGCCTTTTGATTTCGTATGTCTTCGACAATATCATACTCTTCAACACCTTCGCCAAGGAGGTAGTCCTTTGGACCAATTTTACTTCTTCGCCGCCTCTTGCTACTTTTTGGTTTGTCTTCTACCTCAGCCTTTCCTTTCCTTGCTCTTGTTTCCCTCTCTTCTTCTATCTCTTTCTCCCTATCATGCCTAGATCTCTTATTGGCCAAAACATCCACATCTTGATGCTCAACGGTAATGATGTTAATAGCCCTACCTTCTCCATTTGCAAGCAATGGTTGCAGTTGTTATTGATGATTCTCTTCTATTTTCTTCCTTGAACACGTCCATATAAGGGGCATATCCCTCCTCTCTCTCTTGGTGGTTGAGGACAATCAAGGGCGTAGTGACCCTATTCATCACAATTTTAGAATCTACCTTGTAGCCTTCGTCCCCTGCCTCTCCAAGCTGGCCGCTGCTCTCTTTGGTTCCTATTCATTATGTTAATTCTTAATTCTTGCAACTGACCAACAAGATCATGCAAAACCCGGGCCGTAACAGGATCTGGACCTTGAACCACTCGCTCCACTCTATCATCCGTTGTCAGAGGGACCATTGGTTGTACCACAACTGGCTCAGTATGTGTCAGGCCTTGCTTCCACCTTCTCTTGATCTTCTTGCTCTTGGCCTCGGCAATTTCCATAGCTCTTTCAAATGTAGCAGGCTCCTCTTGATCGACCTTCTCCCTTACACTTGGATGGATACAATCCATAAACTGACGCACTTTAAAGAAATCCCCTGGAGGTACTTGGGATGTTGCCTCTAATTGAACCCAAAGTCCTTTGAAGTGTGCAAAACCTCTTTAAAGCTAGCATGAACATCTTGCTGCAAACCTCTCAATTTTGTCGTCGCTTCTGTTGCGGTTAGTTTCTTTCCAAACCTGTCAAAAATTGCCAACTTCACCTGCTCCCATGTTTGCTTTTTTTCCTCCTCTAAACCTTCAAACAACTCTCGAGGTTCTCCTTTGAGCGCAAGAGGAAATACATGAAGCTTGGCTTCGTCATTCACAATGTGCATACCAAGGGTATGCCACTCGAAGTCCGCAATCCAGTCCTTCATATCCTCCTTCCCTGTAAACAGTGGCTGACTATATGCCATCCCTTTAAAGTCCCTTCTCCCTTGCGTGTGTAATTCCACAAAATTTGAAGTCTTGCACCTTAACCAAACCACCACTTTTCTTCAATGAAGCTCGAACTTCATAGCAAAACCGATTCACCTGGGTCCACAACTGGCAAATTTCCGCTCCCCAGCGGGATTGCCAAAGGATGATGGAGCAAAAGACGCCGTGCGCACACTCACACACCTAGACAACTCAACACAGCAGAAGGTATTTACTTAAATTCCTCACCTCACTCACTACCACTCAAAACCTCACTAAAAAATCTACCCACAAGCTCAATTCAAACTCCAAACGCCTCGACCTACAAGGCCTTAGCTGCACGAAGACACTACAAGGTGAGTCGAGGTGATCAACACTTGAAATCACGCTTGATTGATGACCAACATATACAAGAAAAACCATCAAAAAACCAAAAAATCCAGCCACAAAAGGAAACTCTCAAACCATTTCAAAAGCTTCACCAAACTCCACTCTGTTGGACTCTTTGGAGTAGCGCCAACCCTAATGGCACTGATAAATGGTCACATAGTCTTGCAGAAAGCCGCACCTTCTTCCCTCAATTCCTTGCACACACACATCCATGGAAACGTCAGAACTCCCATATACTCTCCCAAGTGAAAAATTGAAGAGAGAAAGCTCTCATTCACTCCTCCACACACTCCAAAACAGGACGCGAACGCAACAGGACTGCACTAGACCACCTGTAGGAACCCTGCTTACTCCCATACACATAGGGGTGAAAGTGTTGATATTTTACTTCAAAAGATCTCCCTCAACATCAACACTCACAGCACCGTGAGTGATGTGGCAATTGAATCCATTTCACACCTTTTTTGACCATTTTTTGACCCTTTTTGGCCCAGTTTTGACCCCTGACGGGCATTTTTCGCAGGAAAAACCCCAAACAAACTCCAAAATTCACCAAATTTTGCACGCTTGATCCTCCATAGCCAAAACACATTTCCACATCCCAAAATTCCATTTTTGACCACTTCTAGGGCGATGCACGTATCACCCCAGATCAGGCTCAGCAAATAGACAGTTACCGCATGTGTCAAACTTCTCGAGCGGGATAAGAGTACCCACACTTGTCACTTGCATTACTTACATTCTAGAAATCTCAAAAACATTATCTAGAGCCAAAATAAGCCACCTAAAACCATATCCAAGACCCCGATACCCTATACGGGCATGTACATGTGTCCGACTGCCGACACGCAAGCACGCATATTTACAATGTGCACACGCTCCAAAATTCATGTATTTACATCTTTTTGTACATATGACCATGCATATAAACGCTACTTTCTACACGCTAAAAGCAGTCTTTCATCGTGAGTCATGATTGAGGACGTGCTTGAGGTGCTCGATGACCAAATTTCTTGTGGTGTTCAGGTCAAACAGGACTCCTACATAGGAGGGGACGATCCCTAAGAGTAGGGCGTGAGAGAGAACACACACACACTCAAGGCAATTCCAAGACTCAAGATGCTTAAAGGAAACACGTTAAGCCCCTAGCCCTATTTCCCTCATAGTGTGCCTAAATCCTATTGGATGGACTTTAGGGAGGTCCAAAGAGAATTTAGATGCTTTAAAAAAATTAATTAAGATGTCTTTCTAAAAGGGGGAAAGAAGGAAACTTTCCAAACGCTACCCATACTGCTTGATATGACCATAGCTTGTGATTGGCCAGGGTTGCCATACACCAATTAGGAGCAAGCTAGAGTCGAGAGAGAGATGTCGACGAAGGCAAGGGAGAGGCGTCCTTTTTTCACAGTTGCGCGTACACAAACACACTCTCTCATGTGTTGAGCAATAAGTACATCTCCTTCTCCAAGCTTGAGAAGTAGAGATCCTACACCAACCCCACTTGGCTATGGAATGCAAATCCAACTAGGAGTCAAGCCTATATGGCATGCTCATCTTCTCTACCATCTATATTACTATGCTAAGCTAGGCTTTAAGAATAATCTACGGTGAGACAAGTACTCCTTTCTTGTATGCTACATCATCTTCCTCTTCCCTTCCCTCACTCCTTGCTAGCTCTCTCTACCTTTGAAGGTGTTTGAGGTCTTGGGATTGAGTCCAGGGACAAGTTAATGTTTTTGCAAGTTAGTTACAGGCATAATACTGGTGCATGAAGCTTACCATCTTCATGGCACCATTAAGGTCTCAACTAGGAGCAAAGCATGTATTGTACCAAGTCTCTCTTCAAGGGAGAATCTATAATACAAAATCTGTTTGGAGGGAGGAGTGGCTCCAAGTAAATCATGTCCTCGATTGTTGTCAATTTCTCTAAATATCTATTTCTCTCCCCCCCCCCCCCCCCCCCTCTCTCTCTCTCTCTCTCTCTCTCTCTCTCTCTCTCTCTCTCTCTCTTGGAAGTATTGTTCATGCCAAGCTAGCAAGTTATGATGTTTATTTTGAAACCTTCGATTGAGTACTCTATGTCTAGTTACTAAGAATCCTCTTAAGGGAATGCTCACTATTGTTACTTATATTCCACTACAATCGATGCTATTAGCCATATTCCATTCCAAGAAGCATTTATAATATCTTGCTGGGAGATCTTGGTCTTCGAAGTCAATTTGAAAATTGAATCTCGCTTCCTTTCCACTCAAAATTGATTACAAACTCTCCATCTAGACGTAGAATGATCATACTATCATAAAGGTCGACATGGTTGTATCAATGAATGACAAGAGACATTGTATAAATGCACTTTTGTGTCAACTGACTATGAAAGACATATGATCATGATACTTTTGAGGCCCTTGTCCTGATTGGGTGCTCCCCTCTCCTTACTATCTATGTAGTGCAGCCTTCCATGCCATAGTCCATAGGTACAATAAGAGTCATCTCCTGTTTTAGGTGTCACTAAAGAGTACCTATCTAGAAAGTAGTAGAAGGAATATGGATCAAGGAAATTGCAACATATAGCCCGAAACATCTTCCGCCATGCATATTGTATAGATATCTCAATCAAAGAAGAATCGAGCCTATGGAGGCAAACGAAGCTTTACTTGATCTCAGTTTTAATTTTCCAACTCTATTCTAAAGCGAGAAACAGGTTTGTGGGCATATGCTTTAGAGTTGGGGTCCCTCAAAACCCACGTTCATAGGGCCAAAGCTTAGAGATGGTGGCTTTAAAAACAGAAGTCGCCAGGAAACAACTTGGGCAATATCACTGTCTTTCTTTGGGACTATGGGTTTCAATAGATCAAAGAAGTCATAGGAGGTGTGCCTAGGAAGCGGCCAGGCCATTTTAAAGACGTTTTGTGCACCTACACTCAATGCCATTAAGGTCTTGTGTTCTATAATACAAGCATTGTCCGATACAAACCCCTTGACCTCCTCAAAAGCGCCCTTAGAGGCAGTTGACAAGAAGAGGGGAAGGGTTGATCTCTAGGCCTAGAATGCAACACAAGCGGACCATATTGGGAGATGGGGTAGGCCTAAACACATTTGTCCGGTGCCATGCACCAAAGGAGACCGCTTTGCCTGCCTCCATGAGCAGGAGATAAGCTTATAAGCTACGGATGGACCCCTGATAATTCCCCTTCTAGAATTATAAGGAGATGGATTTTGGGGGGGGGGGGATAAGTCTTACTCAACGGGAGGGGAGAAGGAGAAGAAGAAGGGATAGAGATGAAATGAGAGAAACAGTTCTTCTCTGTTAGGTATATCCTTAAATAAAAAATGTCATTCACATATATATAGAGAGAGATTTTGATGAAGCCATCAGAGGTTAACATTTCTCGCATAATTTTTGTTACTCTCATCTGATGCCACTTCAAATTCAATTTTCGATATTACAAAACATAAACCCTTTTCATACAAATCAGATTGTCATCGAGAATAATCTGATGAGTACTTCCTTAGGAATAAAGATTATCCAATCAAGGTATATTAAAATAAACTAATTGTAGATAGAGGTTTTTCTAAGGCTTTTTGCCTGCAAGTGGCAAGTCCCTTTTTACAAAGAGTGAATCCCTCACGAAAGGCATGCACTAGTTTCCAAGACATGGCACTAGAACGAACTTTAGGCTGTTGTTACAAAGAGAGGCTTCCTCAAGACCTCGATCATCGCTTACATGCAACGTCAATGCTCCAACAGGTTTGAGGATAGGGCTAATGAAACTTCGAATGTCGAATCAAAGTCACCTCTAAGCAATGTTCGGAAAAAATCAATTTTCCAAACATACAAAATTCGTTTCCTTATATTTTCCAAGAGGAAATTTTACAAAATTAGGTTACTTTTTTAGGATTTACAATAATTTTCTCTATTTTTGGGCGAAATTTGTCCTTTTCCCGTTGCCCTTAACAGACATTTTTGAAATTGAAAATAGAACGAAACTATATAACATGAAACTATATTCCGTTGAACTAGAGGGAGAAACAACATGTAGACGAGCAAAGCCGAGAGAGAAGTTGAGGGGAGACCAAGACGAGACGTGAGATGGAGAACCCCAAAAAGTGTGTCAATTGATCAAATGAGATGAGTTTATATAGAGGGGACCAAGGTGCTTTATGTAGAGATACTATATATAGCTCAACACCCCTACTCAAATGAAGGTCCCTACCTGTGATGAAAATCCCTTGGGGCCTCAAAGGAAAAACCCATAGATCTATATACACCCACCGTTATATTAAAATATTTCAAATGTACTTTACAATGTTCAAAGCAGCTACATCCCTCAGCATCAACACTCACGGCACCGTGAGTGATGTGGCAATTGAAGCCATTTCACACCTTTTTTGACCATTTTTTGACCCTTTTTGGCCCAGTTTTGGCCATTTTGACCCTTGACGGGCATTTTTCGCAGGAAAAACCCCAACCAAACTCCAAAATTCACCAAATTTTGAACGCTTGATCCTCCATACCCAAAACACATTTCCACATCCCAAAATTCCATTTTTGACCACTTCTAGGGCGATGCACGTATCACCGCAGATCAGGCTCAGCAAATAGACAGTTACCGCATGTGTCAAACTTCTCGAGAGGGATGAGAGTACCCACACTTGTCACTTGCATTACTTACATTCTAGAAAGATCAAACACATTATCTAGAGCCAAAATAAGCCACCTAAAACCATATCCAAGACCCCGATACCCTATACGGGCATGTACATGTGTCTGACTACCGACACGCAAGCACGCATATTTACAATGTGCACACGTTGCACCTTGTTTAGAACTTGAAACCACTTTGAAAAGCTCCAAAATTCATGTATTTACATCTTTTTGTACATATGACCATGCATATAAACGCTACTTTCTACACGCCAAAAGCAGTCTATCATCGTGAGTCATAATTGAGGACGTGCTTGAGGTGCTTGATGACCAAATTTCTTGTGGTGTTCAGGTCAAACAGGACTCCTACATAGGAGGGAACGAGTCCTAAGAGTAGGGCGTGAGAGAGAACACACACACACTCAAGGCAATTCCAAGACTCAAGATGCTTAAAGGAAACACGTTAAGCCCCTAGCCCTATTTCCCTCATAGTGTGCCTGAATCCTATTGGATGGACTTTAGGGAGGTCCAAAGAGAATTTAGATGCTTTAAAAAAATTAATTAAGATGTCTTTCTAAAAGGGGAAAAGATGGAAACTTGCCAAACGCTACCCATACTGCTTGATATGACCATAGCTTGTGATTGGCCAGGGTTGCCATACACCAATTAGGAGCAAGCTAGAGTCGAGAGAGAGATGTCGACGAAGGCAAGGGAGAGCCCTCCTTTTTTCACATTCACGCGTACACAAACACACTCTCTCATGTGTTGAGCAATAAGTACATCTCCTTCTCCAAGCTTGAGAAGTAGAGATCCTACACCAACCCCAGTTGGCTATGGAATGCAAATCCAACTAGGAGTCAAGCCTCAATGGCATGCTCATCTTCTCTACCATCTATACTACTATGCTAAGCTAGGCTTCAAGAGTAATCTATGGTGAGACAAGTACTCCTTTCTTGTATGCTACATCATCTTCCTCTTCCCTTCCCTCACTCCTTGCTAGCTCTCTCCACCTTTGAAGGTGTTTGAGGTCTTGGGATTGAGTCCAGGGACAAGTTAATGTTTTTGCAAGTTACTTACAGGCATAATACTGGTGCATGAAGCTTACCATCTTCATGGAACCATTAAGGTGTCAACTAGGAGCAAAGCATGTATTGTACCAAGTATCTCTTCAAGGGAGAATCTATAATACAAAATCTGTTTGGAGGGAGGAGTGGATCCAAGTAAATCCGGTCCTCGATTGTTGTCAATTTCTCTAATTATCTATCTCTCTCCCCCCCCCCCCTCCCCCCCCCCCCCCCCCCTCTCTCTCTCTCTCTCTCTTGGAAGTATTGTTCATGCCAAGCTAGCAAGTTATGATGTTTATATTGAAACCTTCGATTGAGTACTCTATGTCTAGTTACTAAGAATCCTCTTAAGGGAATGCTCACTATTGTTACTTATATTCCGCTACAATCGATGCTATTAGCCATATTCCGTTACAAGAAGCATTTATAATAGCTTGCTGGGAGATCTTGGTCTTCGAAGTCAATTTGAAAATTGAATCTCGCTTCCTTTCCACTCAAAATTGATTACAAACTCTCCATCTGGACATAGAATGATCATAGCTATCATAAAGGTCGACATGGTTGTATCAATGAATGACAAGAGACATTGTATAAATGCACTCTTGTGTCAACTGACTATGAAAGACATATGATCATGATACTTTTGAGGCCCTTGTCCTGATTGGGTGCTCCCCTCTCCTTACTATCTATGTAGTGCAGCCTTCCATGCCATAGTCCATAGGTACAATAAGAGTCATCTCCTGTTTTAGGTGTCACTAAAGAGTACCTATCTAGAAAGTAGTAGAAGGAATATGGATCAAGGAAATTGCAACCTATAGCCCGAAACATCTTCCGCCATGCATATTGTATAGATATCTCAATCAAAGAAGAATCGAGCCTATGGAGGCAAACGAAGCTTTACTTGATCTCAGTTTTAATTTTCCAACTCTATTCTAAAGCGAGAAACAGGTTTGTGGGCATATGCTTTAGAGTTGGGGTCCCTCAAAACCCAGGTTCATAGGGCCAAAGCTTAGAGATGGTGGCTTAAAAAACAGAAGTCGCCAGGAAACAACTTGGGCAATATCACTGTCTTTCTTTGGGACTACGGGTTTCAATAGATCAAAGAAGGCATAGGAGGTGTGCCTAGGAAGCGGCCAGGCCATTTTAAAGACGTTTTGTGCACCTACACTCAATGCCATTAAGGTCTTGTGTTCTATAATACAAGCATTGTCCGATACAAACCCCTTGACCTCCTCAAAAGCGCCCTTAGAGGCAGTTGACAAGAAGAGGGGAAGGGTTGATCTCTAGGCCTAGAATGCAACACAAGCGGACCATATTGGGAGATGGGGTAGGCCTAAACACATTTGTCCGGTGCCATGCACCAAAGGAGACCGCTTTGCCTGCCTCCATGAGCAGGAGATAAGCTTATAAGCTACGGATGGACCCCTGATAATTCCCCTTCTAGAATTATAAGGAGATGGATTTTGGGGGGGGGGGGATAAGTCTTACTCAACGGGAGGGGAGAAGGAGAAGAAGAAGGGATAGAGATGAAATGAGAGAAACAGTTCTTCTCTGTTAGGTATATCCTTAAATAAAAAATGTCATTCACATATATATAGAGAGAGATTTTGATGAAGCCATCAGAGGTTAACATTTCTCGCATAATTTTTGTTACTCTCATCTGATGCCACTTCAAATTCAATTTTCGATATTACAAAACATAAACCCTTTTCATACAAATCAGATTGTCATCGAGAATAATCTGATGAGTACTTCCTTAGGAATAAAGATTATCCAATCAAGGTATATTAAAATAAACTAATTGTAGATAGAGGTTTTTCTAAGGCTTTTTGCCTGCAAGTGGCAAGTCCCTTTTTACAAAGAGTGAATCCCTCACGAAAGGCATGCACTAGTTTCCAAGACATGGCACTAGAACGAACTTTAGGCTGTTGTTACAAAGAGAGGCTTCCTCAAGACCTCGATCATCGCTTACATGCAACGTCAATGCTCCAACAGGTTTGAGGATAGGGCTAATGAAACTTCGAATGTCGAATCAAAGTCACCTCTAAGCAATGTTCGGAAAAAATCAATTTTCCAAACATACAAAATTCGTTTCCTTATATTTTCCAAGAGGAAATTTTACAAAATTAGGTTACTTTTTTAGGATTTACAATAATTTTCTCTATTTTTGGGCGAAATTTGTCCTTTTCCCGTTGCCCTTAACAGACATTTTTGAAATTGAAAATAGAACGAAACTATATAACATGAAACTATATTCCGTTGAACTAGAGGGAGAAACAACATGTAGACGAGCAAAGCCGAGAGAGAAGTTGAGGGGAGACCAAGACGAGACGTGAGATGGAGAACCCCAAAAAGTGTGTCAATTGATCAAATGAGATGAGTTTATATAGAGGGGACCAAGGTGCTTTATGTAGAGATACTATATATAGCTCAACACCCCTACTCAAATGAAGGTCCCTACCTGTGATGAAAATCCCTTGGGGGCTCAAAGGAAAAACCCATAGATCTATATACACCCACCGTTATATTAAAATATTTCAAATGTACTTTACAATGTTCAAAGCAGCTACATCCCTCAGCATCAACACTCACGGCACCGTGAGTGATGTGGCAATTGAAGCCATTTCACACCTTTTTTGACCATTTTTTGACCCTTTTTGGCACAGTTTTGGCCATTTTGACCCTTGACGGGCATTTTTCGCAGGAAAAACCCCAACCAAACTCCAAAATTCACCAAATTTTGAACGCTTGATCCTCCATACCCAAAACACATTTCCACATCCCAAAATTCCATTTTTGACCACTTCTAGGGCGATGCACGTATCACCGCAGATCAGGCTCAGCAAATAGATAGTTACCGCATGTGTCAAACTTCTCGAGAGGGATGAGAGTACCCACACTTGTCACTTGCATTACTTACATTCTAGAAAGATCAAACACATTATCTAGAGCCAAAATAAGCCACCTAAAACCATATCCAAGACCCCGATACCCTATACGGGCATGTACATGTGTCTGACTACCGACACGCAAGCACGCATATTTACAATGTGCACACGTTGCACCTTTTTTAGAACTTGAAACCACTTTGAAAAGCTCCAAAATTCATGTATTTACATCTTTTTGTACATATGACCATGCATATAAACGCTACTTTCTACACGCCAAAAGCAGTCTATCATCGTGAGTCATAATTGAGGACGTGCTTGAGGTGCTTGATGACCAAATTTCTTGTGGTGTTCAGGTCAAACAGGACTCCTACATAGGAGGGGACGAGCCCTAAGAGTAGGGCGTGAGAGAGAACACACACACACTCAAGGCAATTCCAAGACTCAAGATGCTTAAAGGAAACACGTTAAGCCCCTAGCCCTATTTCCCTCATAGTGTGCCTGAATCCTATTGGATGGACTTTAGGGAGGTCCAAAGAGAATTTAGATGCTTTAAAAAAATTAATTAAGATGTCTTTCTAAAAGGGGGAAAGAAGGAAACTTGCCAAACGCTACCCATACTGCTTGATATGACCATAGCTTGTGATTGGCCAGGGTTGCCATACACCAATTAGGAGCAAGCTAGAGTCGAGAGAGAGATGTCGACGAAGGCAAGGGAGAGCCCTCCTTTTTTCACATTCACGCGTACACAAACACACTCTCTCATGTGTTGAGCAATAAGTACATCTCCTTCTCCAAGCTTGAGAAGTAGAGATCCTACACCAACCCCACTTGGCTATGGAATGCAAATCCAACTAGGAGTCAAGCCTCAATGGCATGCTCATCTTCTCTACCATCTATACTACTATGCTAAGCTAGGCTTCAAGAGTAATCTATGGTGAGACAAGTACTCCTTTCTTGTATGCTACATCATCTTCCTCTTCCCTTCCCTCACTCCTTGCTAGCTCTCTCCACCTTTGAAGGTGTTTGAGGTCTTGGGATTGAGTCCAGGGACAAGTTAATGTTTTTGCAAGTTACTTACAGGCATAATACTGGTGCATGAAGCTTACCATCTTCATGGAACCATTAAGGTGTCAACTAGGAGCAAAGCATGTATTGTACCAAGTATCTCTTCAAGGGAGAATCTATAATACAAAATCTGTTTGGAGGGAGGAGTGGATCCAAGTAAATCCGGTGCTCGATTGTTGTCAATTTCTCTAATTATCTATCCCTCTCCCCCCCCCCCCTCCCCCGCCCCCCTCCCTCTCTCTCTCTCTCTCTTGGAAGTATTGTTCATGCCAAGCTAGCAAGTTATGATGTTTATATTGAAACCTTCGATTGAGTACTCTATGTCTAGTTACTAAGAATCCTCTTAAGGGAATGCTCACTATTGTTACTTATATTCCGCTACAATCGATGCTATTAGCCATATTTCGTTACAAGAAGCATTTATAATAGCTTGCTGGGAGACCTTGGTCTTCGAAGTCAATTTGAAAATTGAATCTCGCTTCCTTTCCACTCAAAATTGATTACAAACTCTCCATCTGGACGTAGAATGATCATAGCTATCATAAAGGTCGACATGGTTGTATCAATGAATGACAAGAGACATTGTATAAATGCACTCTTGTGTCAACTGCTAATCTTCCTTGAGTTTTGGGGGACCTAATCTGCTATATAGCATAGTATATGATGATGGTTGAGTTTTTTGATTGCTGAAGAATACGATACATTTTAGAGTAGCAAGTATAAATTTCTCAATATTGCTAGTTTCTTAGGCCAATTGTGTGTATTTTGTAGGTAGTAACCATATCTAATCATAGAGTACAAACTCGGCTAGATATTAAGTAGTTTCTATGGGTTTCTAGAGGTCATAATGCTAAACCCAGTTTTTTCATGTTTGCTGTATTTAACACTTTATCATTGCCCCCAAGGTTCCAACCGTAAGAGATCCATTATCCTTTTGACATGCTCCATGGCTCCTTTTGAATCCAAAGGCCCAAAGGGAACTAAGAAAACATGTATATAGTATCTATATTGAGCGTGACTATAGAAACTTTAATGATAGGTCCGAAGAATGGCAAAAATGCAACTTTTTTGTACCTATTTTTTTTGCCCAAAAACAAATTAGTGAGGTAAAAGCAACCCTATGTTTTGATCACTAACCCATTGAAGTTAACGGGGCATTTTATCTTATGTCCTACAAAAATCCCCACTCTTATTTATATGCAATCAATCGTAAGAAATTGCTGTTTTGGGAAAAATGCACTGATCCATCAACTTTGGAGACTTGTAGTGACCAAGGGATGAGAAAAATTACAAGTTTCTCATTTTTTCCATATGTACGTAGTAGTTACTGAACTATAAGCTCATGAAAGGATTTTTCAAAAGGAGTGGATCTACTATGGTTTTGGAATTTTTTCCTAAAACCCTGAAAGGACACTTTTATGTCCTGTTAGGTTATCATTCTAGTGTTAATATATATATATATATATATATATATATATATATATATATATATATATATATATATATATATATATATATATATATATATATATACAATTGAGCTACTATAAATGGTTCGATAGTGTAACTTAAGCATTGTTGACCTCTCGTTTCATATGCTTGCACTCGTTTTGATAGAGTAGCTTAAGCATTGTTGGCCTCCCTAAAATGATTGGATACGCATTCTCACCCGCTTGCATCACATAACAATCAATCCCGAAGACTTTGATCTTCACATCTTCAACTATTCCAAAACACCTTGCCTTTTTTGTAGTTGGCCATCCTCATACGGATCGAAGCATTCACTGATATCTTAACGCCTACTTCTTTCATCATAGCCTCGGTTATGACACACACCTGGGCACCACCATCCACATATGCTTGCACTTCTGTCTTGTTTCCCAGCATAGCTTCAACTATTGGCACCATATCCACTGGGTGACCAACCCTCAAAGATGACACCATGCTTTGACGCTTTTCCTTCTTGGAAGGAAGCCGCGTACTCACGCACTTGGTCCACTGCCTCCTCAATTTAGCGTTCAAAGCCACCAATTGACCAAAAGATATATTTGCCTTTGGATTTCGTATGTCTTCCACAATATCATAGTCTTCAACACCTTGGCCAAGGAGGTAGTCCTTTGGACCAATTTTCCTTCTTCGCCGCCTCTTGCTACTTTCTGGTTTGTCTTCTACCTTAGCCTTTCCTTTCCTTGCTCTTGTTTCCCTCTCTTCTTCTGTCTCTTTCTCCCTATCATGCCTAGATCTCTTATTGGAAAAAACATCCACATCTTGATGCTGAAGGGTAATGATGTTAATAGCCCTATCTTCTCCATTTGCAGGCAAGGGTTGGAGTTGTTGTTGCGGCGGCGGTGCTTCTAGTGCCCGTTCTTGATGATTCTCTTCTATTCTTCCTCGACCACATCCATATAAGGGGTATATCCCTCCTCTCTCTCTTGGTGGTTCAGGACAATCAGGGGCGTAGTGACCCTCTTCATCACAATTGTAGCATCTACCTTGTAGCCTTCGTCCCCTGCCAGGCTCCCTGCTGGCCGCTCCTCTCTTTGGTTCCTATTCATTATGTTAATTCTTAATTATTATAACTAACCAGCAAGATCATGCAAAACCCGGGCTGTAACAGTATCTCGACCTTGAACCACTCGCTCCACTCTATCATCCGTTGTCACAGGGACCATTGGTTGCACCACAACTGGCTCAGTATATGTCAAGCCTTGCTCTCACATTCTCTTGATCTTCTTGCTCTTGCCCTCGACAATTTCCACAGCTCTTTCAAATGTAGCAGGCTCCTCTGGATCGACCTTCTCCCTTACACTTGGATGGAGACAATCCATAAACTGACGCACTTTTAAGAAATCCCCTGGAGGTACTTGGGATGGCGCCTGTAATTGAACCCAAATTCCTTTGAAGTGTTACAAAAGCTCTTTAAAGTTAGCATGAACATCTTGCTGCAAACCTCTCCATTTTGATGTCGCTTCTGTTGCGGTTAGTTTCTTTCCAAACCTGTCAAAAATTGCCATCTTCACCTGCTCCCGAGCTTCTCCTTTGTGCGCAAGAGAAATACATGAATCCTTGCTTCCTCATTCACAATGTGCATACCAAGTGTATGCCACTCGAAGTCCGCAATCCAGTCCTTCACATCCTCCTTCCCTGTAAACACTAGCCGACTATACGCCATCCTGTTGAAGTCCCTTCTCCCTTGCGTGAGTAATTCCACAAAATTTGAAGTCTTGCACCTCAACCAAACCACCACTTTTCTTCAATGAAGCTCGAACTTCACAGCAAAACTGCTTCACCTGGGTGCACAACCGGCAAATTTCCGCTCCCCAGCGGGATCACCAAAGGATGATGGAGCAAAATATGCAGTGCACACACTCACACACCCAGACAACTCAACACAACACAAGGAATTTACTTGAATTCCTCACCTCACTCACTACCACTCAAAAGCTCCCTAAAAACTCTACCCACAAGCTCAATTCAAACTCCAAACGCCTCGACGTACAAGCCCTTACCTGCCCGCAGACACTAGAAGTTGAGTCGAGGTGATCAACACTTGAAATCACGCTTGATGGTGAAAAAAATATACAAGAAAAACCATCAGAAAACCAAAAACTCCATCCAAAACAGGCCACTCTCAAACCATTGCAAAAGCTTCACCAAAATCCACTCTGTTGGACTCTTTGGAGTAGCGCCAACCCTAATGGCACCGATACAGGGTCACATAGTCTTGCAGAAAGCCGCACCTTCTTTCGTCAATTCCTTGCATACACACATCTATGGAAACCTCATAACTCCCATAGACTCTCCCAAGTGCAAAATTGAAGAGAGAAAGCTCTCATTCACTCCGCAACGGGATTGCACTAGACCACCTGTAGGAACCCTGCTTCCTCCCATACACATAGGGGTGAAAGTGTTGATATTGTACTTCAAAAGTTCTCCCTCAGCCTCAAAACTCACGGAAACATGAGTGATGTGGCAATTTGAAGCAATTTCACACCTTTTTTGACCATTTTTTGACCTTTTTTGTCCCAGTTTTTGCCAGTTTTGACCCCTGGCGGACATTTTTCGCAGGAAAATACCTAAACGAACTCCAAAATTCACCAAATTTCACACGTTTGATCCTCGATACCCAAATCCCATTTCCACATCCCCACATTCCATTTTTTACCACTTCTAGGGCGATGCACGTATCACCGCAGATCAGGCCCCGCAAACAGACAGTTACTTGCATTATTTACATTCTAGAAAGCTCAAAAACATTATCTAGAGCCAAAATAAGCCACCTAAAACCATATCCGAGGCCCCCATACCCTATACGGGCATGTACATGTGTCCGACTGATGACACGCAAGCACGCATATTTACAATGTGCACACGTTGCACCTTTTTTTGACCTTGAAACCACTTTGCAAAGCTCCCAAATTCATGTATTTACATCTTTTTGTACATATGACCATGCATATAAACGCTACTTTGTACACGCCAAAAGAGGTCTATCATCATTGCCCACCCTCTAGGTAGAGCATTTATGCTCAACCAAGAGACTATTTGCATTTGGAACCACATCCCTTGCAAAATATTTCTTCAGTCTATAATTATTTGTTCTGTAGCTCAAATGTTCACCAGACAATTTTTCCAACTCGTAGGTGCCATTAGAAAATATATGCTTCACTCTGTATGGACCCAACCATTTGTCCCTCAATTTCTGAAAAGTAAAATCCAAGCAAGAATCATATTTCATCACCAAATCTCCTTCACTCT
The DNA here is from genome assembly GCF_014529385.1 of Adiantum capillus-veneris. Taxonomy (NCBI): domain Eukaryota; kingdom Viridiplantae; phylum Streptophyta; class Polypodiopsida; order Polypodiales; family Pteridaceae; genus Adiantum; species Adiantum capillus-veneris. The sequence continues at coordinate 79,076,825 of NC_140945.1, forward strand.
GTATGGACCCAACCATTTGTCCCTCTTATTAATTTTCTCCATCCTTGTCTCTGCTTGTTGAAGATAATAATCACTGGCTTTCTCTCTATTCATTCAAAGCAACTCTAGAGAAATAATTCTTTCTTGCAGCTTGTCATTATGCTCACCTTGCATTCTGCACAAAAACTTCAAGGCATCCAACTGCACTTGTATGGCATAAGAGCTTCTTTTCCATAAACAAGTTCATATGGTGTAAACTGTGTTGACACTCTATACGTAGTTCTATAAGCCCACAAACACTTTTCCAAGTCCAAGTCCCACTCTTTAGGATGCTCTCTATCATACTTTGATAGCATCTTCGCAATGTGACCATTGCAGTTCTTAACCAACCCATTGCATTGTGGGTAGTAAGGAGAAGAATGCCTATGCTGAATTTTCAATTTCTCCCTGAGAGAAGCAACAAGTTTTCCCCTAAATCCTGGTCCACGATCAGAAATAATAACCATATATAGGAGCTCCTAACCTACAACACACCTGTTCATACAAAAAAGAGGCCACTCTTCCTGCTGTTACATCTTTTACTACTCTTGCCTCCACCCATTTTGTCAAATAGTCCACAGCCACAAGGATATACCTTTTACCATTGTTGGTCCTTGGCATTGGACCTACAGCATCTACTCCCCATTTTGCAAATGCATCAAAAGACATTCTGGCTTTCTGAGGCTCAGCCAAAAGCTTCCGATTTGCAAACACTTGGCATTCATGGCATGACTTGCACCAAAAATACGCATCTCTCATCATAGAGGGACAACAGTAACTTGCTCTCAAAACACGAAAGACAACTTAATCCTTGCCTTGACGTCCTGGTTTTTCATGGCAGTGCTCCAAAATCAAGCCTATCTCTTCTTTGTATGACACTTTTCTCAAAATGCTATCCTTGCCATAAAGCATGAGATCCTCACCTACCAATGTGTAGTTTCTTGATTTTGCAACTATTCTCTTACGCCGAACCTTTGACATGCCCTTTGGACATTGCCCTTTACTAAGAAATACTTCTACATCTTGCAATGATTCCCTTCCTGCATACAAGGCTTCCTTGACCTTTAAAGGAGCTACCAAGGCATCCAACTTGTCCCTAGCCAACTCATCAGCTTCTTTATTCTGCTCACGAGGAACATGCTTAAACTGAATCTTCTCAAACTCATGCAAAAGCTTCTTGATGCCATAGAACCACTTATTCAAGTCGTCTTTCTTAACATTCCGCAAACCAAGCAACTGATTCATGACTAGCAATGCATCCCCTTTTGCAATGACCCTCTTCAGTCCAAACTCAACACACTGCTTCAACCCAAGGAAAAGCGTGAGATACTCGGCCTCATTGTTACTTTCAGCTTCATCAAGATCGTAAGCTCTAGAAAAGATCACATTGCCTTTTGGGTTCGTAATGACTACCCCACCACTTGCCTTTTGAAGAACTTTCCTGTATGCGCCATCAAACATCATTGTATACGCATCTGTAATATCTACTTCCTCTTCATGATCATCATTATCAACCCTTGGGTAAGATGGAAGCCCCCCTCCCTTATGTACCACTATGTCTGCGAAGTGAGCTTTAACAGAAAGATCCAGTTTAAACTCAAACTCATACTCTTGAAGCTCCAAAGTCCACTTTAAGATGCGCTTGCTAGGCTTCAAATGTTGTACTACATCCAGCAAAAGATTCGATGTGGTGAGCACATACTAGAACTTTTGGGGCAACAAATAGGTTTTAAACCTTCGACAAGCAAGAACCAAGGCGAATACCCACTGTTCCATTTTCGTGTAGGAGAACTCGCCTACATTCTTCATCTTGCTCTCAAAATAAACTGGCTTCAAGTTCCTTCCTTGCTTTTGTAAGAGAACCGACCCAAAAGCTACTGACCCCACACTAATAGATACATAGAAAATCGACTGCAAGTCAGGAGGACTCACTGTTGGTAAAGCACACAATACCTCCTTGATGCCATGAAAAGCCTATTGCATGTCTTCATTCCATTCAAACCCTTGAACTCTTTGACTCAATTTCTGGAGAGGATACACATACTGACATAGCATCCACAAAAAAAGTGACAAGTACCTGAGCTTATGCACAAATGATGCCAAATCCTTTGTGTTGCTGGGTGGATCCATAAGCAATAAAGCCTTAACTTTCTCTGGGTCAACTTCTATTCCATTTTGGGAAACCACATGTCCTAGCAAATGGACTCTTGCATGAGCAAACTTACACTTCTTTGGGTTGAGTTGCCCACCCTCTTGTTGAAGCATGCTCCTTTTTTTCTTTTTTTGGTCAATTCCTCTCCTTGCATGCTCCTTACATTCACTTTGGCAGGCTCTACAATTGCTTTGGACTATCCTTCTCCTCCTTTACCTTCGCATCATGCATCGATGCTTCCTTTTTAACACTTATCCCAAAAAGATCAGGGCTTAATTGCATCAAGCCTTCGTCTACACTTTCCTCTGATTATGTAGACGAAGCATCACTATCGTATGATGTGGTTTCCGTCGAATCCGTATCTTGCATCTCCACTAGGGCCTGTGTACGGCTCTTGTGTGTCTTCATGTTGTAGACAATGGTCGTTCCTTTCTCTTTGTCGGGGATGGTGATCAAGACCGTGCCCCAATCCTGCTTAGCACCAAGGGTTATAAGCCATGGCCTCCCTAAAATGATTGGATACGCATTCTCACCCGCTTGCATCACGTAGCAATCAACCAATCACTCAATCCCCAAGACTTTTATCTTCACATCTTCAGCTATTCCAAGACACCTTGCCTTTTTGCGGTTGGCCATCCTCATCCAGATCGAAGCATTCACTGACATCTTAACGCCTAATTCTTTCATGATAGCCTCGGCCATGACACACACCTGGGCACCACCATCCACATATGCTTGCACTTACGTCTTCTTTCCCAACATAGCTTCAACTATTGGAACCATATCCACTAGGTGACCAACCCTTAAAGATGAGACCATGCTTTGACGATTTTCCTTCTTGGAAGGAAGCCGCGTACTCACGCACTTGGTCCACTGCCTCCTCAATTTAGCGTTCAAAGCCACCAATTGACCAAAATATATATTTGCCTTGTCATGAATCCCCTCTTGATCACAGGGGGCAGAGTTCCTGGTTAAGGGCTCTTGAATCCACGACTGCTGGTTAAGTGGTGGATACCCACGACTGCTGGTTAAGCGGTGGGAACCCACGTCTGCTGGTTAAGCGGTGGGAATGTCCATGTCGTGCTTTCTATGCGGTGGACATACCTAGTTGTATGGGCAGCTAGGCGACAACTGGAGGAGTAAACTCTCGCTGGAGGGGGGATGTTGTCCCTCCAGAACATTGGAATTTTAATGAACAAGTTTGAGTAGAATTTTTACTAGAATACTGTCTTGGTGTTGTTTGCAATACTGATTGAAGGGCTATCTTAACGAACAATGTGCTTCGGAATTAAAACAATGAATGTTTATGTTGAACAACCTTTGTGGTAGTAATTAGTTCACACAAGGAAGTGTGAGTGTGGGGGTGGAAAGTGGAGGCTTGGCTCAGGTTGCCAATGCCTACGAGATGGGTGGTCCCAATTGGTCGGGAACTCTCTGTCCCCATTGTGCCTTTTGTTTGCCTTTTGTTAACCTATCGGTCTCTATTGGGGTTGGACGTCCATGTTTTCTGAAAACATTGAGGCCATTGCACCATGAACCTTCATCCTTCCCTTCCTTGGACACTGTCGACCTATGTGCCCCTGTTCTCCGCAGTACATACATAAGCCATTAATGCGTCGCCTTTGCTTCTCCTAGGCTCAGAGAGGTTCAAACCGTGCTGAATCAATTTGCATGGGCTCAACGCTTGATTCATGGCCCTGTTGAGGTGTGTATCCATTATGTGTCACTTCTGTTTGGGGTCACAATGTTTCCGCAAGACACCTCTCCTGTCTCCTCTCAAATAGTCGATTATCACATTCTATTGCTTGAGAGAAGAACTCGCTTAGTGTGTGAGCCTTTGGCATAGTCAATAAAAGATCTTTTATGTCATTCTTTAATCCCCACCGAAATTGGCTAATGAAATATTCCTCATGCCAAGTCAGATCACAAGTGAGCTGTTGAAATTTGTAGGCATAGACGAATGCAGGTCTTGATCCTTGGCGGAGATTTCTAAGTTTTCTTTCAGCAACCCTTGCTCTATCAATATCCCCAAAGGTTGCAGAGAACTCCCACACAAAAGCTTCAAAGTCATGAAGGAGAGGAGATTCTTTTTCAAGTAAGGGAGAAAACCAAGAGAGAGCCATACCTGAGAGGAGGGTCCCAATAAGGCCTACTTGAGAGACATCGAATGAAGAGATGCACTTGTTCGAGAAAACCTCTAAACTTTGATCTAGTCCCATCAAATTTTTCTGGCATGCTGACCTTCAGCTCCATCTTATGTTGTTGAGAATAGCTGGATCTTGCACCTTGTGCTTGATGTGTGCTTGTCTCTTGAAGCTCTTGAATTTGACGTTGAAGATCTTGCAACGCTCGTCCCAAGATTAGGGGTTGCCTTGCTTGAAGTTGAGAGATACTCTCGCGAAGTTCTTGTAATTGAGCTTGAATGCTTTGCAATGTGTTGATGAGACCTTCCATTGTCGGCTCCATGATGGCTTGAGAAGATTAAGAGATGGTAGTCTTGCCAAACTATTATGAGCGCATATAGAGCTACAAGAGAGCAAGAGGAGGCGCTCACAATGTACAAGAACTTGGATTTTATGATAAGCTTAACAATGATTACAAGACTTAATACTTTATTAAGAGAGCTAGATAGAAGACTTGGATTACATGACTTGAGTACAAGACAAGGCTTGATTGCCAGGACAAGACTTGAACATAAGAACTAGAAGAGGGATTTCCTCATAAGAGGCTCACAACTGGTGTTGGCAAGACTCAGGGGCTTGTGGCCCAAGACCCCTATTTATACTAGTGCTTGAGGAGGTTAATTGAGGAGGTTAGGACTTACTAGGTTCTTCTTGAGGACGTTAGAATCTTCTAGAACCTTCTTGATCCTTCTAGTGCTTCTAGAACCTTCTGGATCCTTCTTCAACTTTCTACAGCTTTCCAAAAACTTCTAGATTCTTTCGGAATCTTCTCCAAGCTTCTAGAAATTTCTTGATCCTTCTAGTTCTTCTAGAACCTTCTTCAACTTTCTAGAGCTTTCTAGAACCTTCTAGATTCTTCTGGAATCTTCTCCATGCTTCTAGAAACTTCTAAAATCTCCTTCGTCACCTCTTCATGAAGTGCGTTCTCATGAATGACCCCCAACTTCCTAAGCTTTTGAACCTTTGGCTTGGCACCTTCTTTTAGATTGATTCTATGCTCGACTCCTTTCGCTCCTTGCAACTCTGTATATTCAGTGGGGCGAATAGCTTTGGAAACTCTGTAAACATGTCTTCATACTCCTTTTTTTCTTTTTTTGTCAATTCCTCTCCTAGCAGGCTCCTTACATTCACTTTGGCAGGCACTACAATTGCTTTTGGACTATCCTTCTCCTCCTTGACCTTCACATCATGCATCGATGCTTCATTTTTAACACTTATCCCAAAAAGATCAGGACTTAATTGCATCAAGCCTTCGTCTACACTTTCCTCTGATGATGTAGACGAAGCATCACTATCGTATGATGTGGTTTCCGTCGAATCCGTATCTTGCATCTCCACTAAGGCCTGTGTACGGCTCTCGTGTGTCTTCATGTTGTAGACAATGGTCTTTCCTTTCTCTTTGTCGGGGATGGTGATCAAGACCGTGCCCCAATCCTGCTTAGCACCAAGGGTTATAAGCCATGGCCTCCCTAAAATGACTGGATACGCATTCTCACCCGCTTGCATCACGTAGCAATCAACCAAGCACTCAATCCCCAAGACTTTTATCTTCACATCTTCAGCTATTCCAAGACACCTTGCCTTTTTGTGGTTGTCCTTCCTCATCCGGATCGAAGCATTCACTGACATCTTAATGCCTACTTCTTTCATGATAGCCTCGGTCATGACACACACCTGGGCACCACCATCCACATATGCTTGCACTTACGTCTTCTTTCGCAGCATAGCTTCAACTATTGGAACCATATCCACTAGGTGACCAACCCTCAAAGATGACACCATGCTTTGACGCTTTTCCTTCTTGGAAGGAAGCCGCGTAGTCACGCACTTGGTCCACTGCCTCCTCAATTTAGCGTTCAAAGCCACCAATTGACCAAAAGATATATTTGCCTTTTGATTTCGTATGTCTTCGACAATATCATAGTCTTCAACACCTTGGCCAAGGAGGTAGTCCTTTGGACCAATTTTCCTTCTTCGCCGCCTCTTGCTACTTTCTGGTTTGTCTTCTACCTTAGCCTTTCCTTTCCTTGATCTTATTTCCCTCTCTTCTTCTTTCTCTTTCTCCCTATCATGCGTAGATCTCTTATTGGCTAAAACATCCACATCTTGATGCTCAAGGGTAATGATGCTAATAGCCCTACCTTCTCCATTTGCAGGCAACGGTTGCAGTTGTTGTTGCGGCGGCGGTGCTTCTAGTGCCCGTTCTTGATGATTCTCTTCTATGCTTCCATGAGGTATGGCACGATGGAAAACATTAGTGTTCTTATGAAGATACTAGCACTTGTGTTTTCGAGGACAAAAATGATTCTCCAAGGGGGGAGTAGTATTAATGTCATGCCAAGGGTAGGACTAGACAGGTACGGCCCGGGTAATGTGCCGGACACACATGCAATAAAGGGGTCTATATATGGAAGAGGGCCAGGAGCCTATATATAGGATAGTTGGGAGATTATTCGCATGTCTGTCTACCCGCTGGTCTAACACTCTTTGGTTCCTATTCATTATGTTAATTATTAATTCTTGCAGCTGACCAGCAAGATCATGAAAAACCCGGGCCGTAAACAGGATCTGGACCATGAACCACTCGCTCCACTCTATCATCCGTTGTCACAGGGACCATTGGTTGCACCACAACTGGCTCAGTATGTATCAGGCCTTGCTCCCACCTTCTCTTGATCTTCTTGCTCGTGGCCTCAGTAATTTCCACAACTCTTTCAAATGTAGCAGACTCGTGTTGATCGACCTTCTCCCTTACACTTGGATGGAGACAATCCATAAACTGGCACACTTTAAAGAAATCCCCTGAAGGTACTTGGGATGCCGCCTCTAATTGAACCCAAAGTCCTTTGAAGTGTTGAAAAAACTCTTTCAAGTTAGCATGAACATCTTGCTGCAAACCTCTCAATTTTGTCGTCGCTTCTGTTGCGGTTAGTTTCTTTCCAAACCTGTCATAAATTGCCAGCTTCACCTGCTCCCATGTTTGCTTTTTTTCTTCCTCTAAACCTTCAAACCACTCCCGATCTTCTCCTTTGAGCGCAAGAGGAAATACATGAAGATTGGCTTCGTCATTCACAATGTGCATACCAAGCGTATGCCACTCGATGTCCGCAATCCAGTCCTTCCCATCCTCCTTCCCTGTAAACACTGGCCGACTATACGCCATCCCGTTGAAGTCCATTTTCCCTTGCGTGAGTAATTCCACAAAATTTGAAGTCTTGCACCTCAACCAAACCACAACTTTTCTTCAATGAAGCTCGAAATTCATAGCAAAACCGCTTCACCTGGGTGCACAACCGGCAAATTTCCGCTCCCCAGCGGGATCGCCAAAGGATGATGGAGCAAAAGACGCCGTGCGCACACTCACACACAGAGACAACTCAACACAACAGAAGGAATTTACTTGAATTCCTCACTCACTACCACTCAAAAGATCCCTAAAAACTCTACCCACAAGCTCAATTCAAACTCCAAACGCCTCAACCTACAAGCCCTCGCTTGCCCGCAGACAACTGCCGCAGACACTACAAGGTGAGTCGAGGTGATCAACACTTGAAATCACGCTTGATGGTGACCAAAATATACAAGAAAAACCATCAAAAAACCAAAAACTCCAGCCACAAAAGCCCACTCTCAAACCATTGCAAAAGCTTCACCAAACTCCACTCTGTTGGACTCTTTGGAGTAGCGCCAACCCTAATGACACCGATACAGGGTCACATAGTCTTGCAAAAAGACGCACCTTCTTCCCTCAATTCCTTGCACACACACATCCATGGAAACCTTAGAACTCACATAGACTCTCCCAAGTGAAAAATTGAAGAAAGAAAGCTCTCATTCACTCCTCCACACACTTGAAAACAGGACGTGAACGCAACAGGACTGCACTAGACCACCTGTAGGAACCCTGCTTCCTCCCATACACATAGGGGTGCAAGTGTTGATATTGTACTTCCAAATTTCTCCCTCAGCCTAAACACTCACGGCACCGTGAGTGATGTGGCAATTTGAAGCCATTTCACACCTTTTTGGACCTTTTTTGGCCCAGTTTTGGCCAGTTTTGACCCCTGGCGGGCATTTTTTGCAGGAAAAATCCCAACGGACTCCAAAATTCACCAAATTTTGCACGCTTGATCCTCGATACCCAAACACATTTCCACATCCCCACTTTCCATTTTCGACCACTTCTAGGGCGATGCACGTCTCACCGCAGATCAGGCGCCGCAAATAGACAGTTACCGCATGTGTCAAACTTCTCGAGTGCGATGAGAGTACCGACACTTGTCACTTGCATTATTTACATTCCAAAAAGCTCAAACACATTATCTAGAGCCAAAATAAGCCACCTAAAACCATATCCAAGGCCACGATACCCGATACGGGCATGTACATGTGTCTGACTGCCGACACGCAAGCAAGCATATTTACAATGTGCACACGTTGCACCTTTTTCGAACTTGAAACCACGTTGCAAAGCTCCCAAATGCATTTATTTACATCTTTTTGTACATATGACCATGCATATAAACGCTACTTTGTACACGCAAAAGCGGTCTATCATCGTGAGTCATGACTGAGGACGTGCTTGAGGTGCTTGATGACCAAATTGCTTGTGGTGTTCAAGTCAAAGAGGACTCCTACATAGAAGGGGATGAGCCCTAAGAGTAGGGCGTGAGAGAGAACACACACACACACACACACACACAAGTCAAAGAGGACTCCTACATAGGAGGGGATGAGCCCTAAGAGAAGGGCGTGAGAGAGAACCCACACACACTCAAGGCAATTCAAACAAGACTCCTACATAGGAGGGGATGATCCCTAAGAGTATGGCGTGAGAGAGAACACACACACACTCAAGGCAAGTCCAAGACTCAAGATGCTTAAAGGAAACACGTTAAGCCCCTAGCCCTATTTCCCTCATAGTGTGCTTGAATCCTATTGGATGGCCTTTCGGGAGGTCCAATGAGAATTTAGATGCTTTAAAAAAATTAATTAAGATGTCTTTCTAAAAGGGGGAAAGAAGGAAACTTGCCAAATGCTACCCATACTGCTTGATATGACCATAGCTTGTGATTGGCCAGGGTTGCCATACACCAATTAGGAGCAAGCTAGAGTCGAGAGAGAGATGTCGACGAAAGCAAGGGAGAGCCCTCCTTTTTTCATATTTGCGCGTACACAAACACACTCTCTCATGTGTTGAGCAATAAGTACATCTCCTCCTCCAAGATTGAGAAGTAGAGAAACTACACCAACACCACTTTGCTATGGAATGCAAATCCAACTAGGAGTCAAGCCTCAATGGCATGCTCATCTTCTCTACCATCTATATTACTATGCTAAGCTAGGCTTCAAGATTAATCTATGGTGAGACAAGTACTCCTTTCTTGTCTGCTACATCATCTTCCTCTTCCCTTCCCTCACTCCTTGGTAGCTCTCTCCACCTTTGAAGGTGTTTGAGGTCTTGGGATTGAGTCCAGGGACAAGTTAATGTTTTTGCAAGTTAGTTACGGGCATAATACTGGTGCATGAATCTTACCTCTTCATGGCACCATTAAGGTCTCAACTAGGAGCAAAGCATGTATTGTACCAAGTCTCTCTTCAAGGGAGAATCTATAACACAAAATTTGTTTGGAGGAAGGAGTGGCTCCAAGTAAATCCGGTCCCCCCCCCCCTCTCTCTCTCTCTCTCTCTCTCTTGGAAGTATTGTTCATGCCAAGCTAGCAAGTTATGATGTTTATTTTGAAACCTTCGATTGAGTAATCTATGTCTGTTTATTAAGAATCCTCTTAAGGTAATGCTCACTATTGTTACTTATATTCCGCTACAATCGATGCTATTAGCCATATTCCGTTACAAGAAGCATTTATAATAGCTTGGTGGGAGATATTGGTCTTCGAAGTCAATTTGAAGATTGAATCTCTCTTCCTGTCCACTCAAAATTGATTACAAACTCTCCATCTGGACGTAGAATGATCATAGCTATCATAAAGGTCGACGTGGTTGTATCAATGAATGACAAGAGACGTTGAATAAATGCACTCTTGTGTCAACTGACTATGAAAGACATACGATCATGATACTTTTGAGGCCCTTGGTCCTGATTAGGTGCTCCCCTCTACTTATTATCTATGTAGTGCAACCTCGCCATTCCATAGTCCATAGGTACAATACGAGTCATCTTCTACTTTAGGTGTCACTAAAGAGTACCTATCTAGAAAGTAGTATCATTGTTTGCCACCTTGCCATCTAGAAAGCACTATCATTGTTTTCCACCTTGCCATTTGTCACTATCATTGGCTTTGTGTGTGTGTGTGTGTGTGTGTGTGAGAGAGAGAGAGAGAGAGAGAGAGAGAGAGAGAGAGAGAGAGAGAGAGAGAGAGAGAGAGAGACTTCTACACCTACATGTGGAGAGGTTGAGTCTTACAAGGAGTGGAGACAAAAAAGGTAAAAAGTCCAATAGACCATAGCTCTAATGGTGAAAACTTCAATGTGCATTGGTTAATGGCTCAATATTGAAAATCCACTGGAGTAGGCATAACAATAATAGCATTAAACAAGTCACCTTGCACTATGAGAGTCAGGAAGACCCACATTATACCAATGTGTGATTGCACATAGGCAATAATAAAACCACTTCAGGATGCCCATACTTAGGGGAAAGAATATGGATCAAGGAAATTGCAACATATAGCCTGAAACTTCGTCCGCCATACATATTGTATAGATATCTCAATCAAAGAAGAACCGAGCCTATGGAGGCAAACGAAGCTTTACTTGATCTCACTTTTAATTTTCCAACTCTATTCTAAAGCGAGAAACTGGTTTGTGGGCATATGCTTTAGAGTTGGGGTCCCTCAAAACCCAGGTTCATAGGGACAAAGGTTAGAGATGGTGCTTGGCTGTAAAAATAGAGGTCGCCAATAAAGAACTTGGGCAATATCACTGTCTTTCTTTGGGACTACAGGTTTCACTAGATCAAAGAAGGCATAGGAGGTGTGCCTAGGAAGCGGCCAGACCATTTTAAAGACGTTTTGTGCACCTATACTCAATGCCATTAAGGTCTTGTGTTCTATAATACAAGCATTGTCCGATACAAACCCCTTGACCTCCTCAAAAGCGCCCTTAGAGGCAGTTGACAAGAAGAGGGGAAGGGTTGATCTCTAGGCCTAGAATGCAACACAAGCGGACGATATTGGGAGATGGGGTAGGCCTAAACACATTTGTCCAGTGCCATGCACCAAAGGAGACCGCTTTGCCTGCCTCCATGAGCAGGAGATAAGCTTATAAGCTACGGATGGACCCCTGATAATTCCCCTTCTAGAATTATAAGGAGATGGATTTTGGGGGGGGGGGGATAAGTCTTACTCAACGGGAGGGGAGAAGGAGAAGAAGAAGGGATAGAGATGAAATGAGAGAAACAGTTCTTCTCTGTTAGGTATATCCTTAAATAAAAAATGTCATTCACATATATATAGAGAGAGATTTTGATGAAGCCATCAGAGGTTAACATTTCTCGCATAATTTTTGTTACTCTCATCTGATGCCACTTCAAATTCAATTTTCGATATTACAAAACATAAACCCTTTTCATACAAATCAGATTGTCATCGAGAATAATCTGATGAGTACTTCCTTAGGAATAAAGATTATCCAATCAAGGTATATTAAAATAAACTAATTGTAGATAAAGGTTTTTCTAAGACTTTTTGCCTGCAAGTGGCAAGTCCCTTTTTACAAAGAGTGAATCCCTCACGAAAGGCATGCACTACTTTCCAAGACATGGCACTAGAATGAACTTTAGGCTGTTGTTACAAAGAGAGGCTTCCTCAAGACCTCGATCATCGCTTAGATGCAAAGTCAATGCCCAAACAGGTATGAGGATAGGGCTAATGAAACTTGGAATGCCGAATCAAAGTCACCTTTGAGCAATGTTCGGAAAAAATCATTTTTCCAAACATACAAAATTCGTTTCCTTATATTTTCCAAGAGCAAATTTTACAAAATTAGGTTACTTTTTTAGGATTTACAATAATTTTCTCTATTTTGGGGAGAAATCTGTCCTTTTTCCCTTGCCCTCAACCGACATTTTTGAAATTGAAAACGGAACGGTATTAAGCTGAAACGCATACTTAAAAGATAAAGGTAACGGATGCATGAACTTATAGAGTCATCTACAGGGCTAGGACATGAAAATTTGCAACAAACAAGAAAGAAAGGCATCTACAGGGCTAGACTCTGGTGACATGACCAGAAGCACTTCTTTAATCAAGAGTTGTACGACCCACAACTCGACCAAGGTCTCATTATTATATATTATTGTTGTGTGCTTGAGGGAAGCCTATAAGCTAGGCGTGGGTTTCGTTAGAGAGGTAGAAGCCCAACTGGTCTATGGCACCAGAGCTCGCACGCCCAAAGAAGCCCAAGATGCGTGGGGCGAATGAAAGTACGTCATTGGCGGTGGGGTTGCCAGGCGGGGCAATAGTGTTGCAGGTGGCGGTGTTGAAGCCCAGAGCTACGACGCCGTAATTGTTGTTGAAGTGCGCATTCTTGCCGATTGAGACAGTAGCACTAGCTATCGCCTCATTTGCTCCAGGCTGAAATATGATATGATTCAGTCAACCAACTAACAGCAACAACAACACTGACAAATAAATGCAGTACTAGTTACTTGAATGGTCATCGAGGTGCCGACACGTCCCCCGTGCATAGTCGTTGTTCCATTCGCATACACCACCTCCAGACCTCGCAGATAGTCAGGCATATAATAGAGGGTCACACGCGTTATCCCGCCGGTGCTCCATCCATCTTCGAACGCTTTGCCACCCGGGGCTCCCCACGGACCCACAACGGCGGGCTTCGACGTCGCCTGCACCAGTATAATATCATCGGTCAGTATAAGTTGATGATCATACACTCTCTCTCTCTCTCTCTCTCTCTCTCTCTCTCTCTCTCACACACACACACGCACAGACACACAACCCGGCCTAGCTAGATTATACGATAATACCGCCATGCTGCTGCTTGCAAGCTTGCGCTACTTCGAAGTAGAAGGAGGAGCTGGACGTCGACGTTGTCTTAAAATGAAAAGGGAAGGCCCCAGCAGGCATTTTAAGGGCCCGGGCTTGGGGCAGCCCTTGCACGGTGCTTGCAACTACAGTCAATGTACGTGATCGATTCCTGTAGCATCACAACGTGGCATTTTTCCGCGTGATTGTACTGCAATACCCCCACTTGACATAAAGTAATGGAAAGAAAAGTGTGCTACACAGCTTCACAAAAGCATTTTCCCTAACCCAACAAATTAAGGGCACCTAATCCCGTTTTGCGGACAAAATTAAGGGCACTCTTCCCGTTTTGTCGCACTGGGCCTAGTACAAAAAATTGCGAACCTGCCTTGGCCTAGAGAAATACAACAAAATTTAGACAATTCTACCGTAAAAATCGGCATTTACTCAACATCCATACAAAATACACGCTTGGGTTGCTAAAATGATTTTTATTGAGCATTGGTCTAGGCACCAGCCTGCTTACTTACACAATGATTTTTATTGAGCATTGGTCTACGCACCAGCCTGCTTACATACACTTGACACGGAAGAGCATCTAAGCAAGTTTAAGCTACATTGTCCAATAGGGCGTTTATCTCAAAGCATTCATGGGGGACTCTCCACACTATCTCGCCCGGGCATCTCAAATGGGATCGACGATCGAGGTGATCTGGGCCGTCAGATGCGCATTTGGTAAATTCGGGGAGAAAAGTAAATTCGGGTAGGCTTGTAAATTCGGGTCGATCCGCACCCCATGTCTTGAACCTCCGACCTCCCCACCACGATCCATGTGCACGAACCACTACACCTTCATGCTTACATTGAAATATAGGAGATTCGAGTATGTCATATTGTAAATCTGGGTTGATTAGTAAATTCGGGGAAAATTTGTAAATTCGGACACATTGGTAAATTCGGGGCAACCTCAGATCTGACGGTCCATGATTGACGCGCCCTGCCTTTTCCTCCTCCACCATTGATCCCATTTTACCATGCCTGTGTGATATAGTGATGAGGGGGAACTCTCTTGTAGTAATACAGAGATGTCACTTCCATGCACATAAACTGCATTGTTTTATCCCTTTGTAAAATTTGCATTCTTTTGTTTGAAAACCCCCTTATTGTACACTCACATGATACCATAAGGTAACCTGGTGAATACCTTGGGAAAGGATTAATCTTATTATTTTCTACTTATGAAAATGTTCTTTAGACACTGCACCCACTTCTTTCTCGATCAATTCACTCTACAGAATTTCATGAGGGGAGTGATCCAATCTGCTTTGCAAATAAGCTTCTTAATTATAAGTTCCTAGTGTTTTTGGTAGTGCAAAAGTTATGTCCTTGACCAATGCCAAGCTTTCCGGTTGAGCTTCATCCCACCGAAAGGTATTGGGAATTGAACATTACTTCTGAGACACTATTGCTCAATGGCTGAAAATAGGGTTTAGTGGAACAAAATTGGGTGTCCTTGATATCATACCTTGATATCATACAAAATTGGGTGTCTTTGATATTATACCTTTGAAAAATCTTTGGAATGCAATTTTTCAAAGTCCCAAAAGAAAATATTACAATATTATATATTATTGCATACATCTTTGAAAGAAGAACCTCAAATTACAAATTTGGACAAGTTTTGACACAAACTACAAGGTCCCCACTATTTCATTGGTACCAATAAGGGGGAAAGGATTCGTCCTTTTTTCGTACGAACAAACCTTGCTTTCAATACAATAGCCTTTCATTTAGATTCAAATTATGTTGCACCACCCATTGGTCCACATCCTTCCAACAAAAGTTGTCGTTGTCCCATAAACATGCCACCTTTGAGATTCCTTCGTTATTCATATTTGTGGAAACATTTATCCAAAACCTAACATGTTCCTAGGTTGGACAGCTAAGGAGACCAGTGAAAGATGGAGCAGTTGACGTATCTCAAGGTCTCCCCCGCTAATGATGATGCCACATTGTCGCCACTTTATCAATATCTCACCCACTTTATCGATCTCCAACTTTTAAAGAATTCCACCTTAAAGCAACCATTTTTCCATGCACGATAGACTCCTTTCATGGGCCTTCTTGTAAAGTAAGCTCTACTTTGTCAAGCATATCTCAAGCCATGGCTGCCCAATGCGACCCATGATGTGTAAAGGATACTTCCTGGTTTGCACAGAAGGCTTTTATGTATAGCATTAGGTGTAGGATTCCAATTCCACCTTGGTTCTCACCACCCATTTCCATTTCCCCCACTACCATGGAGTTGTGTTGTTTGTGTTGTTTCTTGATAGGAATGGTTTGATGGGTTTTAGAAATTATTTTCAATTGTGGACCAATTGCATTCGGTCAAGTTTAAGATAGACGAGACAAATAATATTTTGATCGTTTAATGGGCTTTAAAAATTCTTTCCAATTGCGTTTGTCCATTTTCAAGATATAGCACACAAAGAATATTTATTCAATAATCAAGCTAGATTGAGGTCAAATGTTTGCCTGTCTAATATGTCCACCCCTAGTGATGCACTGAGGTGTCTGAACATTATGCCTTTTGAAAAAATATCCCTTGTTATTTTGGCACATTTTCAATCAGTGAGATCAATCTTAATTTTTAAATTTTTCACTAAGAGCCAGATCCAGTTGCAAATATTTGGACAAGGCTAAAAGCAAGATTTGTGGTAACAAAAAGGACCCTTTTTTATTCCACCCTGACTGGGACTTAGCCACATAGCCTTTGGAATTTTTGAGGGAGTCGAGTGGTTGCACAACGTTATACTTTTTAATATTGAATCCAAATGAAGAAATTTTTAAAGTGTGACCATATGTGTAAAACAACTTTAACGTGATGGGCTCATTATTTTCTGGAGTGGAGAATGTTTCAACTCGTGGGAGAGACGGGTGTTTTTGCATTGCTCTTTAGGTTTGATAGTTTAGGGTTTAGGCGTTTTTAAATTTTAACATAATGGATTCTTTGTATGTATTGACAGTGGTCGATGATAGGACGTGACCCCACACCGTACGAGCGCGAGTACACAGGCAGTAAGGGTTTAAACACCCTGCTGGACATTCTGAGTTCTCGCTGCAGTATGGTTAGTATTAGGGTTTACTCTTTTCTATTTGTTGTATTGTTTTATAATTATATATTTATACTTACATAAAGCTGTCTTATTGTCTTTTTTTCCAGAATCTGACAGATACGTATGGACGCGATGAGACGTCTTATTAGACGATGTCTGTCTAGCCGTAGCTAGATAGCATTACTTGCCTTTTGTCATAGCACATGTATCATGAGATGATGTTTATACGCCTTTTTGTAACTATTAGAAAACCATGTATATTTTTTCAATAATGACAATGGTGTTGTAACTATTACATTTGCAAAGTTTAACAATCAAGTGATTTTGCCAATTATGTGTACAATTGTCATTAATTTACTTTCATCAATTTAGTTTTGTAAGTTTTGTATCTTTATTATGCAAACAATACTATGGATGATGGACTTAATGGTTATATTGTCTTGTGGGTGACTACCTTGGGTCTATATCTAAGGGGTATCTAAGCTTGCACTTTCTTTCAAAGGTGAATCTGGGCTTATCTTGGATTCATTTAGGTTTACTCAATTATTGAAACATTCAATATGGTTGATGGGGGTAGGACATTTCACCAAAAAAAAAATCTCTCAGGTGTCGCAATGAGCATCGCTATATAAGGCTCTACATCGTCGCTATAAATGTCACTATAGGTGGCATGTAAACGTTGCTATGATCGTCACTATAGGCGTCGCTATATAGCGATGGTTATAGCGACGTTCTCGTAACGATGCTGTTAGCGACGGTTTTAGCGACGCCCGGGAGTATAAAAACCCAATGTATTTCCGTTGCTAACAACGTTACAAGTGCACACAACCTCTTGTAGTGCACCCCTGGTGATGCACTGAGGTGTTTGAACACTATGTCTTTTTAAAAAAAATCCCTTGTTATTTTGGAACATTTTCAATGAGTGAGATCAATCTTAATTTTTAAATGTTTCACTAAGAGCTAGATGCAGTTGCAAATATTTGGACTTTTGGAGGGAATCCAGTGGTTGCAAAACGTTATACTTTTTAATATTGAAGCCAAATGAAGAAATTTTTAAAGTGTGACCACATGTGTAAAACAACTGTAAGGTGATGGGCTCATTATTTTTTGGAGTGGAGAATGTTTCAACTTCTGGGAGAGAGTCAAGTAGTGCCATTTAAAAAAGGTTTCTGTTGAGCTTGCTTGCAATCACTCTATGAACAGTAGATTTCTCTATTCTTGTGGTGGGTAGAACTCTAGCTCTGATAGTGCTCTACCCTAGTTGTGCTAGTTCTCTTTCCTTTAAAGGAGCTGATAGTGTCGTTCCATGAGGACCCCATTACGCAAGTGTGCTCATCTGGTCCCAAACCAAATCCAAAGGGGAAGGATAGTGAGACGAAATCCCTTTCGAGTATGAACGAGACAATGACACCTAGCATGGATGTGGAAGATAAAAGCATCCCGAAGACAAGGACAAGTGCTAAGAAGATTGTGTCCATGGAACGTTCACAACAAGCATCTGCCCTTTTCGATGAAGAGGGTCCAAGCGAGTCCGCGGGGAGGCAAAGAGTTGAACATTGAATATCCCTAATTGATCACACGAGATAAGTTTATACAGAGGGGACCAAGGTGCTATATGTAGAGATACTATATATAGCTCAACACCCCTACTCAAATGAAGGTCAATCCCTTGGGGGCTCACAGGAAAAACCCATAGATCTATATACACCCACCGTTATATTAAAATATTTCAAATATACATTTACAATGTTCAAAGGAGCTACATCACTCTTGTTTTATAATATCTCTTTCAAGGTTCTTTAACAACCCTCTCTCTCTCTCTCTCTCTCTCTCTCTCTCTCTATATATATATATATATATATATATACACACACACACACCATTGAGCTACTATAAATGGTTTCAAAGAGTAGCTTAAGCATTGTTGACCTCTCGTTTCATATGCTTCCACTCGTTTCGATAGAGTAGCTTAAGCATTGTTGGCCTCCCTAAAATGATTGGATACGCATTCTCACCGGCTTGCATCACGTAGCAATCAACCAAGCACTCAATCCCCAAGACTTTTATCTTCACCTCTTCAGCTATTCCAAGACAGCTTTCCTTTTTGTGGTTGGCCATCCTCATACGGATCGAAGCATTCACTGACATCTTAACGCCTGCTTCTTTCATGATAGCCTCGGTCATGACACACACCTCCCCAGCACAATCCACATATGCTTGCACTTCCGTCTTCTTTCCCAGCATAGCTTCAACTATTGGCACCATATCCACTGGGTGACCAACCCTCAAAGATGAGACCATGCTTTGATGCTTTTCCTTCTTGGAAGGAAGCCGCATACTCATACACTTGGTCCACTGCCTCCTCAATTTAACGTTCAAAGCCACCAATTGACGAAAAGATATATTTGCCTTTTGATTTCGTATGTCTTCGACAATATCATACTCTTCAACACCTTCGCCAAGGAGGTAGCCCTATGGACCAATTTTACTTCTTCGCCGCCTCTTGCTACTTTCTGGTTTCTCTTCTACCTTAGCCTTTCCTTTCCTTGCTCTTGTTTCCCTCTCTTCTTCTATCTCTTTCTCCCTATCAAGCCTAGATCTCTTATTGGCCAAAACATCCACATCTTGATGCTCAACGGTAATGATGTTAATAGCCCTACCTTCTCCATTTGCAAGCAATGGTTGCAGTTGTTATTGATGATTCTCTTCTATTTTCTTCCTTGAACACGTCCATATAAGGGGCATATCCCTCCTCTCTCTCTTGGTGGTTCAGGACAATCAAGGGCGTAGTGACCCTCTTCATCACAATTGTAGAATCTACCTTGTAGCCTTCGTCCCCGGCCTCTCCAAGCTGGCCGCTGCTCTCTTTGGTTCCTATTCATTATGTTAATTCTTAATTCTTGCAACTAACCAGCAAGATCATGCAAAACCCGGGCCGTAACAGGATCTGGACCTTGAACCACTCGCTCCACTCTATCATCCGTTGTCAGAGGGACCATTGGTTGTACCACAACTGGCTCAGTATGTGTCAGGCCTTGCTCCCACCTTCTCTTGATCTTCTTGCTCTTGGCCTCGGCAATTTCCATAGCTCTTTCAAATGTAGCAGGCTCCTCTTGATCGACCTTCTCCCTTACACTTGGATGGATACAATCCATAAACTGACGCACTTCAAAGAAATCCCCTGGAGGTACTTGGGATGTTGCCTCTAATTGAACCCAAAGTCCTTTGAAGTGTGCAAAACCTCTTTAAAGCTAGCATGAACATCTTGCTGCAAACCTCTCAATTTTGTCGTCGCTTCTGTTGCGGTTAGTTTCTTTCCAAACCTGTCAAAAATTGCCAACTTCACCTGCTCCCATGTTTGCTTTTTTTCCTCCTCTAAACCTTCAAACCACTCTCGAGGTTCTCCTTTGAGCGCAAGAGGAAATACATGAAGCTTGGCTTCGTCATTCACAATGTGCATACCAAGGGTATGCCACTCAAAGTCCGCAATCCAGTCCTTCACATCCTCCTTCCCTGTAAACAGTGGCTAACTATACGCCATCCCTTTAAAGTCCCTTCTCTCTTTAAAGTCTTGCACCTCAACCAAACCACCACTTTTCTTCAATGAATCTCGAACTTCATAGCAAAACCGATTCACCTGGGTCCACAACCGGAAAATTTTCACTCCCCAGCGGGATCGCCAAAAGATGATGGAGCAAAAGACGCCGTGCGCACACTCACACACCTAGACAACTCAACACAACAGAAGGTATTTACTTAAATTCCTCACCTCACTCACTACCACTCAAAACCTCACTAAAAACTCTACCCACAAGCTCAATTCAAACTCCAAACGCCTCGACCTACAAGCCCTTGCCTGCACGAAGACACTACAAGGTGAGTCGAGGTGATCAACACTTGAAATCACGCTTGATTGATGACCAACATATACAAGAAAACCCATCAGAAAACCAAAAACTCCAGCCACAATAGGAAACTCTCAAACCATTTCAAAAGCTTCACCAAACTCCACTCTGTTGGACTCTTTGGAGTAGCGCCAACCCTAATGGCACTGATATAGGGTCACATAGTCTTGCAGAAATCCGCACCTTCTTCCCTCAATTCCTTGCACACACACATCCATGGAAACCTCAGAACTCCCATATACTCTCCCAAGTGAAAAATTGAAGAGAGAAAGCTCTCATTCACTCCTCCGCACACTCGAAAACAGGACGCGAACGCAACGGGATTGCACTAGACCACTTGTAGGAACCCTGCTTACTCCCATACACATAGGGGTGCAAGTGTTGATATTTTACTTCAAAAGATCTCCCTCAGCATCAACACTCACGGCACCGTGAGTGATGTGGCAATTGAAGCCATTTCACACCTTTTTTGACCCTTTTTGGCCCAGTTTTGGCCAGTTTTGACCCCTGACGGGCATTTTTCGCAGGAAAAACCCCAAACAAACTCCAAAATTCACCAAATCTTGCACGCTTGATCCTCCATACCGAGAACACATTTCCACATCCCAAAATTCCATTTTTGACCACTTCTAGGGCGATGCACATATCACCGCAGATCAGGCTCAACAAATAGACAGTTACCGCATGTGTCAAACTTCTCGAGCGGGATAAGAGTACCCACAATTGTCACTTGCATTACTTACATTCTAGAAAGCTCAAACACATTATCTAGAGCCAAAATAAGCCACCTAAAACCATATCCAAGACCCCGATACCCTATACGGGCATGTACATGTGTCTGACTGCCGACACGCAAGCACGCATATTTACAATGTGCACACGTTGCACCTTTTTTAGAACTTGAAACCACTTTGAAAAGCTCAAAAATTCATGTATTTACATCTTTTTGTACATATGGCCATGCATATAAACGCTACTTTCTACACGCCAAAAGCAGTCTATCATCGTGAGTCATGATTGAGGACGTGCTTGAGGTGCTCGATGACCAAATTTCTTGTGGTGTTCAGGTCAAACATGACTCCTACATAGGAGGGGACGAGCCCTAAGAGTAGGGCGTGAGAGAGAACACACACACACTCAAGGCAATTCCAAGACTCAAGATGCTTAAAGGAAACACGTTAAGCCCCTAGCCCTATTTCCCTCATAGTGTGCCTGTATCCTATTGGATGGACTTTAGGGAGGTCCAAAGAGAATTTAGATGCTTTAAAAAAATTAATTAAGATGTCTTTCTAAAAGGGGGAAAGAAGGAAACTTTCCAAACGCTACCCATACTGCTTGATATGACCATAGCTTGTGATTGGCCAGGGTTGCCATACACCAATTAGGAGCAAGCTAGAGTCGAGAGAGAGATGTCGACGAAGGCAAGGGAGAGCCCTCCTTTTTTCACATTCGCGCGTACACAAACACACTCTCTCATGTGTTGAGCAATAAGTACATCTCCTTCTCCAAGCTTGAGAAGTAGAGATCCTACACCAACCCCACTTGGCTATGGTATGCAAATCCAACTAGGAGTCAAGACTCAATGGCATGCTCATCTTCTCTACCATCTATACTACTATGCTAAGCTAGGCTTCAAGAGTAATCTATGGTTAGAAAAGCACTCCTTTCTTGTATGCTACATCATCTTCCTCTTCCCTTCCCTCACTCCTTGCTAGCTCTCTCCACCTTTGAAGGTGTTTGAGGTCTTGGGATTGAGTCTAGGGACAAGTTAATGTTTTTGCAAGTTACTTACACACATAATACTGGTGCATGAAGCTTACCATCTTCATGGCACCATTAAGGTGTCAACTAGGAGCAAGGCATGTATTGTACCAAGTCTCTCTTCAAGGGAGAATCTATAATACAAAATCTATTTGGAGGGAGGAGTGGCTCCAAGTAAATCCGGTCCTCGATTGTTGTCAATTTCTCTAAATATCTATCTCTCTCCCCCCCCCCCCCCCCCCCCTCTCTCTCTCTCTCTCTCTCTCTCTCTCTCTTTGAAGTATTGTTCATGCCAAGCTAGCAAGTTATGATGTTTATTTTGAAACCTTCGATTGAGTACTCTATGTCTATTTACTAATAATCCTCTTAAGGGAATGCTCACTATTGTTACTTATATTCCGCTACAATCGATGCTATTAGCCATATTCCGTTACAAGAAGCATTTATAATAGCTTGCTGGGAGATCTTGGTCTTCGAAGTCAATTTGAAAATTGAATCTCGCTTCCTTTCCACTCAAAATTGATTACAAACTCTCCATCTGGACATAGAATGATCATAGCTATCATAAAGGTCGACATGGTTGTATCAATGAATGACAAGAGACATTGTATAAATGCACTCTTGTGTCAACTGACTATGAAAGACATATGATCATGATACTTTTGAGGCCCTTGTCCTGATTAGGTGCTCCCCTCTACTTACTATCTATGTAGTGCAACCTTCCATGCCATAGTCCATAGATACAATAAGAGTGATCTCCTGTTTTAGGTGTCACTAAAGAGTACCTATCTAGAAAGTAGTAGAAAGAATATGGATCAAGGAAATTGCAACATATAGCCCGAAACTTCTTCCGCCATGCATATTGTATAGATATCTCAATCAAAGAAGAATCGAGCCTATGGAGGCAAACGAAGCTTTACTTGATCTCACTTTTAATTTTCCAACTCTATTCTAAAACGAGAAACAGGTTTGTGGGCATATGCTTTAGAGTAGGGGTCCCTCAAAACCCAGGTTCATAGGGTCAAAGATTAGAGATGGTGGCTTTAAAAACAGAAGTCGCCAGGAAACAACTTGGGCAATATCACTGTCTTTCTTTGGGACTACACGTTTCACTAGATCAAAGAAGGCATAGGAGGTGTGCCTAGGAAGTGGCCAGGCCATTTTAAAGACGTTTTGTGCACCTACACTCAATGCCATTAAGCCCTTGTGTTCTATAATACAAGCATTGTCCGATACAAACCCCTTGACCTCCTCAAGCGCGCCCTTAGAGGCAGTTGACAAGAAGAGGGGAAGGGTTGATCTCTAGGCCTAGAATGCAACACAA
This sequence comes from Adiantum capillus-veneris, assembly GCF_014529385.1. Lineage (NCBI taxonomy): Eukaryota > Viridiplantae > Streptophyta > Polypodiopsida > Polypodiales > Pteridaceae > Adiantum > Adiantum capillus-veneris. Next base: position 79,100,289 of record NC_140945.1, read on the forward strand.
GCGGACGATATTGGGAGATGGGCTAGGCCTAAACACATTTTTCCGGTGCCATGCACCAAAGGAGACCACTTTGCCTCCCTCCATGAGTAGGAGATAAGCTTATAAGCTACGGATGGACCCCCGATAATTCGCCTTCTAGAATTATAAGGAGATGGATTGGGGGGGGGGGGTTAAGTCTTACTCAAGGGGAAGGGAGAGGGGAGAAGGAGAAGGAGAAGAGATGGAGATGAAATGAGAGAAACATGTCTTCTCTGTTAGGGATATCCTTAAATAAAAATGCCATTCACATATATAGAGAGAGAGATTTTGATGAATCCATCAGAGGTTAACATTGCTCGCATAATTTTTGTTACTCTCATCTGATGCCACTTCAAATTCAATTTTCGATATTACAAAACATAAACCCTTTTCATACAAATCAGATTGTCATCGAGAATAATCTGATGAGTACTTCCTTAGGAATAAAGATTATCCAATCATGGTATATTAAAATAAACTAATTGTAGATAGAGGTTTTTCTAAGACTTTTTGCCTGCAAGTGGCAAGTCCCTTTTTACAAAGAGTGAATCCCTCACGAAAGGCATGCACTAGTTTCCAAGACATGGCACTAGAATGAACTTTAGGCTGTTGTTACAAAGAGAGGCTTCCTCAAGACCTCGATCATCGCTTACATGCAATGTCAATGCTCCAACAGGTATGAGGATAGGGCTAATGAAACTTCGAATGTCGAATCAAAGTCACCTCTAAGCAATGTTCGGAAAAAATCAATTTTCCAAACATACAAAATTCGTTTCCTTATATTTTCCAAGAGGAAATTTTACAAAATTAGGTTACTTTTTTAGGATTTACAATAATTTTCTCTATTTTTGGGCGAAATTTGTCCTTTTCCCGTTGCCCTTAACAGACATTTTTGAAATTGAAAACAGAACGAAACTATATAACATGAAACTATATTCCGTTGAACTAGAGGGAGAAACAACATGTAGACGAGCAAAGCCGAGAGAGAAGTTGAGGGGAGACCAAGACGAGACGTGAGATGGACAACCCCAAAAAGTGTGGCAATTGATCAAATGAGATGAGTTTATATAGAGGGGACCAAGGTGCTTTATGTAGAGATACTATATATAGCTCAACACCCCTACTCAAATGAAGGTCCGTACCTGTGATGAAAATCCCTTGGGGGCTCAAAGGAAAAACCCATAGATCTATATGCACCCACCGTTATATTAAAATATTTCAAATGTACTTTACAATGTTCAAAGCAGCTACATCACTCTTGTTTTATAATATGCCCTTTCAAGGTTCTTTAACACTAGAATGGTAACAGGACACTTTTATGTCCTTGGACACTTTTGTGTCCTGTTAAGTGACCATTTTGCTTGAATTATTTGAAGAGTATGAAAATAAATTTCTAGGTGCTATATATCCACAAAGTTGCCTTATGAGCTGAAAAAAAGTTAGCATTTTTTTTGGAGTATCGATCTCACCATTAACCTTACTCTTGCACAACATTTTTGAACCTAAACTGTGTGAAAAAACAGGTCCTGGTTTTTTCTTTTTTTCAATTTTTAGCAACTATACCACTCTAAACTTCATGTTTGTGAGGTTTAGATCGCTAGAGGTTAGGCCTTCATAGTTCTCAACATTTTTTGATGCTTGTAGAGAGAGCTAAGTGTTAAAATTGAAAGTTATGACCAATTTACAAGAATTGCATAATCCTATTTTTTGGCCAAAATTACCACTTTTATGATTTTTTGGGGCTTTCTTGATATCCTTTACCGTAAGAGATCAATTATCCTTTTCACATGCTCCATGGCTCCTTTTGAATCCAAAGGCCCAAAGGGAACTAAGAAAACATGTATATAGTATCTATATTGAGCGTGACTATAGAAACTTTAATGATAGATCCGAAGAATGGCAAAAATGCAACTTTTTTGCACCTATTTTTTTTGCCCAAAAACAAATTAGTGAGGTAAAAGCAACCCTATGTTTTGGTCACTAACCCATTGAAGTTAACGGGGCATTTTATCTTATGTCCTACAAAAATCCCCACTCTTATTTATATGCAATCAATCGTAAGAAATTGCTGTTTTGGGCAAAATGCACTGGTCCATCAACTTTGGAGACTTGTAGTGACCAAGGGATGAGAAAAATTACAAGTTTCTCATTTTTCCCATATGTAGTAGTTACTGAACTATAAGCTCATGAAAGGATTTTTCAAAAGGAGTGGATCTACTATGGTTTTGGAACTTTTTCCTAAAACCCTGAAAGGACACTTTTATGTCCTGTTAAACAACCCTATATCATTCTACTATAAATGCTTCGATAGAGTAACTTAAGCATTGTTGACCTCTCGTTTCATATGCTTGCACTCGTTTCGATAGAGTAGCTTAAGCATTGTTGGCCTCCCTAAAATGACTGGATACGCATTCTCACCCACTTGCATCACGTAGCAATCAACCAAGCACTCAATCCCGAAGACTTTTATCTTCACATCTTCACCTATTCCAAGACACCTTGCCTTTTTGTGGTTGGCCAACCTCATACGGATCGAAGCATTCACTTACATCTTAACGCCTACTTCTTTCATGATAGCCTCGGTCATGACACACATGGGCCTCGGTAATGATGTTAATAGCCCTATCTTCTCCATTTGCAGGCAACGGTTGGAGTTGTTGTTGCGGCGGCGGTGCTTCTAGTGCCCGTTCTTGATGATTCTATTCTATTCTTCCTCGACCACATCCATATAAGGGGTATATCCCTCCTCTCTCTCTTGGTGGTTCAGGACAATCAGGGGCGTAGTGACCCTCTTCATCACAATTCACTACAAGAGGTTATTCATATTAGCGACGCTCACACAGCGACGCTAAAAAAAAAATTTCCCGGCGTCGCTATGAGCGTTGCAAATTTACAAGTAAATTTGCGACGCTCATAGCGACGCCGGCTGGGCTTAAAAAAATAACAGAGAGCGCCCAAAAAGTCAGATCTTAGATCTGAGGTTTTTGGCGCCCTCAAGCAAGGAGTAGGTAACGCTCTCCCTCTCTCTCTCTCTCTCTCTCTCTCTCTTTCTTCTCCACACACACACACACACACACGCACACACACACACACGAGGAGAGGAAGGAGAGCCAAGTATGCTCCTTCCCTCTCCTCACTCTCATGTTCCCTTCCCCTCTTTCTCTCTCCCTCTCTCTCTCTCTCTCTCTCTCTCTCTCTCACACACACACACACACACACACACATAGTGTTTTTGAGAGAGAGAGAGAGAGAGAGAGAGAGAGAGAGAGAGAGAGAAAGAGTACAAACATAAACAAAAACGCACACACACATACATAAACAAAGAATGCACACACACATTGAGAGAGGAAAAGAGAGAGAGAGCATGCATAAACAAAAAACGCACACATTGAGAGAGGAAAAGAGAGAGAGAGCATGCATAAACAAAAAACGCACACATTGAGAGAGGAAAAGAGAGAGAGAACATGCATAAACAAAAAACGCACACATTGAGAGAGGAAAAGAGAGAGAAAACATGCATAAACAAAAAAACGCACACACATTGAGAGAGAAAGAGAGAGAAACTAATTTAACGTCGTAGGAAACTAATTAAAATTAAAAGACCTAAAGATCTAGCCGACGAGGAGTTGAACTCAAGACCTATTATTCAAGAGGGAAATGGCATAACCAATCTATCATACTTGGCATGGGTGATAGAAAGGTTATACCATTTATCTCTTTTTATTGGCACACACATCCACACACGCGCACACACACACACAAGAAGAAGAGAGTTATAACGTCGTAGGAAACTATCATAAAAGACATTAAAGATTAGGTTAGATGTAGATTTACGTTAAATTAGATTTAGGTTTATTTAAGTTAAATTAGATAAGATTTAGGTTTATTTTTAGTTAGATTTACGTTTATTTACGCTAGATTTAGATTTACGTTATATTAGATTAGATTTAGGTCTCCATAGACTGCAATGCCTGCATGAAGCGGGTGAGGAAAGCCCTCAATGGAATATAGAGTATTGCTGCCTTCACTCATGGTGGGCTCCGTCGATCCAAAAGTACTGGTGAAATGTCTTCAGAAGATAGGGAAGAAGGTGGATCTTCAGGGCGGCAAGAGTCACTACATCCCCGACAATGACCATCTAGACAACCTCTAGTCATTCAACAGCAACTTCAAAGTTAGTAACAAGAGCAAGAACGGTCCAAAGGTCCAATTGCTGTCGTCAGATGTGGATGGAGATGAGGCAGCGTCACCGCCGGAAGTTAACTCTCACATCTTTAGTGATGAGAATGCCAACTCTTGCCGAGTGATGTGAAAAATTATGTGTTAAATCAGTTTTAAGGTTCTTATAATCCCTGCTAGTTTAGTTCTTTGTTTTTAATATAACATAATTTACGTTAGATTTAGATTTATGTTATATTAGATTAGACTTAGGTTTATTTAGGTTTACCCACACACACACACACACACACACACACACACACACAAGAAGAAGAGAGTTTTAACGTCGTAGGAAACTATCCCAAAAGACGTTAAAGATTAGGTTAGATGTAGACTTACGTTAAATTAGATTTAGGTTTAGTTTTAGTTAGATTTACGTTTATTTAGATTTACGCTTATTTACGTTAGATCGAGTCCACGCAAGAATTACTTACGGTTTAGGGTTTAGAGTTAGACGAACAGTGAAAAGATCTACTGTGAAAAGATGTTAAGATGCTGTGAAGTGCTACAACTAGAGAAGAGGCAAAGGGGTTTTTTCCACTACATGCAGTATCATGTAGACGTGGGTCTGTAGATTTCTTGTACCCACAAATATAGGTATTGACCAATAAAGACGAGATTATAACCCGGTGGTTCTGATCTCCGTGCACCTCTAGACCGAGGTGTACGGGGATTGGACATGACTAGAGAATGTGAGGTAGGTAGAGAGAGAGAGAGAGAGAGAGAGAGAGAGAGAGAGAGAGAGAGATAAGACGAAGAATGCCAATAGAATATTAAATTTGTTGTCCAGGTTATAAGATTTTTATCCTCATTATGAGTAGTGATGAGGATGTGGGACCGTCCAACCGAAACACCTATCTCTCAACGAGGGTCTTATGTCCTTGTAATCAATGCAAGCATGCTGTGCGACGGACAAGACGTGTTTCTTTGCAGCACGTTCGCGAATTTGGCCAGTTCGATCCATCTATTATAGATCGAGTTGTTGCCAATTATAACTCGTCGGACTCTGACGCTGGCCAACAAGCAGCAATCTTGCTACCCAATAGACGTGTTCGCAGGCGCTTTGGTAAAGTAGCATATGTGAGGCCACAAGATGTAGCCTCTGACAGCTCGGGGGATGATCATGCAGAGCACATTCCCAACGAGGCAATGTTTGAGCCCCAGATTGATGAAATGATCGAGACGATCATGGATTCAGAAAGGCTTATCTATGATGATATGAAAAGTGAAGCCGATACGCCATTGTATAATGGAGCATGTATGTCTAGATTGCAAGCACTCCTGGTTCTTCTCAACAAGCGGGCAAAGTTTGGATGGAGTGACACTAGCGTCACAACGCTTTTCAGGTGATCTATTACAATTAGTTTACATTAATAAAACTCTAAATGTATAATGATCTGATAGATTTTTACACGACTGTATCCTATTTTTATGTTGTGTAGATTGCTTAAAGAGCACATACTACCAGCTGACAATGTGATGCCAGATTCCCGAGATGAAGCAAGAAAGATTTTGCAAAACTTGGGGATGGATTACAATTCTATCCACACTTGTCCTAATGACTGCATTCTTTTCAGAGGGGAATACATAGACATGGAGAAGTGTCCGAAATGTGATTCCGAAAGATATCGAGTAGATCTCCACGGGACAAAAATTCCACAAAAGGTTTTGCGACATTTTCCTCTGCTTCCTTGCATCAAGCATTTCTTCGAATGTAAGTCCATGGCCGCCCTACATCATGGCATGAGGAGAATAAATCTTCGGATGGTGTGCTACGAATTCCTGCAGATTGCGCAGCCTGGAAACATATAGATGGAACATGGTCGGATTTTGCCAGGGAAGCTCGAAATTTGCGCTTAGGCTTGGCTATGGATGGCGTAAATCCATTTGGTCAAAGATCAACATCTTACAGTGTATGGCCCGTTGTCATCGTCAACTACAACATTCCCCCGTGGTTGACTACGAAGAAGGGGCACCTATGGCTAAGCTTGATTGTGCCAGGGCGATATAAAGTGAAGAATATGGATGTGTATCTTCGTCCACTATTGGAAGAGCTACAACAATTCTGGATTGGCATAGAGGTGGTGGATATGAGCCAACACACAGGACGCCGGAATGCTTTGATCAGAGGCATTCTAATGTGGACCATGCATGACTATCCCGGGCTAACAGAATGCTCAGGTGATCTATTGACACTCCTCACTCAGACACTGTAAATCTTGTTTTTTCCCATAGTTGATCTATTATCATGTGTATACATGCAGGGCTTCAAACAAGCGGATACAGAGCATGTGTCACATGTGGACCTAGACTGAATGCACGTAGGGCGCCCTCACTGAAGAAGAAAATCTACGAAGGTCATCAAGCATATCTTCCAGAGAATCATGTGTTACGCGATGGATTTTTGGGAAGAGAGCCACCAAGGATGTCTGCACAAGCATGGTTAGAGCAGAAGGAGATGTGGGATGACGGATTGCCTCCAGGGATGAAGAGACTATCTCTATGGTACGAGTTACCATACTGGCCCCGACTCATGATCAATCACTTGCTCGATCCAATGCACATATTCAAGAATGTGGGTAATCTACTATGGGACCATCTGACCGGCAAGAAAGATACTTTGGGAGCCAGAGTTGACCTTAGAAATACTTTGGTAATCTACTATTGGTAGCTACACACCTATACCTACTCCGCCAGGACCCACCCCACTCGACACTCCTCGCTTCGGGGCCCAGACGCCGGTGGAGACACCTGACGTCCGTACCCCCATCGACACACCGCTAGAGACCCCTGCCGAGACACCCAGGTTCACGCGTCACCGGCCAGAGGGCTTGCCTTACTCCATCGACTTCAGCGGCGGCATCATCATGGATGATGACGGAAAGAAGTTGATCTCGCGCATGCGTGGTCTTTGCTCTCAGCTGTTTAGACACTGCATACTAAACAAATGGAGTGAAGTACCAAGTGATTTAAAAGCCAGAGTCATCAACATACTTCATGATGAGTTTCCCGTTCCAACACGGGATCAGCGCTTCAATGAAGACCTGATGAAGATTCGAATGCGCGAATACTGCAAACACAAGCGTTTCGAAGTGCAAAAAGCAATCAAGTATGGGTGGAACAGGCCAGATTGGCTGGCCAAAGAAGATTGGAAGAATGCGAAGAAAGATGCGCGCGAGAATCCCGACAAGTGGAAGCAACAAAAGTGGAAGCAGGGAGCTCGCACCACTTGGGGAGCGGTGGATGGGCATCATTTGAGGCCGATTTTGTAAGTGTTTTCGCATTGCTCTTTACGTTCGATAGTTTAGGGTTTATGAGTTTTTTAATTCTAACATAATGAAATCTTTGTATGTTTTGACAGTGGTCGATGACAGGACGTGATCCCACACCGTACGAGCGCGAGTACGCAGGCAGGAAGGGCTTAAACGCCCTGATGGACATTCTCAGTTCTCGCGGCGGCATGGTTAGTATTAGGGTTTACTCTTTTCTATTTTTTGTATTGTTTTATAAATGTCGTTATATGTTTATACTTACTGAAAGCTGTCTTATTGTCTTTTTTTGCAGAATCCGACAGATACGCCGCTTGAACGCGATGAGACGTCTGATTAGACAACGTCAGTTTAGCCGTAGCTAGATAGCATTAGTTTAGGGTTTCTCATAGCTTATGTATCATGAGACGGATTTTATACGTCTTTTTGAACCATGTATATTATTACATTTGTCACCGCAGTTCATTTTGCCAATCAATTCTTTATGCCTATGATGTTGTACAATTGTCATTATTACATTTGCCAATCAATTCATTTTGCCTATGATGTGTACAATTGTCAATTTTACGCTTGTCAATTTTGCAAACAATGCGTCTTGTGGGTGACTATTTTGGGTCTATTATCTACCCTTGCACTTTTTTTAAAAAGTGAATCAAGTACAATATGGTTGATGGGTGGCAGGGCATTCAATGCCCTATCACCAAAAAAAAATTCTCTCGGGCCTCGCTATAACCGTCGCTATTTATGGCTCTGGAGCGTCGCTATAGACTTCTGTGAGAGCATCGCTATAACCGTCGCTATGACAGTCGCTATGAGCGTCTCTATATAGCGACGCTCTCGTAGCGACGCTATTAGCTACGGTTTTAGCGACGCCGGGGGTTATAAAAACCCAGTGTATTTCCGTCGCTAACAGCGTCACAAGAGCACACAACCTCTTGTAGTGATTGTAGCATCTACCTTGTAGCCTTCGTCCCCTGCCAGGCACCCAGCTGGCCGCTCCTCTCTTTGGTTCCTTTGGTTCCTTCGTCTATGCCCACTTGGGAATAGACTACAATTTGATCCACGCTTGTCCTAACGACTGCATTCTTTTCAGAGGGGAATACATAGACATAGAGAAGTGTCCGAAATGTGATCCCGAGAGATATCGAGTAGATCTCCACGGAACAAAAATTCCACAAAACGTTTTGCGATATTTTCCTATGCTTCCTTGTATCAAGTATTTCTTTAAATGTAAGTCCATGGCCTCCCTACCATCAATATGGTGAGGCTTGGCAGCCGGCCAGCATCTAGCCACGAAGAGACATTGACGAATGACTAAGGCTTTACCTTCTCTACCTCATAGGCGAGGAGGACTACGGTTTGATGACAGAGGTAATGTCATAAAATCTAATTTCTATCTATCCCAAATTATTTTCTATTATTGAATTGATCATTTTAGTGGAAAAATGAATGGGAACAAGAGTTAGAATATAGATATGCCCTTTTAGACCTATCTCAACACGTGACCAAAGGGAGAGAAGGCTACATCTCATTGAGGGTCCAAAAAGGAGATGGTCTACCAAAGAGCAATGAACATATAATGGAGTTTAGAAGAACTTAGGGTTAGCGTCAATAAAGACCTGAAAAGGTTAGTCTTAAGAGTCCTTAAATCTACTACCGTTTGATACTTTAGAGCTTAGGCAAGCTAGGTTCATTCTGGAGTTCCTTAAGGTGCTTGAGCAGACTAAGGTGCTTGAAATGCTTGTTGTACTTAATCACTAAGGTGCTTGAGTTGCTTGTCGTGAGTCATGACTAAGGACGTGCTTGATGACCAAAGCGCTTATGGTGTTCAAGTCAAACATGACTCCTACATAGGAGGCGACAAGCCCAAAGAGTAGGGAGTGAGAGAGAACACACACACACACACACACACATACACTCAAGGCAATCCCAAGACTCAAGATGCTTAAAGGAAACATGTCAAGCCCCTAGCCCTATTTCCCTTATAGTGTGCCTGAATCCAATTGGATGGCCTTTAGGGAGGTCCAATGAGAATTTAGATGCATTAAAATATTTAATTAAACTCACCCTCCCCGTCCACCCTCACCCACACAGAGTTTTCTCTCTAAGCGCTAGATCTCTACGGGGTCAATCGGAGCACAAATGACCACGGCGACGCTCGGCGGGGTCATACGGGACAACAAATCTCCCTTCTACGCCACGGTGTGCAGGGAGTAGATCTGGTAGTGACAGATCTATTGCCTACACACCGTAAATCAGAGGAGCTTTTTTTACCCTGTCTGACCCCGACGAGCACCGCCCTGTTATTTGTGGTCTAGTTGACCCCGTACCCTCCCCCCCCGGTCGCCCCATTTCGCAAAAGAATCACTGAGACGTGCCCCTCGGTCACCCGACGGCTGTATGTTTGAGGTTGTGTGTATGTGTTGTAGAAATGAAATTTATTGGACAATATGAATCAGAAAAAAAACAAGTACTCAATGTTGACACAAATCATTGACAAAAACAAGTATTCAGTATTGATTTGGATATTACATCATGGTCGATTAGTTTTTCTACAAATTACATCTGTGGGTATGGGGTGAATGGCTGACTTGATGCCAGGGGATTTTACAATTTCCTCTCGGTTTATCAACCCTTGACCTAGGCTAAAGGTGTAGTGGGAGAGGACCGAGTGTGGGTGCTTATGTATAAAGGCATACAATGGTACCTCTCGATCCACCAAAATACATTTGTGAGCATTTAGGATGAGACAATCTTCAAAGAGTATGGCACTTAATGGTTTGCACTTTAGCAGCTCTGCCAAACCATTCTTGGAGAGCTCTCTGTGAGCAACTCCAAGAATCGATGGCCCCAGGTGTCTTAGGTAGTGCCAAATCCAGCTATCCCTACCCATGGACACATTGCGCAAGCCTCCAGTCAAATTGCAAACTTATTAACATGATATGCCGTCTGCAAAGCATTTTAACTTACTTTAACACTTGTAGTAATGAATAATAGACAATCTACCAGGTTAAGATTTGTTTACCTCACTTTCTTCATCCTTCTCTTCAAGAATTTTCTTTGTAAGATCGATCATCTCTACCAATCACGATTAGTGGTTTGTGTGGATGAAATGCGCTTTTCGGTACGCTTTCGTAGAGAGAGGCACATGATTTGATTTCCACAAGTTTACTTGCTACTGTTTGCACCAACTTCTGTTCATTTATATTGGGGGGGAAAGAGAGGCTTGATGGGAGATCTTAGTCTTCAAGGTCAATTTGAAAATTGACTCTCTCTTCCTTTCCACTCAAAATTTATTACAAACTATCCTTCCGGACGTAGAATGACGATAGCTCTCATAAAGGACGACATGGTTGTATTAATGAATGACAAGAGAGATTGTATAAATGCACTCTTGTGTTGACTATGAAAGAAATACAGTCATGCTACTTTTGAGGCCCTTGGTCCTAATTAGGTGCTCCCCTCTACTTACTATCTATGTAGTGCAACCTTGCCATACCATAGTCCATGGGTACAATATGAGCCATCTCCTATTTTAGGTGTCACTAAAGAGTACCTATCTAGAAAGTAGTATCATTGTTTGCCACCTTGCCATCTAGAAAGTACTATCATTGTTTGCCACCTTGCCATGTTGTCACTATCATAGGCTTTGTGTGTGTGTGTGTGTATGTGTGTGTGTGTGTGTGTGTGTGTGTGTGTGTGTGTGTGTGAGAGAGAGAGAGAGAGAGAGAGAGAGAGAGAGAGAGAGAGAGAGACTTTTGCACCTACATGTGGAAAGGTTGAGTCTTACAAGGAATGGAGGGAGATAGGGTACAAAGTCCAACAGACCATAGCTTTAATGGTGCAAACTTCAATGTGCATTAGTTAATGGCTCAATATTCAAACTCTAGTGGAGTAGGCATAGAAATAATAGCATTGAGCAAATCACCTTCATTATGGGAGTCAGCAAGACCCACTTTATACCAATGTGTGATTGCAGGTAGGCAATAATAAAACCACTTTAGGATGCCCAAACTTAAGGGAAAGAATATAGATCAAGGAAATTGCAACGCATAGCCCGAAACTTCTTCTGCCATACATATTGTGTAGATATCTCAATCAAAGAAGAATCGAGCCTATGGAGGCAAACAAAGCTATACTTGATCTCACTTTTATCTTTCCAACTCTATTCTAAAGGGAGAACCTGGTTTGTGGGCATATCCTTTGGAGTTGGGGTCCCTTAAAACCCAGGTTCATAGGGACAAAGCTTGGGGTACAGATGGTGGTTGTAAAAACAGAGCTCGCCAGGAAACAACTTGGGCAATATCACTGTCTTTCTTTGGGACTACAGGTTTCACTAGATCAAAGAAGGCATACGCGGTGTGCCTAGGAAGCGGCCATGCCATTATAAAGACGTTTTGTGCACCTACACTCAATGTTATTAAGGCCGTGAGTTCTATAATCCAAGCATTGTCCGATACAAACCCCTCGACCTTCTCAAGAGCGCCTTAGAGGAAGTTGACAAAAAAAGGGGAAGGGTTGATCTCTAGGCCTAGAATGCAACACAAGTGAACGATATTGGGATATGCGATAGGCCTAAATACCTTTATCTGGTGCCATGCACCAAAGGAGACCGCTTTGCCTCCCTCCATGAGCAGGAGATAAGCTTATAAGCTACGGATGGACCCCCGCTAATTCCCCTTCTAGAATTTTAAGGAGATGGATTGGGGGGGGGGGGAGGGGGATAAGTCCTACTCAAGGGGAAGGGAGATGGGAGAAGGAGAAGGAGAAGGGATAGAGATGAAATGAGAGAAACATTTCTTCTCTGTTAGGTATATCCTTACATAAAAAATGTCATTCACATATATATAGAGAGAGATTTTGATGAAGCCATCAGAGGTTAACATTTCTCGCATAATTTTTGTTACTCTCATCTGATGCCACTTCAAATTCAATTTTCGATATTACAAAACATAAACCCTTTTCATACAAATCAGATTGTCATCGAGAATAATCTGATGAGTACTTCCTTAGGAATAAAGATTATCCAATCAAGGTATATTAAAATAAACTAATTGTAGATAGAGGTTTTTCTAAGACTTTTTTCCTGCAAGTGGCAAGTCCCTTTTTACAAAGAGTGAATCCCTCACGAAAGGCATGCACTAGTTTCCAAGACATGGCACTAGAATGAACTTTAGGCTGTTGTTACAAAGAGAGGCTTCCTCAAGACCTCGATCATCGCTTACATGCAGAGTCAATGCCCGAACATGTATGAGGATAGGGCTAATGAAACTTGGAATGCCGAATCAAGGTCACCTTTGAGCAATGTTCGGAAAAAATCATTTTTCCAAACATACAAAATTCGTTTCCTTATATTTTCCAAGAGCAAATTTTACAAAATTAGGTTACTTTTTTAGGATTTACAATAATTTTCTCTATTTTGGGGAGAAATCTGTCCTTTTTCCCTTGCCCTCAACCGACATTTTTGAAATTGAAAACGGAACGGTATTAAGCTGAAACGCATACTTAAAAGATAAAGGTAACGGATGCATGAACTTATAGAGTCATCTACAGGGCTAGGACATGAAAATTTGCAACAAACAAGAAAGAAAGGCATCTACAGGGCTAGACTCTGGTGACATGACTAGAAGCACTTCTTTAATCAAGAGTTGTACGACCCACAACTCGACCAAGGTCTCATTATTATATATTATTGTTGTGTGCTTGAGGGAAGCCTATAAGCTAGGCGTGGGTTTCGTTAGAGAGGTAGAAGCCCAACTGGTCTATGGCACCAGAGCTCGCACGCCCAAAGAAGCCCAAGATGCGTGGGGCGAATGAAAGTACGTCATTGGCGGTGGGGTTGCCAGGCGGGGCAATAGTGTTGGTGGTGGCGGTGTTGAAGCCCAGAGCTACGACGCCGTAGTTGTTGTTGAAGTGGGCATTCTTGCCGATTGAGACAGTAGCACTAGCTATCGCCTCATTTGCTCCAGGCTGACATATGATATGATTCAGTCAACCAACCAACAGCAACAACAACACTGACAAATAAATGCAGTACTAGTTACTTGAATGGTCATCGAGGTGCCGACACGTCCCCCGTGCATAGTCGTTGTTCCATTCGCATACACCACCTCCAGACCTCGCAGATAGTCAGGCATATAATAGAGGGTCACACGCGTTATCCCGCCGGTGCTCCATCCATGGTCGAACGCTTTGCCACCCGCGGCTCCCCACGGACCCACAACGGCGGGCTTCGACGTCGCCTGCACCAGTATAATATCATCGGTCATTATAAGTTGATGATCATACACTCTCTCTCTCTCTCTCTCTCTCTCTCTCTCTCTCTCTCTCTCTCTTACACACACACACACACACACAGACACACAACCCGGCCTAGCTAGATTTATACGATAATACCGCCATGCTGCTGCTTGCAAGCTTGCGCTACTTCAAAGTAGGAAGAGGAGCTGGACGTCGACGCTGTCTTACAATGAAAAGGGAAGGCCGCAGCAGGCATTTTAAGGGCCCGGGCTGGGGGTAGCCCTTGCACGGCGCTTGCAACTACAATCAATGTACGTGATCGATTGTTGTAGCATCACAACGTGGCATTTCTCCGCGTGATTGTACTGCAGTACCCCCACCTGACATAAAGTAATGGAAAGAAAAGCGTACTACACAGCTTGACAAAAGCATTTTCCCTAACCCAACAAATTAAGGGCACCTCATCCCGTTCTGCGGACAAAATTTGAAGCCATTCCCGTTTTGCGGACAAAATTAAGGGCACTCTTCCAGTTTTGTCGCACTGGGCCTAGTACAAAAAACTGGGCCTAGAGAAATACAACAAAATTTAGACAATTCTACCGTAAAAATCGGCATTTACTCAACATCCATACAAAATACACGCTTGGGTTGCTAAAATGATTTTTATTGAGCATTGGTCTAGGCACCAGCCTGCTTACGTACACAATGATTTTTATTGAGCATTAGTCTACGCACCAGCCTGCTTACATACACTTGACACGGAAGATCATCTAAGCAAGTTTTAGCTACATTGTCCAATAGGGCATTTATCTCAAAGCATTCATGGGGGACTCTCCACACTATCTCGCCCAGGCATCTCAAATGGGATCGACGATCGAGGTGATCTGGGCCGTCAGATGCGCATTTGGTAAATTCGGGAAGAAAAGTAAATTCGGATCGATCCGCACCCCATGTCTTGAACCTTCGACCTCCCCACCACGAGTCATGTGCATGAACCACTACACCCTCATGCGTACGTTGAAATATAGGAGATTCGAGTACGTCATATTGTAAATCTAGGCCGATTAGTAAATTCGGGGCAAAATTGTAAATTTGGACAAACTGGTAAATTCGGGGCAACCTCAGATCTGATGGTCCATGATTGACGCACCCCGCCTTTTCCTCCTCCACCATTGATCCCATTTGACCATGCGCGTGTGATATAGTGATGAGGGGGAACTCTCTTGTAGTAATACGGAGATGTCACTTGCATGCACATAACTAGCTTGTTTTATCCCTTTGTAAAATTTGCATTCTTTTCTTTCAAAACCCCCTTATTGTACACTCACATGATACCATAAGGTAACCTAGTGAATACCTTGGAAAAGGATTAATCTTATTATTTTCTACCCTATTGAATTTCACGAGGGGAGTGATCCAATCTGCTTTGCAAATAAGCTTCTTATAAGTTCCTAGTGTTTTTGGTAGTGCAAAAGTTATGTCCTTGACCAAAGCCAAGCTTTCCGGTTGAGCTTCATCCCAATGAAAGGTATTGGGAATGGAACATTACTTCTGAGACTCTATTGCTCAATGGCTGAAAATAGGGTTTAGTGGAACAAAATTGAGTGTCGTTGATATCATACCTTTGAAAAATATTTGGAATGCAATTTGTCAAAGTCCCAAAAGAAAATATTACAATACTATATATTATTGCATACATCTTTGAAAGAAGAACATCAAATTACAAATTTGGACAAGTTTTGACACAAACTACAAGGTCCCCACTATTTCATTGGTACCAATAAGGGGGAAAGGATTCGTCCTTTTTTCGTACAAACAAACCCTGCTTTCAATACAATAGCATTTCATTTAGATTCAAATTATGCTGCACCACCCATTGGTCCACATCCTTCCAACAAAAGTTGTCGTTGTCCCATGAACATGCCACCTTTGATATTCCTTCGTTATTCATATTTATGGAAACATATATCCAAAACCTTACATGTTCCTAGGTTGGACAGCTAAGGAGACCAGTGAAAGATGGAGCACGTGACGTATCTGAAGGTCTCCCCCTCTTATGATGATGCCACTTTGTCGCCACTTTATCGATCTCCCACTTTTAAAGAATTCCACCTTGAAGCAACCATTTTTCCATGCACGATAGACTCCTTCCATGGGCCTTCTTGTAAAGTAATCTCTACTTTGTCAAGCATATCCCAAGCCATGGATGCCCAATCCGACCCATGATGTGTAAAGGATACTTCCTGGTTTGCACAGAAGGCTTTTATGTATAGCATTAGGTGTAGGATTCCAATGCCACCTCGGTTCTCACCACCCATTTCCATTTCCCCCACTACCATGGAGTTGTGCTGTTTGTGTTGTTTCTTGATAGGACTGGTTTCATGGGTTTTAGAAATTATTTTATGTATAGCATTAGGTGTAGGATTCCAATGCCACCTTGGTTCTCAACACCCATTTCCATTTCCCCCAATACCATGGAGTTGTGTTGTTTGTGTTGTTTCTTGATAGGAATGGTTTGATGGGTTTTATAAATTATTTTCAATAGTGGACCAATTGCATTCGGTCATGTTTAAGATAGACGAGACAAATAATATTTTGATCGTTTAATGGGCTTTAAAAATGCTTTCCAATTGTGTTTGTCCATTTTCAAGATAGAGGACACGAAGAATATTTATTCAATAATCAAGGAGTTAACCACAATCACTCAGCTAGGAAAGGGGAGGAGTATGTACTTCCACCTTCTAATCTCACTATTGATCTTGTTTAGGTTCCAGCTAGATTGAGGTCAAATGTTGTATGTCTAATATGTCCACCCCTAGTGATGCACTGAGGTGTCTGAACACTATGCCTTTTAAAAAAATATCCCTTGTTATTTTGACACATTTTCAATGAGAGAGATCAATCTTAATTTTTTAATGTTTCACTAAGAGCCAGATGCAGTTGCAAATATTTGGACAAGGCTAAAAGCAAGATTTGTGGTAACAAAAAGGACCCTTTTTTATTCCACCCTGACTGGGACTTAGCCACATAGCCTTTGGAATTTTGGAGGGAATCCAGTGGTTGCACAACGTTATACGTTTTAAAATTGAAGCCGAATGAAGAAATTTTTAAAGTGTGACCATATGTGTCAAACAACTGTAACATGATGGGCTCATTATTTTCTGGAGTGGAGAATGTCACTACAAGAGGTTGTGTGCTCTTGTGACGCTGTTAGCGACGGAAATACACTGGGTTTTTATAACCCTCGGCGTCGCTAAAACCGTCGCTAATAGCGTCGCTACGAGAGCGTCGCTATATGCGACGCTATAGGCGTCTCTATATGCGTCGCTTTAACCGTCGCTATATAGAGACGCTCATAGCTACGGTCATAGTGACGTTTTCACGAAGTCTATAGCGACGCTCATAGCGCCGCTCCAGAGCCATAAATAGCGATGGTTATAGCGACGCCCGAGAGATTTTTGTTTTTGGTGACAGCGCATTGAATGCCCTGCCACCCATCAACCATATTGTACTTGATTCACTTTTTAAAAAAAGTGCAAGGGTAGATAATAGACCCAAAATAGTCACCCACAAGACGCATTGTTTGCAAAATTGACAAGCGTAAAATTGACAATTGTACACATCATAGGCAAAATGAATTGATTGGCAAATGTAATAATGACAATTGTACAACATCATAGGCATAAAGAATTGATTGGCAAAATGAACTGCGGTGACAAATGTAATAATATACATGGTTCAAAAAGACGTATAAAATCCGTCTCATGATACATAAGCTATGAGAAACCCTAAACTAATGCTATCTAGCTACGGCTAAACTGACGTCGTCTAGTCAGATGTCTCATCGCGTCCAAGCGGCGTATCTGTCAGATTCTGCAAAAAAAGACAATAAGACAGCTTTCAGTAAGTATAAACATATAACGACATTTATAAAACAATACAAAAAATAGAAAAGAGTAAACCCTAATACTAACCATGCCGCCGCGAGAACTGAGAATGTCCATCAGGGCGTTTAAGCCCTTCCTGCTTGCGTACTCGCGCTCGTACGGTGTGGGATCGCGTCCTGTCATCGACCACTGTCAAAACATACAAAGAATTCATTATGTTAGAATTAAAAAACTCATAAACCCTAAACTATCGAACGTAAAGAGCAATGCAAAAACACTTACAAAATCGGCCTCAAATGATGCCCATCCACCGCTCCCCAAGTGGTGCGAGCTCCGTGCCTCTACGCGCGCTCTGGATGCATCCTTTTGTTGCTTCCACTTGTCGGGATTCTCGCGCGCTGATTTCTTCGCATTCTTCCAATCTTCTTTGGCCAGCCAATCTAGCCTGTTCCACCCATGCTTGATTGCGTTTTGCACTTGGGAACGCTTGTGTTTGCAGTATTCGCGCATTCAAATTTGCATTAGGTCTTCATTGAAGCGCTGATCCCGTGTTGGAACGGGAAACTCATCATGAAGTATGCCGATGACTCTGTTTTTTAAATCACTTGGTACTTCACTCCATTTGTTTAGTATGTAGTGTCTAAACAGCTGAGAGCAAAGACCACGCATGCGCGATATCACTTTCTTGCCGTCGTCATCCATGATGATGCCGCCGTTGAAGTCGACGGAGTAAGGCAATCCCTCTGGCCGGTGACGCGTGAACCTGGGTGTCCTGGCAGGGGTCTCTAGCGGCGTGTCGATGGGGGTACGGATGTCAGGTGTCTCCACCGGCGTCTGGGCCCCGAAGCGAGGAGTGTCGAGTGGGGTGGCTCCTGGCGGAGTAGGTAGAGGTGTGTAGCTGCTAGGAACAGTCAGCCGTGCAAAACCTGGCCTAGATGGTGATGTTGTGGCAGGTGTGGGGGCGGGCAAAGAAGGGGAGGGTAAAGAGCCTCGTCGAACACGAGGCGGTGTGGAGGTATCGGTGGCGGAATCCCCACAACAACTGCCACCGCCACCACTAGAGCGCCGGTGTCTAAACGAGTGTGAAGCTCGTCTCGCCGACGCCGAAGCTTCGGAGCGCGCCGAATGCTCCGAAATAGAGGGAGATGCGGATGGAGTAGGAATGCGCGATGATGCGCCAGAGCGATGACGCTCCACGTACCACTGTCTCTGCTGCGGTGACAAAGAAGAAAGAAACTCCTCATCATCCATACCTGCATTAAACACACAAATATTTAAACTTAATATTGAATGAATAGAGTAGACAATGACGCAAAGACCATTAAATACAATGACGTAATGACGCAATGAATTGAGTGATAGAAGAGGCAAGTCGAAAACTCAGAATTTTCAATCAAAAGATGTGAGCGCGAGTAGAAAAGAGCGTTATACACCATGGAAGGTATTTAGAGAGCCAGAGCTTTTACAACACGGAGCAAAATTGTTCAAATACAATATTTGTGGCTTTAAGAGATCTCTCTCTCATCCTCGCATAACTCAGCATAACTTCCTATATCTATATAGAGCTCTCTGTTTAAACACATATCCTCTGTTTCATTTTGTAGCTCCTCTGCATGCACCCCATATAGAGTAGTAGCATCTTGATGCTCGTCTGGCACCACCACAGCGGCTTCTGATTGAGCATCTTCTCTGATCTCCTCCATTGATGCCGTTGTGATTAGCACATGGTAGCCTTCATACGTCCTTGCACTACGAGGGGCTACCTCTATGACGTACCACCAGTTTGATGTAGACTTTGTAGGATGAAATATTACCTGCCAGAGCCACATAACTTACATGAGAGCTTTCAAGCACATAACTTGTAAAAGGGGGATGTTAACTATTTACATACTTACTTGTTCACAATGCTCGGGTAGTACGAAAGTGTCTCCTAGGTCAGTCCATTTCTTAGTAGAATCCACCTCAAGAAAACCAGACTCTCCTCTACGCACAGTAGTGTTGTGACCCTCCATGATTATCTTGAACCATTGCACGTCGAACAAGTCGACAAAAAATCCTCTGTAATCGATCCTCAAAATCTCTTGCAGCGTGCCGAAGTAAGTGAGTTCCGCCACCACAGGATCTGCATCAGAGGAACGTCGTCGACTAGACTGTTCAAATTTTGCCATGATTCCACAATCTTGAGTAAAACGCTTTTTGTCGATTCGTTCCACCCTAAAATGTCGACCTTTACACCATGCTGCTATGTATGACTTATACTACAACGAACAAAGATTATGAGTGGCCGTTCAAACGTTTAGAAATAAAGTCACTAGCTAGTCGTACATTGCAAACTTACCTTGGTCGCGCAACCCCGAGAGTACTCCCACTCTTCCTCAGTCACTTCGTCACCGCATTTTTGTGCGATTTTCAATTGGTTGTGCAACCATCTTAAGCTCATGAAGGTTGGTAGGCTCTCCAGAACCATCGGATAGTGCATCGGTGGTCGTCTTCCCCGTCTCCACTCGATTCGTGCCCTTTGTCGCTCTTGCTTTGCATCCTCATATTGTGAAATCCACTTTTGCATCACTGGATTGTGAAGCATGCAAAATCGGTTGATTTTAGCCTCTAGATCTTCCGTCATCTTCTTCTCAACACCGAGATTACACATGACAATCCCAAATATGCGCTCATCATCTATGGTTCGCCATGCTACCCTCCGGACGTGCCTTTTGACGCACATATCCCTTAAGCGTTTTCATGAAACGTTCTAAGAAGAACATCCATCTGGAATGAACTGTGCCAGCTATTTCCACCTCATCAACTATGTGAACAAGAAGATGCACCTGAATGGTTAGCATGGTAGTAGGAAAATGTTTCTCAAACATGCACACAAGCTCCGCAGCATTTAGTTTGGCGAATGGTATGGAGTCTACGTTGATCTCCTTTTGTGAGATCCATTGCACCAGCTTTGCAAGTTTGTAGATTGTGTTACAGATGTCGAGAGACAAACATCCCTCAATGGCAACCGGTAAAATAAACTGTAAAGTATGTGCAGCAATGATATTAAAGTCCACATTTTATGCAATGATATTAAAGTCCACTATGAACGTACCTGACACATTTTATGCCAATCGTGTGACTTCAAACCGGTAAGCTTTCCTACTTTAGTAAAACACGTTCGGAGCGAGTGCATTACGCCAGTGGGGGTCCGCAAAGATCGAATGGTCTCTTTTACTTTGCGTTCTTGGGCTCCTGTGAAAATCCATGGTGCTTTAGCGAGTTTTATCGATCCATCAGACGCTATTTGCGGCCAATATTGCTCCATACGATCCACATTTCTAAGGTCAACTCTGGCTCCCAAAGTATCTTTCTTACCGGTCAGATGGTCCCATAGTAGATTACCCACATTCTTGAATATGTGCATTGGATCGAGCAAGTGATTGATCATGAGTCGGGGCCAGTATGGTAACTCGTACCATAGGGATAGTCTCTTCATCCCTGGAGGCAATCCGTCATCGCACATCTCCTTTTGCTCTAACCATGCTTGTGCAGACATCCTTGGTGGCTCTCTTCCCAAAAAGCCGTCGCGTAACACATGATTCTCTGGAAGATACGCTTGATGACCTTCGTAGATTTGCTTCTTCAGTGAGGGCGCCCTACGTGCATTCAGTCTAGGTCCACATGTGACACATGCTCTGTATCCGCTTGTTTGAAGCCCTGCATGTATACACATGATAATAGATCAACTATGGGAAAAAACAAGATTTACAGTGTCTGAGTGAGGAGTGTCAATAGATCACCTGAGCATTCTGTTAGCCCGGGATAGTCATGCATGGTCCACATTAGAATGCCTCTGATCAAAGCATTCCGTCGTCTTGTGTGTCGGCTCATATCCACCACCTCTATGCCAATCCACAATTGTTGTAGCTCTTCCAATAGTGGACGAAGATACACATCGATATTCCCCACTTTATATCGCCCTGGCACAATCAAGCTTAGCCATAGGTGCCCCTTCTTCGTAGTCAACCACGGGGGAATGTTGTAGTTGACGATGACAACGGGCCATACACTGTAAGATGTTGATCTTTGACCAAATGGATTTACGCCATCCATAGCCAGGCCTAAGCGCAAATTTCGAGCTTCCCTGGCAAAATCCGACCATGTTCCATCTATATGTTTCCAGGCTGCGCAATCTGCAGGAATTCGTAGCACACCATCCGAAGATTTATTCTCCTCATGCCATGATGCTAGGGCGGCCATGGACTTACATTCGAAGAAATGCTTGATGTGAGGAAGCAGAGGAAAATGTCGCAAAACCTTTTGTGGAATTTTTGTCCCGTGGAGATCTACTCGATATCTTTTGGAATCACATTTCGGACACTTCTCCATGTCTATGTATTCCCCTCTGAAAAGAATGCAGTCATTAGGACAAGCGTGGATAGAATTGTAATCCATCCCCAAGTTTCGCAAAATCTTTCTTGCTTCATCTTGGGAATCTGGCATCACATTGTCAGCTGGTAGTATGTGCTCTTTAAGCAATCTACACAACATAAAAATACGATACAGTCGTGTAAAAATCTATCAGATCATTATACATTTAGAGTTTTATTAAAGTAAACTAATTGTAATAGATCACCTGAAAAGCGTTGTGACGCTAGTGTCACTCCATCCAAACTTTGCCTGCATGTTGAGAAGAACCAGGAGTGCTTTCAATCTAGACATACGTGCTTCATTATACAATGGCGTATCGGCTTCACTTTTCATATCATCATAGATAAGCCTTTCTGAATCCATGATCGTCTCGATCATTTCATCAATCTCGGGCTCAAACATTGCCTCCTTGGGAATGTGCTCTGCATGATCATCCCCCGAGCTGTCAGAGGCTACATCTTGTGGCCTCACATATGCTGCTTGACCAAAGCGCCTGCGAACACGTCTATTGGGTTGCAAGATTGCTGCTTGTTGGCCAGCGTCAGAGTCCGACGAGTTATAATTGGCAACAACTCGATCTATAATAGATGGATCGAACTCGCCAAAATTGCAAACGTGCTGCAAAGAAACACGTCTTGTCCGTCGCACAGCATGCTTGCATTCATTACAAGCACATAAGACCCTCGTTGAGAGATAGGTGTTTCGGTTGGACGGTCCCACATCCTCGTCACTACTCATAATGAGGATAAAAATCTTATAACCTGGACAACAAATTTAATATTCTATTGGCATTCTTCGTCTTATCTCTCTCTCTCTCTCTCTCTCTCTCTCTCTCTCTCTCTCTCTCTCTCTCTTTACCTCACATTCTCTAGTCATGTCCAATCCCCGCACACCTCGGTCTAGAGGTGCACGGAGATCAGAACCACCGGGTTATAATCTCGTCTTTATTGGTCAATACCTATATTTGTGGGTACAAGAAATCTACAGACCCACGTCTACATGATACTGCATGTAGTGGACAAAACCCCTTTGCCTCTTCTCTAGCTGTAGCACTTCACAGCATCTTAACATCTTTTCACAGTAGATCTTTTCAGAGTTCGTCTAACTCTAAACCCTAAACCGTAAGTAATTCTTGCGTGGACTCGATCTAACATAAATAAGCGTAAATATAAATAAACGTAAATCTAACTAAAAATAAACCTAAATCTAATTTAACGTAAGTCTACATCTAACCTAATCTTTAACGTCTTTTGGAATAGTTTCCTACGACGTTAAAACTCTCTTCTTCTTGTGTGTGTGTGTGTGTGTGTGTGGGTAAACCTAAATAAACCTAAGTCTAATCTAATATAACATAAATCTAAATCTAACGTAAATTATGTTATATTAAAAACAAAGAAGTAAACTAACAGGGATTATATGAACCTTAAAACTGATTTAACAAATAATTTTTCACATAACTCGGCAAGAGTTGGCATTCTCATCACTAAAGATGTGAGAGTTAACTTCCGGCGGTGACGCTGCCTCATCTCCATCCACATCTGACGACAGCAATTGGCCCTTTAGACCGTTCTTGCTCTTGTTACTAACTTTGAAGTTGTTGTTGAATGACTAGAGGTTGTCTAGATGGTCATTGTGTCGGGGATGTAGTGACTCTTGCCACCCTAAAGATCCACCTTCTTCCCTATCTTCTGAAGACATTTCACCAGTACTTTTGGATCGACGGAGCCCACCATGAGTGAAGGCAACAATACCCTATATTCCATTGAGGGCTTTCTTCACCCGCTTCATGCAGGCATCGCAGTCTATGGAGACCTAAATCTAATCTAATATAACGTAAATCTAAATCTAGCGTAAATAAACATAAATCTAATTAAAAATAAACCTAAATCTAATCTAATTTAACTTAAATAAACCTAAATTTAATTTAACGTAAGTCTACATCTAACCTAATCTTTAACGTATTTTAGGATAGTTTCCTACGACGTTATAACTCTCTTCTTCTTGTGTGTGTGTGCGCGTGTGTGGATGTGTGTGCCAATAAAAAGAGATAAATGGTATAACCTTTCTATCACCCATGCCAAGTATGATAGATTGGTTATGCCATTTCCCTCTTGAATAATAGGTCTTGAGTTCAACTCCTCGTCGGCTAGATCTTTAGGTCTTTTAATTTTAATTAGTTTCCTACGACGTTAAATTAGTTTCTCTCTCTTTCTCTCTCAATGTGTGTGCATTTTTTTGTTTATGCATGTTTTCTCTCTCTTTTCCTCTCTCAATGTGTGCGTTTTTTGTTTATGCATGTTCTCTCTCTCTTTTCCTCTCTCAATGTGTGTGTTTTTTGTTTATGCATGCTCTCTCTCTCTCTTTTCCTCTCTCAATGTGTGTGTGCATTCTTTGTTTATGTATGTGTGTGTGCGTTTTTGTTTATGTTTGTACTCTCTCTCTCTCTCTCTCTCTCTCTCTCTCTCTCTCTCTCTCACTCAAAAACACTATGTGTGTGTATGTGTGTGAGAGAGAGAGAGAAAGAGGGGAAGGGAACATGAGAGTGAGGAGAGGGAAGGAGCATACCTGGCTCTCCTTCCTCTCCTCGTGTGTGTGTGTGTGTTTGTGTGGAGAAGAAAGAGAGAGAGGGAGAGAGAGGGATGTGGAAGATAAAAGCATCCCGAAGACAAGGACAAGTGCTAAGAAGATTGTGTCCATGGAAGCATTTGCCCTTTTCGATGAAGAGGGTCCAAGCAAGTCCATGAGGAGGCAAAGAGTTGAACATTGAATATCCCTAATTTTACTTTTTTTCACTTGTTTTAGATGCATGCATGTTTGAATGCATATTCCATGCATGCATGTGTGAATGTAATCAACTACGCTGTTGGCTTCAAACAAACTGTGTTTTGGTAAGTGTGGTAAAATTTTCCACTTGGTGAAAGTGTGCATGCTTCATTAATTTTTTATATGATACTCGGTCTGCATGCATGTTTCAATGTGCTAAAATGACCCTAACCCAGATTATGTGTTGTAGGAGGTATACATTCTTTAGCTAAATATAACATGAAACTATATTCCGTTGAACTAGAGGGAGAAACAACATGTAGACGAGCAAAGCCGAGAGAGAAGTTGAGGGGAGACCAAGACGAGACGTGAGATGGAGAACCCCAAAAAGTGTGTCAATTGATCAAATGAGATGATTTTATATAGAGGGGACCAAGGTGCTTTATGTAGAGATACTATATATACCTCAACACCCCTACTCAAATGAAGGTCCCTACCTGTGATGAAAATCCTTTGGGGGCTCAAAGCGAAAACCCATAGATCTATATACACCCACCGTTATATTAAAATATTTCAAATCTACTTTACAATGTTCAAAGCAGCTACATCACTCTTTTTTTATAATATGCCCTTTCAAGGTTCTTTAACACTAGAATGGTAACAGGACACTTTTATGTCCTGTTAAGTGACCATTTTGCTTGAATTATTTGAAGAGTATGAAAATGAATTTCTAGGTGCTATATATCCACAAAGTTGCCTTATGAGCTGAAAAAAAGTTAGCATTTTTTTTGGAGTATCGATCTCACCATTAACCTTACTCTTGCACAACATTTTTGAACCTAAACTGTGTGAAAAAACGGGTCCTGTTTTTGGCTTTTTTCAATTTTTAGCAACTATACCACTCTAAACTTCATGTTTGTGAGGTTTAGATCGCTAGAGGTTAGGCCTTCATAGTTCTCAACATGTTTTGATGCTTGTTGAGAGAGCTAAGTGTTAAAATTGAAAGTTATGACCAATTTACAAGAATTGCATAATCCTGTTTTTTGGCCAAAATTACCACTTTTATGATTTTTTGGGGCTTTCTTGATATCCAAATTATATTTTGATTATGTAAGTGTAATGTATAGCATAAAGCTAATCTTCCTTGAGTTTTGGGAGACCTAATATGCTATATAGCATAGTATATAATGATGGTTGAGTTTTTTGATTGCTGAAGAGTACGAAACATTTTAGAGTAGCAAGTATAACTTTCTCAGTATTGCTAGTTTCTTAGGCCTAATCATAGAGTACAAACTTGGCTAGATATTGAGTAGTTTATATGGGTTTCTAGAGGTCATAATGCTAAACCCAGTTTTTTCATGTTTGCTTTATTTAACACTTTATCATTGCCCCCAAGGTTCCAATCGTAAGAGATCCATTATCCTTTTGACATGCTCCATGGCTCCTTTTGAATCCAAAGGCCCAAAGGGAACTAAGAAAACATGTATATAGTATCTATATTGAGCGTGACTATAGAAACTTTAATGATAGGTCCGAAGAATGGCAGAAATGCAACTTTTTTGTACCTATTTTTTTTTGCCCAAAAACAAATTAGTGAGGTAAAAGCAACCCTATGTTTCGGTCACTAACCCATTGAAGTTAACGGGGCATGTAGTGACCAAGGGATGAGAAAAATTACAAGTTTCTCATTTTTTCCATATGTAGTAGTTACTGAACTATAAGCTCATGAAAGGATTTTTCAAAAGGAGTGGATCTACTATGGTTTTGGAAATTTTTCCTAACACCCTGAAAGGACACTTTTATGTCCTGTTAGGTTATCATTCTAGTGTTAACAACCCTATATATATATATATATATATATATATATACACACACACAATTGAGCTACTATAAATGCTTTGATATAGTAACTTAAGCATTGTTGACCTCTCGTTTCATATGCTTGCACTCGTTTCGATAGAGTAGCTTGCATCACGTAGCAATCAACCAAGCACTCAATCCCGAAAACTTTTATCTTCACATCTTCAACTATTCCAAGACACCTTGCCTTTTTGTGGTTGGCCATCCTCATGAGGATCGAAGCATTCACTGACATCTTAACGCCTACTTCTTTCATGATAGCCTCGGTGATGACACACACCTGGGCACCACCATCCACATATGCTTGCACTTCCGTCTTGTTCCCAGCATAGCTTCAACTATTGGCACCATATCCACTGGGTGACCAACCCTCAAAGATGACACCATGCTTTGATGCTTTTCCTTCTTGGAAGGAAGCCGCATACTCACGCACTTGGTCCACTGCCTCCTCAATTTAGCGTTCAAAGCCACCAATTGACCAAAAGATATATTTGCCTTTGGATTTCATATGTCTTCGACAATATCATAGTCTCCAACACCTTGGCCAAGGAGGTAGTCCTTTGGACCAATTTTCCTTCTTCGCCGCCTCTTGTTACTTTCTGGTTTGTCTTCTACCTTAGGCTTTCCTTTCCTTGCTCTTGTTTTCCTCTCTTCTTCTGTCTCTTTCTCCCTATCATGCCTAGATCTCTTATTGGCAAAAACATCCACATCTTGATGTTGAAGGGTAATGATGTTAATAGCCCTATCTTCTCCATTTGTAGGCAACGATTGGAGTTGTTGTTGCGGCGGCGGTGCTTCTAGTGCCCATTCTTGATGATTCTCTTCTATTCTTCCTCGACCACATCCATAAAAGGGGTATATCCCTCCTCTCTCTCTTGGTGGTTCAGGACAATCAGGGGCGCAGTGACCCTCTTCATCACAATTGAAGCTTCTACCTTGTAGCCTTCGTCCCCTGCCAGCCTCCCAGCTGGCCGCTCCTCTCTTTGGTTCCTATTCATTATGTTAATTCTTAATTCTTATAACTGACCAGCAAGATCATGCAAAACTCGGGCTGTAACTGTTGAGCTTATATGTGAAGCTACTCAATATATGGCTTCTCTATATATGGCACCCAGGTCCCCTCTATATATACATCATCTCATGTGTGTATTCTACACACTTTGGGATTCTACTTCTGTGTTCTCTCCTTCTCTCTCAACATGGTATCAGAGCAGTACGTTTCTGTTTTCGATTTTTCTCCTGATCAAAATCGATTTTGCAGAAACTACCTGTTTGAGGGATCGGAATCGATGTGGTCTACAACTTTGCAGAAGGAAGTTTCTTCAAATTCTGCACCGATTTTGAGTTATCGTTCACGGATTGCGTACATACCTGAAAAACAGCTTCTGCGTTTTGTTTTTGATTTTTCTGCTAATTGGAAACGATTTTGCAGAAACTACCCGCGTTAGAGACCGGAATCGATGTGGTCTACAACTTTGCAGAAGGAAGTTTTTTCAAATTCTGCACCGATTTTGAGTTATCGTTCGCGGACTGCGTACATGCCTAAAAAGCAACTTCCGCTTTTTGTTTTTCATTTTTCTGCTAATTGGAAACGATTTTGCAGAAACTACCTGCGCAGCAGATTGGAACCGATGTGGTCTACAACTTTGCAGAAGGAAGTGTTTTCAAATTCTGCACCGATTTTGAGTTATCGTTCGCAGACTGCGTACATACCTGAAAAGCAACTTTCACTTTTTGTTTTTGATTTTTTTGCTAATTGAAAATGATTTTGCAGAAACTACCCGCTGTGGAGGCCGGAATGGATGTGGTCTACAACTTTGCAGAAGGAGGTTTTTTCAAATTCTGCACCGATTTTGAGTTATCGTTCGCGGACTGCGTACATACCTAAAAAGCAACTTCCTCTTTTTGTTTTGATTTTTCTGCTAATTGGAAACGATTTTGCAGAAACTACCCGCTGGAGAGACTGAAATCGATGTGGTCTACAACTTTGCAGAAGTAAGTGTTTTCAAATTCTGCACCGATTTTGAGTTATCGTTCGCGGACTGCGTACATACATAAAAAGCAATTTCCGTTTTTTGTTTTTTATTTTTCTGCTTATTGAAAACGATTTTGCAGAAACTACCCGCGTGAGAGACCGGAATCGATGTGTTCTACAACTTTGCAGAAGAAACTACCCGCTATGGGAGATCGGAATCGATGTGGTCTATAACTTTGCAGAAGGAAGTTTCTCTAAATTCTGCACCGATTTTGGGTTATCGTCTCGGACTGCGAATATGTTTGAAAATCAAAATTTTACTTTTTTCTTTTGATTTTTCTCATAATTGAAAACTTCTCAATTATATTTTTCTTCATCAATCATATAGTTGTTACTGACGTAACTTTGCTGCAGAAGCCAGTTACACATCGTTCTGATTCAGTCGAGCCGTTGATGATCGTTCAAATTCTATCGAGCTACTGTTGGTACATGATCTTTTGTTATATGATATACTCGTTCATTGATTCTCGTATAATTATTCTTTTAGAGATATAGTTTACGTCGTTTTATTGATAATTTCTCATTGATACCATAGTGATTTTGATGGTACCATGATGATGTTTTGTTAATACTTTGGTCATGGTGATTTTCGTTGATACCATGATGATATGTCATTGATACCACGGTTATTCTCGGTGGTGCCATGATGATATTTCGTTGATACCATGGTTATTCTCGGTGATTCCATGATGATATTTCGGTGATTCCATGGTGATTTTTATTGATACCATGATGATGTTTTGTTGATACCATGGTTATTCTCGGTGATACCATGATGTTGTTTCGTTGATACCATGGTTATTCTCGGTGATGCCATGATGATATTTCTTTGATACCATGGTTATTCTCGGTGATGCCATGATGTTGTTTCGTTGACACAATGATTATTCTTGGTGATATCATGATGCTTTTCGTTGATACCATGATCATTTATTCGTTTTTATTGACATAATGATGATATTTTGTTAATACTTTGATGGTATTCATTGATCACTACATTGATAAATGTTGTTTTATGTAGTATATACACATATCATTTGTATCACGTAATCACACATTTTGTACTTTTACATTTATACTTTATGTACCATATGTTGTCGTGCGTACATATGTCGTCAAAAGAGTGGCGTCGCGAACCATCTCTTATGGCATTGTGAACGTAATTATTTCATTAACGATGCTAATAATTTTCATGACATGTTTTTTTTGGAGTCTATGATCTATGTAGGATTGATCAAAGAATTGATTTTATGAAGACAAACTTGGTGACAATAAAAGATTTATAAAGATATGTTTGGTGATGCCATATTGATGACAACATGAAGACATGTTTGGTGATGCGATATTGATGACAAGCTACACAGCAGATTCACGGAGACACTTTTGATTACAAGCTAATCGATAGCTTTTACACCTCTTTATTGAACCTTTGTATTCATTATTGTATTTGATAGGAGTAATGTAACTCCTCATAAAACATTCATTGTAAAAGGAGTGATGTAGCTCCTCGTAAACATTTGTATATTCAATGATTTTTATAATATAACGGTGGGTGTATATAGAGCTGTGGGTTTTTCCCTTGATCCCCCAAGGGTTTTTTCATCCACAGTTAGGGACCCTTATTTGAGCGGGGGTGTTGAGCTTATATGTGAAGCTACTCAATATATGGCTTCTCTATATATGGCACCCAGGTCCCCTCTATATATACATCATCTCATGTGTGTATTCTACACACTTTGGGGTTCTACTTCTGTGTTCTCTCCTTCTCTCTCAACAGTAACAGTATCTGGACCTTGAACCACTCGCTCCACTCTATCATCCGTTGTCACAGGGACCATTGGTTGCACCACAACTAGCTCAGTATATGTCAGGCCTTGCTCCCACCTTCTCTTGATCTTCTTGCTCTTGCCCTCGGCAATTTCCACAGCTCTTTCAAATGTAGCAGGTCCTCTGGATCGACCTTCTCCCTTACACTTGAATGGAGACAATCCATAAATTGACGCACTTTAAAGAAATCCCCTTGAGGTACTTGGGATGTCGCCTGTAATTGAACCCAAATTCCTTTGAAGTGCTGCAAAATCTCTTTAAAGTTAGCATGAACATCTTGCTGCAAACCTCTCCATTTTGATGTCGCTTCTGTTGCGGTTAGTTTCTTTCCAAACCTGTCAAAAATTGCCAGCTTCACCTGCTCCCATGTTTGATTTTTTTCTTTCTCTAAACCTTCAAACCACTCCCGAGCTTCTCCTTTGAGCGCAAGAGAAATACATGAATGTTGGCTTCGTCATTCACAATGTGCATACCAAGTGTATGTCACTCGAAGTCCGCAATCCAGTCCTTCACATCCTCCTTTACTGTAAACACTGGCCGACTATACGCCATCCCGTTGAAGTCCCTTCTCCCTTGCGTGAGTAATTCCACAAAATTTGAAGTCTTGCACCTCAACCAAACCACCACTTTTCTTCAATGAAGCTCGAACATCACAGCAAAACCGCTTCACCTGGATGCACAACCGGCAAATTTCCGCTCCCCAGTGGGATCGGCAAAGGATGATGGAGCAAAAGACGCCGTGCGCACACTCACACACAGAGACAAAGCAACACAACAGAAGGTATTTACTTGAATTCCTCACCTCACTCACTACCACTCAAAAGCTCCCTAAAAACTCTACCCACAAGCTCAATTCAAACTCCAAACGCCTCGACCTACAAGCCCTTGCCTGCACGCAGACACTACAAGGTGAGTCGAGGTGATCAACACTTGAAATCACGCTTGATTGATGACCAAAATATACAAGAAAACCCATCAGAAAACCAAAAACTCCAGCCACAAAAGGAAACTCTCAAACCATGGCAAAAGCTTCACCAAACTCCACTCTGTTGGACTCTTTGGAGTAGCGCCAACCCTAATGGCACAGATATAGGGTCACATAGTCTTGCAGAAATCCGCACCTTCTTCCCTCAATTCCTTGCACACACACATCCATGGAAACCTGAGAACTCCCATAGACTCTCCTAAGTGAAAAATTGAAGAGAGAAAGCTCTCATTCACTCCTCCACACACTCGAAAACAGGACGCGAACGCAATGGGATTGCACTAGACCACCTGTAGGAACCCTGCTTACTCCCATACACATAGGGGTACAAGCCCTTGCCTGCCCGCAGACACTACAAGGTGAGTCGAGGTGATCAACACTTGAAATCACGCTTGATGGTGACAAAAATATACAAGAAAAACCATCAAAAAACCAAAAAATCCATCCACAACAAGCCACTCTCAAACCATTGCAAAAGCTTCACCAAAATCCACTCTGTTGGACTCTTTGGAGTAGCGCTAACCCTAATGGCACCGATACAGGGTCACATAGTCTTGCAGAAAGCCGCACCTTCTTTCCTCAATTCCTTGCACACACACATCTATGGAAACCTCATAACTCCCATAGACTCTCCCAAGTGCAAAATTGAAGAGAGAAAGCTCTCATTCACTCCGCAACGGGATTGCACTAGACCACCTGTAGGAACCTTGCTTCGTCCCATACACATAGGGGTGAAAGTGTTGATATTGTACTTCAAAATTTCTCCCTCAACCTCAACACTCACGGAAACATGAGTGATGTGGCAATTTGAAGCAATTTCACACCTTTTTTGACCATTTTTTGACCTTTTTTGGCCCAGTTTTTGCCAGTTTTGACCCCTGGCGGACATTTTTCGCAGGAAAATACCTAAACGAACTCCAAATTTCACACGTTTGATCCTCGATACCGAAATCCCATTTCCACATCCCCAAATTCCATTTTTGACCACTTCTAGGGCGATGCACGTACCACCGCAGATCAGGCCCCGCAAACAGACAGTTACCACATGTGTCAAACTTCTCGAGCGGGATTAGAGTACCCACACTTGTCACTTGAATTATTTACATTCTAGAAAGCTCAAACACATTATCTAGAGCCAAAATAAGACACCTAAAACCATATCCAAGGCCCCAATACCCTATACGGGCATGTACATGTGTCCGACTGCCGACACGCAAGCACGCATATTTACAATGTGCACACGTTGCACCTTTTTTTGAACTTGAAACCACTTTGCAAAGCTCCTCAATTCATGTATTTACATCTTTTTGTACATATGACCATGCATATAAACGCTACTTTGTACACGCCAAAAGAGGTCTATCATCATTGCCCACCCTCTAGGTAGAGCATTTATGCTCAACCAAGAGACTATTTGCATCTGGAACCACATCCCTTGCAAAATATTTCTTTAGTCTATAACCATTTTTTCTGTAGCTCAAACGTTCACCAGACAATTTTTCCAACTCATAGGTGCTATTAGAAAATACATGCTTCACTCTGTATGGACCCAACCATTTGTCCCTCAATTTCTGAAAAGTAAAATCCAAGCAAGAATCATATTTCATCACCAAATCTCCTTCACTTTGTATGGACCCAACCGTTTGTCCCTCTTATTAATTTTCTCCATCCTTGTCTCTGCTTGTTGAAGATAATAATCACTGGCTTTCTCTCTATTCATTCGCAGCAACTCTAGAGAAAGAATTCTTTCTTGCAGCTTGTCATTATGCTCAGCTTGCATTCTGCACAAAAACTTCAAGGCATCCAACTGCACTTGTATGGGCATAAGAGCTTCTTTTCCATAAACAAGTTCATATGGTGTAAACTGTGTTGACACTCTATACGCAGTTCTATAAGCCCACAAACACTTTTCCAAGTCCAAGTCCCACTCTTTAGGATGCTCTCTAGCATACTTTGATAGCATCTTCACAATTTGACCATTGTAGTTCCCAACCAACCCATTGCATTGTGGGTAGTAAGGAGAAGAATGCCTATGCTGAATTTTCAATTTCTCCCTGAGAGCAGCAACAAGTTTTCCC
This sequence comes from Adiantum capillus-veneris, assembly GCF_014529385.1. NCBI lineage: Eukaryota > Viridiplantae > Streptophyta > Polypodiopsida > Polypodiales > Pteridaceae > Adiantum > Adiantum capillus-veneris. The sequence goes on from NC_140945.1 coordinate 79,133,882, forward strand.
CTAAATCCTGGTCCACGATCAGAAATAATAACCATAGGAGCTCCAAACCTACAACACACCTGTTCATATAAAAAAGAGGCCACTCTTCCTGCGGTTACATCTTTTACTGATCTTGCCTCCACCCATTTTGTCAAATAGTCCACATCCACAAGGATATACCTTTTACCATTGTTGGTCCTTGGCATTGGACCTACAGCATCTACTCCCCATTTTGCAAATGCATCAAAAGACATTATAGCTTTCTGAGGCTCAGCCAAAAGCTTCCGATTTGAAAACACTTGGCATTCATGGCATGACTTGCACCAAAAATAAGCATGTCTCATCATAGAGGGACAACAGTGCTTATCCTTGCCTTGACGTCCTGTTTTTTCATGGCAGTGCTCCAAAATCAAGCCTATCTCTTCTTTGTATGGCACTTTTCTCAAAATGCTATCCTTGCCATAAAGCATGAGATCCTCACCTACCAATGTGTAGTTTCTTGATTTTGCAACTATTCTCTTACGCCGAACCTTTGACATGCCCTTTGGACATTGCCCTTTACTAAGAAATACTTCTACATCTTGCAATGATTCCCTTCCTGCATACAAGGCTTCCTTGACCTTTAAAGGAGCTACCAAGGCATCCAACTTGTCCCTAGCCAACTCATCAGCTTCTTTATTCTGCTCACGAGGAACATGCTTAAACTGTATCTTCTCAAACTCATGCAAAAGCTTCTTGATGCCATAGAACCACTTCTTCAAATCGTCTTTCTTAACATTCCACAAACCAAGAAACTGATTCATGACTAGCAATGCATCCCCTTTTCCAATGACCCTCTTCAGTCCAAACTCAACACACTACTTCAACCCAAGGAAAAGCGTGAGATACTCGGCCTCATTGTTACTTTCAGCTTCATCAAGATCGTAAGCTCTAGAAAAGATCACATCGCCTTTTGGGTTCGTAATGACTACCCCACAACTTGCCTTTTGAAGAACTTTCATGTATGCACCATCAAACATCATTGTATACGCATCTGTAATATCTACTTCCTCTTCATGATCATCATTATCAACCCTTGGGTAAGATGGAAGCCCCCCCCCTTATGTACCACTATGTCTGCCAAGTGAGCTTTAACAGAATGATCCACTTTAAACTCAAACTCATACTCTTGAAGCTCCAAAGTCCACTTTAAGATGCGCTTGCTAGGATTCAAATGTTGTACTACATCCAGCAAAAGATTCGATGTGGTGAGCACATACTAGAACTTTTGGGGCAACAAATAGGTTTTAAACCTTTGACAAGCAAGAACCAAGGCGAATACCCACTGTTCCATTTTCGTGTAGGAGAGCTCGCTTACATTCTTCATCTTGCTCTCAAAATAAACTGGCTTCAAGTTCCTTCCTTGCTTTTGTATGAGAACCGACCCAAAAGCTACTGACCCCACACTAATAGATACATAGGAAATCGACTGCAAGTCAGGAGGACTCACTGTTGGTAAAGCACACAATACCTCCTTGATGCCATCAAAAGCCTGTTGCATGTCTTCATTCCATTCAAACCCTTGAACTCTTTGACTCAATTTCTGGAGAGGATACACATACTGACATAGCATCCAGAAAAAACGTGACAAGTACCTTAGCTTATGCACAAATGATGCCAAATCCTTTGTGTTGCTGGGCGGATCCATAAGCAATAAAGCCTTAACTTTCTCTGGGTCAACTTCTATTCCATTTTGGGAAACCACATGTCCTAGCAAATGGACTCTGGCATGAGCATACTTACACTTCTTTGGGTTGAGTTGCACACTCTCTTGTTGAAGCCTTTCAAAACTCAACCTCAGCTTCTCCAAATGTGTGACCCTTGAGCTATAACACCCAATGTCATCCATGAAAACATGAATGAACTTACCCAAGTAGGGACCAAACAATCTATTCATCCATCCTTGGAAGGTAGCATCCATTCTTGGGCACAATGAAAACTGGAGAGACCCATTCGGACTCCTCCACTCGAAAGATGAAATCTGCTTCCAAAAGCTTCGTCACCTCTTCATGAAGTGCGTTCTCATGAATGACCCCCAACTTCCTAACCTTTTGAACCTTTGGCTTGGCACCTTCTTTTAGATTGATTCTATGCTCGACTCCTTTCGCTCCTTGCAACTCTGTATATTCAGTGGGGAGAATAGCTTCGGAAACTCTGTAAACATGTCTTCATACTCCTTTTTTTCTTTTTTTGTCAATTCCTCTCCTAGCATGCTCCTTACATTCACTTTGGCAGGCTCTACAATTGCTTTTGGACTATCCTTCTCCTCCTTGACCTTCACATCATGCATCGATGCTTCCTTTTTAACACTTATCCCAAAAAGATCAAGACTTAATTGCATCAAGCCTTCATCTACACTTTCCTCTGATGATGTAGACGAAGCATCACTATCGTATGATGTGGTTTCCGTCGAATCCGTATCTTGCATCTCCACTAGGGCCTGTGTACGGCTCTCGTGTGTCTTCATGTTGTAGACAATGGTAGTTCCTTTCTCTTTGTCGGGGATGGCGATCAAGACCGTGCCCCAATCCTCCTTAGCACCAAGGGCTATAAGCCATGGCCTCCCTAAAATGATTGGATACGCATTCTCACCCGCTTGCATCACGTAGCAATCAACCAAGCACTCAATCCCCAAGACTTTTATCTTCACATCTTCAACTATTCCAAGACACCTTGCCTTTTTGTGGTTGGCCATCCTCATCCGGATTGAAGCATTCACTGACATCTTAACGCCTAATTCTTTCATGATAGCCTCGGCCATCACACACACCTGGGCACCACCATCCACATATGCTTGCACTTCCGTCTTGTTTCCCAGCATAGCTTCAACTATTGGCACCATATCCACTGGGTGACCAACCCTCAAAGATGACACCATGCGATGACGCTTTTGCTTCTTGGAAGGAAGCCGCGTACTCACGCACTTGGTCCACTGCCTCCTCAATTTAGCGTTCAAAGCCACCAATTGACCAAAAGATATATTTGCCTTTTGATTTCGTATGTCTTCGACAATATCATCGTCTTCAACACCTTGGCCAAGGAGGTAGTCCTTTGGACCAATTTTCCTTCTTCGCCGCCTCTTGCTACTTTCTGGTTTGTCTTCTACCTTAGCCTTTCCTTTCCTTGATCTTATTTCCCTCTCTTCTTCTTTCTCTTACTCCCTATCATGCCTAGATCTCTTATTGGCCAAAACATCCACATCTTAATGCTCAAGGTTAATGATGCTAATAGCCCTACCTTCTCCATTTGCAGGCAACGGTTGTAGTTGTTGTTGCGGTGGCGGTGCTTCTAGTGCCCATTCTTGATGATTCTCTTCTATTCTTCGTCGACCACGTCCATATAAGGGGTATATCCCTCCTCTCTCTTGGTGGTTCAGGACAATCAGGGGCGTAGTAACCCTCTTAATCACAATTGTAGCATCTACCTTGTAGCCTTCGTCGCCTGCGTGTTGGCCGCTCCTCTCAACCTCGTTTCAACCTAGTTGGTTGTCTCCATTCCATATCGAGTATCTGGATGGATAGTCAATGATTGAGTCATCGTTTGTCTTCAGTCGTGGGCGACTGTCTGTAAGTGGTTGGGGGACAGCACCTCACTCTTAGTGTTGCTATTCATCCCTCGTAGGATGGGCAGCTTACAAGCATTCTATTTAGCACTAAAGGATATGCAAAGTGCATACGTTAGCAAGCAGTGAAACAACTAGATCGGTTACCTTTCTGGTTTGGAGTTTGCTTCATATGATGAAAGACATGTTACGGCTAGTTCTAGTGGACTTTTGGAGGGAATCCAGTGGTTGCAAAACGTTATACTTTTTAATATTGAAGCCAAATGAAGAAATTTTTAAAGTGTGACCACGTGTGTAAAACAATTGTAAGGTGATGGGCTCATTATCATTTGGAGTGGAGAATGTTTCAACTTCTGGGAGAGAGTCAAGTAGTGCCATTTAAAAAAGGTTTCTGTTGAGCTTGCTTGCAATCACTCTATGAACGGTAGATTTCTCTATTCTTGTGGTGGGTAGAACTCTAGCTCTGATAGTGCTCTACCCTAGTTGTGCTAGTTCTCTTTCCTTTAAAGGAGCTGATAGTGTCGTTCCATGAGGACCCCATTAAGCAAGTCTGCTCATCTGGTCCCAAACCAAAACCAAAGGGGAAGGATAGTGAGATGAAATCCCTTTCGAGTATGAACGAGACAATGACACCTAGCATGGATGTGGAAGACAAAAGCATCCCGAAGACAAGGCCAAGTGCTAAGAAGATTGTGTCCATGGAACGTTCACAAGAAGCATCTGCCCTTTTTGATGAAGAGGGTCCAAGCGAGTCCGCGGGGAGGCAAAGAGTTGAACATTGAATATCCCTAGTTTTACTTTTTTTCACTTGTTTTTGATGCATGCATGTTTGAATGCATCTTCCATGCATACATGTGTGAATGTAATCAACTACGTTGTTGGCTTCAAAAAAATTGTGTTTTGGTAAGTGTGGGAAAGTTTTCCACTTGGTGAAAGTGTGCATGCTTCATTAATTTTTTATATGATACGCGGTCTGCATGCATGTTTCAATGTGCTAAACCTTTGAGCATGACCCCAACCCAGATTATGTGGTGTAGGAGGTATACATTCTTTAGCTGAATATAACATGAAACTATATTCCGTTGAACTAGAGGGAGAAACAACATGTAGACGAGCAAAACCGAGAGAGAAGTTGAGGGGAGACCAAGACGAGACGTGAGATGTAGAACCCCAAAAAGTGTGTCAATTGATCACACGAGATAAGTTTATACAGAGGGGACCAAGGTGCTATATGTAGAGATACTATATATGGCTCAACACCCCTACTCAAATGAAGGTCAATCCCTTGGGGGCTCAAAGGAAAAACCCATAGATCTATATACACCCACCATCATATTAAAATATTTCAAATATACATTTACAATGTTCAAAGGAGCTACATCACTCTTGTTTTATAATATGCTCTTTCAAGGTTCTTTAACAACCCTATATATATATATACACACACACACACACACACACACAACTGAGCTACTATAAATGGTTTGAAAGAGTAGCTTAAGCATTGTTGACCTCTCGTTTCATATGCTTGCACTCGTTTTGATAGAGTAGCTTAAGCATTGTTGGCCTCCCTAAAATGATTGGATACGCATTCTCACCGGCTTGCATCACGTAGCAATCAACCAACCACTCAATACCCAAGACTTTTATCTTCACCTCTTCAGCTATTGCAAGACAGCTTGCCTTTTTGTGGTTGGCCATCCTCATACGGATCGAAGCATTCACTGACATCTTAACGCCTGCTTCTTTCATGATAGCCTCGGTCATGACACACACCTGCGCACCACCATCCACATATGCTTGCACTTCCGTCTTCTTTCCCAGTATAGCTTCAACTATTGGCACCATATCCATTGGGTGACCAACCCTCAAAGATGACACCATGCTTTGATGCTTTTCCTTATTGGAAGGAAGCCGCGTACTCACACACTTGGTCCACTGCCTCCTCAATTTAGCTTTCAAAGCCACCAATTGACCAAAAGATATATTTGCCTTTTGAGTTCGTATGTCTTCAACAATATCATAATCTTCAACACCTTCGCCAAGGAGGTAGCCCTATGGACCACTTTTCCTTCTTCTCCGCCTCTTGCTACTTTCTGGTTTGTCTTCTACCTTAGCCTTTCCTTTCCTTGCTCTTGTTTCCCACTCTTCTTCTCTCTCTTTCTCCCTATCATGCCTAGATCTCTTATTGGCCAAAACATCCACATCTTGATGCTCAAGGGTAATGATGTTAATAGCCCTACCTTCTCCATTTTCAAGCAATGGTTGCAGTTGTTATTGATGATTCTCTTCTATTTTCTTCCTCGACCACGTCCATATAAGGGGAATATCTCTCCTCTCTCTCTTGGTGGTTCAAGACAATCAAGGGCATAGTGACCCTCTTCATCACAATTGTAGCATCTACCTTGTAGCCTTCGTCCCCTGCCTCTCCAAGCTGGCCGCTGCTCTCTTTGGTTCCTATTCATTATGTTAATTCTTAATTCTTGCAACTCACCAGCAAGATCATGCAAAACCCGGGCGGTAACAGGATCTGGACCTTGAACCACTCGCTCCACTCTATCATCCGTTGTCAGAGGGACCATTGGTTGCACCACAACTGGCTCAGTATGTGTCAGGCCTTGCTCCCACCTTCTCTTGATCTTCTTGATCTTGGCCTCGGCAATTTCCATAGCTCTTGCAAATGTAGCAGGCTCCTCTTGATCGACCTTCTCCCTTACACTTGGATGGATACAATCCATAAACTGACGCACTTTAAAGAAATCCCCTGGAGGTACTTGGGATGTCGCCTCTAATTGAACCCAAAGTCCTTTGAAGTGTGCAAAAACTCTTTAAAGCTAGCATGAACATCTTGCTGCAAACCTCTCAATTTTGTCGTCGCTTCTGTTGCGGTTAGTTTCTTTCCAAACCTGTCAAAAATTGCCAGCTTCACCTGCTCCCATGTTTGCTTTTTTTCTTCCTCTAAACCTTCAAACCACTCCCGAGCTTCTCCTTTGAGCGCAAGAGGAAATACATGAAGCTTGGCTTCGTCATTCACAATGTGCATACCAAGCGTATGGCACTCGAAGTCCGCAATCCAGTCCTTCACATTCTCCTTCCCTGTAAACACTGGACGACTATACGCCATCCCTTTAAAGTCCCTTCTCCCTTGCGTGAGTAATTCCACAAAATTTGAAGTCTTGCACCTCAACCAAACCACCACTTTTATTCAATGAAGCTCGAACTTCACAGCAAAACCGCTTCACCTGGGTGCACAACCGGCAAATTTCCGCTCCCCAGCGGGATCGCCAAAGGATGATGGAGCAAAAGACGCCGTGCGCACACTCACACACAGAGACAAAGCAACACAACAGAAGGTATTTACTTGAATTCCTCACCTCACTCACTACCACTCAAAAGCTCACTAAAAACTCTACCCACAAGCTCAATTCAAACTCCAAACGCCTCGACTTACAAGCCCTTGCCTGCACGTAGACACTACAAGGTGAGTCGAGGTGATCAACACTTGAAATCACACTTGATTGATGACCAAAATATACAAGAAAACCCATCAGAAAACCAAAAACTCCAGCCACAAAAGGAAACTCTGAAACCATTGCAAAAGCTTCACCAAATTCCACTCTGTTGGACTCGATCTTTGGAGTAGCGCCAACCCTAATGGCACCGATATAGGGTCACATAGTCTTGCAGAAATTCGCACCTTCTTCCCTCAATTCCTTGCCCACACACATCCATGGAAACCTCAGAACTCCCATAAACTCTCCTAAGTGAAAAATTGAAGAGAGAAAGCTCTCATTCACTACTCCACACACTCGAAAACAGGACACGAACGCAATGGGATTGCACTAGACCACCTGTAGGAACCGTGCTTACTCCCATACACATAGGGGTGCAAGTGTTGATATTTTACTTCAAAATATCTCCCTCAGCATCAACACTCACGGCACTGTGAGTGATGTGGCAATTGAAGCCATTTCACACCTTTTTTGACCATTTTTTGACCCTTTTTGGCCCAGTTTTGGCCAGTTTTGACCCGGACGGGCATTTTTCGCAGGAAAACCCCCAAACAAACTCCAAAATTCACCAAATTTTGCACGCTTGATCCTCCATACCCAAATCACATTTCCACATCCCAAAACTCCATTTTTGACCACTTCGAGGGCGATGCACGTATCACCACAGATCAGGCTCAGCAAATAGACAGTTACCGCATGTGTCAAACTTCTTGAGCGGGATAAGAGTACCCACACTTGTCAGTTGCATTACTTACATTCTAGAAAGCTCAAACACATTATCTAGAGCCAAAATAAGCCACCTGAAACCATATCCAAGGCCCCGATACCCTATACGGGCATGTACATGTGTCCGGCTGCCGACACGTAAGCACGCATATTTACAATGTGCATACGTTGCACCTTTTTTCGAACTTGAAACCGCTTTCAAAACTCAAAAATGCATGTATTTACATCTTTTTGTACATATGAGCATTCATATAAACGCTACTTTCTACACACCAAAAGCAGTCTATCATCGTGAGTCATGATTGAGGACGTGCTTGAGGTGCTTGATGACCAAATTTCTTGTGGTGTTCAGGTCAAACAGGACTCCTACATAGGAGGGGACGAGCCCTAAGAGTAGGGCGTGAGAGAGAACACACACACACTCAAGGCAATTCCAAGACTCAAGATGCTTAAAGGAAACACGTTAAGCCCCTAGCCCTATTTCCCTCATAGTGTGCCTGAATCCTATTAGATGGACTTTAGGGAGGTCCAATGAGAATTTAGATGCTTTAAAAAAATTAATTAAGATGTCTTTATAAAAGGGGGAAAGAAGGAAACTTGCCAAATGCTACCCATACTGCTTGATATGACCATAGCTTGTGATTGGCCAGGGTTGCCATACACCAATTAGGAGCAAGCTAGAGTTGTGAGAGAGATGTCGACGAAGGCAAGGGAGATCCCTCCTTTTTTCACATTCGCGCGTACACAAACACACTCTCTCGTGTGTTGAGCAATAAGTACATCTCCTTCTCCAAGCTTGAGAAGTAGAGATCCTACACCAACCCCACTTGGCTATGGAATGCAAATCCAACTAGGAGTCAAGCCTCAATGGCATGCTCATCTTCTCTACCATCTATATTACTATGCTAAGCTAGGCTTTAAGAGTAATCTATGGTGAGGCAAGTACTCCTTTCTTGTATGCTACATCATCTTCCTCTTCCCTTCCCTCACTCCTTGCTAGCTCTCTCCACCTTTGAAGGTGTTTGAGGTCTTGGGATTGAGTCCAGGGACAAGTTAATGTTTTTGCAAGTTAGTTACATGCATAATACTGGTTCATGAAGCTTACCATCTTCATGGCACCATTAAGGTCTCAACTAGGAGCAAAGCATGTATTGTACCAAGTCTCTCTTCAAGGGAGAATCTATAATACAAAATCTGTTTGGAGGGAGGAGTGGCTCCAAGTAAATCCGGTCCTCGATTGTTGTCAATTTCTCTAATTATCTATCTCCCCCCCCCCCCTCTCTCTCTCTCTTGGAAGTATTGTTCATGCCAAGCCAGCAAGTTATGATGTTTATTTTGAAACCTTCGATTGAGTACTCTATGTCTGTTTATTAAGAATCCTCTTAAGGGAATGCTCACTATTGTTACTTATATTCCGCTACAATTGATGCTATTAGCCATATTCCGTTGCAAGAAGCATTTATAATAGCTTGCTGGGAGATCTTGGTCTTCGAAGTCAATTTGAAAATTGAATCTCACTTCCTTTCCACTCAAAATTGATTACAAACTGTCCATCTGGACGTAGAATGATCATAGCTATCATAAAGGTCGACGTGGTTGTATCAATGAATGACAAGAGACATTGTATAAATGCACTCTTGTGTCAACTGACTATGAAAGACATACGATCATGATACTTTTGAGGCCCTTGTCCTGATTAGGTGCTCCCCTCTACTTACTATCTATGTAGTGCAACCTTGCCATGCCATAGTCCATAGGTACAATACGAGTCATCTCCTGTTTTAGGTGTCACTAAAGAGTACCTATCTAGAAAGTAGTAGAAAGAATATGGATCAAGGAAATTGCAACATATATCCCGAAACTTCTTCCGCCATGCATATTGTATAGATATCTCAATCAAAGAAGAATCGAGCCTATGGAGGCAAACGAAGCTTTACTTGATCTCACTTTTAATTTTCCAACTCTATTCTAAAGCGAGAAACAGGTTTGTGGGCATATGCTTTAGAGTTGGGGTCCCTCAAAACCCAGGTTCATAAGGCCAAAGCTTAGAGATGGTGGCTTTAAAAATAGAAGTTGCGAGGAAACAACTTGGGCAATATCACTGTCTTTCTTTGGGACTACGGGTTTCACTAGATCAAAGAAGGCATAGGAGGTGTGCCTAGGAAGCGGCCAGGCCATTTTAAAGACGTTTTGTGCACCTACACTCAATGCCATTAAGGCCTTGTGTTCTATAATACAAGCATTGTCCGATACAAACCCCTTGACCTCCTCAAGAGCGCCCTTAGAGGCATTAGCCAAGAAGAGGGGAAGGGTTGATCTCTAGGCCTAGAATGCAACACAAGCGGACGATATTGGGAGATGGGGTAGGCCTAAACATAGTTGTCCGGTGCCATGCACCAAAGGAGACCACTTTGCCTCCCTCCATGAGCAGTAGATAAGCTTATAAGCTACGGATGGACCCCCGATAATTCACCTTCTAGAATTATAAGGAGATGGATTGGGGGGGGGGGGGGGGGGGGGGGGTCTTACTCAAGGGAAAGGGAGAGGGAAAGAGAGGGGAGAAGGAGAAGGAGAAGAGATAGAGATGAAATGAGAGAAACATGTCTTCTCTGTTAGGTATATCCTTAAATAAAAATGCCATTCACATATATAGAGAGAGAGATTTTGATGAAGCCATCAGAGGTTAACATTGCTCGCATAATTTTTGTTACTCTCATCTGATGCCACTTGAAGTTCAATTTTCGATATTACAAAACATAAACCCTTTTCATACAAATCAGATTGTCATCGAGAATAGTCTGATGAGTACTTCCTTAGGAATAAAGATTATCCAATCAAGGTATATTAAAATAAACTAATTGTAGATAGAGGTTTTTCTAAGACTTTTTTCCTGCAAGTGGCAAGTCCCTTTTTACAAAGAGTGAATCCCTCACGAAAGGCATGATCTAGTTTCCAACACATGGCACTAGAACGAACTTTAGGCTGTTGTTACAAAGAGAGGCTTCCTCCAGACCTCGATCATCGCTTATATGCAACGTCAATGCTCCAACAGGTATGAGGATAGGGCTAATGAAACTTCGAATGTCGAATCAAAGTCACCTCTAAGCAATGTTCAGAAAAAAACAATTTTCCAAACATACAAAATTCGTTTCCTTATATTTTCCAAGAGGAAATTTTACAAAATTAGGTTACTTTTTTAGGATTTACAATAATTTTCTCTATTTTTGGAAGACTAGCCATTCTTGTACGCTATCCTCAGAAGATGAAATCTAATCAAAGAAGGTCTTGCACTTGCGTATCAATCAAAGTGGAGTTCTCCCCTCTTCTTCTCTCTCCATCAGTAATGTTGCCAAAGGGTTTGTCAAGTAAGATGTGTTCTACATTGATGTTTTCTTGATTTCTTGTTGTTTTCTTTTTCATCTCTAATCCAACATATATATATATCTAATATCATTTCCTTAACCAAATCTATCTCTCTCACTCTTAGTAATTCATCCTCTCTACAAATTTTAGGTTCTCCTTGCTACAGGTACATCTCTCCCCGCAGTATCCTTATTGCCTATGGGCAAGAATAGGGCTTGGGAGGGAAACTCTCTTCTCTTCTCTTCCCTTCTCTTCTCTCATATCTACCTTTCTCATATACTGTCCTAGATGAATAACCCACATGATGATAATTTCTATCGCTTTCTCTCTGTACGATCTATTAGAATTAACGTATGGATTAGCCGTAAAATACACTTTCAACAACGTATAGTGTTTCTCTTTGTCCTAGAAAGACTCAATGAGATACTTCTATCACCAGATCCCATTATACTACCTCTCATAGACTATAACTTTTCTTTTGACGTAAGCGTAGTTATCTTGCTATGAACCAAGAGGATTTGTATACATAATTAATCCCAATCACTAGACAAAATATATATATTATGGTAAGCACAAAACTACAATTCCAAAGAACAATTCGTAGCCTATTTGGTTAGTCAAGATTGAATTCCATTAACTCATCTATTAACCCTTTCATACTACCCATGATACGATATGACCATAGCCTTGATGTTTTCATCTTTGTGTTATTTTGACATTCTCTTTTGTATTCTTTTTTTGTGTGTGTGAGTGCAAGAGAGAAAGAGTGGGTCTTTTTTTTATTGCACTTCCTTTCAAACCCTAGTCTTCATGGCATCTATGGTTTAACTCCTTCATATAGTTTTTTTTTGAGTTCTCTCACAAACTCTCACAGCCATAAGCCCGGTGCTTTCCCGACAAGACCGCAAATTTCTCGACAACGTTTAGCTAGGAATGAACATATCCCCAAGCATGTTGGAGAAATCCGTCGGAAACCTCGGCAATTGAATCCGTTTGTATATTAAAGTCTAAAGTAGGAAAGAAATGATTGACGGATATACTGTTGCAATAGGAAAGAATGTTTGCTAGGGAAAATTTAGCTCAGCATGTTCATTCTGTTTCCAATGTTGAATTAGTCATGAATCCCCTCCTGATCACAGGGGGCAGAGTTCCTGGTTAAGGGCTCTTGAATCCACAACTGCTGGTTAAGCGGTGGGAACCCACGTCTGCTGGTTAAGCGGTGGGAATGTCCATGTCGTGCTTTCTATGCGGTGGACATACCTAGTTGTATGGGCAGCTAGGCGACAACTGGAGGAGTAAACTCTCGCTGGAGGGGGGATGTTGTACCTCCAAAACATTGGAATTTTAATGAATAAGTTTGAGTAGAATTTTTACTAGAATACTGTCTTGGTGTTGTTTGCAATATTGATTGAAGGGATGTCTTAACGAATAATGTGCTTCGGAATTAAAACAAGGAATGATTATGTTGAACAACCTTTGTGGTAGTAATTAGTTCACACAAGGAAGTGTGAGTGTGGGGGTGGAAAGTGGGGGCTTGGCTCAGGTTGCCAATGCCTACGAGATGGGTGGTCCCAATTGGTAGGGAAGTCTCTGTCCCCATTGTGCCTTTTGTTAACCTGTCGGTCTCTATTGGGGTTGGACGTCCATGTTTTCTGAACACATTGAGGCCATTGCACCATGAACCTTCATCCTTCCCTTCCTTGGACACTGTCGACCTATGTGCCCCTGTTCTTCGCAGTACATATATAAGCCATTAATGCGTCGCCTTTGCTTCTCCTAGGCTCAGAGAGGTTCAAACCGTGCTGAATCAATTTGCATGGGCTCAACGCTTGATTCATGGCCCTGTTGAGGTGTGTATCCATTATGTGTCACTTCTGTTTGGGGTCACAATGTTGCCGCAAGATGCTTCTCCTGTCTCCTTCAAATAGTCGATTATCACATTCTATTGCTTGAGAGAAGAACTCGCTTAGTGTGTGAGCCTTTGGCATACTCAATAAAAGATCTTTTATGTCATCCTTTAATCCCCACTGAAATTGGCTAATGAAATATTCCTCATGCCAAGTCAGATCACAAGTGAGCTGTTGAAATTTGGATGCATAGACGAATGCAGGTCTTGATCCTTGGCGGAGATTTCTAAGTTTTCTTTCAGCAACCCTTGCTCTATCAATATCCCCAAAGGTTACAGAGAACTCCCGCACAAAAGCTTCAAAGTCATTAAGGAGAGGAGATTCTTTTTCAAGTAAGGGAGAAAACCAAGAGAGAGCCATACCTGAGAGGAGGGTCCCAATAAGGCCTACTTGAGAGACATCATCTGGATAATGCTCTCGTTGCATTCGAATGAAGAGATGCACTTGTTCGAGAAAACTTATAAACTTTGATCTAGTCCCATCAAATTTTTCCGGCATGCTGACCTTCGGCTCCATCTTATGTTGTTGAGAATAGCTGGATCTTGCACCTTGTGCTTGATGTGTGCTTGTCTCTTGAAGCTCTTGAATTTGACATTGAAGATCTTGCAACGCTGGTCCCAAGATTAGGGGTTGCCTTGCTTGAAGTTGAGAGATACTCTCGCGAAGTTCTTGTAATTGAGCTTGAATGCTTTGCAATGTGTTGATGAGACCTTCCATTGTGGGCTCAATGATGGCTTGAGAAGATTAAGAGATGGTAGTCTTGCCAAACTGTTATGAGCGCATATAGAGCTACAAGAGAGCAAGAGGAGGCGCTCACAATGTACAAGAACTTGGATTTTATGATAAGCTTAATAATGATTACAAGAATTAATACTTTATTAAGAGAGCTAGATAGAAGACTTGGATTACATGACTTGAGTACAAGACAAGGCTTGATTGCCAGGACAAGACTTGAACATAAGAACTAGAAGAGGGATTTCCTCATAGGAGGCTCACAACTGGTGTTGGCAAGACTCAGGGGCTTGTGGCCCAAGACCCCTATTTATACTAGTGCTTGAGGAGGTTACTTGAGGAGGTTAGGACTTACTAGGTTCTTCTTGAGGACGTTAGAATCTTCTAGAACCTTCTTGATCCTTCTAGTGCTTCTAGAACCTTCTGGATCCTTCTTCAACTTTCTACAGCTTTCCAAAAACTTCTAGATTCTTTCGGAATCTTCTCCAAGATTCTAGAAATTTCTTGATCCTTCTAGTTCTTCTAGAACCTTCTTCAACTTTCTAGAGCTTTCCAGAACCTTCTAGATTCTTCTGGAATCTTCTCCATGCTTCTAGAAACTTCTAAAATCTCCTTGATACTTTTAAAACTTATAGAATCTTCTAGATACTTCTAGATTCTAGCGATGATGTAGGCGATGACATAGGCGTTGATACAGGCAACGACTGACTCTCAAGCATCCATGACATTGAGCAGGCATCAACTACATTGCAAGAATGGCGTACCTGCATGCTACAGACAAAGATCTATTGTGAAAAGATGTTAAGATGTTGAGAAATGCTACAGCTAGAGAAGAGGCAAAGGGGTTTTGTCCACTACATGCACTATCATGTAGATGTGGGTGTGTAGATTTCTTGTACCCACAAATATAGGCATTGACCAATCAAGACAAGATTATAACCCGGTGGTTCAAATCTCCTTGCACCTCTAGACTGAGGTGTGGGAGGATTGGACATGACTTGGGAATGTGAGGTAGTTTACAGTGTGAACAAAGAGAGAGAGTGGGGCCGTCAAACCGAAACACATATCTCTCAACTAGGATCTTATGTCCTTGTAATCAATGCAAGCATGTTGTAAGACGGACAAGACGTGTTTCTTTGCAGCACTTTCGCGAATTCAGCGCGTTCGATCCATCTATTATAGAGCGAGTTGTTTCCAATTATAACTCGTCAGAATCTCACGCTGGCCAATAGGCAACAATCTTGCAACCCAATAGACGTGTTCGTAGGCGCTTTGGTCAAGCAGCATATGGGAGGCCACAAGATGTAGCCTTTGACACCTCGGGGGATGATCATGCAGACCACATTCCCAACAAGTCAATGTTTGAGCCTGAGATCGATAAAATTATTGAGACGATCATGGATTTAGAGAGGATTATCTATGATGATATGAAAAGTGAAGCCGATACACCATTGTATGATGGAGCACGTGTGTCTAGATTGAAGGCGCTCCTGGTTCTTCTTAACATATAGACAAAGTTTGGATGGAGTGACACTAGTGTCACAACACTTTTCAGGTGATCTATTTACAATGTGTTTACTTTAAGAAAAAACTCTAGATGTATAATGATCTCATAGATTTTTACACAATTGTACCGCATTTTTTCGCTATGTAGATTGCTCAAAGAGCACACACTGTCGGCAGATAATGTGATGCCAGATTCCAGAGAGGAACCAAGAAAGATCTTGCGAAACTTGGGAATAGACTACAATTCGGTCCACGCTTGTCCTAATGAATGCATTCTTTTCAGAGGGGAATACATAGACATAGAGAAGTGTCCGAAATGTGATCCCGAGAGATATCGAGTAGATCTCCACGGAACAAAAATTCCACAAAAGGTTTTTCGATATTTTCCTATGCTTCCTTGTATCAAGTATTTCTTCAAATGTAAGTCCATGGACGCTCCACCATCAATATGGTGAGGCTTGGCAGCCGGCCAGCATCTAGCCGCGAAGAAACATTGACGAATGACTAAGGCTTTACCTTCTCTACCTCATAGGCGAGGAGGACTACGGTTTGATGACAGAGGTAATGTCATAAAATCTAATAACTATCTATCCCAAATTATTTTCTATTATTGAATTGATCATTTAATGTGGAAAAATGAATGGGAACAAGAGTTAGAATATAGATATTCTCTTTTAGACCTATCTCAACACGTGACCAAAGGGAGAGAAGGCTACATCTCATTGAGGGTCCAAAAAGGAGATGGCCTACCAAAGAGCAATGAACATATAATGGAGTTTAGAAGAACTTAGGGTTAGCGTCAATAAAGACCTCAAAAGGTTAGTCTTAAGGGTCCTTAGATCTAGTACCGTTTGATACTTTAGAGCTTAGGCAAGCTAGGTCCATTCTGGAGTTCCTTGAGGTGCTTGAGCAGACTAAGGTGCTTGAAATGATTGTTGTACTTAATGACTAAGGTGCTTGAGTTTCTTGTCATGAGTCATGACTAAGGACGTGCTTGATGACCAAAGCGCTTGTGGTGTTCAAGCCAAACATGACTCCTACATAGGAGGCGACGAGCCCAAAGAGTAGGGAGTGAGAGAGAACACACACACACACACACACACATACACTCAAGGCAATCCCAAGACTCAAGATGCTTAAAGGAAACATGTCAAGCCCCTAGCCCTATTTCCCTTATAGTGTGCAATGAGGTCCAATGAGAATTTAGATGCATTAAAATATTTAATTAAACTCACCCTCCCCGTCCACCCTCACCCACACAGAGTTTTCTCTCTAAGAGCTAGATCTCTGCGGGGTCAATCGGAGCACAAATGACCACGGCGATGCTCGGTGGGGTCAGACGGGACAACAAATTTCCCTTCTACGCCACGGCGTGTAGGGAGCAGATCTAGTACTGACAGATCTACTGCCTACACACCGTGAATCAGAGGAGATTTTTTTTTCCCTGTCTAACCCCGACGAGCACCGCCCTGTTATTTGTGGTCTAGTTGACCCCGTATAAATGGTTTGAAAGAGTAGCTTAAGCATTGTTGACCTCTCGTTTCATATGCTTGCACTCGTTTCGATAGAGTAGCTTAAGCATTGTTGGCCTCCCTAAAATGATTGGATACGTATTCTCACCGGCTTGCATCATGTAGCAATCAACCAAGCACTCAATCCCCAAGACTTTTATCTTCACCTCTTCAGCTATTCCAAGACAGCTTGCCTTTTTGTGGTTGGCCATCCTCATACGGATCGAAGCATTCACTGACATCTTAACGCCTGCTTCTTTCATGATAGCCTCGGTCATGACACACACCTACGCACCACCATCCACATATGCTTGCACTTCCGTCTTCTTTCCCAGCATAGCTTCAACTATTGGCACCATATCCACTGGGTGACCAACCCTCAAAGATGACACCATGCTTTGATGCTTTTCCTTCTTGGAAGGAAGCCGCATACTCACACACTTGGTCCACTGCCTCCACAATTTAGCGTTCAAAGCCACCAATTGACGAAAAGATATATTTGCCTTTTGATTTCGTATGTCTTCGACAATATTATACTCTTCAACACCTTCGCCAAGGAGGTAGCCCTATGGACTAATTTTCCTTCTTCGCCGCCTCTTGCTACTTTCTGGTTTGTCTTCTACCTTAGCCTTTCCTTTCCTTGCTCTTGTTTCCCTCTCTTCTTCTATCTCTTTCTCCCTATCATGCCTAGATCTCTTATTGGCCAAAACATCCACATCTTGATGCTCAACGGTAATGATGTTAATAGCCCTACCTTCTCCATTTGCAAGCAATGGTTGGAGTTGTTATTGATGATCTCTTCTATTTTCTTCCTCGAACACGTCCATATAAGGGGCATATCCCTCCTCTCTCTCTTGGTGGTTCAGGACAATCAAGGGCATAGTGACCCTCTTCATCACAATTGTAGCGTCTACCTTGTAGCCTTCGTCCCCTGCCTCTCCAAGCTGGCCGCTGCTCTCTTTGGTTCCTATTCATTATGTTAATTCTTAATTCTTGCAACTGACCAGCAAGATCATGCAAAACCCGGTCAGTACCCCCACTTGACATAAAGTAATGGAAAGAAAAGCGTGATGTAGAGCTTGACAAAACCATTTTCCCTAACCCAACAAATTAAGGGCACCTCTTCCCGTTCAGCGGACAAAATTTGAAGCCATTCCCGTTTTGCGGACAAAATTAAGGGCACTCTTCCAGTTTTGTCGCACTGGGCCTAGTACAAAAAACTGGGCCTAGAGAAATACAACAAAATTTAGACAATTCTACCGTAAAAATCGGCATTTACTCAACATCCATACAAAATACACGCTTGGGTTGCTAAAATGATTTTTATTGAGCATTGGTCTAGGCACCAGCCTGCTTACGTAGACAATGATTTTTATTGAGCATTAGTCTACGCACCAGCCTGCTTACATACACTTGACACGGAAGATCATCTAAGCAAGTTTTAGCTACATTGTCCAATAGGGCATTTATCTCAAAGCATTCATGGGGGACTCTCCACACTATGTCGCCCAGGCATCTCAAATGGGATGGACGATCGAGGTGATCTGGGCCGTCAGATGCGCATTTGGTAAATTCGGGGAGAAAAGTAAATACGGGTAGGCTTGTAAATTCGGGTCGATCCGCACCCCATGTCTTGAACCTTTGACCTCCCCACCACGAGTCATGTGCATGAACCACTACACCCTCATGCGTACGTTGAAATATAGGAGATTCGAGTATGTCATATTGTAAATCTAGGCCGATTAGTAAATTTGGGGCAAAATTGTGAATTCGGACAAACTGGTCAATTCGGGGCAACCTTAGATCTGATGGTCCATGATTGACGCACCCCGCCTTTTCCTCCTCCACCATTGATCCCATTTGACCATACCCGTGTGATATAGTGATGAGGGGGAACTCTCTTGTAGTAATACCGAGATGTCACTTGCATGCACATAAATTGCCTTGTTTTATCCCTTTGTAAAAATTGCATTCTTTTCTTTCAAAACCCCCTTATTGTACACTCACATGATACCATAAGGTAACCTAGTGAATACCTTGGAAAAGGATTAATCTTATTATTTTCTACCCTATTGAATTTCATGAGGGGAGTGATCCAATCTGCTTTGCAAATAAGCTTCTTATAAGTTCCTAGTGTTTTTGGTAGTGCAAAAGTTATGTCCTTGACCAAAGCCAAGCTTTCCGGTTGAGCTTCATCCCAACGAAAGGTATTGGGAATTGAACATTACTTGTGAGACTCTATTGCTCAATGGCTGAAAATAGGGTTTAGTGGAACAAAATTGAGTGTCGTTGATATCATACCTTTGAAAAATATTTGGAATGCAATTTGTCAAAGTCCCAAAAGAAAATATTACAATACTATATATTATTGCATACATCTTTGACAGAGGAACATCAAATTACAAATTTGGACAAGTTTTGACACAAACTACAAGGTCCCCACTATTTCATTGGTACATGCCACCTTTGATATTCCTTCGTTATTCATATTTATGGAAACATTTATCCAAAACCTAACATGTTCCTAGGTTGGACAGCTAAGGAGACCAGTGAAAGATGGAGCACGTGACATATCTGAAGGTCTCCCCCTCTTATGATGATGCCACTTTGTCGTCACTTTATCAATCTCCCACTTTAAAAGAATTCCACCTTGAAGCAACCATTTTTCCATGAACGATAGACTCCTTCCATGGGCCTTCTTGTAAGGTAATCTCTACTTTGTCAAAGCATATCCCAAGCCATGGATGCCCAATCCGACCCATGATGTGTAAAGGATACTTCCTGGTTTGCACAGAAGGCTTTTATGTATAGCATTAGGTGTAGGATTCCAATGCCACCTCGGTTCTCACCACCCATTTCCATTTCCCCCACTACCATGGAGTTGTGTTGTTTCTTGATAGGAATGGTTTCATGGGTTTTAGAAATTATTTTATGTATAGCATTAGGTGTAGGATTCGAATGCCACCTTGGTTCTCACCACCCATTTCCATTTCCCCCAATACCATGGAGTTGTGTTGTTTGTGTTGTTTCTTGATAGGAATGGTTTGATGGGTTTTATTAATTTTTTTCAATAGTGGACCAATTGCATTCGGTCATGTTTAAGATAGACGAGACAAATAATATTTTGATCGTTTAATGGGCTTTAAAAATTCTTTCCAATTGTGTTTGTCCATTTTCAAGATAGAGGACACTAAGAATATTTATTCAATAATCAAGGAGTTAACCACAATCACTCAGCTAGGAAAGGGGAGGAGTATGTACTTCCACCTTCTAATCTTACTATTGATCTTGTTTAGGTTCCAGCTAGATTGAGGTCAAATGTTTGTATGTCTAATATGTCCACCCCTAGTGATGCACTGAGGTGTCTGAACACTATGCCTTTTAAAAAGATATCCCTTGTTATTTTGACACATTTTCAATGAGAGAGATCAATCTTAATTTTTAAATGTTTCACTAAGAGCCAGATGCAGTTGCAAATATTTGGACAAGGCTAAAAGCAAGATTTGTGGTAAGAAAAAGGACTCTTTTTTATTCCACCCTGACTGGGACTTAGCCACATAGCCTTTGGAATTTTGGAGGGAATCTAGTGGTTGCACAACGTTATACTTTTTAAAATTGAAGCCGAATGAAGAAATTTTTAAAGTGTGACCATATGTGTAAAACAACTGTAACATGATGGGCTCATTATTTTCTGGAGTGGAGAATGTTTCAACTTGTGGGAGAGACGGGTGGGTATCATTTGAGGCCGATTTTATAAGTGTTTTTGCATTGCTCTTTAGGTTTGATAGTTTAGGGTTTAGGGGTTTTTAAATTCTAACATACTGGGTTCTTTGTGTGTCTTGACAATGGTCGATGACAGGACATGACCCCACACCGTACGAGCGCGAATACGCAGGCAGGAAGGGCTTAAACGCCCTGATGGACATTCTGAGTTCTCGCGGCAGCATGGTTAGTTATAGGGTTTACTCTTTTCTATTTGTTGTATTGTTTTATAATTATATATTTATACTTATAGAAAGCTGTCTTATTGTTTTTTTTTGCAGAATCCGACAGATACGGATGGATGCGATGAGATGTCTGATTAGACGATGTCAGTCTAGCCGTAGCTAGATAGCATTACTTTCCTTTTGTCATAGCACATGTATCATGAGATGATGTTTATACGTCTTTTTGTAACTATTAGAAAACCATGTATATTTTTTCAATAATGACAATGGTGTTGTAACTATTACATTTGCAAAGTTTAACTATCAAGTGATTTTGTCTATGATGTGTACAATTGTCATTGATTTAGTTTCATCAATTTACTTTTGTTAGTTTTGTATCTTATTCTGCAAACAATACTATGGATGATGGAGTTAATGGTTATATTGTCTTGTGGGTGACTAGTCACCTTCGGGCTATATCTAAGCTTGCACTTTCTTTCAAAGGTGAATCTGGGCTTATCTTGGATTCATTTAGGTTTACTCACTTATTGAAACATTCAATATGGTTGATGGGGGCAGGGCATTTCACCAAAAAAAAAAATCTCTCAGGTGTTGCAATGAGCATCACTATATAAGGCTCTGCATCGTCGCTATAGGTGGCCTGTAAACGTTGCTATGATCGTCACTATAGGCGTCGGTATATAGTGATGGTTATAGCGACGTTCTAGTATCGATGCTGTTAGCGATGCTTTTAGCGATGCCGCGGAGTATAAAAACCCAATGTATTTCCATCGCTAACAACGTCACAAGTGCACACAACCTCTTGTAGTGCACCCCTGGTGATGCACTGAGGTGTTTGAACACTATGCCTTTTAAAAAAATATCCCTTGTTATTTTGTAACATTTTCAATAAGTGAGATCAATCTTAATTTTTAAATGTTTCACTAAGAGCTAGATGCAGTTGCAATGTTTGGACTTTTAGAGGGAGTCTAGTGGTTGCAAAACGTTATACTTTTTAATATTGAAGCCAAATGAAGAAATTTTTAAAGTGTGACCATATGTGTAAAACAACTTTAATGTGATGGGCTCATTATTTTCTGGAGTGGAGAATGTTTCAACTCGTGGGAGAGAGTCAAGTAGTGCCATTTTAAAAAGGTTTTTGTTGAGCTTGCTTGCAATCACTCTATGAACGGTAGATTTCTCTATTCATGTGGTAGGTGGAACTCTCGCTCTGATAGTGCTCTACCCTAGTTGTGCTCGTTCTCTTTCCTTTAAAGGAGCTGATAGCGTGGTTCCATGACGACCCCATTACGCAAGTCTGCTCATCTGGTCCCAAACCAAAACCAAAGGGGAAGGATAGTGAGATGAAATCCCTTTCGAGTATGAACGAGACAATGAAACCTAGTATGGATGTGGAAGATAAAAGCATCCCGAAGACAAGGACAAGTGCTAAGAAGATTGTGTCCATGAAAGCATTTGCCCTTTTCGATGAAGAGGGTCCGAGCAAGTCCATGAGGAGGCAAAGAGTTGAACATTGAATATCCCTAATTTTACTTTTTTTCACTTGTTTTAGATGCATGCATGTTTGAATGCATCTTCCATGCATGCATGTGTGAATGTAATCAACTACACTGTTGGATTCAAAAAAACTGTGTTTTGGTAAGTGTGGTAAAATTTTCCACTTGGTGAAAGTGTGCATGCTTCATTAATTTTTTATATGATACTCGGTCTACATGCGTGTTTCAATGTGCTAAAATGACCCTAACCCAGATTATGTGTTGTAGGAGGTATACATTCTTTAGCTGAATATAACATGAAACTATATTCCGTTGAACTAGAGGGAGAAACAACATGTAGACGAGCAAAGCCGAGAGAGAAGTTGAGGGGAGACCAAGACGAGACGTGAGATGGAGAACCCCAAAAAGTGTGTCAATTGATCAAATGAGATGAGTTTATATAGAGGGGACCAAGGTGCTTTATGTAGAGATACTATATATACCTCAACACCCCTACTCAAATGAAGGTCCCTACCTGTGATGAAAATCCTTTGGGGGCTCAAAGAGAAAACCCATAGATCTATATACACTCAAAGAGAAAACTTTACAATGTTCAAAGCAGCTACATCACTCTTGTTTTATAATATGCCCTTTCAAGGTTCTTTAAGACTATAATGGTAACAGGACACTTTTATGTCCTGTTAAGTGACCATTTTGCTTGAATTATTTGAAGAGTATGAAAATGAATTTCTAGGTGCTATATATCCACAAAGTTTCCTTATGAGCTGAAAAAAAGTTAGCATTTTTTTTGGAGTATCGATCTCACCATTAACCTTACTCTTGCACAACATTTTGGAACCTAAACGTTGTCAAAAAACGGGTCCTGTTTTTGGCTTTTTTTCAATTTTTAGCAACTATACCACTCTAAACTTCATGTTTGTGAGGTTTAGATCGCTAGAGGTTAGGCCTTCATAGTTCTCAACATGTTTTGATGCTTGTAGAGAGAGCTAAGTGTTAAAATTGAAAGTTATGACCAATTTACAAGAATTGCATAATCCTGTTTTTTGGCCAAAATTACCACTTTTATGATTTTTTGGGGCTTTCTTGATATTCAAATTCAATTTTGATTATGTAAGTGTAATGTATAACATAAAGCTAATCTTCCTTGAGTTTTGGGGGACCTAATATGCTATATAGCATAGTATATGATGATGGTTGAGTTTTTTGATTGCTGAAGAATACGATACATTTTAGAGTAGCAAGTATAACTTTCTCAATATTGCTAGTTTCTTAGGCCAATTGTGTGTATTTTGTAGGTAGTAACCATATCTAATCATAGAGTACAAACTTGGCTAGATATTGAGTAGTTTCTATGGGTTTCAAGAGGTCATAATGCTAAACCTAGTTTTTTCATGTTTGCTGTATTTAACACTTTATCATTGCCCCCAAGGTTCCAATCGTAAGAGATCCATTATCCTTTTGACATGCTCCATGGCTCCTTTTGAATCCAAAGGCCCAAAGGGAACTAAGAAAACATGTATATAGTATCTACATTGAGCGTGACTATAGAAACTTTAATGATAGGTCCGAAGAATGGCAAAAATGCAACTTTTTTGTACCTATTTTTTTTTCCCAAAAACAAATTAGTGAGGTAAAAGCAACCCTATGTTTTGGTCACTAACCCATTGAAGTTAACGGGGCATTTTATCTTATGTCCTACAAAAATCTCCACTCTTATTTATATGCAATCAATCGTAAGAAATTGCTGTTTTGGGCAAAATGCACTGGTCCATCAACTTTGGAGACTTGTAGTGACCAAGGGATGATAAAAATTACAAGTTTCTCATTTTTTCCATATGTAGTAGTTACTGACTATAAGCTCATGAAAGGATTTTTCAAAAGGAGTGGATCTACTATGGTTTTGGAATTTTTTCCTAAAACCCTGAAAGGACACTTTTATGTCCTGTTAGGTTATCATTCTAGTGTTAACAACCCTATACATATATATATATATAGATATATATATATATATATATATATATATATACAATTGAGCTGCTATAAATGCTTTGATAGAGTAACTTAAGCATTGTTGACCTCTCGTTTCATATGCTTGCACTCGTTTCGATAGAGTAGCTTAAGCATTGTTGGCCTCCCTAAAATGATTGGATACGCATTCTCACCCGCTTGCATCACGTAGCAATCAACCAAGCACTCAATCCCGAAAACTTTTATCTTCACATCTTCAACGTACTATTCCAAGACACCTTGCCTTTTTGTGGTTGGCCATCCTCATACGGATCGAAGCATTCACTGACATCTTAACGCCTACTTCTTTCATGATAGCCTCGGTCATGACACACACCTGGGCACCACCATCCTCATATGCTTGCACTTCCGTCTTGTTTCCCAGCATAGCTTCAACTATTGGCACCATATCCACTGGGTGACCAACCCTCAAAGATGACACCATGCTTTGACGCTTTTCCTTCTTGGAAGGAAGCCGCGTACTCACGCACTTGGTCCACTGCCTCCTCAATTTAGCGTTCAAAGCCACCAATTGACCAAAAGATATATTTGCCTTTGGATTTTGTATGTCTTCGACAATATCATACTCTTCAACACCTTGGCCAAGGAGGTAGTCCTTTGGACCAATTTTCCTTCTTCGCAGCCTCTTGTTACTTTCTGGTTTGTCTTCTATCTTAGCCTTTCCTTTCCTTGCTCTTGTTTCCCTCTCTTCTTCTCTCTCTTTCTCCCTATCATGCCTAGATCTCTTATTGGCAAAAACATCCACATCTTGATGCTGAAGGGTAATGATGTTAATAGCCCTATCTTCTCCATTTGCAGGCAACGGTTGCAGTTGTTGTTGCAACGGCAGTGCTTCTAGTGCCCGTTCTTGATGATTCTCTTCTATTCTTCCTCGATCACATCCATATAAGGGGTATATCCCTCGTCTCTCTCTTGGTGGTTCAGGACAATCAGGGGCGTAGTGACCCTCTTCATCACAATTGTAGCATCTACCTTGTAGCCTTCGTCCCCTGCCAGGCTCCCAGCATTCACTCTCCCAAGTGGAAAATTGAAGAGAGAAAGCTCTCATTCACTCCGCAACGGGATTACTTAAACGAACTCCAAAATTCACCAAATTTCACACAATTGATCCTCGATACCCAAATCCCATTTCCACATCCCCACATTCCATTTTTTACCACTTCTAGGGCGATGCACGTATCACCGTAGATCAGGGCCCGCAAACAGACAGTTACCACATGTGTCAAACTTCTCGAGCGGGATTAGAGTACCCGCACTTGTCACTTGCATTATTTACATTCTAGAAAGCTCAAACACATTATCTAGAGCTAAAATAAGCCACCTAAAACCATATCCAAGGCCCCGATACCCTATACGGGCATGTACATGTGTCCGACTGCCGACACGCAAGCACGCATATTTACAATGTGCACATGTTGAACCTTTTTTTGAACTTGAAACCACTTTGCAAAGCTCCCAAATTCATGTATTTACATCTTTTTGTACATATGACCATGCATATAAACGCTACTTTGTACACGCCAAAAGAGGTCTATCATCATTGCCCACCCTCTAGGTAGAGCATTTATGCTCAACCAAGAGACTATTTGCATCTGGAACCACATCCCTTGCAAAATATTTCTTCAGTCTATAACCATTTGTTCTGTAGCTCAAACGTTCACCAGACAATTTTTCCAACTCATAGGTGCCATTAGAAAATACATGCTTCACTCTGTATGGACCCAACCATTTGTCCCTCAATTTCTGAAAAGTAAAATCCAAGCAAGAATCATATTTCATCACCAAATCTCCTTCACTCTGTATGGACCCAACCATTTGTCCCTCTTATTAATTTTCTCCATCCTTGTCTCTGCTTGTTGAAGATAATAATCACTGGCTTTCTCTCTATTCATTCGCAGCAACTCTAGAGAAAGAATTCTTTCTTGCAGCTTGTCATTATACTCACCTTGCATTCTGCACAAAAACTTCAAGGCATCCAACTGCACTTGTATGGGCATAAGAGCTTCTTTTCCATAAACAAGTTCATATGGTGTAAACTGTGTTGACACTCTATACGCAGTTCTATAAGCCCACAAACACTTTTCCAAGTCCAAGTCCCACTCTTTAGGATGCTCTCTAGCATACTTTGATAGCATCTTCACAATTTGACCATTGCAGTTCTCAACCAACCCATTGCATTGTGGGTAGTAAGGAGAAGAATGCCTATGCTGAATGTTCAATTTCTCCCTGAGAGCAGCAACAAGTTTTCCCCTAAATCCTGGTCCACGATCAGAAATAATAACCATAGGAGCTCCAAACCTACAACACACCTGTTCATATAAAAAAGAGGCCACTCTTCCTGCTGTTACATCTTTTACTGCTCTTGCCTCCACCCATTTTGTCAAATAGTCCACAGCCACAAGGATATACCTTTTACCATTGTTGGTCCTTGGCATTGGACCTACAGCATCTACTCCCCATTTTGCAAATGCATCAAAAGACATTATAGCTTTCTGAGGCTCAGCCAAAAGCTTCCGATTTGCAAACACTTGGCATTCATGGCATGACTTGCACCAAAAATAAGCATCTCTCATCATAGAGCGACAACAGTAACTTGCTCTCAAAACACGAAAGACAACATGATCCTTGCCTTGACGTCCTGTTTTTTCATGGCAGTGCTCCAAAATCAAGCCTATCTCTTCTTTGTATGGCACTTTTCTCAAAATGCTATCCTTGCCATAAAGCATGAGATCCTCACCTACCAATGTGTAGTTTCTTGATTTTGCAACTATTCTCTTATGCCGAACCTTTGACATGCCGTTTGGAAATTGCCCTTTACTAAGAAATACTTCTACATCTTGCAATGATTCCCTTCCTGCATACAAGGCTTCCTTGACCTTTAAAGGAGCTACCAAGGCATCCAACTTGTCCCTAGCCAACTCATCAGCTTCTTTATTCTGCTCACGAGGAACATGCTTAAACTGTATCTTCTCAAACTCATGCAAAAGCTTCTTGATGCCATAGAACCACTTCTTCAAATCGTCTTTCTTAACATTCCACAAACCAAGCAACTGATTCATGACTAGCAATGCATCCCCTTTTGCAATGATCCTCTTCAGTCCAAACTCAACGCACTGCTTCAACCCAAGTAAAAGAGTGAGATACTCGGCCTCATTGTTACTTTCAGCTTCATCAAGATCGTAAGCTCTAGAAAAGATCACATCGCCTTTTGGGTTCGTAATGACTACCCCACCACTTGCCTTTTGAAGAACTTTCCTGTATGCACCATCAAACATCATTGTATATGCATCTGTAATATCTACTTCCTCTTCATGATCATCATTATCAACCCTTGGGTAAGATGGAAGCCCCGCCCCCCCCCCCCCCCCCCCCCCCCCCTATGTACCACTATGTCTGCCAAGTGAGCTTTAACATAATGATCCACTTTAAACTCAAACTCATACTCTTGAAGCTCCAAAGTCCACTTTAAGATGCGCTTGCTAGGCTTCAAATGTTGTACTACATCCAGCAAAATATTCGATGTGGTGAGCACATACTAGAACTTTTGGGGCAACAAATAGGTTTTAAACCTTCGACAAGAAAGAACCAAGGCGAATACCCACTGTTCCATTTTCGTGTAGGAGAGCTCGCTTACATTCTTCATCTTGCTCTCAAAATAAACTGGCTTCAAGTTCCTTCCTTGCTTTTGTAAGAGAACCGACCCAAAAGCTATTGACCCCACACTAATAGATACATAGAAAATCGACTGCAAGTCAGGAGGACTCACTGTTGGTAAAGCACACAATACCTCCTTGATGCCATCAAAAGCCTGTTGCATGTCTTCATTCCATTCAAACCCTTGAACTCTTTGACTCAATTTCTGGAGAGGATACACATACTGACATAGCATCCAGAAAAAACGTGACAAGTACCTGAGCTTATGCACAAATGATGCCAAATCCTTTGTGTTGCTGGGCGGATCCATAAGCAATAAAGCCTTAACTTTCTCTGGGTCAACTTCTATTCCATTTTGGGAAACCACATGTCCTAGCAAATGGACTCTTGCATGAGCAAACTTACACTTCTTTGGGTTGAGTTGCCCACCCTCTTGTTGAAGCATGCTCCTTTTTTTCTTTTTTTGGTCAATTCCTCTCCTAGCATGCTCCTTACATTCACTTTGGCAGGCTCTACAATTGCTTTGGACTATCCTTCTCCTCCTTTACCTTCACATCATGCATCGATGCTTCCTTTTTAACACTTATCCCAAAAAGATCAGGACTTAATTGCATCAAGCCTTCGTCTACACTTTCCTCTGATGATGTAGACGAAGCATCACTATCGTATGATGTGGTTTCCGTCGAATCCATATCTTGCATCTCCACTAGGGCCTGTGTACGGCTCTCGTGTGTCTTCATGTTGTAGACAATGGTCGTTCCTTTCTCTTTGTCGGGGATGGTGATCAAGACCGTGCCCCAATCTTGCTTAGCACCAAGGGTTATAAGCCATGGCCTCCCTAAAATGATTGGATACGCATTCTCACCCGCTTGCATCACGTAGCAAACAACCAAGCACTCAATCCCCAAGACTTTTATCTTCACATCTTCAGCTATTCCAAGACACCTTGCCTTTTTGTGGTTGGCCATCCTCATCCGGATCGAAGCATTCACTGACATCTTAATGCCTACTTCTTTCATGATAGCCTCGGTCATGACACACACGTGGGCACCACCATCCACATATGCTTGCACTTACGTCTTCTTTCCCAGCATAGCTTCAACTATTGGAACCATATCCACTAGGTGACCAACCCTCAAAGATGACACCATGCTTTGACGCTTTTCCTTCTTGGAAGGAAGCTGCGTAGTCACGCACTTGGTCCACTGCCTCCTCAATTTAGCGTTCAAAGCCACCAATTGACCAAAAGATATATTTGCCTTTTGATTTCGTATGTCTTCGACAATATCATAGTCTTCAACACCTTGGCCAAGGAGGTAGTCCTTTGGACCAATTTTCCTTCTTCGCCGCCTCTTGCTACTTTCTGGTTTGTCTTCTACCTTAGCCTTTCCTTTCCTTGCTCTTATTTCCCTCTCTTCTTCTTTCTCTTTCTCCCCATCATGCGTAGATCTCTTATTGGCCAAAACATCCACATCTTGATGCTCAAGGGTAATGATGCTAAAAGCCCTACCTTCTCCATTTGCAGGAAACGGTTGCAGTTGTTGTTGCGGCGGCGGTGCTTCTAGTGCCCGTTCTTGATGATTCTCTTTTATTCTTCCTCGACCACGTCCATATAAGGGGTATATCCCTCCTCTCTCTTGGTGGTTCAGGACACTCAGGGGCGTAGTAACCCTCTTCATCACAATTGTAGCATCTACCTTGTATCCTTCGTCCCCTGCGTGTTGGCCGCTCCTCTCAACCTGGTTTCAACCTCGTAGGATGGGCAGCTTACAAGCATTCTATTTAGCACTAAAGGATATGCAAAGTGCATACGTTAGAAAGCAGTGAAACAACTAGATCGGTTACCTTTCTGGTTTGGAGTTTGCTTCATATGATGAAAGACATGTTACGGCTAGTTCTAGTCTCTGCTTGTTATTCTCAAGTTATCAACCTTAATCATCAGTCTGGATGGGGTTGATTATTGGCAAGAAACCACTGCAAGTCAAGGACTTGGTTGCTGCTGATGAGTATGTCAGCATAGTACTTTCATGGAAAGATGAGTTGAGGTTATATTGCACATTCCAGTACCTTCAGAAAGTCTGAAACCTGGGTATGCATTCAAACACCTCTTAGTTGTGATAACTCGTTTAGCATTCTCAAGTGAGTTCTAAATGGAGCCTTCACACTCTTTTGATTATGAGTCGGTTAACCAAGACGGTTGCACAGGGACAACAATGTAGAAAATCAAGATGTTACTATTGATTTCATTGAACCTCCCAATGAACCGGGTTCCGATTCAACAAACAGTTGGATCCATGAGGTATGCCACGATAGAAAACATTAGTGTTCTTATGAAGATACTAGCACTTGTGTTTTTGAGGACAAAAATGATTCTCCAAGGGGGGAGTATTAATGTCATGCCAAGGGTAGGACTAGACACGTACGGCCCGGGCAATTTGCCGGACACACATGCAGTAAAGGGGTCTATATATGGAAGAGGGCCAGGAGCCTATATATAGGATAGTTGGGAGATTATTCGCATGTCTTTCTACCCGCTGGTCTAACACTCTTTGGTTCCTATTCATTATGTTAATTATTAATTCTTGCAACTGACCAGCAAGATCATGAAAAACCCGGGCCGTAAACAGGATCTGGACCATGAACCACTCGCTCCACTCTATCATCCATTGTCACAGGGACCATTGGTTGCACCACAACTGGCTCAGTATGTATCAGGCCTTGCTCCCACCTTCTCTTGATCTTCTTGCTCGTGGCCTCAGTAATTTCCACAACTCTTTCAAATGTAACAGGCTCCTCTTGATCGACCTTCTCCCTTACACTTGGATGGAGACAATCCATAAACTGACGCACTTTAAAGAAATCCCCTGAAGGTACTTGGGATGCCGCCTCTAATTGAACCCAAAGTCCTTTGAAGTGTTGAAAAAACTCTTTCAAGTTAGCATGAACATCTTGCTGCAAACCTCTCAATTTTGTCGTCGCTTCGGTTGCGGTTAGTTTCATTCCAAACCTGTCAAAAATTGCCAGCTTCACCTGCTCCCATGTTTGCTTTTTTTCTTCCTCTAAACCTTCAAACCACTCCCGATCTTCTCCTTTGAGCGCAAGAAGAAATACATGAAGATTGGCTTCGTCATTCACAATGTGCATACCAAGCGTATGCCACTCGAAGTCCGCAATCCAGTCCTTCCCATCCTCCTTCCCTGTAAACACTGGCCGACTATACGCCATCCCGTTGAAGTCCATTTTCCCTTGCGTGAGTAATTCCACAAAATTTGAAGTCTTGCACCTCAACCAAACCACCACTTTTCTTCAATGAAGCTCGAAATTCATAGCAAAACCGCTTCACCTGGGTGCACAACCGACAAATTTCCGCTCCCCAGCGGGATCGCCAAAGGATGATGGAGCAAAAGACGCCGTGCGCACACTCACACACAGAGACAACTCAATAGAATAGAAGGAATTTACTTGAATTCCTCACCTCACTCACTACCACTCAAAAGATCCCTAAAAACTCTACCCACAAGCTCAATTCAAACTCCAAACGCCTCGACGTACAAGCCCTCGCTTGCCCGCAGACAACTGCCGTAGACACTACAAGGTGAGTCGAGGTGATCAACACTTGAAATCACGCTTGATGGTGACCAAAATATACAAGAAAAACCATCAAAAAACCAAAAACTCCAGCCACAAAAGGCCACTCTCAAACCATTGCAAAAGCTTCACCAAACTCCACTCTGTTGGACTCTTTGGAGTAGCGCCAACCCTAATGGCACCGATATAGGGTCACATAGTCTTGCAAAAAGACGCACCTTCTTCCCTCAATTCCTTGCACACACACATCCATGGAAACCTTAGAACTCACATATACTCTACCAAGTGAAAAATTGAAGAGAGAAAGCTCTCATTCACTCCTCCACACTTGAAAACAGGACGTGAACGCAACGGGAAAGCACTAGACCACCTGTAGGAACCCTGCTTCCTCCCATACACATAGGGGTGCAAGTGTTGATATTGTACTTCCAAATTTCTCCCTCAGCCTCAACACTCACGGCACCGTGAGTGATGTGGGAATTTGAAGCCATTTCACACCTTTTTTGACCTTTTTTGGCCCAGTTTTCGGACTCCAAAATTCACCAAATTTTGCACGCTTGATCCTCGATACCCAAACACATTTCCACATCCCCACATTCCATTTTGGACCACTTCTAGGGCGATGCACGTCTCACCGCAGATCAGGCGCCGCAAATAAATAGTTACCGCATGTGTCAAACTTCTCGAGTGGGATGCGAGTACCGACACTTGTCACTTGCATTATTTACATTCCAGAAAGATCAAACACATTATCTAGAGCCAAAATAAGCCACCTAAAACCATATCCAAGGCCACGATACCCGATACGGGCATGTACATGTGTCTGACTGCCGACACGCAAGCACGCATATTTACAATGTGCACACGTTGCACCTTTTTCGAACTTGAAACCACTTTGCAAAGCTCCCAAATTGTCACGGGAACTGAATAATAGAGATCGATAGCAAAAGATAGAGAAAGAGATCTTTGTATTGATGAATCTTTGTAGAGTTTTGATACAACAGAGGAGCAAAATATATGGGCGCACTCCGTTGTATGGAGCTCGAACCTCCCGACCACCCCCGAGCTTCAATTCGCTTGCATGCAGCGTCTCACTCGCACTCGCACTCGCACTCGCACTCTCACTCTCACTCTCACTCTCACTCGCACTCGCACTCGCAGAAGAAGAGATCGGCGAATGAACCCCAAACGCACCACCCGTCGTGCTTTTATCCTTCTTTTCCTCGAAAAGCCTGCACGATTTTCGTACCAAGTATACCTGCGAGAATAATATAAGAACGTGATCGCTAAGCGATCCGTAAAGGTTAGATTTCTATCATGACACTTTGCACAGATCCTGTTTCACACATTGATTTCTGCATCGCCTACAAAATAGCCAAAAGAACATACTCGTGCAACCAATTCAACATGATAATCAAAGTAAAAAAACATAAATATATACCTTCATAATCTCAATTTTCATACTCTATCATGAAGAAACAATCCACTTCTTGGTTGATAGCAGGGAGAACTATATGATGTTGTATGTCTGTCTGTCCCTGTGTACACTACACTGCTGCTGCCTTCTGTTTGTTTTCATCATAACTTTTACAAACGAACTCAGAACAAAGCAATCCAGGTACTCAAAACGACGGGAATAGGTCTGGTCTACAAGGCAACGCGGACAGAATTGCCTTGTAGACCAGACCTATTCCCGTCGTTTTAAGTACCTGGATCGCTCTTTTCTGAGTTCGTTTGTAAAAGTTATGATGAAAACAAATAGAAGGCAGCAGCAGTGTAGTGTACACAGGGACAGACAGACATACAACATCATATAGTTCTCCCTGCTATCAACCAAGAAGTGGATTGTTTCTTCATGGTAGAGTATGGAAATTGAGATTATGAAGGTATATAATTATGTTTTTTTACTTTGATTATCATGTTGAATTGGTTGCACGAGTATGTTCTTTTGGCTATTTTGTAGGCGATGCAAAAAACAATGTGTGAAACAGGATCTGTGCAAAGTGTCATGATAGAAATCTAACCTTTACGGATTGCTTAGCGATCACGTTCTTATATTATTCTCGCAGGTATACTTGGTACGAAAATCGTGCAAGCTTTTCGAGGAAAAGAAGGATAAAAGCACGACGGGTGGTGCGTTTGGGGATCATTCACCGATCTCTTCTTCTGCGAGTGTGAGTGCGAGTGCGAGTGAGAGTGAGAGTGAGAGTGAGAGTGCGAGTGCGAGTGCGAGTGAGACGCTGCATGCAAGCGAACTGAAGCTCGGGGGTGGTCGGGAGGTTCGAGCTCCATACAACGGAGTGCGCCCATATATTTTGCTCCTCTGTTGTATCAAAACTCTACAAAGATTCATCAATACAAAGATCTCTTTCTCTATCTTTTGCTATCGATCTCTATTATTCGGTTCCCGTGACACAAATGCATTTATTTACATCTTTTTGTACATATGACCATGCATATAAACGCTACTTTGTACACGCAAAAGCGGTCTATCATCGTGAGTCATGACTGAGGACGTGCTTGAGGTGCTTGATGACCAAATTGCTTGTGGTGTTCAAGTCAAAGAGGACTCCTACATAGAAGGGGATGAGCCCTAAGAGTAGGGCGTGAGAGAGAACACACACACACACACACACACACACACACAAGTCAAAGAGGACTCCTACATAGGAGGGGATGAGCCCTAAGAGAAGGGCGTGAGAGAGAACACACACACACTCAAGGCAATTCAAACAAGACTCCTACATAGGAGGGGATGAGCCCTAAGAGTAGGACGTGAGAGAGAACACACACACACTCAAGGCAAGTCCAAGACTCAAGATGCTTAAAGGAAACACGTTAAGCCCCTAGCCCTATTTCCCTCATAGTGTGCTTGAATCCTATTGGATGGCCTTTAGGGAGGTCCAATGAGAATTTAGATGCTTTAAAAAAATTAATTAAGATGTCTTTCTAAAAGGGGGAAAGAAGGAAACTTGCCAAATGCTACCCATACTGCTTGATATGACCATAGCTTGTGATTGGCCAGGGTTTACATACACCAATTAGGAGCAAGCTAGAGTCGAGAGAGAGATGTCGACGAAAGCAAGGGAGAGCCCTCCTTTTTTCATATTTGCGCGTACACAAACACACTCTCTCATGTGTTGAGCAATAAGTACATCTCCTCCTCCAAGATTGAGAAGTAGAGATCCTACACCAACACCACTTTGCTATGGAATGCAAATCCAACTAGGAGTCAAGCCTCGATGGCATGCTCATCTTCTCTACCATCTATATTACTATGCTAAGCTAGGCTTCAAGATTAATCTATGGTGAGACAAGTACTCCTTTCTTGTATGCTACATCATCTTCCTCTTCCCTTCCCTCACTCCTTGCTAGCTCTCTCCACCTTTGAAGGTGTTTGAGGTCTTGGGATTGAGTCCAGGGACAAGTTAATGTTTTTGCAAGTTAGTTACGGGCATAATACTGGTGCATGAATCTTACCTCTTCATGGCACCATTAAGGTCTCAACTAGGAGCAAAGCATGTATTGTACCAAGTCTCTCTTCAAGGGAGAATCTATAACACAAAATTTGTTTGGAGGGAGGAGTGGCTCCAAGTAAATCCGGTCCCCCCCACGCCCCCCCCCCCCCCCCCCCCCCCCTCCCCCCCCTCTCTCTCTCTCTCTCTCTCTCTCTCTCTCTCTCTCTCTCTTGGAAGTATTGTTCATGCCAAGCTAGCAAGTTATGATGTTTATTTTGAAACCTTCGATTGAGTAATCTATGTCTGTTTATTAAGAATTCTCTTAAGGTAATGCTCACTATTGTTACTTATATTCCGCTACAATTGATGCTATTAGCCATATTCCGTTAATTACAAGAAGCATTTATAATAGCTTGGTGGGAGATATTGGTCTTCGAAGTCAATTTGAAGATTGAATCTCTCTTCCTGTCCACTCAAAATTGATTACAAACTGTCCATCTGGACGTAGAATGATCATAGCTATCATAAAGGTCGACGTGGTTGTATCAATGAATGACAAGAAACATTGTATAAATGCACTCTTGTGTCAACTGACTATGAAAGACATACGATCATGATACTTTTGAGGCCCTTGGTCCTGATTAGGTGCTCCCCTCTACTTATTATCTATGTAGTGCAACCTCGCCATTCCATAGTCCATAGGTACAATACGAGTCATCTTCTACTTTAGGTGTCACTAAAGAGTACCTATCTAGAAAGTAGTATCATTGTTTGCCACCTTGCCATCTAGAAAGCACTATCATTGTTTTCCACCTTGCCATGTTTTCACTATCATTGGCTTTGTGTGTGTGTGTGTGTGTGTGTGTGTGTGTGTGTGTGTGAGTGAGAGAGAGAGAGAGAGAGAGAGACTTCTACACCTACATGTGGAGAGGTTGAGTCTTACAAGGAGTGGAGACAGAAAAGGTAAAAAGTCCAATAGACCATAGCTCTAATGGTGAAAACTTCAATGTGCATTGGTTAATGGCTCAATATTGAAAATCCACTGGAGTAGGCATAACAATAATAGCATTGAACAAGTCACCTTGCACTATGAGAGTCAGGAAGACCCACATTATACCAATGTGTGATTGCACATAGGCAATAATAAAACCACTTCAGGATGCCCATACTTAGGGGAAAGAATATGGATCAAGGAAATTGCAACATATAGCCTGAAACTTCGTCCGCCATACATATTGTATAGATATCTCAATCAAAGAAGAACCGAGCCTATGGAGGCAAACGAAGCTTTACTTGATCTCACTTTTAATTTTCCAACTCTATTCTAAAGCGAGAAACTGGTTTGTGGGCATATGCTTTAGAGTTGGGGTCCCTCAAAACCCAGGTTCATAGGGACAAAGGTTAGAGATGGTGCTTGGCTATAAAAATAGAGGTCGCCAATAAAGAACTTGGGCAATATCACTGTCTTTCTTTGGGACTACGGGTTTCACTAGATCAAAGAAGGCATAGGAGGTGTGCCTAGGAAGCGGCCAGACCATTTTAAAGACGTTTTGTGCACCTATACTCAATGCCATAAAGGTCTTGTGTTCTATAATACAAGCATTGTCCGATACAAACCCCTTGACCTCCTCAAAAGCGCCCTTAGAGGCAGTTGACAAGAAGAGGGGAAGGGTTGATCTCTAGGCCTAGAATGCAACACAAGCGGACGATATTGGGAGATGGGGTAGGCCTAAACACATTTGTCCAGTGCCATGCACCAAAGGAGACCGCTTTGCCTGCCTCCATAAGCAGGAGATAAGCTTATAAGCTACGGATGGACCCCTGATAATTCCCCTTCTAGAATTATAAGGAGATGGATTTTGGGGGGGGGGGGGGGGATAAGTCTTCCTCAACGGGAGGGAGAAGGAGAAGGAGAAGGGATAGAGATGAAATGAGAGAAATAGTTCTTCTCTGTTAGGTATATCCTTAAATAAAAAATGTCATTCACATATATATAGAGAGAGATTTTGATGAAGCCATCAGAGGTTAACATTTCTCGCATAATTTTTGTTACTCTCATCTGATGCCACTTCAAATTCAATTTTCGATATTACAAAACATAAACCCTTTTCATACAAATCAGATTGTCATCGAGAATAATCTGATGAGTACTTCCTTAAGAATAAAGATTATCCAATCAAGGTATATTAAAATAAACTAATTGTAGATAGAGGTTTTTCTAAGACTTTTTGCCTGCAAGTGGCAAGTCCCTTTTTACAAAGAGTGAATCCCTCACGAAAGGCATGCACTAGTTTCCAAGACATGGCACTAGAATGAACTTTAGGCTGTTGTTACAAAGAGAGGCTTCCTCAAGACCTCCATCATCGCTTAGATGCAAAGTCAATGCCCGAACAGGTATGAGGATAGGGCTAATGAAACTTGGAATGCCGAATCAAAGTCACCTTTGAGCAATGTTCGGAAAAAATCATTTTTCCAAACATACAAAATTCGTTTCCTTATATTTTCCAAGAGCAAATTTTACAAAATTAGGTTACTTTTTTAGGATTTACAATAATTTTCTCTATTTTGGGGAGAAATCTGTCCTTTTTCCCTTGCCCTCAACCGACATTTTTGAAATTGAAAACGGAACGGTATTAAGCTGAAACGCATACTTAAAAGATAAAGGTAACGGATGCATGAACTTATAGAGTCATCTACAGGGCTAGGACATGAAAATTTGCAACAAACAAGAAAGAAAGGCATCTACAGGGCTAGACTCTGGTGACATGACCAGAAGCACTTCTTTAATCAAGAGTTGTACGACCCACAACTCGACCAAGGTCTCATTATTATATATTATTGTTGTGTGCTTGAGGGAAGCCTATAAGCTAGGCGTGGGTTTCGTTAGAGAGGTAGAAGCCCAACTGGTCTATGGCACCAGAGCTCGCACGCCCAAAGAAGCCCAAGATGCGTGGGGCGAATGAAAGTACGTCATTGGCGGTGGGGTTGCCAGGCGGGGCAATAGTGTTTCTGGTGGCGGTGTTGAAGCCCAGTGCTACGACGCCGTAGTTGTTGTTGAAGTGGGAATTCTTGCCGATTGAGACAGTAGCACTAGCTATCGCCTCATTTGCTCCAGGCTGAAATATGATATGATTCAGTCAACCAACCAACAGCAACAACAACACTGACAAATAAATGCAGTACTAGTTACTTGAATGGTCATCGAGGTGCCGACACGTCCCCCGTGCATAGTCGTTGTTCCATTCGCATACACCACCTCCAGACCTCGCAGATAGTCAGGCATATAATAGAGGGTCACACGCGTTATCCCGCCGGTGCTCCATCCATCGTCGAACGCTTTGCCACCCGGGGCTCCCCACGGACCCACAACGGCGGGCTTCGACGTCGCCTGCACCAGTATAATATCATCGGTCAGTATAAGTTGATGATCATACACTCTCTCTCTCTTTCTCTCTCTCTCTCTCTCTCTCTCTCACACACACACACACAGACACACAACCCGGCCTAGCTAGATTATACGATAATACCGCCATGCTGCTGCTTGCAAGCTTGTGCTACTTCGAAGTAGAAGGAGGAGCTGGACGTCGACGTTGTCTTAAAATGAAAAGGGAAGGCCGCAGCAGGCATTTTAAGGGCCCGGGCTTGGGGCAGCCCTTGCACGGTGCTTGCAACTACAGTCAATGTACGTGATCGATTCCTGTAGCATCACAGCGTGGCATTTTTCCGCGTGATTGTACTGCAATACCCCCACTTGACATAAAGTAATGGAAAGAAAAGTGTGCTACACAGCTTCACAAAAGCATTTTCCCTAACCCAACAAATTAAGGGCACCTAATCCCGTTTTGCGAAAAAAATTTGAAGCCATTCCCGTTTTGCGGACAAAATTAAGGGCACTCTTCCCGTTTTGTCGCACTGGGCCTAGTACAAAAAACTGCGAACCTGCCTTGGCCTAGAGAAATACAACAAAATTTAGACAATTCTACCGTAAAAATCGGCATTTACTCAACATCCATACAAAATACACGCTTGGGTTGCTAAAATGATTTTTATTGAGCATTGGTCTAGGCACCAGCCTGCTTACTTACACAATGATTTTTATTGAGCATTGGTCTACGCACCAGCCTGCATACATACACTTGACACGGAAGAGCATCTAAGCAAGTTTAAGCTACATTGTCCAATAGGGCGTTTATCTCAAAGCATTCATGGGGGACTCTCCACACTATCTCGCCCGGGCATCTCAAATGGGATCGACGACCAAGGTGATCTGGGCCGTCAGATGCGCATTTGGTAAATTCGGGGAGAAAAGTAAATTCGGGTAGGCTTGTAAATTCGGGTCGATCCGCACCCCATGTCTTGAACCTCCGACCTCCCCACCACGATCCATGTGCACGAACCACTACGCCTTCATGCGTACGTTGAAATATAGGAGATTCGAGTATGTCATATTGTAAATCTGGGTTGATTAGTAAATTCGGGGAAAATTTGTAAATTCGGACACATTGGTAAATTCGGGGCAACCTCAGATCTGACGGTCCATGATTGACGCGCCCTGCCTTTTCCTCCTCCACCATTGATCCCATTTTACCATGCCCGTGTGATATAGTGATGAGGGGGAACTCTCTTGTAGTAATACGGAGATGTCACTTCCATGCACATAAACTGCATTGTTTTATCCCTTTGTAAAATTTGCATTCTTTGTTTGAAAACCCCCTTATTGTACACTCACATGATACCATAAGGTAACCTGGTGAATACCTTGGGAAAGGATTAATCTTATTATTTTCTACTTATGAAAATGTTCTTTAGACACTGCACCCACTTCTTTTTCGATCAATTCACTCTACAGAATTTCATGAGGGGAGTGATCCAATTTCCCTCGCAAATAAGCTTCTTATAAGTTCCTAGTGTTTTTGGTAGTGCAAAAGTTATGTCCTTGACCAATGCCAAGCTTTCCGGTTGAGCTTCATCCCAACGAAAGGTATTGGGAATTGAACATTACTTCTGAGACACTATTGCTCAATGGCTGAAAATAGGGTTTAGTGGAACAAAATTGGGTGTCCTTGATATCATACCTTGATATCATACAAAATTGGGTGTCTTTGATATTATACCTTTGAAAAATCTTTGGAATGCAATTTTTCAAAGTCCCAAAAGAAAATATTACAATATTATATATTATTGCATACATCTTTGAAAGAAGAACCTCAAATTACAAATTTGGACAAGTTTTGACACAAACTACAAGGTCCCCACTATTTCATTGGTACCAATAAGGGGGAAAGGATTCTTCCTTTTTTCGTACAAACAAACCTTGCTTTCAATACAATAGCCTTTCATTTAGATTCAAATTATGTTGCACCACCCATTGGTCCACATCCTTCCAACAAAAGTTGTCGTTGTCCCATAAACATGCCACCTTTGAGATTCCTTCGTTATTCATATTTGTGGAAACATTTATCCAAAACCTAACATGTTCCTAGGTTGGACAGCTAAGGAGACCAGTGAAAGATGGAGCACTTGACGTATCTCAAGGTCTCCCCCGCTAATGATGATGCCACATTGTCGCCACTTTATCAATATCTCACCCACTTTATCGATCTCCAACTTTTAAAGAACTCCACCTTGAAGCAACCATTTTTCCATGCACGATAGACTCCTTCCATGGGCCTTCTTGTAAAGTAAGCTCTACTTTGTCAAGCATATCTCAAGCCATGGCTGCCCAATGCGACCCATGATGTGTAAAGGATACTTCCTGGTTTGCACAGAAGGCTTTTATGTATAGCATTAGGTGTAGGATTTCAATTCCACCTTGGTTCTCACCACCCATTTCCATTTCCCCCACTACCATGGAGTTGTGTTGTTTGTGTTGTTTCTTGATAGGAATAGTTTGATGGGTTTTAGAAATTATTTTCAATTGTGGACCAATTGCATTCGGTCATGTTTAAGATAGACGAGACAAATAATATTTTGATCGTTTAATGGGCTTTAAAAATTCTTTCCAATTGCGTTTGTCCATTTCCAAGATATAGGACACAAAGAATATTTATTCAATAATCAAGGAGTTAACCACAATCACTCAGCTAGGAAAGGGGAGGAGTATGTACTCCCACCTTCTAATCTTACTATTGATCTTGTTTAGGTTCCAGCTAGATTGAGGTCAAATGTTTGCCTGTCTAATATGTCCACCCCTAGTGATGCACTGAGGTGTCTGAACATTATGCCTTTTGAAAAAATATCCCTTGTTATGTTGGCACATTTTCAATCAGTAAGATCAATCTTAATTTTTAAATGTTTCACTAAGAGCCAGATCCAGTTGCAAATATTTGGACAAGGCTAAAAGCAAGATTTGTGGTAACAAAAAGGACCCTTTTTTATTCCACCCTGACTGGGACTTAGCCACATAGCCTTTGGAATTTTTGAGGGAATCGAGTGGTTGCACAACGTTATACTTTTTAATATTGAATCCAAATGAAGAAATTTTAAAAGTGTGACCATATGTGTAAAACAACTTTAACGTGATGGGCTCATTATTTTCTGGAGTGGAGAATGTTTCAACTCGTGGGAGAGACGGGTGGGTATCATTCAAGGCCGATTTTATAAGTGTTTTTGAATTGCTCTTTAGGTTTGATATTTTAGGGTTTAGGCGTTTTTTAATTCTAACATAATGGATTCTCTGTATGTATTGACAGTGGTCGATGATAGGACGTGACCCCACACCGTACGAGCGCGAGTACACAGGCAGTAAGGGCTTAAACGCCCTGATGGACATTCTGAGTTCTCGCGGCAGCATGGTTAGTATTAGGGTTTACTCTTTTCTATTTGTTGTATTGTTTTATAATTATATATTTATACTTACATAAAGCTGTCTTATTGTCTTTTTTTCCAGAATCCGACAGATACGTATGGACGCGATGAGACGTCTTATTAGACGATGTCTGTCTAGCCGTAGCTAGATAGCATTACTTGCCTTTTGTCATAGCACATGTATCATGAGATGATGTTTATACGCCTTTTTGTAACTATTAGAAAACCATGTATATTTTTTCAATAATGACAATGGTGTTGTAACTATTACATTTGCAAAGTTTAACAATCAAGTGATTTTGCCAATTATGTGTACAATTGTCATTAATTTACTTTCATCAATTTACTTTTGTAAGTTTTGTATCTTTATTATGCAAACAATACTATGGATGATGGACTTAATGGTTATATTGTCTTGTGGGTGACTACCTTGGGTCTATATCTAAGGGGTATCTAAGCTTGCACTTTCTTTCAAAGGTGAATCTGGGCTTATCTTGGATTCATTTAGGTTTACTCAATTATTGAAACATTCAATATGGTTGATGGGGGTAGGACATTTCACAAAAAAAAAAATCTCTCAGGTGTCACAATGAGCATCGCTATATAAGGCTCTACATCGTCGCTATAAATGTCACTATAGGTGGCCTGTAAACGTTGCTATGATCGTCACTATATGCGTCGCTATATAGCGATGGTTATAGCGACGTTCTCGTATCGATGCTGTTAGCGACGGTTTTAGCGACGCCTGGGAGTATAAAAACCCAATGTATTTCCGTTGCCGACAACGTTACAAGTGCACACAACCTCTTGTAGTGCACCCCTGGTGATGCACTGAGGTGTTTCAACACTATGTCTTTTAAAAAAAAATCCCTTGTTATTTTGGAACATTTTCAATGAGTGAGATCAATCTTAA
This sequence comes from Adiantum capillus-veneris, assembly GCF_014529385.1. Lineage (NCBI taxonomy): Eukaryota > Viridiplantae > Streptophyta > Polypodiopsida > Polypodiales > Pteridaceae > Adiantum > Adiantum capillus-veneris. The sequence continues at coordinate 79,176,610 of NC_140945.1, forward strand.
TTCTTAAATGTTTCACTAAGAGCTAGATGCAGTTGCAAATATTTGGACTTTTGGAGGGAATCCAGTGGTTGCAAAACGTTATACTTTTTAATATTGAAGCCAAATGAAGAAATTTTTAAAGTGTGACCACATGTGTAAAACAACTGTAAGGTGATGGGCTCATTATTTTTTGGAGTGGAGAATGTTTCAACTTCTGGGAGAGAGTCAAGTAGTGCCATTTAAAAAAGGTTTCTGTTGAGCTTGCTTGCAATCACTCTATGAACGTAGATTTCTCTATTCTTGTGGTGGGTAGAACTCTAGCTCTGATAGTGCTCTACCCTAGTTGTGCTAGTTCTCTTTCCTTTAAAGGAGCTGATAGTGTCGTTCCATGAGGACCCCATTACGCAAGTGTGCTCATCTGGTCCCAAACCAAATCCAAAGGGGAAGGATAGTGAGACAAAATCCCTTTCGAGTATGAACGAGACAATGACACCTAGCATGGATGTGGAAGATAAAAGCATCCCGAAGACAAGGACAAGTGCTAAGAAGATTGTGTCTATGGAACGTTCACAACAAGCATCTGCCGTTTTCGATGAAGAGGGTCCAAGCGAGTCCGCGAGGAGGCAAAGAGTGGAACATTGAATATCCCTAATTGATCACACGAGATAAGTTTATACAGAGGGGACCAAGGTGCTATATGTAGAGATACTATATATAGCTCAACACCCCTACTCAAATGAAGGTCAATCCCTTGGGGGCTCAAAGGAAAAACCCATAGATCTATATACACCCACCGTTATATTAAAATATTTCAAATATACATTTACAATGTTCAAAGGAGCTACATCACTCTTGTTTTATAATATGCTCTTTCAAGGTTCTTTAACAACCCTCTCTCTCTCTCTCTCTCTCTCTCTCTCTCTCTCTCTCTATATATATATATATATATATATATATATACACACACACACACACACACACCATTGACCTACTATAAATGGTTTCAAAGAGTAGCTTAAGCATTGTTGACCTCTCGTTTCATATGCTTGCACTCCTTTCGATAGAGTAGCTTAAGCATTGTTGGCCTCCCTAAAATGATTGGATACGCATTCTCACCGGCTTGCATCACGTAGCAATCAACCAAGCACTCAATCCCCAAGACTTTTATCTTCACCTCTTCAGCTATTCCAAGACAGCTTGCCTTTTTGTGGTTGGCCATCCTCATACGGATCAAAGCATTCACTGACATCTTAACGCCTGCTTCTTGCATGATAGCCTCGGTCATGACACACACCTGCCCAGCACCATCCACATATGCTTGCACTTCTGTCTTCTTTCCTAGCATAGCTTCAACTATTGGCACCATATCCACTGGGTGACCAACCCTCAAAGATGACACCATGCTTTGATGCTTTTCCTTCTTGGAAGGAAGCCGCATACTCACACACTTGGTCCACTGCCTCCTCAATTTAACGTTCAAAGCCACCAATTGACGAAAAGATATATTTGCCTTTTGATTTCGTATGTCTTCGACAATATCATACTCTTCAACACCTTCGCCAAGGAGGTAGCCCTATGGACCAATTTTACTTCTTCACCGCCTCTTGCTACTTTCTGGTTTGTCTTCTACCTTAGCCTTTCCTTTCCTTGCTCTTGTTTCCCTCTCTTCTTCTATCTCTTTCTCCCTATCATGCCTAGATCTCTTATTGGCCAAAACATCCACATCTTGATGCTCAGCTGTAATGATGTTAATAGCCCTACCTTCTCCATTTGCAAGCAATGGTTGCAGTTGTTATTGATGATTCTCTTCTATTTTCTTCCTTGAACACGTCCATATAAGGGGCATATCCCTCCTCTCTCTCTTGGTGGTTCACGACAATCAAGGGCCTAGTGACCCTCTTCATCACAATTGTAGAATCTACCTTGTAGCCTTCGTCCCCTGCCTCTCCAAGCTGGCCACTGCTCTCTTTGGTTCCTATTCATTGTGTTAATTCTTAATTCTTGCAACTAACCAGCAAGATCATGCAAAACCCGGGCCGTAACAGGATCTGGACCTTGAACCACTCGCTCCACTCTATCATCCGTTGTCAGAGGGACCATTGGTTGTACCACAACTGGCTCAGTATGTGTCAGGCCTTGCAGCCACCTTCTCTTAATCTTCTTGCTCTTGGCCTCGGCAATTTCCATAGCTCTTTCAAATGTAGCAGGCTCCTCTTGATCGACCTTCTCCCTTACACTTGGATGGAACATCTTTGAAAGAGGAACATCAAATTACAAATTTGGACAAGTTTTGACACAAACTACAAGGTCCCCACTATTTCATTGGTACATGCCACCTTTGATATTCCTTCGTTATTCATATTTATGGAAACATTTATCCAAAACCTAACATGTTCCTAGGTTGGACAGCTAAGGAGACCAGTGAAAGATGGAGCACGTGACATATCTGAAGGTCTCCCCCTCTTATGATGATGCCACTTTGTCGTCACTTTATCGATCTCCCACTTTTAAAGAATTCCACCTTGAAGCAACCATTTTTCCATGCACGATAGACTCCTTCCATGGGCCTTCTTGTAAAGTAATCTCTACTTTGTCAAAGCATATCCCAAGCCATGGATGCCCAATCCGTCCCATGATGTGTAAAGGATACTTCCTGGTTTGCACAGAAGGCTTTTATGTATAGCATTAGGTGTAGGATTCCAATGCCACCTCGGTTCTCACCACCTATTTCCATTTCCCCCACTACCATGGAGTTGTGTTGTTTCTTGATAGGAATGGTTTCATGGGTTTTAGAAATTATTTTATGTATAGCATTAGGTGTAGGATTCGAATGCCACCTTGGTTCTCACCACCCATTTCCATTTCCCCCAATACCATGGAGTTGTGTTGTTTGTGTTGTTTCTTGATAGGAATGGTTTGATGGGTTTTATAAATTATTTTCAATAGTGGACCAATTGCATTCGGTCATGTTTAAGATAGACGAGACAAATAATATTTTGATCGTTTAATGGGCTTTAAAAATTCTTTCCAATTGTGTTTGTCCATTTTCAAGATAGAGGACACTAAGAATATTTATTCAATAATCAAGGAGTTAACCACAATCACTCAACTAGGAAAGGGGAGGAGTATGTACTTCCACCTTCTAATCTTACTATTGATCTTGTTTAGGTTCCAGCTAGATTGAGGTCAAATGTTTGTATGTCTAATATGTCCACCCCTAGTGATGCATTGAGGTGTCTGAACACTATGCCTTTTAAAAAGATATCCCTTGTTATTTTGACACATTTTCAATGAGAGAGATCAATCTTAATTTTTAAATGTTTCACTAAGAGCCAGATGCAGTTGCAAATATTTGGACAAGGCTAAAAGCAAGATTTGTGGTAACAAAAAGGACTCTTTTTTATTCCACCCTGACTGGGACTTAGCCACATAGCCTTTGGAATTTTGGAGGGAATCTAGTGGTTGCACAACGTTATACTTTTTAAAATTGAAGCCGAATAAAGAAATTTTTAAAGTGTGACCATATGTGTAAAACAACTGTAACATGATGGGCTCATTATTTTCTGGAGTGGAGAATGTTTCAACTTGTGGGAGAGACAGGTGGGTATCATTTGAGGCCGATTTTATAAGTGTTTTTGCATTGCTCTTTAGGTTTGATAGTTTAGGGTTTAGGGGTTTTTAAATTCTAACATACTGGGTTCTTTGTGTGTCTTGACAATGGTCGATGACAGGACATGACCCCACACCGTACGAGCGCGAATACGCAGGCAGGAAGGGCTTAAACGCCCTGATGGACATTCTGAGTTCTCGCGGCAGCATGGTTAGTTATAGGGTTTACTCTTTTCTATTTGTTGTATTGTTTTATAATTATATATTTATACTTATAGAAAGCTGTCTTATTGTTTTTTTTTTCAGAATCCGACAGATACGGATGGATGCAATGAGATGTCTGATTAGACGATGTCAGTCTAGCCGTAGCTAGATAGCATTACTTTCCTTTTGTCATAGCACATGTATCATGAGATGATGTTTATACGTCTTTTTGTAACTATTAGAAAACCATGTATATTTTTTCAATAATGACAATGGTGTTGTAACTATTACATTTGCAAAGTTTAACTATCAAGTGATTTTGCCTATGATGTGTACAATTGTCATTGATTTAGTTTCATCAATTTACTTTTGTTAGTTTTGTATCTTATTCTGCAAACAATACTATGGATGATGGAGTTAATGGTTATATTGTCTTGTGGGTGACTAGTCACCTTCGGGCTATATCTAAGCTTGCACTTTCTTTCAAAGGTGAATCTGGGCTTATCTTGGATTCATTTAGGTTTACTCACTTATTGAAACATTCAATATGGTTGATGGGGGCAGGGCATTTCACCAAAAAAAAAAATCTCTCAGGTGTTGCAATGAGCATCACTATATAAGGCTCTGCATCGTCGCTATAGGTGGCCTGTAAACGTTGCTATGATCGTCACTATAGGCGTCGGTATATAGCGATGGTTATAGCGACGTTCTAGTATCGATGCTGTTAGCGACGCTTTTAGCGATGCCGGGAGTATAAAAACCCAATGTATTTCCATCGCTAACAACGTCACAAGTGCACACAACCTCTTGTAGTGCACCCCTGGTGATGCACTGAGGTGTTTGAACACTATGCCTTTTAAAAAAATATCCCTTGTTATTTTGTAACATTTTCAATAAGTGAGATCAATCTTAATTTTTAAATGTTTCACTAAGAGCTAGATGCAGTTGCAATATTTGTACTTTTAGAGGGAGTCTAGTGGTTGCAAAACGTTATACTTTTTAATATTGAAGCCAAATGAAGAAATTTTTAAAGTGTGACCATATGTGTAAAACAACTTTAATGTGATGGGCTCATTATTTTCTGGAGTGGAGAATGTTTCAACTCGTGGGAGAGAGTCAAGTAGTGCCATTTTAAAAAGGTTTTTGTTGAGCTTGCTTGCAATCAGTCTATGAACGGTAGATTTCTCTATTCATGTGGTAGGTGGAACTCTCGCTCTGATAGTGCTCTACCCTAGTTGTGCTCGTTCTCTTTCCTTTAAAGGAGCTGATAGCGTGGTTCCATGACGACCCCATTACGCAAGTCTGCTCATCTGGTCCCAAACCAAAACCAAAGGGGAAGGATAGTGAGATGAAATCCCTTTCGAGTATGAACGAGATAATGAAACCTAGTATGGATGTGCAAGATAAAAGCATCCCGAAGACAAGGACAAGTGCTAAGAAGATTGTGTCCATGGAAGCATTTGCCCTTTTCGATGAAGAGGGTCCGAGCAAGTCCATGAGGAGGCAAAGAGTTGAACATTGAATATCCCTAATTTTACTTTTGTTCACTTGTTTTAGATGCATGCATGTTTGAATGCATCTTCCATGCATGCATGTGTGAATGCAATCAACTACACTGTTGGCTTCAAAAAAACTGTGTTTTGGTAAGTGTGGTAAAATTTTCCACTTGGTGAAAGTGTGCATGCTTCATTAATTTTTTATATGATACTCGGTCTACATGCGTGTTTCAATGTGCTAAAATGACCCTAACCCAGATTATGTGTTGTAGGAGGTATACATTCTTTAGCTGAATATAACATGAAACTATATTCCGTTGAACTAGAGGGAGAAACAACATGTAGACGAGCAAAGCCGAGAGAGAAGTTGAGGGGAGACCAAGACGAGACGTGAGATGGAGAACCCCAAAAAGTGTGTCAATTGATCAAATGAGATGAGTTTATATAGAGGGGACCAAGGTGCTTTATGTAGAGATACTATATATACCTCAACACCCCTACTCAAATGAAGGTCCCTACCTGTGATGAAAATCCTTTGGGGGCTCAAAGAGAAAACCCATAGATCTATATACACCCACCGTTATATTAAAATATTTCAAATGTACTTTACAATGTTCAAAGCAGCTACATCACTCTTGTTTTATAATATGCCCTTTCAAGGTTCTTTAAGACTATAATGGTAACAGGACACTTTTATGTCCTGTTAAGTGACCATTTTGCTTGAATTATTTGAAGAGTATGAAAATGAATTTCTAGGTGCTATATATCCACAAAGTTGCCTTATGAGCTGAAAAAAAGTTAGCATTTTTTTTGGAGTATCGATCTCACCATTAACCTTACTCTTGCACAACATTTTTGAACCTAAACGTTGTCAAAAAACGGGTCCTGTTTTTGGCTTTTTTTCAATTTTTAGCAACTATACCACTCTAAACTTCATGTTTGTGAGGTTTAGATCGCTAGAGGTTAGGCCTTCATAGTTCTCAACATGTTTTGATGCTTGTAGAGAGAGCTAAGTGTTAAAATTGAAAGTTATGACCAATTTACAAGAATTGCATAATCCTGTTTTTTGGCCAAAATTACCACTTTTATGATTTTTTGGGGCTTTCTTGATATTCAAATTCAATTTTGATTATGTAAGTGTAATGTATAACATAAAGCTAATCTTCCTTGAGTTTTGGGGGACCTAATATGCTATATAGAATAGTATATGATGATGGTTGAGTTTTTTGATTGCTGAAGAATACGATACATTTTAGAGTAGCAAGTATAACTTTCTCAATATTGCTAGTTTCTTAGGCCAATTGTGTGTATTTTGTAGGTAGTAACCATATCTAATCATAGAGTACAAACTTGGCTAGATATTGAGTAGTTTCTATGGGTTTCAAGAGGTCATAATGCTAAACCTAGTTTTTTCATGTTTGCTGTATTTAACACTTTATCATTGCCCCCAAGGTTCCAATCGTAAGAGATCCATTATCCTTTTGACATGCTCCATGGCTCCTTTTGAATCCAAAGGCCCAAAGGGAACTAAGAAAACATGTATATAGTATCTATATTGAGCGTGACTATAGAAACTTTAATGATAGGTCCGAAGAATGGCAAAAATGCAACTTTTTTGTACCTATTTTTTTTGCCCAAAAACAAATTAGTGAGGTTAAAGCAACCCTATGTTTTGGTCACTAACCCATTGAAGTTAACGGGGCATTTTATCTTATGTCCTACAAAAATCTCCACTCTTATTTATATGCAATCAATCGTAAGAAATTGCTGTTTTGGGCAAAATGCACTGGTCCATCAACTTTGGAGACTTGTAGTGACCAAGGGATGATAAAAATTACAAGTTTCTCATTTTTTCCATATGTAGTAGTTACTGACTATAAGCTCATGAAAGGATTTTTCAAAAGGAGTGGATCTACTATGGTTTTGGAATTTTTTCCTAAAACCCTGAAAGGACACTTTTATGTCCTGTTAGGTTATCATTCTAGTGTTAACAACGCTATACATATATATATATATAGATATATATATATATATATATATATATATACAATTGAGCTACTATAAATGCTTTGATAGAGTAACTTAAGCATTGTTGACCTCTCGTTTCATATGCTTGCACTCGTTTCGATAGAGTAGCTTAAGCATTGTTGGCCTCCCTAAAATGATTGGATACGCATTCCTACCCGCTTGCATCACGTAGCAATCAACCAAGCACTCAATCCCGAAAACTTTTATCTTCACATCTTCAACGTACTATTCCAAGACACCTTGCCTTTTTGTGGTTGGCCATCCTCATACGGATCGAAGCATTCACTGACATCTTAACGCCTACTTCTTTCATGATAGCCTCGGTCATGACACACACCTGGGCACCACCATCCTCATATGCTTGCACTTCCGTCTTGTTTCCCAGCATAGCTTCAACTATTGGCACCATATCCACTGGGTGACCAACCCTCAAAGATATCACCATGCTTTGACGCTTTTCCTTCTTGGAAGGAAGCCGCGTACTCACGCACTTGGTCCACTGCCTCCTCAATTTAGCGTTCAAAGCCACCAATTGACCAAAAGATATATTTGCCTTTGGATTTTGTATGTCTTCGACAATATCATACTCTTCAACACCTTGGCCAAGGAGGTAGTCCTTTGGACCAATTTTCCTTCTTCGCCGCCTCTTGTTACTTTCTGGTTTGTCTTCTATCTTAGCCTTTCCTTTCCTTGCTCTTGTTTCCCTCTCTTCTTCTCTCTCTTTCTCCCTATCATGCCTAGATCTCTTATTGGCAAAAACATCCACATCTTGATGCTGAAGGGTAATGATGTTAATAGCCCTATCTTCTCCATTTGCAGGCAACGGTTGCAGTTGTTGTTGCAACGGCAGTGCTTCTAGTGCCCGTTCTTGATGATTCTCTTCTATTCTTCCTCGATCACATCCATATAAGGGGTATATCCCTCGTCTCTCTCTTGGTGGTTCAGGACAATCAGGGGCGTAGTGACCCTCTTCATCACAATTGTAGCATCTACCTTGTAGCCTTCGTCCCCTGCCAGGCTCCCAGCATTCACTCTCCCAAGTGCAAAATTGAAGAGAGAAAGCTCTCATTCACTCCGCAACGGGATTACTTAAACGAACTCCAAAATTCACCAAATTTCACACAATTGATCCTCGATACCCAAATCCCATTTCCACATCCCCACATTCCATTTTTTACCACTTCTAGGGCGATGCACGTATCACCGTAGATCAGGGCCCGCAAACAGACAGTTACCACATGTGTCAAACTTCTCGAGCGGGATTAGAGTACCCGCACTTGTCACTTGCATTATTTACATTCTAGAAAGCTCAAACACATTATCTAGAGCTAAAATAAACCACCTAAAACCATATCCAAGGCCCCGATACCCTATACGGGCATGTACATGTGTCCGACTGCCGACACGCAAGCACGCATATTTACAATGTGCACACGTTGAACCTTTTTTTGAACGTGAAACCACTTTGCAAAGCTCCCAAATTCATGTATTTACATCTTTTTGTACATATGACCATGCATATAAACGCTACTTTGTACACGCCAAAAGAGGTCTATCATCATTGCCCACCCTCTAGGTAGAGCATTTATGCTCAACCAAGAGACTATTTGCATCTGGAACCACATCCCTTGCAAAATATTTCTTCAGTCTATAACCATTTGTTCTGTAGCTCAAACGTTCACCAGACAATTTTTCCAACTCATAGGTGCCATTAGAAAATACATGCTTCACTCTGTATGGACCCAACCATTTGTCCCTCAATTTCTGAAAAGTAAAATCCAAGCAAGAATCATATTTCATCACCAAATCTCCTTCACTCTGTATGGACCCAACCATTTGTCCCTCTTATTAATTTTCTCCATCCTTGTCTCTGCTTGTTGAAGATAATAATCACTGGCTTTCTCTCTATTCATTCGCAGCAACTCTAGAGAAAGAATTCTTTCTTGCAGCTTGTCATTATACTCACCTTGCATTCTGCACAAAAACTTCAAGGCATCCAACTGCACTTGTATGGGCATAAGAGCTTCTTTTCCATAAACAAGTTCATATGGTGTAAACTGTGTTGACACTCTATACGCAGTTCTATAAGCCCACAAACACTTTTCCAAGTCCAAGTCCCACTCTTTAGGATGCTCTCTAGCATACTTTGATAGCATCTTCACAATTTGACCATTGCAGTTCTCAACCAACCCATTGCATTGTGGGTAGTAAGGAGAAGAATGCCTATGCTGAATGTTCAATTTCTCCCTGAGAGCAGCAACAAGTTTTCCCCTAAATCCTGGTCCACGATCAGAAATAATAACCATAGGAGCTCCAAACCTACAACACACCTGTTCATATAAAAAAGAGGCCACTCTTCCTGCTGTTACATCTTTTACTGCTCTTGCCTCCACCCATTTTGTCAAATAGTCCACAGCCACAAGGATATACCTTTTACCATTGTTGGTCCTTGGCATTGGACCTACAGCATCTACTCCCCATTTTGCAAATGCATCAAAAGACATTATAGCTTTCTGAGGCTCAGCCAAAAGCTTCCGATTTGCAAACACTTGGCATTCATGGCATGACTTGCACCAAAAATAAGCATCTCTCATCATAGAGGGACAACAGTAACTTGCTCTCAAAACACGAAAGACAACATGATCCTTGCCTTGACGTCCTGTTTTTTCATGGCAGTGCTCCAAAATCAAGCCTATCTCTTCTTTGTATGGCACTTTTCTCCAAATTCTATCCTTGCCATAAAGCATGAGATCCTCACCTACCAATGTGTAGTTTCTTGATTTTGCAACTATTCTCTTATGCCGAACCTTTGACATGCCGTTTGGAAATTGCCCTTTACTAAGAAATACTTCTACATCTTGCAATGATTCCCTTCCTGCATACAAGGCTTCCTTGACCTTTAAAGGAGCTACCAAGGCATCCAACTTGTCCCTAGCCAACTCATCAGCTTCTTTATTCTGCTCACGAGGAACATGCTTAAACTGTATCTTCTCAAACTCATGCAAAAGCTTCTTGATGCCATAGAACCACTTCTTCAAATCGTCTTTCTTAACATTCCACAAACCAAGCAACTGATTCATGACTAGCAATGCATCCCCTTTTGCAATGATCCTCTTCAGTCCAAACTCAACGCACTACTTCAACCCAAGTAAAAGAGTGAGATACTCGGCCTCATTGTTACTTTCAGCTTCATCAAGATCGTAAGCTCTAGAAAAGATCACATCGCCTTTTGGGTTCGTAATGACTACCCCACCACTTGCCTTTTGAAGAACTTTCCTGTATGCACCATCAAACATCATTGTATATGCATCTGTAATATCTACTTCCTCTTCATGATCATCATTATCAACCCTTGGGTAAGATGGAAGCCCCCCCCCCCCCCCCCCCCCCCCCCCCTTATGTACCACTATGTCTGCCAAGTGAGCTTTAACATAATGATCCACTTTAAACTCAAACTCATACTCTTGAAGCTCCAAAGTCCACTTTAAGATGCACTTGCTAGGCTTCAAATGTTGTACTACATCCAGCAAAATATTCGATGTGGTGAGCACATACTAGAACTTTTGGGGCAACAAATAGGTTTTAAACCTTCGACAAGAAAGAACCAAGGCGAATACCCACTGTTCCATTTTCGTGTAGGAGAGCTCGCTTACATTCTTCATCTTGCTCTCAAAATAAACTGGCTTCAAGTTCCTTCCTTGCTTTTGTAAGAGAACCGACCCAAAAGTTATTGACCCCACACTAATAGATACATAGAAAATCGACTGCAAGTCAAGAGGACTCACTGTTGGTAAAGCACACAATACCTCCTTGATGCCATCAAAAGCCTGTTGCATGTCTTCATTCCATTCAAACCCTTGAACTCTTTGACTCAATTTCTGGAGAGGATACACATACTGACATAGCATCCAGAAAAAACGTGACAAGTACCTGAGCTTATGCACAAATGATGCCAAATCCTTTGTGTTGCTGGGCGGATCCATAAGCAATAAAGCCTTAACTTTCTCTGGGTCAACTTCTATTCCATTTTGGGAAACCACATGTCCTAGCAAATGGACTCTTGCATGAGCAAACTTACACTTCTTTGGGTTGAGTTGCCCACCCTCTTGTTGAAGCATGCTCCTTTTTTTCTTTTTTTGGTCAATTCCTCTCCTAGCATGCTCCTTACATTCACTTTGGCAGGCTCTACAATTGCTTTGGACTATCCTTCTCCTCCTTCGCACCAAGGGTTATAAGCCATGGCCTCCCTAAAATGATTGGATCCGCATTCTCACCCGCTTGCATCACGTAGCAAACAACCAATCACTCAATCCCCAAGACTTTTATCTTCACATCTTCAGCTATTCCAAGACACCTTGCCTTTTTGTGGTTGGCCATCCTCATCCGGATCGAAGAATTCACTGACATCTTAATGCCTACTTCTTTCATGATAGCCTCGGTCATGACACACACATGGGCACCACCATCCACATATGCTTGCACTTACGTCTTCTTTCCCAGCATAGCTTCAACTATTGGAACCATATCCACTAGGTGACCAACCCTCAAAGATGACACCATGCTTTGACGCTTTTCCTTCTTGGAAGGAAGCCGCGTAGTCACGCACTTGGTCCACTGCCTCCTCAATTTAGCGTTCAAAGCCACCAATTGACCAAAAGATATATTTGCCTTTTGATTTCGTATGTCTTCGACAATATCATAGTCTTCAACACCTTGGCCAAGGAGGTAGTCCTTTGGACCAATTTTCCTTCTTCGCCGCCTCTTGCTACTTTCTGGTTTGTCTTCTACCTTAGCCTTTCCTTTCCTTGCTCTTATTTCCCTCTCTTCTTCTTTCTCTTTCTCCCCATCATGCGTAGATCTCTTATTGGCCAAAACATCCACATCTTGATGCTCAAGGGTAATGATGCTAATAGCCCTACCTTCTCCATTTGCAGGCAACGGTTGCAGTTGTTGTTGCGGCGGCAGTGCTTCTAGTGCCCGTTCTTGATGATTCTCTTTTATTCTTCCTCGACCACGTCCATATAAGGGGTATATCCCTCCTCTCTCTTGGTGGTTCAGGACACTCAGGGGCGTAGTAACCCTCTTCATCACAATTGTAGCATCTACCTTGTATCCTTCGTCCCCTGCGTGTTGGCCGCTCCTCTCAACCTGGTTTCAACCTAGTTGGTTGTCTCCATTCCATATCGAGTATCTGGCTGGATAATCAATGATTGAGTCATCGTTTGTCTTCAGTCGTGGGCGACTATCTGTAAGTGGTTGGGGGACAGCACCTCACTCTTACTGTTGCTATTCATCCCTCGTAGGATGGGCAGCTTACAAGCATTGTATTTAGCACTAAAGGATATGCAAAGTGCATACGTTAGAAAGCAGTGAAACAACTAGATCGGTTACCTTTCTGGTTTGGAGTTTGCTTCATATGATGAAAGACATGTTACGGCTAGTTCTAGTCTCTGCTTGTTATTCTCAAGTTATCAACCTTAATCATCAGTCTGGATGGGGTTGATTATTGGCAAGAAACCACTGCAAGTCAAGGACTTGGTTGCTGCTGATGAGTATGTCAGCATAGTACTTTCATGGAAAGATGAGTTGAGGTTATATTGCACATTCCAGTACCTTCAGAAAGTCTGAAACCTGGGTATGCATTCAAACACCTCTTAGTTGTGATAACTCGTTTAGCATTCTCAAGTGAGTTCTAAATGGAGCCTTCACACTCTTTTGATTATGAGTCGGTTAACCAAGACGGTTGCACAGGGACAACAATGTAGAAAATCAAGATGTTACTATTGATTTCATTGAACCTCCCAATGAACCGGGTTCCGATTCAACAAACAGTTGGATCCATGAGGTATGCCACGATGGAAAACATTAGTGTTCTTATGAAGATACTAGCACTTGTGTTTTTGAGGACAAAAATGATTCTCCAAGGGGGGAGTATTAATGTCATGCCAAGGGTAGGACTAGACACGTACGGCCCGGGCAATGTGCCGGACACACATCCAGTAAAGGGGTCTATATATGGAAGAGGGCCAGGAGCCTATATATAGGATAGTTGGGAGATTATTCGCATGTCTTTCTACCCGCTGGTCTAACACTCTTTGGTTCCTATTCATTATGTTAATTATTAATTCTTGCAACTGACCAGCAAGATCATGAAAAACCCGGGCCGTAAACAGGATCTGGACCATGAACCACTCGCTCCACTCTATCATCCATTGTCACAGGGACCATTGGTTGCACCACAACTGGCTCAGTATGTATCAGGCCTTGCTCCCACCTTCTCTTGATCTTCTTGCTCGTGGCCTCAGTAATTTCCACAACTCTTTCAAATGTAGCAGGCTCCTCTTGATCGACCTTCTCCCTTACACTTGGATGGAGACAATCCATAAACTGACGCACTTTAAAGAAATCCCCTGAAGGTACTTGGGATGCCGCCTCTAATTGAACCCAAAGTCCTTTGAAGTGTTGAAAAAACTCTTTCAAGTTAGCATGAACATCTTGCTGCAAACCTCTCAATTTTGTCGTCGCTTCGGTTGCGGTTAGTTTCATTCCAAACCTGTCAAAAATTGCCAGCTTCACCTGCTCCCATGTTTGCTTTTTTTCTTCCTCTAAACCTTCAAACCACTCCCGATCTTCTCCTTTGAGCGCAAGAAGAAATACATGAAGATTGGCTTCGTCATTCACAATGTGCATACCAAGCGTATGCCACTCGAAGTCCGCAATCCAGTCCTTCCCATCCTCCTTCCCTGTAAACACTGGCCGACTATACGCCATCCCGTTGAAGTCCATTTTCCCTTGCGTGAGTAATTCCACAAAATTTGAAGTCTTGCACCTCAACCAAACCACCACTTTTCTTCAATGAAGCTCGAAATTCATAGCAAAACCGCTTCACCTGGGTGCACAACCGGCAAATTTCCGCTCCCCAGCGGGATCGCCAAAGGATGATGGAGCAAAAGACGCCGTGCGCACACTCACACACAGAGACAACTCAATAGAACAGAAGGAATTTACTTGAATTCCTCACCTCACTCACTACCACTCAAAAGATCCCTAAAAACTCTACCCACAAGCTCAATTCAAACTCCAAACGCCTCGACGTACAAGCCCTCGCTTGCCCGCAGACAACTGCCGCAGACACTACAAGGTGAGTCGAGGTGATCAACACTTGAAATCACGCTTGATGGTGACCAAAATATACAAGAAAAACCATCAAAAAACCAAAAACTCCAGCCACAAAAGGCCACTCTCAAACCATTGCAAAAGCTTCACCAAACTCCACTCTGTTGGACTCTTTGGAGTAGCGCCAACCCTAATGGCACCGATACAGGGTCACATAGTCTTGCAAAAAGACGCACCTTCTTCCCTCAATTCCTTGCACACACACATCCATGGAAACCTTAGAACTCACATAGACTCTCCCAAGTGAAAAATTGAAGAGAGAAAGCTCTCATTCACTCCTCCACACTTGAAAACAGGACGTGAACGCAACGGGACTGCACTAGACCACCTGTAGGAACCCTGCTTCCTCCCATACACATAGGGGTGCAAGTGTTGATATTGTACTTCCAAATTTCTCCCTCAGCCTCAACACTCACGACACCGTGAGTGATGTGGCAATTTGAAGCCATTTCACACCTTTTTTGACCTTTTTTGGCCCAGTTTTGGCCAGTTTTGACCCCTGGCGGGCATTTTTCGCAGGAAAAATCCCAACGGACTCCAAAATTCACCAAATTTTGCAAGCTTGATCCTCGATACCCAAACACATTTCCACATCCCCACATTCCATTTTGGACCACTTCTAGGGCGATGCACGTCTCACCGCAGATCAGGCGCCGCAAATAGACAGTTACCGCATGTGTCAAACTTCTCGAGTGGGATGAGAGTACCGACACTTGTCACTTGCATTATTTACATTCCAGAAAGATCAAACACATTATCTAGAGCCAAAATAAGCCACCTAAAACCATATCCAAGGCCACGATACCCGATACGGGCATGTACATGTGTCTGACTGCCGACACGCAAGCACGCATATTTACAATGTGCACACGTTGCACCTTTTTCGAACTTGAAACCACTTTGCAAAGCTCCCAAATGCATTTATTTACATCTTTTTGTACATATGACCATGCATATAAACGCTACTTTGTACACGCAAAAGCGGTCTATCATCGTGAGTCATGACTGAGGACGTGCTTGAGGTGCTTGATGACCAAATTGCTTGTGGTGTTCAAGTCAAAGAGGACTCCTACATAGAAGGGGATGAGCCCTAAGAGTAGGGCGTGAGAGAGAACACACACACACACACACACACACACAAGTCAAAGAGGACTCCTACATAGGAGGGGATGAGCCCTAAGAGAAGGGCGTGAGAGAGAACACACACACACTCAAGGCAATTCAAACAAGACTCCTACATAGGAGGGGATGAGCCCTAAGAGTAGGACGTGAGAGAGAACACACACACACTCAAGGCAAGTCCAAGACTCAAGATGCTTAAAGGAAACACGTTAAGCCCCTAGCCCTATTTCCCTCATAGTGTGCTTGAATCCTATTGGATGGCCTTTAGGGAGGTCCAATGAGAATTTAGATGCTTTTAAAAAATTAATTAAGATGTCTTTCTAAAAGGGGGAAAGAAGGAAACTTGCCAAATGCTACCCATACTGCTTGATATGACCATAGCTTGTGATTGGCCAGGGTTGCCATACACCAATTAGGAGCAAGCTAGAGTCGAGAGAGAGATGTCGACGAAAGCAAGGGAGAGCCCTCCTTTTTTCATATTTGCGCGTACACAAACACACTCTCTCATTGTTGAGCAATAAGTACATCTCCTCCTCCAAGATTGAGAAGTAGAGATCCTACACCAACACCACTTTGCTATGGAATGCAAATCCAACTAGGAGTCAAGCCTCGATGGCATGCTCATCTTCTCTACCATCTATATTACTATGCTAAGCTAGGCTTCAAGATTAATCTATGGTGAGACAAGTACTCCTTTCTTGTATGCTACATCATCTTCCTCTTCCCTTCCCTCACTCCTTGCTAGCTCTCTCCACCTTTGAAGGTGTTTGAGGTCTTGGGATTGAGTCCAGGGACAAGTTAATGTTTTTGCAAGTTAGTTACGGGCATAATACTGGTGCATGAATCTTACCTCTTCATGGCACCATTAAGGTCTCAACTAGGAGCAAAGCATGTATTGTACCAAGTCTCTCTTCAAGGGAGAATCTATAACACAAAATTTGTTTGGAGGGAGGAGTGGCTCCAAGTAAATCCGGTCCCCCCCCCCCCCCCCCCCCCCCCCCCCCCCCCCCCTCTCCCCCCCTCTCTCTCTCTCTCTCTCTCTCTCTCTCGGAAGTATTCTTCATGCCAAGCTAGCAAGTTATGATGTTTATTTTGAAACCTTCGATTGAGTAATCTATGTCTGTTTATTAAGAATTCTCTTAAGGTAATGCTCACTATTGTTACTTATATTCCGCTACAATCGATGCTATTAGCCATATTCCGTTACAAGAAGCATTTATAATAGCTTGGTGGGAGATATTGGTCTTCGAAGTCAATTTGAAGATTGAATCTCTCTTCCTGTCCACTCAAAATTGATTACAAACTCTCCATCTGGACGTAGAATGATCATAGCTATCATAAAGGTCGACGTGGTTGTATCAATGAATGACAAGAGACATTGTATAAATGCACTCTTGTGTCAACTGACTATGAAAGACATACGATCATGATACTTTTGAGGCCCTTGGTCCTGATTAGGTGCTCCCCTCTACTTATTATCTATGTAGTGCAACCTCGCCATTCCATAGTCCATAGGTACAATACGAGTCATCTTCTACTTTAGGTGTCACTAAAGAGTACCTATCTAGAAAGTAGTATCATTGTTTGCCACCTTGCCATCTAGAAAGCACTATCATTGTTTTCCACCTTGCCATGTTTTCACTATCATTGGCTTTGTGTGTGTGTGTGTGTGTGTGTGTGTGTGTGTGTGAGTGAGAGAGAGAGAGAGAGAGAGAGACTTCTACACCTACATGTGGAGAGGTTGAGTCTTACAAGGAGTGGAGACAGAAAAGGTAAAAAGTCCAATAGACCATAGCTCTAATGGTGAAAACTTCAATGTGCATTGGTTAATGGCTCAATATTGAAAATCCACTGGAGTAGGCATAACAATAATAGCATTGAACAAGTCACCTTGCACTATGAGAGTCAGAAAGACCCACATTATACCAATGTGTGATTGCACATAGGCAATAATAAAACCACTTCAGGATGCCCATACTTAGGGGAAAGAATATGGATCAAGGAAATTGCAACATATAGCCTGAAACTTCGTCCGCCATACATATTGTATAGATATCTCAATCAAAGAAGAACCGAGCCTATGGAGGCAAACGAAGCTTTACTTGATCTCACTTTTAATTTTCCAACTCTATTCTAAAGCGAGAAACTGGTTTGTGGGCATATGCTTTAGAGTTGGGGTCCCTCAAAACCCAGGTTCATAGGGACAAAGGTTAGAGATGGTGCTTGGCTGTAAAAATAGAGGTCGCCAATAAAGAACTTGGGCAATATCACTGTCTTTCTTTGGGACTACGGGTTTCACTAGATCAAAGAAGGCATAGGAGGTGTGCCTAGGAAGCGGCCAGACCATTTTAAAGATGTTTTGTGCACCTATACTCAATGCCATTAAGGTCTTGTGTTCTATAATACAAGCATTGTCCGATACAAACCCCTTGACCTCCTCAAAAGCGCCCTTAGAGGCAGTTGACAAGAAGAGGGGAAGGGTTGATCTCTAGGCCTAGAATGCAACACAAGCGGACGATATTGGGAGATGGGGTAGGCCTAAACACATTTGTCCAGTGCCATGCACCAAAGGAGACCGCTTTGCCTGCCTCCATAAGCAGGAGATAAGCTTATAAGCTACGGATGGACCCCTAATAATTCCCCTTCTAGAATTATAAGGAGATGGATTTTCGGGGGGGGGGGGATAAGTCTTACTCAACGGGAGGGGAGAAGGAGAAGGAGAAGGGATAGAGATGAAATGAGAGAAACAGTTCTTCTCTGTTAGGTATATCCTTAAATAAAAAATGTCATTCACATATATATAGAGAGAGATTTTGATGAAGCCATCAGAGGTTAACATTTCTCGCATAATTTTTGTTACTCTCATCTGATGCCACTTCAAATTCAATTTTCGATATTACAAAACATAAACCCTTTTCATACAAATCAGATTGTCATCGAGAATAATCTGATGAGTACTTCCTTAAGAATAAAGATTATCCAATCAAGGTATATTAAAATAAACTAATTGTAGATAGAGGTTTTTCTAAGACTTTTTGCCTGCAAGTGGCAAGTCCCTTTTTACAAAGAGTGAATCCCTCACGAAAGGCATGCACTAGTTTCCAAGACATGGCACTAGAATGAACTTTAGGCTGTTGTTACAAAGAGAGGCTTCCTCAAGACCTCGATCATCGCTTAGATGCAAAGTCAATGCCCGAACAGGTATGAGGATAGGGCTAATGAAACTTGGAATGCCGAATCAAAGTCACCTTTGAGCAATGTTCAGAAAAAATCATTTTTCCAAACATACAAAATTCGTTTCCTTATATTTTCCAAGAGCAAATTTTACAAAATTAGGTTACTTTTTTAGGATTTACAATAATTTTCTCTATTTTGGGGAGAAATCTGTCCTTTTTCCCTTGCCCTCAACCGACATTTTTGAAATTGAAAACGGAACGGTATTAAGCTGAAACGCATACTTAAAAGATAAAGGTAACGGATGCATGAACTTATAGAGTCATCTACAGGGCTAGGACATGAAAATTTGCAACAAACAAGAAAGAAAGGCATCTACAGGGCTAGACTCTGGTGACATGACCAGAAGCACTTCTTTAATCAAGAGTTGTACGACCCACAACTCGACCAAGGTCTCATTATTATATATTATTGTTGTGTGCTTGAGGAAGCCTATAAGCTAGGCGTGGGTTTCGTTAGAGAGGTAGAAGCCCAACTGGTCTATGGCACCAGAGCTCGCACGCCCAAAGAAGCCCAAGATGCGTGGGGCGAATGAAAGTACGTCATTGGCGGTGGGGTTGCCAGGCGGGGCAATAGTGTTGCTGGTGGCGGTGTTGAAGCCCAGAGCTACGACGCCGTAGTTGTTGTTGAAGTGGGCATTCTTGCCGATTGAGACAGTAGCACTAGCTATCGCCTCATTTGCTCCAGGCTGAAATATGATATGATTCAGTCAACCAACCAACAGCAACAACAACACTGACAAATAAATGCAGTACTAGTTACTTGAATGGTCATCGAGGTGCCGACACGTCCCCCGTGCATAGTCGTTGTTCCATTCGCATACACCACCTCCAGACCTCGCAGATAGTCAGGCATATAATAGAGGGTCACACGCGTTATCCCGCCGGTGCTCCATCCATCTTCGAACGCTTTGCCACCCGGGGCTCCCCACGGACCCACAACGGCGGGCTTCGACGTCGCCTGCACCAGTATAATATCATCGGTCAGTATAAGTTGATGATCATACACTCTCTCTCTCTCTCTCTCTCTCTCTCTCTCTCTCTCTCACACACACACACGCACAGACACACAACCCGGCCTAGCTAGATTATACGATAATACCGCCATGCTGCTGCTTGCAAGCTTGCGCTACTTCGAAGTAGAAGGAGGAGCTGGACGTCGACGTTGTCTTAAAATGAAAAGGGAAGGCCGCAGCAGGCATTTTAAGGGCCCGGGCTTGGGGCAGCCCTTGCACGGTGCTTGCAACTACAGTCAATGTACGTGATCGATTCCTGTAGCATCACAACGTGGCATTTTTCCGTGTGATTGTACTGCAATACCCCCACTTGACATAAAGTAATGGAAAGAAAAGTGTGCTACACAGCTTCACAAAAGCATTTTCCCTAACCCAACAAATTAAGGGCACCTAATCCCGTTTTGCGAAAAAAATTTGAAGCCATTCCCGTTTTGCGGACAAAATTAAGGGCACTCTTCCCGTTTTGTCGCACTGGGCCTAGTACAAAAAACTGCGAACCTGCCTTGGCCTAGAGAAATACAACAAAATTTAGACAATTCTACCGTAAAAATCGGCATTTACTCAACATCCATACAAAATACACGCTTGGGTTGCTAAAATGATTTTTATTGAGCATTGGTCTAGGCACCAGCCTGCTTACTTACACAATGATTTTTATTGAGCATTGGTCTACGCACCAGCCTGCATACATACACTTGACACGGAAGAGCATCTAAGCAAGTTTAAGCTACATTGTCCAATAGGGCGTTTATCTCAAAGCATTCATGGGGACTCTCCACACTATCTCGCCCGGGCATCTCAAATGGGATCGACGACCGAGGTGATCTGGGCCGTCAGATGCGCATTTGGTA
The DNA here is from genome assembly GCF_014529385.1 of Adiantum capillus-veneris. Lineage (NCBI taxonomy): Eukaryota > Viridiplantae > Streptophyta > Polypodiopsida > Polypodiales > Pteridaceae > Adiantum > Adiantum capillus-veneris. Next base: position 79,197,324 of record NC_140945.1, read on the forward strand.
AATTCGGGGAGAAAAGTAAATTCGGGTAGGCTTGTAAATTCGGGTCGATCCGCACCCCATGTCTTGAACCTCCGACCTCCCCACCACGATCCATGTGCACGAACCACTACGCCTTCATGCGTACGTTGAAATATAGGAGATTCGAGTATGTCATATTGTAAATCTGGGTTGATTAGTAAATTCGGGGAAAATTTGTAAATTCGGACACATTGGTAAATTCGGGAAACCTCAGATCTGACGGTCCATGATTGACGCGCCCTGCCTTTTCCTCCTCCACCATTGATCCCATTTTACCATGCCCGTGTGATATAGTGATGAGGGGGAACTCTCTTGTAGTAATACGGAGATGTCACTTCCATGCACATAAACTGCATTGTTTTATCCCTTTGTAAAATTTGCATTCTTTTGTTTGAAAACCCCCTTATTGTACACTCACATGATACCATAAGGTAACCTGGTGAATACCTTGGGAAAGGATTAATCTTATTATTTTCTACTTATGAAAATGTTCTTTAGACACTGCACCCACTTCTTTTTCGATCAATTCACTCTACAGAATTTCATGAGGGGAGTGATCCAATCTGCTTTGCAAATAAGCTTCTTATAAGTTCCTAGTGTTTTTGGTAGTGCAAAAGTTATGTCCTTGACCAATGCCAAGCTTTCCGGTTGAGCTTCATCCCAACGAAAGGTATTGGGAATTGAACATTACTTCTGAGACACTATTGCTCAATGGCTGAAAATAGGGTTTAGTGGAACAAAATTGGGTGTCCTTGATATCATACCTTGATATCATACAAAATTGGGTGTCTTTGATATTATACCTTTGAAAAATCTTTGGAATGCAATTTTTCAAAGTCCCAAAAGAAAATATTACAATATTATATATTATTGCATACATCTTTGAAAGAAGAACCTCAAATTACAAATTTGGACAAGTTTTGACACAAACTACAAGGTCCCCACTATTTCATTGGTACCAATAAGGGGGAAAGGATTCGTCCTTTTTTCGTACAAACAAACCTTGCTTTGAATACAATAGCCTTTCATTTAGATTCAAATTATGTTGCACCACCCATTGGTCCACATCCTTCCAACAAAAGTTGTCGTTGTCCCATAAACATGCCACCTTTGAGATTCCTTCGTTATTCATATTTGTGGAAACATTTATCCAAAACCTAACATGTTCCTAGGTTGGACAGCTAAGGAGACCAGTGAAAGATGGAGCACTTGACGTATCTCAAGGTCTCCCCCGCTAATGATGATGCCACATTGTCGCCACTTTATCAATATCTCACCCACTTTATCGATCTCCAACTTTTAAAGAGCTCCACCTTGAAGCAACCATTTTTCCATGCACGATAGACTCCTTCCATGGGCCTTCTTGTAAAGTAAGCTCTACTTTGTCAAGCATATCTCAAGCCATGGCTGCCCAATGCGACCCATGATGTGTAAAGGATACTTCCTGGTTTGCACAGAAGGCTTTTATGTATAGCATTAGGTGTAGGATTTCAATTCCACCTTGGTTCTCACCACCCATTTCCATTTCCCCCACTACCATGGAGTTGTGTTGTTTGTGTTGTTTCTTGATAGGAATGGTTTGATGGGTTTTAGAAATTATTTTCAATTGTGGACCAATTGCATTCGGTCATGTTTAAGATAGACGAGACAAATAATATTTTGATCGTTTAATGGGCTTTAAAAATTCTTTCCAATTGCGTTTGTCCATTTCCAAGATATAGGACACAAAGAATATTTATTCAATAATCAAGGAGTTAACCACAATCACTCAGCTAGGAAAGGGGAGGAGTATGTACTCCCACCTTCTAATCTTACTATTGATCTTGTTTAGGTTCCAGCTAGATTGAGGTCAAATGTTTGCCTGTCTAATATGTCCACCCCTAGTGATGCACTGAGGTGTCTGAACATTATGCCTTTTGAAAAAATATCCCTTGTTATTTTGGCACATTTTCAATCAGTAAGGTCAATCTTAATTTTTAAATGTTTCACTAAGAGCCAGATCCAGTTGCAAATATTTGGACAAGGCTAAAAGCAAGATTTGTGGTAACAAAAAGGACCCTTTTTTATTCCACCCTGTTTGGGACTTAGCCACATAGCCTTTGGAATTTTTGAGGGAATCGAGTGGTTGCACAACGTTATACTTTTTAATATTGAATCCAAATGAAGAAATTTTTAAATTGTGACCATATGTGTAAAACAACTTTAACGTGATGGGCTCATTATTTTCTGGAGTGGAGAATGTTTCAACTCGTGGGAGAGACGGGTGGGTATCATTCAAGGCCGATTTTATGAGTGTTTTTGAATTGCTCTTTAGGTTTGATAGTTTAGGGTTTAGGCGTTTTTTAATTCTAACATAATGGATTCTTTGTATGTATTGACAGTGGTCGATGATAGGACGTGACCCCACACCGTACGAGCGCGAGTACACAGGCAGGAAGGGCTTAAACGCCCTGATGGACATTCTGAGTTCTCGCGGCAGCATGGTTAGTATTAGGGTTTACTCTTTTTTTATTTGTTGTATTGTTTTATAATTATATATTTATACTTACATAAAGCTGTCTTATTGTCTTTTTTTCCAGAATCCGACAGATACGTATGGACGCGATGAGACGTCTTATTAGACGATGTTTGTCTAGCCGTAGCTAGATAGCATTACTTGCCTTTTGTCATAGCACATGTATCATGAGATGATGTTTATACGCCTTTTTGTAACTATTAGAAAACCATGTATATTTTTTCAATAATGACAATGGTGTTGTAACTATTACATTTGCAAAGTTTAACAATCAAGTGATTTTGCCAATTATGTGTACAATTGTCATTAATTTACTTTCATCAATTTACTTTTGTAAGATTTGTATCTTTATTATGCAAACAATACTATGGATGATGGACTTAATGGTTATATTGTCTTGTGGGTGACTACCTTGGGTCTATATCTAAGGGGTATCTAAGCTTGCACTTTCTTTCAAAGGTGAATCTGGGCTTATCTTGGATTCATTTAGGTTTACTCAATTATTGAAACATTCAATATGGTTGATGGGGGTAGGACATTTCACAAAAAGAAAAATCTCTCAGGTGTCGCAATGAGCATTGCTATATAAGGCTCTACATCGTCGCTATAAATGTCACTATAGGTGGCCTGTAAACGTTGCTGTGATCGTCACTATAGGCGTCGCTATATAGCGATGGTTATAGCGACGTTCTCGTATCGGTGCTATTAGCGACGGTTTTAGCGACGCCTGGGAGTATAAAAACCCAATGTATTTCCGTTGCTAACAACGTTACAAGTGCACACAACCTCTTGTAGTGCACCCCTGGTGATGCACTGAGGTGTTTCAACACTATGTCTTTTAAAAAAAAATCCCTTGTTATTTTGGAACATTTTCAATGAGTGAGATCAATCTTAATTCTTAAATGTTTCACTAAGAGCTAGATGCAGTTGCAAATATTTGGACTTTTGGAGGGAATCCAGTGGTTGCAAAACGTTATACTTTTTAATATTGAAGCCAAATGAAGAAATTTTTAAAGTGTGACCACATGTGTAAAACAACTGTAAGGTGATGGGCTCATTATTTTTTGGAGTAGAGAATGTTTCAACTTCTGGGAGAGAGTCAAGTAGTGCCATTTAAAAAAGGTTTCTGTTGAGCTTGCTTGCAATCACTCTATGAACGGTAGATTTCTCTATTCTTGTGGTGGGTAGAACTCTAGCTCTGATAGTGCTCTACCCTAGTTGTGCTAGTTCTCTTTCCTTTAAAGGAGCTGATAGTGTCGTTCCATGAGGACCCCATTACGCAAGTGTGCTCATCTGGTCCCAAACCAAATCCAAAGGGGAAGGATAGTGAGACAAAATCCCTTTCGAGTATGAACGAGACAATGACACCTAGCATGGATGTGGAAGATAAAAGCATCCCGAAGACAAGGACAAGTGCTAAGAAGATTGTGTCTATGGAACGTTCACAACAAGCATCTGCCCTTTTCGATGAAGAGGGTCCAAGCGAGTCCGCGGGGAGGCAAAGAGTTGAACATTGAATATCCCTAATTGATCACACGAGATAAGTTTATACAGAGGGGACCAAGGTGCTATATGTAGAGATACTATATATAGCTCAACACCCCTACTCAAATGAAGGTCAATCCCTTGGGGGCTCAAAGGAAAAACCCATAGATCTATATACACCAACCGTTATATTAAAATATTTCAAATATACATTTACAATGTTCAAAGGAGCTACATCACTCTTGTTTTATAATATGCTCTTTCAAGGTTCTTTAACAACCCTCTCTCTCTCTCTCTCTCTCTCTCTATATATATATATATATATATATATATATATACACACACACACACACACACACACACCATTGACCTACTATAAATGGTTTCAAAGAGTATCTTAAGCATTGTTGACCTCTCGTTTCATATGCTTGCACTCGTTTTGATAGAGTAGCTTAAGCATTGTTGGCCTCCCTAAAATGATTGGATACGCATTCTCACCGGCTTGCATCACGTAGCAATCAACCAAGCACTCAATCCCCAAGACTTTTATCTTCACCTCTTCAGCTATTCCAAGACAGCTTGCCTTTTTGTGGTTGGCCATCCTCATACGGATCGAAGCATTCACTGACATCTTAACGCCTGCTTCTTACATGATAGCCTCGGTCATGACACACACCTGCCCAGCACCATCCACATATGCTTGCACTTCCGTCTTCTTTCCCAGCATAGCTTCAACTATTGGCACCATATCCACTGGGTGACCAACCCTCAAAGATGACACCATGCTTTGATGCTTTTCCTTCTTGGAAGGAAGCCGCATACTCACACACTTGGTCCACTGCCTCCTCAATTTAACGTTCAAAGCCACCAATTGACGAAAAGATATATTTGCCTTTTGATTTCGTATGTCTTCGACAATATCATACTCTTCAACACCTTCGCCAAGGAGGTAGCCCTATGGACCAATTTTACTTCTTCACCGCCTCTTGCTACTTTCTTGTTTGTCTTCTACCTTAGCCTTTCCTTTCCTTGCTCTTGTTTCCCTCTCTTCTTCTATCTCTTTCTCCCTATCATGCCTAGATCTCTTATTGGCCAAAACATCCACATCTTGATGCTCAACTGTAATGATGTTAATAGCCCTACCTTCTCCATTTGCAAGCAATGGTTGCAGTTGTTATTGATGATTCTCTTCTATTTTCTTCCTTGAACACGTCCATATAAGGGGCATATCCCTCCTCTCTCTCTTGGTGGTTCAGGACAATCAAGGGCCTAGTGACCCTCTTCATCACAATTGTAGAATCTACCTTGTAGCCTTCGTCCCCTGCCTCTCCAAGCTGGCCGCTGCTCTCTTTGGTTCCTATTCATTATGTTAATTCTTAATTCTTGCAACTAACCAGCAAGATCATGCAAAACCCGGGCCGTAACAGGATCTGGACCTTGAACCACTCGCTCCACTCTATCATCCGTTGTCAGAGGGACCATTGGTTGTACCACAACTGGCTCAGTATGTGTCAGGCCTTGCTCCCACCTTCTCTTGATCTTCTTGCTCTTGGCCTCGGCAATTTCCATAGCTCTTTCAAATGTAGCAGGCTCCTCTTGATCGACCTTCTCCCTTACACTTGGATGGATACAATCCATAAACTGACGCACTTTAAAGAAATCCCCTGGAGGTACTTGGGATGTTGCCTCTAATTGAACCCAAAGTCCTTTGAAGTGTGCAAAACCTCTTTAAAGCTAGCATGAACATCTTGCTGCAAACCTCTCAATTTTGTCGTCGCTTCCGTTGCGGTTAGTTTCTTTCCAAACCTGTCAAAAATTGCCAACTTCACCAGCTCCCATGTTTGCTTTTTTTCCTCCTCTAAACCTTCAAACCACTCTCGAGGTTCTCCTTTGAGCGCAAGAGGAAATACATGAAGCTTGGCTTCGTCATTCACAATGTGCATACCAAGGGTATGCCACTCGAAGTCCGCAATCCAGTCCTTCACATCCTCCTTCCCTGTAAACAGTGACTGACTATACGCCATCCCTTTAAAGTCCCTTCTCCCTTGCGTGAGTAATTCCACAAAATTTGAAGTCTTGCACCTCAACCAAACCACCACTTTTCTTCAATGAAGCTCGAACTTCATAGCAAAACCGATTCACCTGGGTCCACAACCGGCAAATTTCCGCTCCCCAGCAGGATCGCCAAAGGATGATGGAGCAAAAGACGCCATGCGCACACTCACACACCTAGACAACTCAACACAAAAGAAGGTATTTACTTAAATTCCTCACCTCACTCACTACCACTCAAAACCTCACTAAAAACTCTACCCACAAGCTCAATTCAAACCCCAAACGCCTCGACCTACAAGCCCTTGCCTGCACGAAGACACTACAAGGTGAGTCGAGGTGATCAACACTTGAAATCACGCTTGATTGATGACCAACATATACAAGAAAAACCATCAAAAAACCAAAAACTCCAGCCACAAAAGGAAACTCTCAAACCATTTCAAAAGCTTCACCAAACTCCACTCTGTTGGACTCTCTGGAGTAGCGCCAACCCTAATGGCACCGATATAGGGTCACATAGTCTTGCAGAAAGCCGCACCTTCTTCCCTCAATTCCTTGCACACACACATCCATGGAAATCTCAGAACTCCCATATACTCTCCCAAGTGAAAAATTGAAGAGATAAAGCTCTCATTCACTCCTCCACACACTCGAAAACAGGACGCGAACGCAACGGGATTGCACTAGACCACCTGTAGGAACCCTGCTTACTCCCATACACATAGGGGTGCAAGTGTTGATATTTTACTTCAAAAGATCTCCCTCAGCATCAACACTCACAGCACCGTGAGTGATGTGGCAATTGAAGCCATTTCACACCTTTTTTGACCCTTTTTGGCCCAGTTTTGGCCAGTTTTGACCCCTGACGGGCATTTTTCGCAGGAAAAACCCCAAACAAACTCCAAAATTCACCAAATTTTGCACGCTTGATCCTTTATACCCAGAACACATTTCCACATCCCAAAATTCCATTTTGGACCACTTCTAGGGCGATGCACGTATCACCGCAGATCAGGCTCAGCAAATAGACAGTTACCGCATGTGTCAAACTTCTCGAGCGGGATAAGAGTACCCACAATTGTCACTTGCATTAATTACATTCTAGAAAGCTCAAACACATTATCTAGAGCCAAAATAAGCCACCTAGAACCATATCCAAGACCCCGATACCCTATACGGGCATGTACATGTGTCCGACTGCCGACACGCAAGCACGCATATTTACAATGTGCACACGTTGCACCTTTTTTAGAACTTGAAACCACTTTGCAAAGCTCCAAAATTCATGTATTTACATCTTTTTGTACATATGACCATGCATATAAACGCTACTTTCTACACGCCAAAAGCAGTCTATCATCCTGAGTCATGATTGAGCACGTGCTTGAGGTGCTCGATCACCAAATTTCTTGTGGTGTTCAGGTCAAACAGGACTCCTACATAGGAGGGGACGAGCCCTAAGAGTAGGGCGTGAGAGAGAACACACACACACTCAAGGCAATTCCAAGACTCAAGATGCTTAAAGGAAACACGTTAAGCCCCTAGCCCTACTTCCCTCATAGTGTGCCTGAATCCTATTGGATGGACTTTAGGGAGGTCCAAAGAGAATTTAGATGCTTTAAAAAAATTAATTAAGATGTCTTTCTAAAAGGGGGAAAGAAGGAAACTTTCCAAACGCTACCCATACTGCTTGATATGACCATAGCTTGTGATTGGCCAGGGTTGCCATACACCAATTAGGAGCAAGCTAGAGTCGAGAGAGAGATGTCGACGAAGGCAAGGGAGAGCCCTCCTTTTTTCACATTCACACGTACACAAACACACTCTCTCATGTGTTGAGCAATAAGTACATCTCCTTCTCCAAGCTTGAGAAGTAGAGATCCTACACCAACCCCACTTGGCTATGGAATGCAAATCCAACTAGGAGTCAAGACTCAATGGCATGCTCATCTTCTCTACCATCTATACTACTATGCTAAGCTAGGCTTCAAGAGTGATCTATGGTTAGAAAAGCACTCCTTTCTTGTATGCTACATCATCTTCCTCTTCCCTTCCCTCACTCCTTGCTAGCTCTCTCCACCTTTGAAGGTGTTTGAGGTCTTGGGATTGAGTCCAGGGACAAGTTAGTGTTTTTGCAAGTTAGTTAAAGACATAATACTAGTGCATGAAGCTTACCATCTTCATGGCACCATTAAGGTGTCAACTAGGAGCAAAGCATGTATTGTACCAAGTCTCTCTTCAAGGGAGAATCTATAATACAAAATCTGTTTGGAGGGAGGAGTGGCTCCAAGTAAATCCGGTCCTTGATTGTTGTCAATTTCTCTAAATATCTATCTCTCTCCCTCCCCCCCCCCCCCCTCTCTCTCTCTCTCTCCCTCTCTCTCTCTCTCTCTCTCTCTCTCTCTCTCTCTCTCTCTCTCTCTCTCTCTCTCTCTCTGAAGTATTGTTCATGCCAAGCTAGCAAGTTACGATGTTTATTTTGAAACCTTCGATTGAGTACTCTATGTCTATTTACTAAGAATCCTCTTAAGGGAATGCTCACTATTGTTACTTATATTCCGCTACAATCGATGCTATTAGCCATATTCCGTTACAAGAAGCATTTATAATAGCTTGCTGGGAGATCTTGGTCTTCGAAGTCAATTTGAAAATTGAATCTCGCTTCCTTTCCACTCAAAATTGATTACAAACTCTCCATCTGGACGTAGAATGATCATAGCTATCATAAAGGTCGACATGGTTGTATCAATGAATGACAAGAGACATTGTATAAATGCACTCTTGTGTCAACTGACTATGAAAGACATACGATCATGATACTTTTGAGGCCCTTGTCCTGATTAGGTGCTCCCCTCTACTTACTATCTATGGAGTGCAACCTTCCATGCCATAGTCCATAGGTACAATAAGAGTCATCTCCTGTTTTAGGTGTCACTAAAGAGTACCTATCTAGAAAGTAGTAGAAAGAATATGGATCAAGGAAATTGCAACATATAGCCCGAAACTTCTTCCGCCATGCATATTGTATAGATATCTCAATCAAAGAAGAATCGAGCCTATGGAGGCAAACGAAGCTTTACTTGATCTCACTTTTAATTTTCCAACTCTATTCTAAAGCGAGAAACAGGTTTGTGGGCATATGCTTTAGAGTTGGGGTCCCTCAAAACCCAGGTTCTTAGGGTCAAAGCTTAGAGATGGTGGCTTTAAAAGCAGAAGTCGCCAGGAAACAACTTGGGCAATATCACTGTCTTTCTTTGGGACTACGGGTTTCACTAGATCAAAGAAGGCATAGGAGGTGTGCCTAGGAAGTGGCCAGGCCATTTTAAAGACGTTTTGTGCACCTACACTCAATGCCATTAAGGCCTTGTGTTCTATAATACAACCATTGTCCGATACAAACCCCTTGACCTCCTCAAGCGCGCCCTTAGAGGCAGTTGACAAGAAGATGGGAAGGGTTGATCTCTAGGCCTAGAATGCAACACAAGCGGACGATATTGGGAGATGGGCTAGGCCTAAACACATTTGTCTGGTGCCATGCACCAAAGGAGACCACTTTGCCTCCCTCCATGAGCAGGAGATAAGCTTATAAGCTACGGATGGACCCCCGATAATTCGCCTCTTCTAGAATTAAAAGGAGATGGATTTGGGGGGGGGGGGGGGGGGGGGGGGGGGGGGGGGGGGGGGGGAAGGAGAAGAGATGGAGATGAAATGAGAGAAACATGTCTTCTCTGTTAGGGATATCCTTAAATAAAAATGCCATTCACATATATAGAGAGAGAGATTTTGATGAATCCATCAGAGGTTAACATTGCTCGCATAATTTTTGTTACTCTCATCTGATGCCACTTCAAATTCAATTTTCGATATTACAAAACATAAACCCTTTTCATACAAATCAGATTGTCATCGAGAATAATCTGATGAGTACTTCCTTAGGAATAAAGATTATCCAATCATGGTATATTAAAATAAACTAATTGTAGATAGAGGTTTTTCTAAGACTTTTGGCCTGCAAGTGGCAAGTCCCTTTTTACAAAGAGTGAATCCCTCACGAAAGGCATGCACTAGTTTCCAAGACATGGCACTAGAACGAACTTTAGGCTGTTGTTACAAAGAGAGGCTTCCTCAAGACCTCGATCATCGCTTACATGCAATGTCAATGCTCCAACAGGTATGAGGATAGGGCTAATGAAACTTCGAATGTCGAATCAAAGTCACCTCTAAGCAATGTTCGGAAAAAATCAATTTTCCAAACATACAAAATTTGTTTCCTTATATTTTCCAAGAGGAAATTTTACAAAATTAGGTTACTTTTTTAGGATTTACAATAATTTTCTCTATTTTTGGGCAAAATTTGTCCTTTTTCCGATGCCCTTAACAGACATTTTTGAAATTGAAAACAGAATGAAACTATATAACATGAAACTATATTACATTGAACTAGAGGGAGAAACAACATGTAGACGAGCAAAGCCGAGAGAGAAGTTGAGGGGAGACCAAGACGAGACGTGAGATGGACAACCCCAAAAAGTGTGTCAATTGATCAAATGAGATGAGTTTATATAGAGGGGACCAAGGTGCTTTATGTAGAGATACTATATATAGCTCAACACCCCTACTCAAATGAAGGTCCGTACCTGTGATGAAAATCCCTTGGGGGCTCAAAGGAAAAACCCATAGATCTATATACACCCACCGTTATAGTAAAATATTTCAAATGTACTTTACAATGTTCAAAGCAGCTACATCACTCTTGTTTTATAATATGCCCTTTCAAGGTTCTTTAACACTAGAATGGTAACAGGACACTTTTATGTCCTTGGACACTTTTGTGTCCTGTTAAGTGACCATTTTGCTTGAATTATTTGAAGAGTATGAAAATGAATTTCTAGGTGCTATATATCCACAAAGGTGCCTTATGATCTGAAAAAAAGTTAGCATTTTTGTTGGAGTATCGATCTCACCATTAACCTTACTCTTGCACAACATTTTTGAACCTAAACTGTGTGAAAAAACAGGTCCTGTTTTTTTCTTTTTTTCAATTTTTAGCAACTATACCACTCTAAACTTCATGTTTGTGAGGTTTAGATCGCTAGAGGTTAGGCCTTCATAGTTCTCAACATTTTTTGATGCTTGTAGAGAGAGCTAAGTGTTAAAATTGAAAGTTATGACCAATTTACAAGAATTGCATAAGCCTATTTTTTGGCCAAAATTACCACTTTTATGATTTTTTGGGGCTTTCTTGATATCCAAATTCAATTCTGATTATGTAAGTGTAATGTATAACATAAAGCTAATCTTCCTTGAGTTTTGGGGGACCTAATATGCTATATAGCATAGTATATGATGATGGTTGAGTTTTTTGATTGCTGAAGAATACGATACATTTTAGAGTAGCAAGTATAACTTTCTCAATATTGCTAGTTTCTTAGGCCAATTGTGTGTATTTTGTAGGTAGTAACCATATCTAATCATAGAGTACAAACTTGGCTAGAGATTGAGTAGTTTCTATGGGTTTCTAGAGGTCATAATGCTAAACCCAGTTTTTTCATGTTTGTTGTATTTAACACTTTATCATTGCCCCCAAGGTTCCAACCGTAAGAGATCCATTATCCTTTTGACATGCTCCATGGCTCCTTTTGAATCCAAAGGCCCAAAGGGAACTAAGAAAACATGTATATAGTATCTATATTGAGCGTGACTATAGAAACTTTAATGATAGGTCCGAAGAATGGCAAAAATGCAACTTTTTTGTACCTATTTTTTTTGCCCAAAAACAAATTAGTGAGGTTAAAGCAACCCTATGTTTTGGTCACTAACCCATTGAAGTTAACGGGGCATTTTATCTTATGTCCTACAAAAATCCCCACTCTTATTTATATGCAATCAATCGTAAGAAATTGCTGTTTTGGGCAAAATGCACTGGTCCATCAACTTTGGAGACTTGTAGTGACCAAGGGATGAGAAAAATTACAAGTTTCTCATTTTTCCCATATGTAGTAGTTACTGAACTATAAGCTCATGAAAGGATTTTTCAAAAGGAGTGGATCTACTATGGTTTTGGAACTTTTTCCTAAAACCCTGAAAGGACACTTTTATGTCCTGTTAAACAACCCTATATCATTCTAGTGTTAACAACCCTATATATATATATATATATACAATTGATCTACTATAAATGCTTCGATAGAGTAACTTAAGCATTGTTGACCTCTCGTTTCATATGCTTGCACTCGTTTCGATAGAGTAGCTTAAGCATTGTTGGCCTCCCTAAAATGATTGGATACGCATTCTCACCCACTTGCATCACGTAGCAATCAACCAAGCACTCAATCCCGAAGACTTTTATCTTCACATCTTCACCTATTCCAAGACACCTTGCCTTTTTGTGGTTGGCCAACCTCATACGGATCGAAGCATTCACTGACATCTTAACCCCTACTTCTTTCATGATAGCCTCGGTCATGACACACATGGGCCTCGGTAATGATGTTAATAGCCCTATCTTCTCCATTTGCAGGCAACGGTTGGAGTTGTTGTTGCGGCGGCGGTGCTTCTAGTGCCCGTTCTTGATGATTCTATTCTATTCTTCCTCGACCACATCCATATAAGGGGTATATCCCTCCTCTCTCTCTTGGTGGTTCAGGACAATCAGGGGCGTAGTGACCCTCTTCATCACAATTCACTACAAGAGGTTATTCATATTAGCGAAGCTCACACAGCGACGCTAAATTTTTTTTTTCCCGGCGTCGCTATGAGCGTCGCAAATTTACAAGTAAATTTGCGACGCTCATAGCGACGACGGCTAGGCTAAAAAAAAAACAGAGAGCGCCCAAAAACTCAGATCTCAGATCTGAGGTTTTTGGCGCCCTCAAGCAAGGAGTAGGTAACGCTCTCCCTCTCTCTCTCTCTTTCTTCTCCACACACACACACACACACACACACACACACACACGAGGAGAGGAAGGAGAGCCAAGTATGCTCCTTCCCTCTCCTCACTCTCATGTTCCCTTCCCCTCTTTCTCTCTCCCTCTCTCTCTCTCTCTCTCTCTCTCTCTCTCTCACACACACACACACACATAGTGTTTTTGAGAGAGAGAGAGAGAGAGAGAGAGAGAGAGAGAGAGAGAGAGAGAGAAAGAGTACAAACATAAACAAAAACGCACACACACATACATAAACAAAGAATGCACACACACATTGAGAGAGGAAAAGAGAGAGAGAGCATGCATAAACAAAAAACGCACACATTGAGAGAGGAAAAGAGAGAGAGAACATGCATAAACAAAAAACGCACACATTGAGAGAGGAAAAGAGAGAGAAAACATGCATAAACAAAAAAACGCACACACATTGAGAGAGAAAGAGAGAGAAACTAATTTAACGTCGTAGGAAACTAATTAAAATTAAAAGACCTAAAGATCTAGCCGACGAGGAGTTGAACTCAAGACCTATTATTCAACAGGGAAATGGCATAACCAATCTATCATACTTGGCATGGGTGATAGAAAGGTTATACCATTTATCTCTTTTTATTGGCACACACATCCACACACGCGCACACACACGAGAAGAAGAGAGTTATAACGTCGTAGAAAACTATCATAAAAGACATTAAAGATTAGGTTAGATGTAGATTTACGTTAAATTAGATTTAGGTTTATTTAAGTTAAATTAGATTAGATTTAGGTTTATTTTTAGTTAGATTTACGTTATATTAGATTAGATTTAGGTCTCCATAGACTGCGATGCCTGCATGAAGCGGGTGAAGAAAGCCCTCAATGGAATATAGGGTATTGCTGCCTTCACTCATGGTGGGCTCCGTCGATCCAAAAGTACTGGTGAAATGTCTTCAGAAGATAGGGAAGAAGGTGGATCTTCAGGGCGGCAAGAGTCACTACATCCCCGACAATGACTATCTAGACAACCTCTAGTCATTCAACAACAACTTCAAAGTTAGTAACAAGAGCAAGAACGGTCCAAAGGGCCAATTGCTGTCGTCAGATGTGGATGGAGATGAGGCAGCGTCACCGCCGGAAGTTAACTCTCACATCTTTAGTGATGAGAATGCCAACTCTTGCCGAGTTATGTGAAAAATTATGTGTTAAATCAGTTTTAAGGTTCTTATAATCCCTGCTAGTTTAGTTCTTTTTTTTTAATATAACATAATTTACGTTAGATTTAGATTTATGTTATATTAGATTAGACTTAGGTTTATTTAGGTTTACCCACACACACACACACACAAGAAGAAGAGAGTTTTAACGTCGTAGGAAACTATCCCAAAAGACGTTAAAGATTAGGTTAGATGTAGACTTATGTTAAATTAGATTTAGGTTTAGTTTTAGTTAGATTTATGTTTATTTAGATTTACGCTTATTTACGTTAGATCGAGTCCACGCAAGAATTACTTACGGTTTAGGGTTTAGAGTTAGACGAACAGTGAAAAGATCTACTGTGAAAAGATGTTAAGATGCTGTGAAGTGCTACAGCTAGAGAAGAGGCAAAGGGGTTTTGTCCACTACATGCAGTATCATGTAGACGTGGGTCTGTAGATTTCTTGTACCCACAAATATAGGTATTGACCAATAAAGACGAGATTATAACCCGGTGGTTCTGATCTCCGTGCACCTCTAGACCGAGGTGTACGGGGATTGGACATGACTAGAGAATGTGAGGTAGAGAGAGAGAGAGAGAGAGAGAGAGAGAGAGAGAGAGAGAGAGAGAGAGATAAGACGAAGAATGCCAATAGAATATTAAATTTGTTGTCCAGGTTATAAGATTTTTATCCTCATTATGAGTAGTGACGAGGATGTGGGACCGTCCAACCGAAACACCTATCTCTCAACGAGAGTCTTATGTCCTTGTAATCAATGCAAGCATGCTGTGCGACGGACAAGACGTGTTTCTTTGCAGCACGTTCGTAAATTTGGCGAGTTCGATCCATCTATTATAGATCGAGTTGTTGCCAATTATAACTCGTCGGACTCTGACGCTGGCCAACAAGCAGCAATCTTGCTACCCAATAGACGTGTTCGCAGGCGCTTTGGTAAAGTAGCATATGTGAGGCCACAAGATGTAGCCTCTGACAGCTCGGGGGATGATCATGCAGAGCACATTCCCAACGAGGCAATGTTTGAGCCCGAGATTAATGAAATGATCGAGACGATCATGGATTCAGAAAGGCTTATCTATGATGATATGAAAAGTGAAGCCGATACGCCATTGTATAATGGAGCACGTATGTCTAGATTGAAAGCACTCCTGGTTCTTCTCAACAAGCGGGCAAAGTTTGGATGGAGTGACACTAGCGTCACAGCGCTTTTCAGGTGATCTATTACAATTAGTTTACTTTGATAAAACTCTAAATGTATAATGATCTGATAGATTTTTACACAACTGTATCGTATTTTTATGTTGTGTAGATTGCTTAAAGAGCACATACTACCATCTGACAATGTGATGACAGATTCCCGAGATGAAGCAAGAAAGATTTTGCGAAACTTGGGGATGGATTACAATTCTATCCACGCTTGTCCTAATGACTGCATTCTTTTCAGAGGGGAATACATAGACATGGAGAAGTGTCCGAAATGTGATTCCGAAAGATATCGAGTAGATCTCCACGGGACAAAAATTCCACAAAAGGTTTTGCGACATTTTCCTCTGCTTCCTCGCATCAAGCATTTCTTCGAATGTAAGTCCATGGCCGCCCTACATCATGGCATGAGGAGAATAAATCTTCGGATGGTGTGCTACGAATTCCTGCAAATTGCGCAGCCTGGAAACATATAGATGGAACATGGTCGGATTTTGCCAGGGAAGCTCGAAATTTGCACTTAGGCTTGGCTATGGATGGCGTAAATCCATTTGGTCAAAGATCAACATCTTACAGTGTATGGCCCGTTGGCATCGTCAACTACAACATTCCCCCGTGGTTGACTACGAAGAAAAGGCACCTATGGCTAAGCTTGATTGTGCCAGGGCGATATAAAGTGAAGAATATGGATGTGTATCTTCGTCCACTATTGGAAGAGCTACAACAATTGTGGATTGGCATAGAGGTGGTGGATATGAGCCAACACACAGGACGACGGAATGCTTTGATCAGAGGCATTCTAATGTGGACCATGCATGACTATCCCGGGCTAACAGAATGCTCAGGTGATCTATTGACACTCCTCACTCAGACACTGTAAATCTTGTTTTTTCCCATAGTTGATCTATTATCATGTGTATACATGCAGGGCTTCAAACAAGCGGATACAGAGCATGTGTCACATGTGGACCTAGACTGAATGCACGTAGGGCGCCCTCACTGAAGAAGCAAATCTACGAAGGTCATCAAGCGTATCTTCCAGAGAATCATGTGTTACGCGATGGCTTGTTGGGAAGAGAGCCACCAAGGATGTCTGCACAAGCATGGTTAGAGCAGAAGGAGATGTGGGATGACGGATTGCCTCCAGAGATGAAGAGACTATCTCTATGGTACGAGTTACCATACTGGCCCCGACTCATGATCAATCACTTGCTCGATCCAATGCACATATTCAAGAATGTGGGTAATCTACTATGGGACCATCTGACCGGCAAGAAAGATACTTTGGGAGCCAGAGTTAACCTTAGAAATACTTTGGTAATCTACTATTGGTAGCTACACACCTCTACCTACTCCGCCAGGACCCACCCCACTCGACACTCCTCGCTTCGGGGCCCAGACGCCGGTGGAGACACCTGACGTCCGTACCCCCATCGACACACCGCTAGAGACCCCTGCCGGGACACCCAGGTTCACGCGTCACCGGCCAGAGGGCTTGCCTTACTCCATCGACTTCAGCGGCGGCATCATCATGGATGATGATGGAAAGAAGTTGATCTCGCGCATGCGTGGTCTTTGCTCTCAGCTGTTTAGACACTACATACTAAACAAATGGAGTGAAGTACCAAGTGATTTAAAAGCCAGAGTCATCAACATACTTCATGATGAGTTTACCGTTCCAACACGGGATCAGCGCTTCAATGAAGACCTGATGAAGATTCGAATGCGCGAATACTTCAAACACAAGCGTTCCGAAGTGCAAAAAGCAATCAAGCATGGGTGGAACAGGCCAGATTGGTTGGCCAAAGAAGATTGGAAGAATGCGAAGAAAGAAGCGCGCGAGAATCCCGACAAGTGGAAGCAACAAAAGAATGCAGCCAGAGCGCGAGTAAAGGCAGGGAGCTCGCACCACTTGGGGAGCGGTGGATGGGCATCATTTGAGGCCGATTTTGTAAGTGTTTTCGCATTGATCTTTACGTTCTATAGTTTAGGGTTTATGAGTTTTTTAATTCTAACATAATGAAATCTTTGTATGTTTTGACAGTGGTCGATGACAGGATGTGATCCCACACCGTACGAGCGCGAGTACGCAGGCAGGAAGGGCTTAAACGCCCTGATGGACATTCTCAGTTCTCGCAGCGGCATGGTTAGTATTAGGGTTTACTCTTTTCTATTTTTTGTATTGTTTTATAAATATCGTTATATGTTTATACTTACTGAAAGCTGTCTTATTGTCTTTTTTTGCAGAATCCGACAGATACGCCGCTTGGACGCGATGAGACGTCTGATTAGACGATGTCAGTTTAGCCGTAGCTAGATAGCATTAGTTTAGGGTTTCTCATAGCTTATGTATCATGAGACGGATTTCATACGTCTTTTTGAACCATGTATATTATTATATTTGTCACCGCAGTTCATTTTGCCAATCAATTCTTTATGCCTATGATGTTGTACAATTGTCATTATTACATTTGCCAATCAATTCATTTTGCCTATGATGTGTACAATTGTCAATTTTGCAAACAATGCGTCTTGTGGGTGACTATTTTGGGTCTATTATCTACCCTTGCACTTTTTTTAAAAAGTGAATCAAGTACAATATGGTTGATGGGTGGAAGGGCATTCAATGCCCTGTCATCAAAAAAAAATTCTCTCGGGCCTCGCTATAACCATCACTATTTATGGCTCTGGAGCGTCGCTATAGACTTCTGTGAGAGCGTCGCTATAACCGTCGCTATGACAGTCGCTATGAGCGTCTCTATATAGCGACGCTCTCGTAGCGACGCTATTAGCTACGGTTTTAGCGACGCCGGGGGTTATAAAAACCCAGTGTATTTCCGTCGCTAACAGCGTCACAAGAGCACACAACCTCTTGTAGTGATTGTAGCATCTACCTTGTAGCCTTCGTCCCCTGCCAGGCTCCCAGCTGGCCGCTCCTCTCTTTGGTTCCTTTGATTCCTTCGTCTATGCCCACTTGGGAATAGACTACAATTTGATCCACGCTTGTCCTAACGACTGCATTCTTTTCAGAGGGGAATACATAGACATAGAGAAGAGTCCGAAATGTGATCCCGAGAGATATCGAGTAGATCTCCACGGAACAAAAATTCCACAAAACGTTTTGCGATATTTTCCTATGCTTCCTTGTATCAAGTATTTCTTTAAATGTAAGTCCATGGCCTCCCCACCATCAATATGGTGAGGCTTGGCAGCCGGCCAGCATCTAGCCGCGAAGAGACATTGACGAATGACTAAGGCTTTACCTTCTCTACCTCATAGGCGAGGAGGACTATGGTTTGATGACAGAGGTAATGTCATAAAATCTAATATCTATCTATCCCAAATTATTTTCTATTATTGAATTGATCATTTTAGTGGAAAAATGAATGGGAACAAGAGTTAGAATATAGATATGCCCTTTTAGACCTATCTCAACACGTGACCAAAGGGAGAGAAGGCTACATCTCATTGAGGGTCCAAAAAGGAGATGGTCTACCAAAGAGCAATGAACATATAATGGAGTTTAGAAGAACTTAGGGTTAGCGTCAATAAAGACCTGAAAAGGTTAGTCTTAAGAGTCCTTAGATCTACTACCGTTTGATACTTTAGAGCTTAGGCAAGCTAGGTCCATTCTGGAGTTCCTTAAGATGCTTGAGCAGACTAAGGTGCTTGAAATGCTTGTTGTACTTAATCACTAAGGTGCTTGAGTTGCTTGTCGTGAGTCATGACTAAGGACGTGCTTGATGACCAAAGCGCTTACGGTGTTCAAGTCAAACATGACTCCTACATAGGAGGCGACGAGCCCAAAGAGTAGGGAGTGAGAGAGAACACACACACACACACACACACACACACACACACACACACACACACACACACACACACACACACACATACACTCAAGGCAATCCCAAGACTCAAGATGCTTAAAGGAAACATGTCAAGCCCCTAGCCCTATTTCCCTTATAGTGTGCCTGAATCCAATTGGATGGCCTTTAGGGAGGTCCAATGAGAATTTAGATGCATTAAAATATTTAATTAAACTCACCCTCCCCGTCCACCCTCACCCACACAGAGTTTTCTCTCTAAGCGCTAGATCTCTACGGGGTCAATAGGAGCACAAATGACCACAGCGACGCTCGGCGGGGTCATACGGGACAACAAATCTCCCTTCTACGCCACGGCGTGCAGGGAGTAGATTTGGTAGTGACAGATCTATTGCCTACACACCGTAAATCAGAGGAGCTTTTTTTACCCTATCTGACCCCGACGAGCACCGCCCTGTTATTTGTGGTCTAGTTGACCCCGTACCCTCCCCCCCCGGTCGCCCCATTTCGCAAAAGAATCACTGAGACGTGCCCCTCGGTCGCCCGGCGGCTGTATGTTTGAGGTTGTGTGTATGTGTTGTAGAAATGAAATTTATTGGACAATATGAATCAGAAAAAAAACAAGTACTCAATGTTGACACAAATCATTGACAAAAACAAGTATTCAATATTGATTTGGATATTACATCATGGTCGATTAGTTTTTCTACAAATTACATCTGTGGGTTTGGGGCGAATGGCTGACTTGATGTCAGGGGATTTTACAATTTCGTCTCGGTTTATCAACCCTTGACCTAGGCTAAAGGCGTAGTGGGAGAGGACCGAGTGTGGGTGCTTATGTATAAAGGCATACAATGGTACCTCTCGATCCACCAAAATACATTTGTGAGCATTTAGGATGAGACAATCTTCAAAGAGTATGGCACTTAATGGTTTGCACTTTAGCAGCTCTGTCGAACCATTCTTGGAGAGCTCTCTGTGAGCAACTCCAAGAATCGATGGCCCCAGGTGTCTTAGGTAGTGCCAAATCCAGCTATCCCTACCCATGGACACATTGTGCAAGCCTCCAGTCAAATTGCAAACTTATTAACATGATATGCCGTCTGCAAAGCATTTTAACTTACTTCAACACTTGTAGTAATGAATAATAGACAATCTACCAGGTTAAGATTTGTTTACCTCACTTTCTTCATCCTTCTCTTCAAGAATTTTCTTTGTAAGATCGATCATCTCTACCAATCACGATTAGTGGTTTGTGTGGATGAAATGCGCTTTTCGGTACGCTTTCGTAGAAAGAGGCACATGATTTGATTTCCACAAATTTACTTGCTACTGTTTGCACCAACTTTTGTTCATTTATATTGGGGGGGAAAGAGAGGCTTGATGGGAGATCTTAGTCTTCAAGGTCAATTTGAAAATTGACTCTCTCTTCCTTTCCACTCAAAATTTATTACAAACTATCCTTCCGGACGTAGAATGACGATAGCTCTCATAAAGGACGACATGGTTGTATTAATGAATGACAAGAGAGATTGTATAAATGCACTCTTGTGTTGACTATGAAAGAAATACAGTCATGCTACTTTTGAGTCCCTTGGTCCTAATTAGGTGCTCCCCTCTACTTACTATCTATGTAGTGCAACCTTGCCATGCCATAGTCCATGGGTACAATATGAGCCATCTCCTATTTTAGGTGTCACTAAAGAGTACCTATCTAGAAAGTAGTATCATTGTTTGCCACCTTGCCATCTAGAAAGTACTATCATTGTTTGCCACCTTGCCATGTTGTCACTATCATAGGCTTTGTGTGTGTGTGTGTGTGTGTGTGTGTGTGTGTGTGAGAGAGAGAGAGAGAGAGAGAGAGAGAGAGAGACTTTTGCACCTACATGTGGAAAGGTTGAGTCTTACAAGGAATGGAGGGAGATAGGGTACAAAGTCCAACAAACCATGGCTTTAATGGTGCAAACTTCAATGTGCATTAGTTAATGGCTCAATATTCAAACTCCAGTGGAGTAGGCATAGAAATAATAGCATTGAGCAAATCACCTTCATTATGGGAGTCAGCAAGACCCACTTTATACCAATGTGTGATTGCAGGTAGGCAATAATAAAACCACTTTAGGATGCCCAAACTTAAGGGAAAGAATATAGATCAAGGAAATTGCAACACATAGCCCGAAACTTCTTCTGCCATACATATTGTATTGATATCTCAATCAAAGAAGAATCGAGCCTATGGAGGCAAACGAAGCTGTACTTGATCTCACTTTTATCTTTCCAACTCTATTCTAAAGGGAGAAACTGGTTTGTGGGCATATCCTTTGGAGTTGGGGTCCCTTAAAACCCAGGTTCATAGGGACAAAGCTTGGGGTACAGATGGTGGTTGTAAAAACAGAGCTCGCCAGGAAACAACTTGGGCAATATCACTGTCTTTCTTTGGGACTACGGGTTTCACTAGATCAAAGAAGGCATACGCGGTGTGCCTAGGAAGCGGCCATGCCATTATAAAGACGTTTTGTGCACCTACACTCAATGTTATTAAGGCCGTGAGTTCTATAATCCAAGCATTGTCTGATACAAACCCCTTAGAGGAAGTTGACAAAAAAAGGGGAAGGGTTGATCTCTAGGCCTAGAATGCAACACAAGTGAACGATATTGGGAGATGCGATAGGCCTAAACACCTTTGTCTGGTGCCGCAAACGAGACCGCTTTGCCTCCCTCCATGAGCAGGAGATAAGCTTATAAGCTACGGATGGACCCCCGATAATTCCCCTTCTAGAATTTTAAGGAGATGGATTGGGGGGGGGGAGGGGGATAAGTCCTACTCACGGGGAAGGGAGAGGGGAGAAGGAGAAGGAGAAGAGATAGAGATAAAATGAGAGAAACATGTCTTCTCTGTTAGGATATCCTTAAATAAAAAACGCCATTCACATATATAGAGAGAGAGATTTTGATGAAACCATTAGAGGTTAACATTGCTCGCATAATTTTTGTTAGTCTCATCTGATGCCACTTCAAATTCAATTTTCTATATTACAAAACATAAACCCTTTTCATACAAATGAGATTCTCATCGAGAATAATCTGATGAGTACTTCCTTAGGAATAAAGATTATCCAATCAAGGTATATTAAAATAAACTAATTGTAGATAGAGGTTTTTCTAAGACTTTTTGCCTGCAAGTGGCAAGTCCCTTTTTACAAAGAGTGAATCCCTCACGAAAGGCATGCACTAGTTTCCAAGACATGGCACTAGAACGAACTTTAGGCTGTTGTTACAAAGAGAGGCTTCCTCAAGACCTGGATCATCGCTTACATGCAAAGTCAATGCCCGAACGGGTATGAGGATAGGGCTAATGAAACTTGGAATGCCGAATCAAAGTCACCTCTGAGCAATGTTCTGAAAAAATCATTTTTCCAAACATACAAAATTCGTTTCCTTATATTTTCCAAGAGCAAATTTTACAAAATTAGGTTACTTTTTTAAGATTTACAATAATTTTCTCTATTTTGGGGAGAAATTTGTCCTTATTCCCTCGCCCTCAATCGACATTTTTGAAATTGAAAACGGAACGATATTAAGCTGAAACGCATACTTAAAAGATAAAGGTAACGGATGCATGAACTTATAGAGTCATCTACAGGGCTAGGACATGAAAATTTGCAACAAACAAGAAAGAAAGGCATCTACAAGGCTACACTCTCGTGACATGAACAGAAGCCGTTCTTTAATCAAGCGTTGTACGACCCACAACTCGACCAAGGTCTCATTATTATATATTATTGTTGTGTGCTTGAGGGAAGCCTATAAGCTAGGCCTGGGTTTCGTTAGAGAGGTAGAAGCCCAACTGGTCTATGGCACCAGAGCTCGCACGCCCAAAGAAGCCCAAGATGCGTGGGGCGAATGAAAGTACGTCATTGGCGGTGGGGTTGCCAGGCGGGGCAATAGTGCTGCTGGTGGCGGTGTTGAAGCCCAGAGCTACGACGCCGTAGTTGTTGTTGAAGTGGGCATTCTTGCCGATTGAGACAGTAGCACTAGCTATCGCCTCATTTGCTCCAGGCTGTAATATGATATGATTCAGTCAACCAACCAACAGCAACAACAACACTCACAAATAAATGCAGTACTAGTTACTTGAATGGTCATCGAGGTGCCGACACGTCCCCCGTGCATACACCACCTCCAGACCTCGCAGATAGTCAGGCATATAATAGAGGGTCACACGCGTTATCCCGCCGGTGCTCCATCCATCGTCGAACGCTTTGCCACCCGGGGCTCCCCACGGACCCACAACGGCGGGCTTCGACGTCGCCTGCACCAGTATAATATCATCGGTCATTATAAGTTGATGATCATACACTCTCTCTCTCTCTCTCTCTCTCTCTCTCTCTCTCTCTCTTACTTACACACACACACACACACACACACACACAGACACACAACCCGGCCTAGCTAGATTTATACGATAATACCGCCATGCTGCTGCTTGCAAGCTTGCGCTACTTCAAAGTAGGAAGAGGAGCTGGACGTCGACGCTGTCTTACAATGAAAAGGGAAGGCCGCAGCAGGCATTTTAAGGGCCCGGGCTGGGAGCAGCCCTTGCACGGCGCTTGCAACTACAATCAATGTACGTGATCTATTGCTGTAGCATCACAACGTGGCATTTCTCCGCGTGATTGTACTGCAGTACCCCCACCTGACATAAAGTAATGGAAAGAAAAGCGTACTACACAGCTTGACAAAAGCATTTTCCCTAACCCAACAAATCAAGGGCACCTCATCCCGTTCTGCGGACAAAATTTGAAGCCATTCCCGTTTTGCGGACAAAATTAACGGCACTCTTCCAGTTTTGTCGCACTGGGCCTAGTATAAAAAACTGGGCCTAGAGAAATACAACAAAATTTAGACAATTCTACCGTAAAAATCGGCATTTACTCAACATCCATACAAAATACACGCTTGGGTTGCTAAAATGATTTTTATTGAGCATTGGCCTAGGCACCAGCCTGCTTACGTACACAATGATTTTTATTGAGCATTAGTCTACGCACCAGCCTGCTTACATACACTTGACACGGAAGATCATCTAAGCAAGTTTTAGCTACATTGTCCAATAGGGCATTTAGCTCAAAGCATTCATGGGGGACTCTCCACACTATCTCGCCCAGGCATCTCAAATGGGATCGACGATCGAGGTGATCTTGGCCGTCAGATGCGCATTTGGTAAATTCGACTTTTATGTCCTATTAAGTGACCATTTTTCTTGAATTATTTGAAGAGTATGAAAATGAATTTCTAGGTGCTATATATCCACAAATTTTCCTTATGAGCTGAAAAAAAGTTAGCATTTTTTTTGGAGTATCGATTTCACCATTAACCTTACTCTTGCACAACATTTTTGAACCTAAACTGTGTGAAAAAACGGGTCCTGTTTTTGGCTTTTTTTCAATTTTTAGCAACTATACCACTCTAAACTTCATGTTTGTGAGGTTTAGATCGCTAGAGGTTAGGCCTTCATAGTTCTCAACATGTTTTGATGCTTGTTGAGAGAGCTAAGTGTTACAATTGAAAGTTATGACCAATTTACAAGAATTGCATAATCCTGTTTTTTGGCCAAAATTACCACTTTTATGATTTTTTGGGGCTTTCTTGATATCCAAATTCAATTTTGATTATGTAAGTGTAATGTATAGCATAAAGCTAATCTTCCTTGAGTTTTGGGGGACCTAATATGCTATATAGCATAGTATATGATGATGGTTGAGTTTTTTGATTGCTGAAGAATACGATACATTTTAGAGTAGCAAGTATAACTTTCTCAGTATTGCTAGTTTCTTAGGCCAATTGTGTGTATTTTGTAGGTAGTAACCATATCTAATCATAGAGTACAAACTTGGCTAGATATTGAGTAGTTTCTATGGGTTTCTAGAGGTCATAATGCTAAACCCAGTTTTTACATGTTTGCTGTATTTAACACTTTATCATTGCCCCCAAGGTTCCAATCGTAAGAGATCCATTATCCTTTTGACATGCTCCATGGCTCCTTTTGAATCCAAAGGCCCGAAGGGAACTAAGAAAACATGTATATAGTATCTATATTGAGCGTGACTATAGAAACTTTAATGATAGGTCCGAAGAATGGCAGAAATGCAACTTTTTTGTACCTATTTTTTTTTGCCCAAAAACAAATTAGTGAGGTTAAAGCAACCCTATGTTTCGGTCACTAACCCATTGAAGTTAACGGGGCATGTAGTGACCAAGGGATGAGAAAAATTACAAGTTTCTCATTTTTTCCATATGTAGTAGTTACTGAACTATAAGCTCATGAAAGGATTTTTCAAAAGGAGCGGATCTACTATGGTTTTGGAAATTTTTCCTAAAACCCTGAAAGGACACTTTTATGTCCTGTTAGGTTATCATTCTAGTGTTAACAACCCTATATATATATATATATATACACACACACACAATTGAGCTACTATAAATGCTTTGATAGAGTAACTTAAGCATTGTTGACCTCTCGTTTCATATGCTTGCACTCGTTTCGATAGAGTAGCTTGCATCACGTAGCAATCAACCAAGCACTCAATCCCGAAAACTTTTATCTTCACATCTTCAACTATTCCAAGACACCTTGCCTTTTTGTGGTTGGCCATCCTCATGAGGATCGAAGCATTCACTAACATCTTAACGCCTACTTCTTTCATGATAGCCTCGGTGATGACACACACCTGGGCACCACCATCCACATATGCTTGCACTTCCGTCTTGTTCCCAGCATAGCTTCAACTATTGGCACCATATCCACTGGGTGACCAACCCCCAAAGATGACACCATGCTTTGATGCTTTTCCTTCTTGGAAGGAAGCCGCATACGCACGCACTTGGTCCACTGCCTCCTCAATTTAGCGTTCAAAGCCACCAATTGACCAAAAGATATATTTGCCTTTGGATTTCATATGTCTTCGACAATATCATAGTCTCCAACACCTTGGCCAAGGAGGTAGTCCTTTGGACCAATTTTCCTTCTTTGCCGCCTCTTGTTACTTTCTGGTTTGTCTTCTACCTTAGGCTTTCCTTTCCTTGCTCTTGTTTTCCTCTCTTCTTCTGTCTCTTTCTCCCTATCATGCCTAGATCTCTTATTGGCAAAAACATCCACATCTTGATGCTGAAGGGTAATGATATTAATAGCCCTATCTTCTCCATTTGTAGGCAACGGTTGGAGTTGTTGTTGCGGCGGCGGTGCTTCTAGTGCCCATTCTTGATGATTCTCTTCTATTCTTCCTCGACCACATCCATAAAAGGGGTATATCCCTCCTCTCTCTCTTGGTGGTTCAGGACAATCAGGGGCGCAGTGACCTTCTTCATCACAATTGAAGCATCTACCTTGTAGCCTTCTTCCCCTGCCAGGCTCCCAGCTGGCCACTCCTCTCTTTGGTTCCTATTCATTATGTTAACTCTTAATTCTTATAACTGACCAGCAAGATCATGCAAAACCCGGGCTGTAACAGTATGTGGACCTTGAACCACTCGCTCCACTCTATCATCCGTTGTCACAGGGACCATTGGTTGCACCACAACTAGCTCAGTATATGTCAGGCCTTGCTCCCACCTTCTCTTGATCTTCTTGCTCTTGCCCTCGGCAATTTCCACAGCTCTTTCAAATGTAGCAGGCTCCTCTGGATCGACCGCTTCACCTGGGTGCACAACCGGCAAATTTCCGCTCCCCAGCGGGATCGCCAAAGGATGATGGAGCAAAAGATGCCGTGCACACACTCACACACCCAGACAACTCAACACAACACAAGGAATTTACTTGAATTACTCACCTCACTCACTACTACTCAAAAGCTCCCTAAAAACTCTACCCACAAGCTCAATTCAAACTGCAAACGCCTCGACCTACAAGCCCTTTCCTGCACGCAGACACTACAAGGTGAGTCGAGGTGATCAACACTTGAAATCACGCTTGATTGATGACCAAAATATACAAGAAAACCCATCAGAAAACCAAAAACTCTAGCCACAAAAGGAAACTCTCAAACCATGGCAAAAGCTTCACCAAACTCCACTCTGTTGGACTCTTTGGAGTAGCGCCAACCCTAATGGCACCGATATAGGGTCACATAGTCTTGCAGAAATCCGCACCTTCTTCCCTCAATTCCTTGCACACACACATCCATGGAAACCTCAGAACTCCCATAGACTCTCCTAAGTGAAAAATTGAAGAGAGAAAGCTCTCATTCACTCCTCCACACACTCGAAAACAGGACGCGAACGCAATGGGATTGCACTAGACCACCTGTAGGAACCCTGCTTACTCCCATACACATAGGGGTACAAGCCCTTGCCTGCCCGCAGACACTACAAGGTGAGTCGAGGTGATCAACACTTGAAATCACGCTTGATGGTGACAAAAATATACAAGAAAAACCATCAAAAAACCAAAAAATCCATCCACAACAGGCCACTCTCAAACCATTGCAAAAGCTTCACCAAAATCCACTCTGTTGGACTCTTTGGAGTAGCGCTAACCCTAATGGCACCGATACAGGGTCACATAGTCTTGCAGAAAGCCACACCTTCTTCCCTCAATTCCTTGCACACACACATCTATGGAAACCTCATAACTCCCATAGACTCTCCCAAGTGCAAAATTGAAGAGAGAAAGCTCTCATTCACTCCGCAACGGGATTGCACTAGACCACCTGTAGGAACCTTGCTTCCTCCCATACACATAGGGGTGAAAGTGTTGATATTGTACTTCAAAAGTTCTCCCTCAGCCTCAACACTCACGGAAACATGAGTGATGTGGCAATTTGAAGCAATTTCACACCTTTTTTGACCATTTTTTGACCTTTTTTGGCCTAGTTTTTGCCAGTTTTGACCCCTGGCGGACATTTTTCGCAGGAAAATACCTAAACGAACTCCAAAATTCACCAAATTTCACACGTTTGATCCTCGATACCGAAATCCCATTTCCATATCCCCACATTCCATTTTTGACCACTTCTAGGGCGATGCACGTACCACCGCAGATCAGGCCCCGCAAACAGACAGTTACCACATGTGTCAAACTTCTCGAGCGGGATTAGAGTACCCACACTTGTCACTTGCATTATTTACATTCTAGAAAGCTCAAACACATTATCTAGAGCCAAAATAAGCCACCTAAAACCGATACCCTATACGGGCATGTACATGTGTCCGACTGCCGACACGCAAGCACGCATATTTACAATGTGCACACGTTGCACCTTTTTTTGAACTTGAAACCACTTTGCAAAGCTCCCAAATTCATGTATTTACATATTTTTGTACATATGACCATGCATATAAACGCTACTTTGTACACGCCAAAAGAGGTCTATCATCATTGCCCACCCTCTAGGTAGAGCATTTATGCTCAACCAAGAGACTATTTGCATCTGGAACCACATCCCTTGCAAAATATTTCTTTAGTCTATAACCATTTGTTCTGTAGCTCAAACGTTCACCAGACAATTGTTCCAACTCATAGGTGCCATTAGAAAATACATGCTTCACTCTGTATGGACCCAACCATTTGTCCCTCAATTTCTGAAAAGTAAAATCCAAGCAAGAATCATATTTCATCACCAAATCTCCTTCACTTTGTATGGACCCAACCGTTTGTCCCTCTTATTAATTTTCTCCATCCTTGTCTCTGCTTGTTGAAGATAATAATCACTGGCTTTCTCTCTATTCATTCGCAGCAACTCTAGAGAAAGAATTCTTTCTTGCAGCTTGTCATTATGCTCAGCTTGCATTCTGCACAAAAACTTCAAGGCATCCAATTGCACTTGTATGGGCATAAGAGCTTCTTTTCCATAAACAAGTTCATATGGTGTAAACTGTGTTGACACTCTATACGCAGTTCTATAAGCCCACAAACACTTTTCCAAGTCCAAGTCCCACTCTTTAGAATGCTCTCTAGCATACTTTGATAGCATCTTCACAATTTGACCATTGTAGTTCTCAACCAACCCATTGCATTGTGGGTAGTAAGGAGAAGAATGCCTATGCTGAATTTTCAATTTCTCCCTGAGAGCAGCAACAAGTTTTCCCCTAAATCCTGGTCCACGATCAGAAATAATCACCATAGGAGCTCCAAACCTACAACACACCTGTTCATATAAAAAAAGAGGCCACTCTTCCTACGGTTACATCTTTTACTGATCTTGCCTCCACCCATTTTGTCAAATAGTCCACAGCCACAAGGATATACCTTTTACCATTGTTGGTCTTGGCCTTGGACCTACAGCATCTACTCCCCATTTTGCAAATGCATCAAAAGACATTATAGATTTCTGAGGCTCAGCCAAAAGCTTCCGATTTGAAAACACTTGGCATTCATGGCATGACTTGCACCAAAAATAAGCATGTCTCATCATAGAGGGACAACAGTAACTTGCTCTCAAAACACGAAAGACAACCTGATCCTTGCCTTGACGTCCTGGTTTTTCATGGCAGTGCTCCAAAATCAAGCCTATCTCTTCTTTGTATGGCACTTTTCTCAAAATGCTATCCTTGCCATAAAGCATGAGATCCTCACCTACCAATGTGTAGTTTCTTGATTTTGCAACTATTCTCTTATGCCGAACCTTTGACATGCCCTTTGGACATTGCCCTTTACTAAGAAATACTTCTACATCTTGCAATGATTCCCTTCCTGCATACAAGGCTTCCTTGACCTTTAAAGGAGCTACCAAGGCATCCAACTTGTCCCTAGCCAACTCATCAGCTTCTTTATTCTGCTCACGAGGAACATGGTTAAACCACTTCTTCAAATCGTCTTTCTTAACATTCCACAAACCAAGAAACTGATTCATGACTAGCAATGCATCCCCTTTTGCAATGACCCTCTTCAGTCCAAACTCAACACACTGCTTCAACCCAAGGAAAAGCGTGAGATAGTGGGCCTCATTGTTACTTTCAGCTTCATCGAGATCGTAAGCTCTAGAAAAGATCACATCGCCTTTTGGGTTCGTAATGACTACCCCACAACTTGCCTTTTGAAGAACTTTCATGTATGCACCATCAAACATCATTGTATACGCATCTGTAATATCTACTTCCTCTTCATGATCATCATTATCAACCCTTGGGTAAGATGGAAGCCCCCCCCCTTATGTACCACTATGTCTGCCAAGTGAGCTTTAACAGAATGATCCACTTTAAACTCAAACTCATACTCTTGAAGCTCCAAAGTCCACTTTAAGATGCGCTTGCTAGGATTCAAATGTTGTACTACATCCAGCAAAAGATTCGATGTGGTGAGCACATACTAGAACTTTTGGGGCAACAAATAGGTTTTAAACCTTTGACAAGCAAGAACCAAGGCGAATACCCACTGTTCCATTTTCGTGTAGGAGAGCTCGCTTACATTCTTCATCTTGCTCTCAAAATAAACTGGCTTCAAGTTCCTTCCTTGCTTTTGTATGAGAACCGACCCAAAAGCTACTGACCCCACACTAATAGATACATAGAAAATCGACTGCAAGTCAGGAGGACTCATTGTTGGTAAAGCACACAATACCTCCTTGATGCCATCAAAAGCCTGTTGCATGTCTTCATTCCATTCAAACCCTTGAACTCTTTGACTCAATTTCTGGAGAGGATACACATACTGACATAGCATCCAGAAAAAACGTGACAAGTACCTGAGCTTATGCACAAATGATGCCAAATCCTTTGTGTTGCTGGGCGGATCCATAAGCAATAAAGCCTTAACTTTCTCTGGGTCAACTTCTATTCCATTTTGGGAAACCACATGTCCTAGCAAATGGACTCTGGCATGAGCAAACTTACACTTCTTTGGGTTGAGTTGCCCACTCTCTTGTTGAAGCCTTTCAAAACTCAACCTCAGCTTCTCCAAATGTGTGACCCTTGAGCTATAACACCCAATGTCATCCATGAAAACATGAATGAACTTACCCAAGTAGGGACCAAACAATCTATTCATCCATCCTTGGAAGGTAGCATCCATTCTTGGGCACAATGAAAACTGGAGAGACCCATTCGGACTCCTCCACTCGAAAGATGAAATCTGCTTCCAAAAGCTTCGTCACCTCTTCATGAAGTGCGTTCTCATGAATGACCCCCAACTTCCTAAGCTTTTGAACCTTTGGCTTGGCACCTTCTTTTAGATTGATTCTATGCTCGACTCCTTTCGCTCCTTGCAACTCTGTATATTCAGTGGGGCGAATAGCTTTGGAAACTCTGTAAACATGTCTTCATACTCCTTTTTTTCTTTTTTTGTCAATTCCTCTCCTAGCATGCTCCTTACATTCACTTTGGCAGGCTCTACAATTGCTTTTGGACTATCCTTCTCCTCATTGACCTTCACATCATGCATCGATGCTTCCTTTTTAACACTTATCCCAAAAAGATCAGGACTTAATTGCATCAAGCCTTCGTCTACACTTTCCTCTGATGATGTAGACGAAGCATCACTATCGTATGATGTGGTTTCCGTCGAATCCGTATCTTGCATCTCCACTAGGGCCTGTGTACGGCTCTCGTGTGTCTTCATGTTGTAGACAATGGTAGTTCCTTTCTCTTTGTCGGGGATGGCGATCAAGACCGTGCCCCAATCCTCCTTAGCACCAAGGGCTATAAGCCATGGCCTCCCTAAAATGATTGGATACGCATTCTCACCCGCTTGCATCACGTAGCAATCAACCAAGCACTCAATCCCCAAGACTTTTATCTTCACATCTTCAGCTATTCCAAGACACCTTGCCTTTTTGTGGTTGGCCATCCTCATCCGGATTGAAGCATTCACTGACATCTTAACGCCTAATTCTTTCATGATAGCCTCGGCCATCACACACACCTGGGAACCACCATCCACATATGCTTGCACTTCCGTCTTGTTTCCGAGCATAGCTTCAACTATTGGCACCATATCCACTGGGTGACCAACCCTCAAAGATGACACCATGCGATGACGCTTTTCCTTCTTGGAAGGAAGCCGCGTACTCACGCACTTGGTCCACTGCCTCCTCAATTTAGCGTTCAAAGCCACCAATTGACCAAAAGATATATTTGCCTTTTGATTTCGTATGTCTTCGACAATATCATAGTCTTCAACACCTTGGCCAAGGAGGTAGTCCTTTGGACCAATTTTCCTTCTTCGCCGCCTCTTGCTACTTTCTGGTTTGTCTTCTACCTTAGCCTTTCCTTTCCTTGCTCTTATTTCCCTCTCTTCTTCTTTCTCTTGCTCCCTATCATGCCTAGATCTCTTATTGGCCAAAACATCCACATCTTAATGCTCAAGGGTAATGATGCTAATAGCCCTACCTTCTCCATTTGCAGGCAACGGTTGTAGTTGTTGTTGCGGTGGCGGTGCTTCTAGTGCCCATTCTTGATGATTCTCTTCTATTCTTCCTCGACCACGTCCATATAAGGGG
This sequence comes from Adiantum capillus-veneris, assembly GCF_014529385.1. Lineage (NCBI taxonomy): Eukaryota > Viridiplantae > Streptophyta > Polypodiopsida > Polypodiales > Pteridaceae > Adiantum > Adiantum capillus-veneris. Next base: position 79,229,976 of record NC_140945.1, read on the forward strand.
TATATCCCTCCTCTCTCTTGGTGGTTCAGGACAATCAGGGGCGTAGTAACCCTCTTCATCACAATTGTAGCATCTACCTTGTAGCCTTCGTCGCCTGCGTGTTGGCCGCTCCTCTCAACCTGGTTTTAACCTAGTTGGTTGTCCCCATTCCATATCGAGTATCTGGATGGATAGTCAATGATTGAGTCATCGTTTGTCTTCAGTCGTGGGCGACTGTCTGTAAGTGGTGGGGGACAGCACCTCACTCTACTGTTGCTATTCATCCCTCGTAGGATGGGCAGCTTACAAGCATTCTATTTAGCACTAAAGGATATGCAAAGTGCATACGTTAGCAAGCAGTGAAACAACTAGATCGGTTACCTTTCTGGTTTGAAGTTTGCTTCATATGATGAAAGACATGTTACGGCTAGTTCTAGTGGACTTTTGGAGGGAATCCAGTGGTTGCAAAACGTTATACTTTTTAATATCGAAGCCAAATGAAGATATTTTTAAAGTGTGACCACATGTGTAAAACAACTGTAAGGTGATGGGCTCATTATTTTTTGGAGTGGAGAATGTTTCAACTTCTGGGAGAGAGTCAACTAGTGCCATTTAAAAAGGTTTCTGTTGAGCTTGCTTGCAATCACTCTATGAACGGTAGATTTTTCTATTCTTGTGGTGGGTAGAACTCTAGCTCTGATAGTGCTCTACCCTAGTTGTGCTAGTTCTCTTTCCTTTAAAGGAGCTGATAGTGTCGTTCCCATGAGACCCCCATTAAGCAAGTCTGCTCATTTGGTCCAAACCAAAACAAAGGGGAAGATAGTGAGATGAAATCCCTTTCGAGTATGAACGAGACAATGACACGTAGCATGGATGTGGAAGACAAAAGCATCCCGAAGACAAGGCCAAGTGCTAAGAAGATTGTGTCCTTGGAACGTTCACAACAAGCATCTGCCCTTTTCGATGAAGAGGGTCCAAGCGAGTCCGTGGGGAGGCAAAGAGTTGAACATTGAATATCCCTAGTTTTACTTTTTTTCACTTGTTTTTGATGCATGCGTGTTTGAATGCATCTTCCATGCATACATGTGTGAATGTAATCAACTACGCTGTTGGCTTCAAAAAAATTGTGTTTTGGTGAAAGTGTGCATGCTTCATTAATTTTTTATATGATACTCGGTCTGCATGCATGTTTCAATGTGCTAAACCTTTGAGCATGACCCCAACCCAGATGATGTGGTGTAGGAGGTATACATTCTTTAGCTGAATATAACATGAAACTATATTCCGTTGAACTAGAGGGAGAAACAACATGTAGACGAGCAAAACCAAGAGAGAAGTTGAGGGGAGACCAAGACGAGACGTGAGATGTAGAACCCCAAAAAGTGTGTCAATCGATCACACGAGATAAGTTTATACAGAGGGGACCAAGGTGCTATATGTAGAGATACTATATATAGCTCAACACCCCTACTCAAATGAAGGTCAATCCCTTGGGGGCTCAAAGGAAAAACCCATAGATCTATATACACCCACCATTATATTAAAATATTTCAAATATACATTTACAATGTTCAAAGGAGCTACATCACTCTTGTTTCATAATATGCTCTTTCAAGGTTCTTTAACAACCCTATAGATATATATATATATATATATATATAATATATACACACACACACACACACACAACTGAGCTACTATAAATGGTTTGAAAGAGTAGCTTAAGCATTGTTGACCCTCTCGTTTCATATGCTTGCACTCGTTTCGATAGAGTAGCTTAAGCATTGTTGGCCTCCCTAAAATGATTGGATACCATTCTCATCGGCTTGCATCACGTAGCAATCAACCAACCACTCAATCCCCAAGACTTTTATCTCACCTCTTCAGCTATTGCAAGACAGCTTGCCTTTTTGTGGTTGGCCATCCTCATACGGATCGAAGCATTCACTGACATCTTAACGCCTGCTTCTTTCATGATAGCCTCGGTCATGACACACACCTGCGCACCACCATCCACATGCTTGCACTTCCGTCATCTTCCCCAGTATAGATTCAACATTGGCACCTTATCCACTGGGTGACCAAACCCTCAAAGATGACACCATGCTTTGATGCTTTCCTTATTGGAAGGAAGCCGCGTACTCACACACTTGGTCCACTGCCTCCTCAATTTAGCTTTCAAAGCCACCAATTGACCAAAAGATATATTTGCCTTTTGATTTCGTATGTCTTCGACAATATCATACTCTTCTCAACACCTTCGCCAAGGAGGTAGCCCTATGGACCACTTTTCCTTCTTCGCCGCCACTTGCTACTTTCTGGTTTTGTCTTCTACCTTAGCCTTTCCTTTCCTTGCTCTTGTTTCCCTCTCTTCTTCTATCTCCTTTCTCCCTATCATGCCTAGATCTCTTATTGCCAAAACATCCACATCTTGATGCTCAAGGGAAATGATTTAATAGCCCTACCTTCTCCATTTGCAAGCAATGGTTGCAGTTGTTATTGATGATTCTCTTCTATTTTCTTCCTCGACCACGTCCATATAAGGGGCATATCTCTCCTCTCTCTCTTGGTGGTTCAGGACAATCAAGGGCATAGTGACCCTCTTCATCACAATTGTAGCATCTACCTTGTAGCCTTCGTCCCCTGCCTCTCCAAGCTGGCCGCTGCTCTCTTTGGTTCCTATTCATTATGTTAATTCTTAATTCTTGCAACTCACCAGCAAGATCATGCAAAACCCGGGCCGTAACAGGATCTGGACCTTGAACCACTCGCTCCACTCTATCATCTGTTGTTAGAGGGACCATTGGTTGCACCACAACTGGCTCAGTATGTGTCAAGCCTTGCTCCCACCTTCTCTTGCTCTTCTTGATCTTGGCCTCGGCAATTTCCATAGCTCTTGCAAATGTAGCAGGCTCCTCTTGATCGACCTTCTCCCTTACACTTGGATGGATACAATCCATAAACTGACGCACTTTAAAGAAATCCCCTGGAGGTACTTGGGATGTCGCCTCTAATTGAACCCAAAGTCCTTTGAAGTGTGCAAAAACTCTTTAAAGCTAGCATGAACATCTTGCTGCAAACCTCTCAATTTTGTCGTCGCTTCTGTTGTGGTTAGTTTCTTTCCAAACCTGTCCAAAATTGCCAGCTTCACCTGCTCCCATGTTTGGTTTTTTTCTTCCTCTAAACCTTCAAACCACTCCCGAGCTTCTCCTTTGAGCGCAAGAGGAAATACATGAAGCTTGGCTTCGTCATTCACAATGTGCATACCAAGCGTATGCCACTCGAAGTCTGCAATCCAGTCCTTAAGATCCTCCTTCCCTGTAAACACTGGCCGACTATACGCCATCCCTTTAAAGTCCCTTCTCCCTTGCGTGAGTAATTCCACAAAATTTGAAGTCTTGCACCTCAACCAAACCACCACTTTTCTTCAATGAAGCTCGAACTTCACAGCAAAACCGCTTCACCTGGGTGCACAACCGGCAAATTTCCGCTCCCCAGCGGAATCGCCAAAGGATGATGGAGCAAAAGACGCCGTGCGCACACTCACACACAGAGACAAAGCAACACAACAGAAGGTATTTACTTGAATTCCTCACCTCACTCACTACCACTCAAAAGCTCACTAAAAACTCTACCCACAAGCTCAATTCAAACTCCAAACGCCTCGACTTACAAGCCCTTGCCTGCACGCAGACACTACAAGGTGAGTCGAGGTGATCAACACTTGAAATCACGCTTGATTGATGACCAAAATATACAAGAAAACCCATCAGAAAACCAAAAACTCCAGCCACAAAAGAAAACTCTGAAACCATTGCAAAAGCTTCACCAAACTCCACTCTGTTGGACTCGATCTTTGGAGTAGCGCCAACCCTAATGGCACCGATATAGGGTCACATAGTCTTGCAGAAATCCGCACCTTCTTCCCTCAATTCCTTGCACACACACATCCATGGAAACCTCAGAACTCCCATAGACTCTCCTAAGTGAAAATTTGAAGAGAGAAAGCTCTCATTCACTACTCCACACACTCGAAAACAGGACACGAACGTAATGGGATTGAACTAGACCACCTGTAGGAACCCTGCTTACTCCCATACACATAGGGGTGCAAGTGTTGATATTTTACGTCAAAAGATCTCCCTCAGCATCAACACTCACGGCACTATGAGTGATGTGGCAATTGAAGCCATTTCACACCTTTTTTGACCATTTTTTGACCCTTTTTGGCCAGTTTTGACCCCTGACGGGCATTTTTCGCAGGAAAAACCCCAAACAAACTCCAAAATTCACCAAATTTTTCACGCTTGATCCTCCATACCCAAATCACATTTCCACATCCCGAAACTCCATTTTTGACCACTTCGAGGGCGATGCACGTATCACCGCAGATCAGGCTCAGCAAATAGACAGTTACCGCATGTGTCAAACTTCTCGAGCGGGATAAGAGTACCCACACTTGTCACTTGCATTACTTACATTCTAGAAATCTCAAACACATTATCTAGAGCCAAAATAAGCCACCTAAAACCATATCCAAGGCCCTGATACCCTATACGGGCATGTACATGTGTCCGGCTGCCGACACGTAAGCACGCATATTTACAATGTGCATACGTTGCACCTTTTTTCGAACTTGCAACCACTTTGCAAAACTCAAAAATGCATGTATTTACATCTTTTTGTACATATGACCATGCATATAAACGCTACTTTCTACACACCAAAAGCAGTCTATCATCGTGAGTCATGATTGAGGACGTGCTTGAGGTGCTTGATGACCAAATTTCTTGTGGTGTTCAGGTCAAACAGGACTCCTACATAGGAGGGGACGAGCCCTAAGAGTAGGGCGTGAGAGAGAACACACACACACTCAAGGAAATTCCAAGACTCAAGATGCTTAAAGGAAACACGTTAAGCCGCTAGCCCTATTTCCCTCATAGTGTGCCTGAATCCTATTAGATGGACTTTAGGGAGGTCCAATGAGAATTTAGATGCTTTAAAAAAATTAATTAAGATGTCTTTATAAAAGGGGGAAAGAAGGAAACTTGCCAAATGCTACCCATACTGCTTGATATGACCATAGCTTGTGATTGGCCAGGGTTGCCATACACCAATTAGGAGCAAGCTAGAGTCGAGAGAGAGATGTCGACGAAGGCAAGGGAGAGCCCTCCTTTTTTCACATTCACGCGTACACAAACACACTCTCTCATGTGTTGAGCAATAAGTACATCTCCTTCTCCAAGCTTGAGAAGTAGAGATCCTACACCAACCCCACTTGGCTATGGAATGCAAATCCAACTAGGAGTCAAGCCTCAATGGCATGCTCATCTTCTCTACCATCTATATTACTATGCTAAGCTAGGCTTTAAGAGTAATCTATGGTGAGACAAGTACTCCTTTCTTGTATGCTACATCATCTTCCTCTTCCCTTCCCTCACTCCTTGCTAGCTCTCTCCACCTTTGAAGGTGTTTGAGGTCTTGGGATTGAGTCCAGGGACAAGTTAAATTTTTGCAAGTTAGTTACATGCATAATACTGGTGCATGAAGCTTACCATCTTCATGGCACCATTAAGGTCTCAACTAGGAGCAAAGCATGTATTGTACCAAGTCTCTCTTCAAGGGAGAATCTATAATACAAAATCTGTTTGGAGGGAGGAGTGGCTCCAAGTAAATCCGGTCCTCGATTGTTGTCAATTTCTCTAATTATCTATCTCTCTCCCCCCCCCTCTCTCTCTCTCTCTTGGAAGTATTGTTCATGCCAAGCTAGCAAGTTATGATGTTTATTTTGAAACCTTCGATTGAGTACTCTATGTCTGTTTATTAAGAATCCTCTTAAGGGAATGCTACAATCGATGCTATTAGCCATATTCCGTTGCAAGAAGCATTTATAATAGCTTGCTGGGAGATCTTGGTCTGCGAAGTCAATTTGAAAATTGAATCTCTCTTCCTTTCCACTCAAAATTGATTACAAACTCTCCATCTGGACGTAGAATGATCATAGCTATCATAAAGGTCGACGTGGTTGTATCAATGAATGACAAGAGACATTGTATAAATGCACTCTTGTGTCAACTGACTATGAAAGACATACGATCATGATACTTTTGAGGCCCTTGTCCTGATTAGGTGCTCCCCTCTACTTACTATCTATGTAGTGCAACCTTGCCATGCCATAGTCCATAGGTACAATACGAGTCATCTCCTGTTTTAGGTGTCACTAAAGAGTACCTATCTAGAAAGTAGTAGAAAGAATATGGATCAAGGAAATTGCAACATATATCCCGAAACATCTTCCGCCATGCATATTGTATAGATATCTCAATCAAAGAAGAATCGAGCCTATGGAGGCAAACGAAGCTTTACTTGATCTCACTTTTAATTTTCCAACTCTATTCTAAAGCGAGAAACGGGTTTGTGGGCATATGCTTTAGAGTTGGGGTCCCTCAAAACCCGGGTTCATAAGGCCAAAGCTTAGAGATGGTGGCTTTAAAAACAGAAGTTGCCAGGAAACAACTTGGGCAATATCACTGTCTTTCTTTGGGACTACGGGTTTCACTAGAGCAAAGAAGGCATAGGAGGTGTGCCTAGGAAGCGGCCAGGCCATTTTAAAGACGTTTTGTGCACCTACACTCAATGCCATTAAGGACTTGTGTTCTATAATACAAGCATTGTCCGATACAAACCCCTTGACCTCCTCAAGATCGCCCTTAGAGGCAGTTGACAAGAAGAGGGGAAGGGTTGATCTCTAGGCCTAGAATGCAACACAAGCGGACGATATTGGGAGATGGGGTAGGCCTAAACATAGTTGTCCGGTGCCATGCACCAAAGGAGACCGTTTGCCTCCCTCCATGAGCAGGAGATAAGCTTATAAGCTACGGATGGACCCCCGATAATTCGCCTTCTAGAATTATAAGGAGATGGATTGGGGGGGGGGGGGGGGGGGGGTAAGTCTTCCTCAAGGGAAAGGGAGAGGGGAGAAGGAGAAGGAGAAGGAGAAGAGATAGAGATGAAATGAGAGAAACATGTCTTCTCTGTTAGGTATATCCTTAAATAAAAATGCCATTCACATATATAGAGAGAGAGATTTTGATGAAGCCATCAGAGGTTAACATTGCTCGCATAATTTTTGTTACTCTCATCTGATGCCACTTGAAGTTCAATTTTCGATATTACAAAACATAAACCCTTTTCATACAAATCAGATTGTCATCGAGAATAATCTGATGAGTACTTCCTTAGGAATAAAGATTATTCAATCAAGGTATATTAAAATAAACTAATTGTAGATAGAGGTTTTTCTAAGACTTTTTGCCTGCAAGTGGCAAGTCCCTTTTTACAAAGAGTGAATCCCTCACGAAAGGCATGATCTAGTTTCCAACACATGGCACTAGAACGAACTTTAGGTTGTTGTTACAAAGAGAGGCTTCCTCCAGACCTCGATCATCGCTTACATGCAACGTCAATGCTCCAACAGGTATGAGGATAGGGCTAATGAAACTTTGAATGTCAAATCAAAGTCACCTCTAAGCAATGTTCAGAAAAAATCAATTTTCCAAACATACAAAATTCGTTTCCTTATATTTTCCAAGAGGAAATTTTACAAAATTAGGTTACTTTTTTAGGATTTACAATAATTTTCTCTATTTTTGGAAGACTAGCCATTCTTGTACGCTATCCTCAAAAGATGAAATCTAATCAAAGAAGGTCTTGCACTTGGCGTATCAATCAAAGTGGAGTTCTCCCCTCTTCTTCTCTCTCCATCAATAATGTTGCCAAAGGGTTTGTCAAGTAAGATGTGTTCTACATTGATGTTTTCTTGATTTCTTGTTGTTTTCTTTTTCATCTCTAATCCAACATATATATATATCTAATATCATTTCCTTAACCAAATCTATCTCTCTCACTCTTAGTAATTCATCCTCTCTACAAATTTTAGGTTCTCCTTGCTCCAGGTACATCTCTCCCCGCAGTATCCTTATTGCCTACGGGCAAGAATAGGGCTTGGGAGGGAAACTCTCTTATCTTCTCTTCCCTTCTCTTCTCTCATATCTACATTTCTCATATACTATCCTAGATGAATAACCCACATGATGATCATTTCTATCGCTTTCACTCTGTACGATCTATTAGAATTAACGTATGGATTAGCCGTAAAATACACTTTCAACAACGTATAGTGTTTCTCTTTGTCCCAAAAAGACTCAATGAGATACTTCTATCACCGGATCCCATTATACTACCTCTCATAGACTATAACTTTTCTTTTGACGTAAGCGTAGTTATCTTGCTATGAACCAAGAGGATTTGTATACATAATTAATCCCAATCACTATACAAAATATATATATTATGGTAAGCACAAAACTACAATTCCAAAGAACAATTCGTAGCCTATTTGGTTAGTCAAGATTGAATTCCATTAACTCATCTATTAACCCTTTCATACTACCCATGATACGATATGACCATAGCCTTGATGTTTTCATCTTTGTGTTATTTTGACATTCTCTTTTGTATTCTTTTTTTGTGTGTGTGAGTGCAAGAGAGAAAGAGTGGGTCTTTTTTTTATTGCACTTCCTTTCAAACCCTAGTCTTCATGGCATCTATGGTTTAACTCCTTCATATAGTTTTTTTTTGAGTTCTCTCACAAACTCTCACAGCCATAAGCCCGGTGCTTTCCCGACAAGACCGCAAATTTCTCGACAACGTTTAGCTAGGAATGAACATATCCCCAAGCATGTTGGAGAAATCCGACGGAAACCTTGGCAATTGAATCCGTTTGTATATTAAAGTCTAAAGTAGGAAAGAAATGATTGACGGATATACTGTTGCAATAGGAAAGAATGTTTGCTAGGGAAAATTTAGCTCAGCATGTTCATTCTGTTTCCAATGTTGAATTAGTCATGAATCCCCTCCTGATCACAGGGGGCGGAGTTCCTGGTTAAGGGCTCTTGAATCCACGACTGTTGGTTAAGCGGTGGGAATCCACGTCTGCTGGTTAAGCGGTGGGAATGTCCATGTCGTGCTTTCTATGCGGTGGACATACCTAGTTGTATGGGCAGCTAGGCGATAACTGGAGGAGTAAACTCTCGCTGGAGGGGGGATGTTGTACCTCCAGAACATTGGAATTTTAATGAATAAGTTTGAGTAGAATTTTTACTAGAATACTGTCTTGGTGTTGTTTGCAATATTGATTGAAGGGATGTCTTAACGAACAATGTGCTTCGGAATTAAAACAAGGAATGATTATGTTGAACAACCTTTGTGGTAGTAATTAGTTCACACAAGGAAGTGTGAGTGTGGGGGTGGAAAGTGGGGGCTTGGCTCAGGTTGCCAATGCTACGAGATGGGGTGGTCCCAATGGTCGGGAAGTCTCTGTCCCCATTGTGCCTTTTGTTAACCTGTCGGTCTCTATTGGGGTTGGACGTCCATGTTTTTCTGAACACATTGAGGCCATTGCACTATGAACCTTCATCCTTCCCTTCCTTGGAACACTGTCGACCTATGTGCCCCTGTTTCCCGCAGTACATACATAAGCCATTAATGCGTTCGCCTTTGCTTCTCCTAGGCTCAGAGAGGTTCAAACCGTGCTGAATCAATTTGCATGGGCTCAACGCTTGATTCATGGCCCTGTTGAGGTGTGTATCCATTATGTGTCACTTCTGTTTGGGGTCACAATGTTGCCGCAAGACGCTTCTCCTGTCTCCTTCAAATAGTCGATTATCACATTCTATTGCTTGAGAGAAGAACTCGCTTAGTGTGTGAGCCTTTGGCATAGTCAATAAAAGATCTTTTATGTCATCCTTTAATCCCCACTGAAATTGGCTAATGAAATATTCCTCATGCCAAGTCAGATCACAAGTGAGCTGTTGAAATTTGGATGCATAGACGAATGCAGGTCTTGATCCTTGGCGGAGATTTCTAAGTTTTCTTTCAGCAACCCTTGCTCTATCAATATCCCCAAAGGTTACAGAGAACTCCCGCACAAAAGCTTCAAAGTCATTAAGGAGAGGAGATTCTTTTTCAAGTAAGGGAGAAAACCAAGAGAGAGCCATACCTGAGAGGAGGGTCCCAATAAGGCCTACTTGAGAGACATCATCTGGATAATGCTCTCGTTGCATTCGAATGAAGAGATGCACTTGTTCGAGAAAACTTCTAAACTTTGATCTAGTCCCATCAAATTTTTCCGGCATGCTGACCTTCGGCTCCATCTTATGTTGTTGAAAATAGCTGGATCTTGCACCTTGTGCTTGATGTGTGCTTGTCTCTTGAAGCTCTTGAATTTGACGTTGAAGATCTTGCAACGCTGGTCCCAAGATTAGGGGTTGCCTTGCTTGAAGTTGAGAGATACTCTCGCGAAGTTCTTGTAATTGAGCTTGAATGCTTTGCAATGTGTTGATGAGACCTTCCATTGTCGGCTCAATGATGGCTTGAGAAGATTAAGAGATGGTAGTCTTGCCAAACTGTTATGAGCGCATATAGAGCTACAAGAGAGCAAGAGGAGGCGCTCACAATGTACAAGAACTTGGATTTTATGATAAGCTTAATAATGATTACAAGAATTAATACTTTATTAAGAGAGCTAGATAGAAGACTTGGATTACATGACTTGAGTACAAGACAAGGCTTGATTGCCAGGACAAGACTTGAACATAAGAACTAGAAGAGGGATTTCCTCATAGGAGGCTCACAACTGGTGTTGGCAAGACTCAGGGGCTTGTGGCCCAAGACCCCTATTTATACTAGTGCTTGAGGAGGTTACTTGAGGAGGCTAGGACTTACTAGGTTCTTCTTGAGGACGTTAGAATCTTCTAGAACCTTCTTGATCCTTCTAGTGCTTCTAGAACCTTCTGGATCCTTCTTCAACTTTCTACAGCTTTCCAAAAACTTCTAGATTCTTTCGAAATCTTCTCCAAGCTTCTAGAAATTTCTTGATCCTTCTAGTTCTTCTAGAACCTTCTTCAACTTTCTAGAGCACCGCCCTGTTATTTGTGGTCTACTTGACCCCGTACCCCCCCCCCCCCCCCCCCGGTCGCCCGTTTCGCAAAAGAATCACTGAGACGTGCCCCTCGGTCGCCCGGCGGCTGTATGTTTGAGGTTGTGTGTATGTGTTGTAGAAATGAAATTTATTGGACAATATGAATCAGAAAAAAACAAGTACTCAATGTTGACACAAATCATTGACAAAAACAAGTATTCAGTATTGATTTGGATATTACATCATGGTCGATTAGTTTTTCTACAAATTACATCTGTGGGTATGGGGCGAATGGCTGACTTGATGCCAGGGGATTTAACAATTTCCTCTCGGTTTATCAACCCTTGACCTAGGCTAAAGGCGTAGTGGGAGAGGACCGAGTGTGGGTGCTTATGTATAAAGTCATACAATGGTACCGCTCGATCCACCAACATACATTTGTGAGCATTTAGGATGAGACAATCTTCAAAGAGTATGGCACTTAATGGTTTGCACTTTAGCAACTCTGCAGAACCATTCTTGGAGAGCTCTCTGTGAGCAACTCCAAGAATCGATGGCCCCAGGTGTCTTAGGTAGTGCCAAATCCAGCTATCCCTACCCATGGACACATTGCGCAAGCCTCCAGTCAAATTGCAAACTTATTATTATGATATGCCGTCTGCAAAGCATTTTAACTTACTTTAACACTTGTAGTAATGAATAAATAGACAATCTACCAGGTTAAGATTTGTTTACCTCACTTTCTTCATCCTTCTCATCAAGAATTTTCTTTGTAAGATCGATCATCTCTACCAATCACGATTAGTGGTTTGTGTGGATGAAATGCGCTTTTTGGTTTGCTTTTCGTAGAAAGAGGCACATGATTTGATTTCCACAAGTGTACTTGCTACTGTTTGCACCAACTTCTGTTCATTTATATTGGGGGGGAAAGAGAGGCTTGATGGGAGATCTTAGTCTTCAAGGTCAATTTGAAAATTGACTCTCTCTTCCTTTCACTCAAATTTATTACAAACTATCCTTCCGGACGTAGATGACGATAGCTCTCATAAAGGACGACATGGTTGTATTAATGAATGACAAGAGAGATTGTATAAATGCACTCTGTGTTGACTATGAAAGAAATACAGTCATGCTACTTTTGAGGCCCTTGGTCTAATTAGGTGCTCCCCTCTACTACTATCTATGTAGTGCAACCTTGCCATGCCATAGTCATGGGTACAATATGAGCCATCTCCTATTTTAGGTGTCACTAAAGAGTACCTATCTAGAAAGTAGTATCATTGTTTGCACCCTTGCCATCTAGAAAGTACTATCATTGTTTGCCACCTTGCCATGTTGTCACTATCATAGCTTTGTGTGTGTGTGTGTGTGTGTGTGTGTGTGTGTGAGTGAGAGAGAGAGAGAGAGAGAGAGAGAGAGAGAGAGAGAGAAGGAGAGAGAGTGGAGAGAGAGAGACTTTTGCCACCAACATGTGGAAAGGTTGAGTCTTACAAGGAATGGAGGGAGATAGGGTACAAAGTCCAGCAGACCATAGCTCTAATGGTGCAAACTTCAATGGCATTGGTTAATGGCTCAAATTCAAACTCCAGTGGAGTAGGCATAGAAATAATAGCATTGAGCAAATCACCTTCATTATGGGAGTCAGCAGACCCACTTTATCCAATGTGTGATTGCAGGTAGGCCATAATAAAACCACTTTAGGATGCCCAAACTTAAGGGAAAGAATATAGATCAAGGAAATTGCAACGCATAGCCCGAAACTTCTTCTGCCATACATATTGTATGATATCTCAATCAAAGAAGAATATAGCCTATGGAGGCAAACAGCGATATACTTGATCTCACGTTTATCTTTCCAACTCTATTCTAAAGGAGAGAAACTGGTTTGTGGCATATCCTTTAGAGTTGGGGTCCCTTAAAACCCAGGTTCATAGGGACAAAGCTTGGGGTACAGATGGTGGTTGTAAAAACAGAGCTCGCCAAGAAACAACTTGGGCAATATCAATGTCTTCTTGGGACTACAGGTTTCACTAGATCAAAGAAGGCATAGGAGGTGTGCCTAGGAAGCGGCCAGGCCATTATAAAGACGTTTTGTGCACCTACACTCAATGTTATTAAGGCCGTGAGTTTTAATCCAAGCATTGTCCGATACAAGCTCGACCTTCTCAAGAGCGCCTTGAGGAAGTTGACAAAAAGGGGAAGGGTGATTCCAGGCCTAGAATGCATTACAAAGTGAACGATATTGGGAGATGCGATAGGCCTAAAAACCTTGTCTGGTGCATGCACCAAAGGAGACGCTTTGCCTCCTCCAGAGCAGGAGATAAGCTTATAAGTACGGTGGACCTCGATCATTCCCCTCTAGAATTTTAAGGAGATGGATTGGGGGGGGGGGATAAGTCCTATTAAGGGGAAGGGAGAGGGGAGAAGGAGAAGGAGAAGAGATAGAGATGAAATGAGAGAAACATGTCTTCTCTGTTAGGATATCCTTAAATAAAAAATGCCATTACATATATAGAGAGAGAGATTTTGATGAAACATTAGAGGTTAACATTGCTCGCATAATTTTGTTACTCTCATCTGATGCCACTTCAAATTCAATTTTCGTATTACAAAACATAAACCTTTTCATACAAATCAGATTGTCATTGAGAATAATCTGATGAGTACTTCCTTAGGAATAAAGATTATCCAATCAAGGTATATTAAAATAAACTAATTGTAGATAGAGGTTTTCTAAGACTTTTTGCCTGCAAGTGCAAGTCCCTTTTTACGAAGAGTGATCCTCACGAAAGGCATGCACTAGTTTCCAAGACATGGCACTAGAAGAACTTTAGGTGTTGTTACGAAGAGAGGCTTCCTCAAGACCTCGATCATCGCTTACAGCAAAGTCAATGCCCGAACAGGTTGAGGATAGGGCTAATGAAACTTCGAATGCCAAATCAAATCACTCTGAGAATGTTCGGAAAAAATCATTTTTCCAAACATACAAAATTCGTTTCCTTATATTTTCCAAGAGCAAATTTTACAAAATTAGGTTACTTTTTTAGGATTTACAATAATTTTCTCTATTTTGGGGCGAAATTTGTCCTTTTCCCCTTGCCCTCAACCGACATTTTTGAAATTGAAAACGGATCGATATTAAGCTGAAACACATACTTAAAAGATAAACGTAACGGATGCATGAACTTATAGAGTCATCTACAGGGCTACACTCTGGTGACATGAACAGAAGCACTTCTTTAATCAAGAGTTGTACGATCCACAACTCGACCAAGGTCTCATTATTATATATTATTGTTGTGTGCTTGAGGGAAGCCTATAAGCTAGGCCTGGGTTTCGTTAGAGAGGTAGAAGCCCAACTGGTCTATGGCACCAGAGCTCGCATGCCCAAAGAAGCCCAAGATGCGTGGGGCGAATGAAAGTACGTCATTGGCGGTGGGGTTGCCAGGCGGGGCAATAGTGTTGCTGGTGGCGGTGTTAAAGCCCAGAGCTACGACGCCGTAGTTCTTGTTGAAGTGGGCATTCTTGCCGATTTAGACAGTAGCACTAGCTATCGCCTCATTTGCTCCAGGCTGAAATATGATATGATTCAGTCAACCAACCAACAGCAACAACAACACTCAACAACAACACTGACAAATAAATGCAGTACTAGTTACTTGAATGGTCATCGAGGTGCCGACACGTCCCCCGTGCATAGTCGTTGTTCCATTCGCATACACCACCTCCAGACCTCGCAGATAGTCACACGCGTTATGCCGTCGGTGCTCCATCCATAGTCGAACGCGTTATGCCGTCGGTGCTCCATCCATCGTCGAACGCTTTATGCCGTCGGTGCTCCATCCATCGTCGAACGTAGAGGGTCACACGCGTTATGCCGTCGGTGCTCCATCCATCGTCGACCGCTTTGCCACCCGGGGATCCCCACGGACCCACAACGGCGGGCTTCGAAGTCGCCTGCACCAGTATAATATCGTCGGTCAGTATAAGTTGATGATCATACACTCTCTCTCTCTCTCTCACACACACACACACACACACACAACCCGGCCTAGCTAGATTATACGATAATACCGCCATGCTGCTGCTTGCAAGCTTGCGCTACTTCGAAGTAGGAAGAGCAGCTGGACGTCGACGCTGTCTTACAATGAAAAGGGAAGGCCGCAGCAGGCATTTTAAGGGCCTTGCAACTACAATCAATGTACGTGATCGATTGCTGTAGCATCACAACGTGGCATTTCTCCGCGTGATTGTACTGCAGTACCCCCACTTGACATAAAGTAACGCAAAGAAAAGCGTGATGTAGAGCTTGACAAAAGCATTTTCCCTAACCCAACAAATTAAGGGCACCTCTTCCCGTTCCCGTTCTGCGGACAAAATTTGAAGCCATTCCCGTTTTGCGGACAAAATTAAGGGCACTCTTCCAGTTTTGTCGCACTGGGCCTAGTACAGAAAACTGGGCCTAGAGAAATACAACAAAATTTAGACAATTCTACAGTAAAAATCGGCATTTACTCAACATCCATACAAAATACACGGTTGGGTTGCTAAAATGATTTTTATTGAGCATAGGTCTAGGCACCAGCCTGCTTACGTACACAATGATTTTTATTGAGCATTAGTCTACGCACCAGCCTGCTTACATACACTTGACAAGGAAGATCATCTAAGCAAGTTTTAGCTACATTGTCCAATAGGGCATTTATCTCAAAGCATTCATGGGGGACTCTCCACACTATCTCGCCCAGGCATCTCAAATGGGATCGACGATCGAGGTGATCTGGGCTGTCAGATCCGCATTTGGTAAATTCGGGGAGAAAAGTAAATTCGGGTAGGCTTGTAAATTCGGGTCGATCCGCACCCCATGTCTTGAACCTTCGACCTCCCCACCACGAGTCATGTGCATGAACCACTACACCCTCATGCGTACGTTGAAATATAGGAGATTCAAGTATGTCATATTGTAAATCTAGGCCGATTAGTAAATTCGGGGCAAAATTTTAAATTCGGACAAACTGATAAATTCGGGGCAACCTCAGATCTGATGGTCCATGATTGACGCACCCCGCCTTTTCCTCCTCCACCATTGATCTCATTTGACCATGCCCGTGTGATATAGTGATGAGGGGGAACTCTCTTGTAGTAATACGGAGATGTCACTTGTATGCACATAAATTGCCTTGTTTTATCCCTTTGTAAAATTTGCATTCTTTTCTTTCAAAACCCTTTATTGTACATTCACATGATACCATAACCTAGTGAATACCTTGGAAAAGGATTAATCTTATTATTTTCTACCCTATTGAATTTCATGAGGGGAGTGATCCAATCTGCTTTGCAAATAAGCTTCTTATAAGTTCCTAGCGGTTTTGGTAGTGCAAAAGTTATGTCCTTGACCAAAGCCAAGCTTTCGGTTGAGCTTCATCCCAACGAAAGGTATTGGGAATTGAACATTACTTCTGAGACTCTATTGCTCAATGGCTGAAAATAGGGTTTAGTGGAACAAAATTGAGTGTCGTTGATATCATACCTTTGAAAAATATTTGGAATGCAATTTGTCAAAGTCCCAAAAGAAAATATTACAATACTATATATTATTGCATACATCTTTGAAAGAAGAACCTCAAATTACAAATTTGGACAAGTTTTGACACAAACTACAAGGTCCCCACTATTTCATTGGTACCAATAAGGGGGAAAGGATTCGTCCTTTTTTCGTACAAACAAACCCTGCTTTCAATACAATAGCCTTTCATTTAGATTCAAATTATGTTGCACCACCCATTGGTCCACATCCTTCCAACAAAATTTGTCGTTGTCCCATAAACATGCCACCTTTGATATTCCTTCGTTATTCATATTTATGGAAACATTTATCCAAAACCTAACATGTTCCTAGGTTGGACAACTAAGGAGACCAGTGAAAGATGGAGCACTTGACGTATCTGAAGGTCTCCCCCTCTAATGATGATGCCACTTTGTCGCCACTTTATCAATATCTCACCCACTTTATCGATCTCCAACTTTTAAAGAATTCCACCTTGAAGCAACCATTTTTCTATGCACGATAGACTCCTTCCATGGGCCTTCTTGTAAATTAAGCTCTACTTTGTCAAGCATATGCCAAGCCATGGATGCCCAATCCGATCCATGATGTGTAAAGGATACTTCCTGGTTTGCACAGAAGGCTTTTATGTATAGCATTAGGTGTAGGATTCCAATGCCACCTCGGTTCTCACCACCCATTTCCATTTGCCCCACTACCATGGAGTTGTGATTTTTGTGTTGTTTCTTGATAGGAATGGTTTCATGGGTTTTAGAAATTATTTTATGTATAGCATTAGGTGTAGGATTCCAATGCCACCTTGGTTCTCACCACCCATTTCCATTTCCCCCAATACCATGGAGTTGTGTTGTTTGTGTTGTTTCTTGATAGGAATGGTTTGATGGGTTTTATAAATTATTTTCAATAGTGGACCAATTGCATTCGGTCATGTTTAAGATAGACGAGACAAATAATATTTTGATCGTTTAATGGGCTTTAAAAATTCTTTCCAATTTTGTTTGTCCATTTTCAAGATAGAGGACAAGAAGACTATTTATTCAATAATCAAGGAGTTAACCACAATCACTCAGCTAGGTAAGGGGAGGAGTATCTACTCCCACCTTCTAATCTTACTATTGATCTTGTTTAGGTTCCAGCTAGATTGAGGTCAAATGTTTGCATGTCTAATATGTCCACCCCTAGTGATGCACTGAGGTGTCTGAACACTATGCCTTTTAAAAAAATATCCCTTGTTATTTTGACACATTTTCAATGAGAGAGATCAATCTTAATTTTTAAATGTTTCACTAAGAGCCAGATGCAGTTGCAAATATTTGGACAAGGCTAAAAGCAAGATTTGTGGTTACTGTTACTTATCCACCCTGACTGTTACTCAGCAACATAGCCTTTGGAATTTTGGAGGGAATCCAGTGGTTGCACAACGTTATACTTTTTAAAATTGAAGCCGAATGAAGAAATTTTTAAAGTGTGACCATATGTGTAAAACAACTGTAACATGATGGGCTCATTATTTTCTGGAGTGGAGAATGTTTCAACTTGTGGGAGAGACGGGTGGGTATCATTTGAGGCCGATTTTATAAGTGTTTTTGCATTGTTCTTTAGGTTTGATAGTTTAGGCTTTAGGGGTTTTTAAATTCTAACATACTGGGTTCTTTGTATGTATTGACAATGGTCGATGACAGGACATGACCCAACACCGTACGAGCGCGAGTACGCAGGCAGGAAGATTTAAATGCCCTGATGGACATTCTGAGTTCTTGCGGCAGCATGGTTAGTTATAGGGTTTACTCTTTTCTATTTGTTGTATTGTTTTATAATTATATATTTATACTTATAGAAAGTTTTCTTATTGTTTTTTTTTGCAGAATCTGACAGATACGCATCGATGCGATGAGATGTCTGATTAGACGATGTCAGTCTAGCCGTAGCTAGATAGCATTACTTTCCTTTTTTCATAGCACATGTATCATGAGATGATGTTTATACGTCTTCTTGTAACTATTAGAAAACCATGTATATTTTTTCAATAATGACAATGGTGTTGTAACTATTACATTTGCAAAGTTTAACAATCAAGTGATTTTGCCTATGATGTGTACAATTGTCATTGATTTAGGTTTCATCAATTTACGTCAGTTTTGTATCTTATTCTGCAAACAATACTATGGATGATGGAGTTAATGGTTATATTGTCTTGTGAGTGACTAGTCACCTTGGGTCTATATCTAAGCTTGCACTTTCTTTCAAAGGTGAATCTGGGCTTATCTTGGATTCATTTAGGTTTACTCAATTATTGAAACATTCAATATGGTTGATGGGGGCAGGGCATTTCACCAAAAAAAAAAAATGTCTCAGGTGTTGCAATTGTTGAGCTATATATAGTGTGTCTCTATATATAGCGCCCTGCAATCTGGTCCCCTCTATATAAACCTGTCTCGTGTGAGCAGTAGATACAGTTGGGGTTGTCATATCTGGTGTCTCTTCTCTCGTCTTTGCTCCACTGTCAACAATATCTGGTGTCTCTTCTCTCGTCTTTGCTTCACTGTCAACATGGTATCAGAGCTAGCTATGGAGGTGTTCACTTATGGTGCTCTCTCGTTCTCTCTTCATCAAGCTTGCATGGGTGATTTCATGGGTGATGGAATTAGTGTATTGGGGTCATGAAGAACAAAAACAAAATCCGAATTAGGGTTTGGAAGAGCGATTTCTTCAACCCAATTCTATGCAAAACGCAGGCCATAGCAAAGATGCACAAGACTCACAACTAAGTTTCATGGAGTGATTTTCATGGACTGAACGGGGTCAAACTTCCTCTCGACAAATTTTAAACTAATTTCTGTGCAGAAAACGTGTTTCCAAAACCAAGATCTACGTGCGCAGGTCTCCTCATGCGCTGGGTCATCTCCAGTTCATTATGCTTTTCTTCAGGTCTTTTTATGGCTGGGTGCACAGGTCTCTTAACAAGCGCATGCTGCCAAAGGTCTTTTTTATGGCTGGCTGCTAAGGTTTTATCAGATGCGCACCTCTTTTAATACTTCGTGTTCAATTTTTTGAACCTTCGTGTGCAGGTTTTAAACCCCTTCTTGTGCAGGTTTTTGAAGCTTTGTGTCCAGGTTGATAGCGACTTGTACAGAACATGGAGATGGATCACTTTCGCATCTATCTTGGATGCTTCCTCAACATCTTTGCTGCTAGAAGCATGGAAATACATTCATCATTTGCTTCACAGTTGCCATCTTGATGAAGACGAGGCTGTTGGAAATGCATTCATTACTATGTATGGCAGGTGTGGCAGTCTATTCGTCGCAAAGAAAGTATTTGATGTGTTGCCAAGCAATGATGACATTATTCACCCAGAATGGGTGTGGCCATGATGCTCTAGATCTATTTCAACATTCAGGCTTCAAGGTTTGAAACCAGATAAAGTTACTTTTCTGTATGCTTTGGATGCTTTCCTATGTGCATCAACTCTTAAAGTAGGCACTGCAATACATGTTTCCTTTGTTGGTGCTGGTTATGAATCGGATCTGGTCTTGAGATGATCATCCCTTCAACACAGAGAGCGCAAAGAAGCAATTGCAGGCACAACCATTTGTTCAACTTCAGTCACAAATCCTCTGTTGGAAACCCTAAATCTTAGCCGAAATTCAAAGAGGGCATCTATCTAAAGCAAGTTTAAGAAAATATCCATGCGTGGGATTTTCTGGTTTCTTCATGGCTACATGGTTGGCTGCGTAGCTCTTTCCATGGCTTCCTTTAAGGCTGGTTCAGTATCGACACATGGATTGGAGGGCAAGTTTTCTTTTTTTTTGTGTCTCTTCATGGCTGACCTCGGATCCCAACTTGATGAAGGCATGAGGCTGGAAAATCGTATTCGTCTTGACGATCTATGTGGAATTGATGACTCCTTGTGCATGGAAGACGCTTCACATCTGTGTCTCCAATTATGACTGTACATTAGACATTTCAAATTATGCTGGCGAGAAAAGACTGGTGCAAGATTTCCTGTTATGACTGAGATATGAGCTCGGTGCTCCTTTATCCATTGAAAATTTTGTGTACAAATGTGAGCTCGGTGCTCCATTATTGATGGCATGACAAGTTCCATGATGCCATGGTTTCTTTGCAACTACAGATCAACATAAGGATCAATAGAATGTAAAAGATCTAGAAGTGTGCCAACATTGGCATAAGGCAAATGTGGCATTTGATGGAGGCGTTCTATCCTCCTTGCGGAATATGGTGTGGAATCGGGAGCCCTTTTTATGAGCTCGCTCGGCCATGAGATTGGCAGCCAAGCAAGGACACATGCTACTCATGATGTGAAGACTATGCACGTGTGATGACATCATACTTCAATGCTTCATTGTTATGGGCATGTCATTCAGAGCTGCGGAGCGCACGATCACAAAGACCATGAAGAGGAGATGTTAGGTCTCATGAAGATAAGTATAAATTATCGTTAAATATTCCGTTTGAATTGCATGAGATTCAAGAAGCTCTCTGTTTTGGGTTTTTGGGTTTGAAACTTATGAGCGACAAGAGAAGCATAAGCATGTGTTTGTGTGTGCCAATAGTTGCAAGAGGGTGTTGGAGCCCCATATGTCCTCTGGAATTCTCTCATCTATCCTACGTAAGGCCATAGGCCTACGCCAAGAGAAAGGCCTTCGCTTATGCATGCAATACAGGGTCTCGGCAGCCTATCCTACGTACGTCCATAGGTCTACAAGAGAAAACATCTGCAGTAGTTTCTACGTTCAGAATAGAATTCTGTTTTTAATTTTATGCTATTTTAAGCATCATCGCGACAGTTTATATGATATAGAGACAGTTATGATGGGAGGAAATTCAGAGATCAGGGTACTATGAGTAATCCGTGTGTGGATATCAAGCTAGTCGCCTGGCTATGACAAAATCCGCGATCTCTGTCTTTGTGTTGAGCCTATTTTATGGTAGCAATAAAGCTTCTTATTATTAACTCCGCGATCTCTGTCTTTGTGCCGCCTATTATTAGCACTCCATCTTGCTTATTTTATGGTAGCAATAAATATTAAAAGTGTGAAAAGCGTGGGCAAGTACATGTGTCCCGAGATCATCTCCGGGGAGCCAGAAAACAGCGCTGTGGAATGGTGGGCGCTTTTAAGGAGTATAGCGATGCAGACTTTTATACTGGACAGTTTCGCGAGAGTGCGCATAACGGCCTGATTGGCTGCTTGCTCGCTTTATTTGGCAGCTCATGATTTGCCAACAGCATATTAGCACCATAAATAAGTGCTGCTTTAGCGTCAAAGATATCCGAGGCGTGGCTTAGTTCCTGCAACGTGCTCTATTATGACCTTTCGACTATTCATATTTTCACACTACTACCAAGGCGGCCAGCGTTCGAGTGAGGGGACTATGAATATTTTGTCTCTTGTAACGCGTGGTTAGTCGATGCGGTCTTGGACGTTATTAGTTATTAATGCTTTCAGGAAGTGATATCAAAAGAGTCGACATGCTGAAAACTATCGCTCATGATGTTTCGAGATCATCACTAGGTTCTTCACTTGATTAATGTTCATCATTTCCGTCTATCAGTAGGACTCGATCTTGATTCCTTTTGTCACTTCTATGTGAAAATTTTAAAAGTCATGCTAACGTTATAGACTTGCTTCCGTCACTTCTATGTCAAAATTTAAAAAGTGATGTTTTTGTTATTTTATTATCAATTGTTTGGGCATCAGTTCTTGTAATTTGTTGCTATTGATCTCGTTGCAATTTGTCATAACATACTTCACATTATTTCATGATCATCTTTATGTGATCATATACTAACATGTGTGATAATTTTCATCTGAATCATTGTTGTAGAGATGACAAGTTTACCAAGCCATTATCTACTCACTAATCATTGTCTTGAGGTTTTGCAGATTTTTCACAAAACTAGCGTCTCTGATGCCATGGTACGTAAAGCCATGATGGTGATTACTATTTTACAATTTTTATTTGATTTGAAGAAAATGTTTCTGACGCCATGGTACGTAAATCCATGATGATTATTGTTACTTCAAAGTTTTTCTGAGCGTCTCTAATGCCATAAGGAATTTCGTGATGCCATGGTCCGTAAAGCCATGATGATTATTGCTATTTCAATGTTTTCATTTGTTGAAAGCATCTCCCGATGCCATGGTACGTAAAGCCATGATGATTATTCCTATTTCAAAGTTTTTATAAGCATCTTTTATACCATAGTGAATACCATGATGCCATGAGCTCGTTGCTGATGATTACAATGAACACGGTCTCATTGAAGTGAGCTCGGTGCTCCTTTATTTATTCAATTTTGAATAAGTTTCTGTACAAGTGTGAGCTCGGTGCTCCTTTATCCATTGAACAGTTTTCGTACAAGCGTGAGCTCAGTGCTCCATTATTGATGGCATGACAAGTTCCATGATGCCATAGAAAGTTCGTATATGATATCGTGATGATGACTTTGAGAGCTTTGAATTTATGATACCTACATGATTTGTCACCAAAATAATGTCTCTAATGCCATGGTACGGCATACCATGCTGATAATAACTTGTGTTGAGAACTTATAGCCATGGAATTTCCATGATCCCATGGTACATGACACCATGTTGGGCTCCATCACATTTATTTTATGTCGAAACTGTATGTATGTGCGCATATGTGGCTGCATCAATACAATGTTTATTTCTCTGTCATCTCAAGAGCAGCGTTGCGAACCGTCACTAAGGACAATGTGATGTTGTATTTCTAACCTTTACGTTTCGATATATTTCTTGAGTTGATGTTGTTTATAGAATTAGAACCAAGTCCAGGAGTACGTACGAAGGACTCACAGATATTGAAGATGCTCTACCAAAGCATATACAGTCATTCAATTATATATATAGAGTTATGTCTTTTTAGACTTTATGGCCACTATTGTATATTTATGGAGTGATGTAGCTCCATTAAACATTGAAAATGTACAATTTCAATTTTCTAATATAACGGTAGGTGTATATAGAGCTGTGGGTTTTTCCCTTGAGCCCCCAAGGGTTTTTTCATCCACAGAAAGGGACCTTCCTTTGAGTGGGGGTGTTGAGCTATATATAGTGTGTCTCTATATATAGCGCCCTGCAATCTGGTCCCCTCTATATAAACCTGTCTCGTGTGATCAGTAGATACAGTTGGGGTTGTCATATCTGGTGTCTCTTCTCTCGTCTTTGCTCCACTGTCAATAATATCTGGTGTCTCTTCTCTCGTCTTTGCTCCACTGTCAACAGCAATGAGCATCCCTATATAAGGCTCTGCATCGTCGCTATAAATGTCGCTATAGGTGGCCTGTAAACGTTGCTATGATCGTCACTATAGGCATCGCTATATAGCAATATTTATAGCGACGTTCTCGTATCGACGTTGTTAGCGTCGCTTTTAGGGATGCCGGGGAGTATAAAAACCCAATGTATTTCCATCTCTAACAACGTCACAAGTGCACACAACCTCTTGTAGTGCACCCCTGGTGATGCACTGAGGTGTTTGAACCCTATGCCTTTTAAAAAAATATCCCTTGTTATTTTGTAACATTTTCAGTGAGTGAGATCAATCTTAATTTCTAAATGTTTCACTAAGAGCTAGACGCAGTTGCAATATTTGGACTTTTAGAGGGAGTCCAGTGGTTGCAAAACGTTATACTTTTTAATATTAAAGCCAAATGAAGAAATTTTTAAAGTGTGACCATATGTGTAAAAAAATTGTAAGGTGATGGGTTCATTATTTTTTGGAAGTGGAGAATGTTTCAACTTGTGGGCGAGAGTCAAGTAGTGCCATTTTAAAAAGGTTTCTGTTGAGCTTGCTTGCAATCACCCTATGAACGGTAGATTTCTCTATTCATGTGGTAGGTGGAACTCTCGCTCTGATAGTGCTCTACCCTAGTTGTGCTCGTTCTCTTTCCTTTAAAGGAGCTGATAGCGTCGTTCCATGACGACCCCATTACGCAATTCTGCTCATCTGGTCCCAAACCAAAACCAAAGGGGAAGGATAGTGAGATGAAATCCCTTTCGAGTATGAACGAGACAATGAAACCTAGCATGGATGTGGAAGATAAAAGCATCCCGAAGACAAGGACAAGTGCTAACAAGATTGTGTCCATGGAAACATTTGCCCTTTTCGATGAAGAGGGTCCAAGCAAGTCCATGAGGAGGCAAAGAGTTGAACATTGAATATCCCTAATTTTACTTTTTTTCACTTGTTTTAGATGCATGCATTTTTGAATGCATCTTCCATGCATGCACGTGTGAATGTAATCAACTACGCTGTTGGCTTCAAAAAAAACTGTGTTTTGGTAAGTGTGGTAAAATTTTCCACTTGGTGAAAGTGTGCATGCTTCATTAATTTTTTATATGATATTCGGTTTGCATGCATGTTTCAATGTGCTACAATGACCCTAACCCAGATTATGTGTTGTAGGAGGTATACATTCTTTAGCTGAATATAACATGAAACTATATTCCGTTGAACTAGAGGGAGAAACAACATGTAGACGAGCAAAGCCGAGAGAGAAGTTGAGGGGAGACCAAGACGAGACGTGAGATGGACAACCCCAAAAAGTGTGTCAATTGATCAAATGAGATGAGTTTATATAGAGGGGACCAAGGTGCTTTATGTAGAGATACTATATATAGCTCAACACCCCTACTCAAATGAAGGTCCCTACCTATGATGAAAATCCCTTGGGGGCTCAAAGAAAAAACCGATAGATCTATATACACCCACCGTTATATTAAAATATTTCAAATTTACTTTACAATGTTCAAAGCAACTACATCACTCTTGTTTTATAATATGCCCTTTCAAGGTTCTTTAACACTAGAATGGTAACAGGACACTTTTATGTCCTTGGACACTTTTGTGTCCTGTTAAGTGACAATTTTGCTTGAATTATTTGAAGAGTATGAAAATGAATTTCTAGGTGCTATATATCCACAAAGTTGCCTTATGAGCTGAAAAAAACTTAGCATTTTTGTTAGAGTATCGATCTCACCATTAACCTTACTCTTGCACAACATTTTTGAACCTAAACTGTGTGAAAAAACGGGTCTTGTTTTTGGCTTTTTTTCAATTTTTAGCAACTATACCACTCTAAACTTCATGTTTGTGAGGTTTAGATCGCTAGAGGTTAGGCCTTCATAGTTCTCAACATGTTTTGATGCTTGTACATAGAGCTAAGTGTTATATCCAAATTCAATTTTGATTATGTAAGTGTAATGTATAACATAAAGCTAATCTTCCTTGAGTTTTGGGGGACCTAATATGCTATATAGCATAGTATATGAT
The DNA here is from genome assembly GCF_014529385.1 of Adiantum capillus-veneris. Classification (NCBI taxonomy): domain Eukaryota; kingdom Viridiplantae; phylum Streptophyta; class Polypodiopsida; order Polypodiales; family Pteridaceae; genus Adiantum; species Adiantum capillus-veneris. The sequence goes on from NC_140945.1 coordinate 79,255,826, forward strand.
GATGGTTGAGTTTTTTGATTGCTGAAGAATACAATACATTTTAGAGTAGCAAGTATAACTTTCTCAATATTGCTAGTTTCTTAGGCCAATTGTGTGTATTTTGTAGGTAGTAACCATATCTAATCATAGAGTACAAACTTGGCTAGATATTGAGTAGTTTCTATGGGTTTCAAGAGGTCATAATGCTAAACCCAGTTTTTTCATGTTTGTTGTATTTAACACTTTATCATTGCCCCCAAGGTGCCAATCGTAAGAGATCCATTATCCTTTTGACATGCTCCATGGCTCCTTTTGAATCCAAAGGCCCAAAGGGAACTAAGAAAACATGTATATAGTATCTACATTGAGCGTGACTATAGAAACTTTAATGATAGGTCCGAAGAATGGCAAAAATGCAACTTTTTTGTACCTATTTTTTTTGCCCAAAAACAAATTAATGAGGTAAAAACAACCCTATGTTTCGGTTACTAACCCATTGAAGTTAACGGGGCATTTTATCTTATGTCCTACAAAAATCCCCACTCTTATTTATATGCAATCAATCGTAAGAAATTGCTATTTTGGGAAAAATGCACTGGTCCATCAACTTTGGAGACTTGTAGTGACCAAGGGATGAGAAAAATTACAAGTTTCTCATTTTTTCCATATGTAGTAGTTACTGAACTATAAGCTCATGAAAGGATTTTTCAAAAGGAGTGGATCTACTATGGTTTTGGAAATTTTTCCTAAAACCCTGAAAGGACACTTTTATGTCCTATTAGGTTATCATTCTAGTGTTAACATATATATATATATATATATACACACAATTGAGCTACTATAAATGCTTCGATAGAGTAACTTAAGCATTGTTGACCTCTCGTTTCATATGCTTGCACTCGTTTCGATAGAGTAGCTTAAGCATTGTTGGCCTCCCTAAAATGATCGGATACGCATTCTCACCCACTTGCATCACGTAGAAATCAACCAAGCACTCAATCCCGAAGACTTTTATCTTCACAGCTTCACCTATTCCAAGACACCTTGCCTTTTTGTGGTTGGCCATCCTCATACGGATCGAAGCATTCACTGACATCTTAACGCCTACTTCTTTCATGATAGCCTCGGTCATGACACACCTGGGCCTCGCAAATGATGTTAATAGCCCTATCTTCTCCATTTGCAGGCAACGATTGGAGTTGTTGTTGCGGCGGCGGTGCTTCTAGTGCCCGTTCTTGATGATTCTCTTATATTCTTCCTCGACCACATCCATATAAGGGGTATATCCCTCCTCTCTCTCTTGGTGGTTCAGGACAATCAGGGGCGTAGTGACCCTCTTCATCACAATTATAGCATCTACCTTGTAGCCTTCGTCCCCTGCCAGACTCCCAGCTGGACGCTCCTCTCTTTGGTTCCTTTGGTTCCTTCGTCTATACCCACTTGGGAATAGACTACAATTCGATCCACGCTTGTCCTAACGACTGCATTCTTTTCAGAGGGGAATACATAGACATAGAGAAGTGTCCGAAATGTGATCCCGAGAGATATCGAGTGGATCTCCACGGAACAAAAATTCCACAAAAGTTTTTGCGATATTTTCCTATGCTTCCTTGTATCAAGTATTTCTTCAAATGTAAGTCCATGGCCGCCCCACCATCAATATGGTGAGGCTTGGTAGCCGGCCAGTATCTAGCCGCGAAGAAACATTGACGAATGACTAAGGCTTTACCTTCTTTACCTCATAGGCGAGGAGGACTACGGTTTGATGACAGAGGTAATGTCATAAAATCTAATATCTATCTATCCCAAATTATTTTCTATTATTGAATTGATCATTTAATGTGGAAAAATGAATGGGAACAAGAGTTAGAATATAGATATGCCCTTTTAAACCTATCTCAACACGTGACCAAAGGGAGAGAAGGCTACATCTCATTCAGGTTCCAAAAAGGAAATGGTCTGCCAAAGAGAAATGAACATATAATGGAGTTTAGAAGAACTTAGGGTTAGCGTCAATAAAGACCTCAAAAGGTTAGTCTTAAGAGTCCTTAGATCTAGTACCGTTTGATAGTTTAGAGCTTAGGCAAGCTAGGTCCATTCTGGAGTTGCTTAAGGTGCTTGAAATGCTTGTTGTACTTAATGACTAAGGTGCTTGAGTTTCTTGTCGTGAGTCATGACTAAGGACGTGCTTGATGACCAAAGCGCTTGTGGTGTTCAAGTCAAACATGACTCCTACATAGGAGGCGACGAGCCCAAAGAGTAGGGAGGGAGAGAGAACACACACACACACACACACACACACACACACACACACACACACACATACACTCAAGGCAATCCCAAGACTCAAGATGCTTAAAGGAAACATGTCAAGCCCCTAGCCCTATTTCCCTTATAGTGTGCCTGAATCCTATTGGATGGCCTTTAGGGAGGTCCAATGAGAATTTAGATGCATTAAAATATTTAATTAAACTCACCCTCCCCGTCCACCCTCACCCACACAGAGTTTTCTCTCTAAGAGCTAGATCTCTACGGGGTCAATCGGAGCACAAATGACCACGGCGACGCTCGGCGGGGTCAGATGGGACAACAAATTTCCCTTCTACGCCACGACGTGCAGGGAGCAGATCTGGTAGTAGCTTAAGCATTGTTGACCTCTTTTTTCATATGCTTGCACTCGTTTCGATAGAGTAGCTTAAGCATTGTTGGCCTCCCTAAAATGATTGGATACGCATTCTCACCGGCTTGCATCACGTAGCAATCAACCAAGCACTCAATCCCCAAGACTTTTATCTTCACCTCTTCAGCTATTCCAAGACAACTTGCCTTTGTGTGGTTGGCCATCCTCATACGGATCGAAGCATTCACTGACATCTTAACGCCTGCTTCTTTCATGATAGCCTCGGTCATGACACACGCCTGCGCACCACCATCCACATATGCTTGCACTTCCGTCTTCTTTCCCAGTATAGATTCAACTATTGGCACCATATCCACTGGGTGACCAACCCTCAAAGATGACACCATGCTTTGATGCTTTTCCTTATTGGAAGGAAGCCGCGTACTCACACACTTGGTCCACTGCCTCCTCAATTTAGCGTTCAAAGCCACCAATTGACCAAAAGATATATTTGCCTTTTGATTTCGTATGTCTTCGACAATATCATACTCTTCAACACCTTCGCCAAGGAGGTAGCCCTATGGACCAATTCTCCTTCTTCGCCGCCTCTTGCTACTTTCTGGTTTGTCTTCTACCTTAGCCTTTCCTTTCCTTGCTCTTGTTTCCCTCTCTTCTTCTATATCTTTCTCCCTATCATGCCTAGATCTCTTATTGGCCAAAACATCCACATCTTGATGCTCAAGGGTAATGATGTTAATATCCCTACCTTCTCCATTTGCAAGCAATGGTTACAGTTGTTATTGATGATTCTCTTCCATTTTCTTCCTCGACCACGTCCATATAAGGGGCATATCCCTCCTCTCTCTCTTGGTGGTTCAGGACAATCAAGGGCATAGTGAACCTCTTCATCACAATTGTAGCATCTACCTTGTAGCCTTCGTCCCCTGCCTCTCCAAGCTGGCCGCAGCTCTCTTTGGTTCCTATTCATTATGTTAATTCTTAATTCTTGCAACTGACCAGCAAGATCATGCAAAACCCGGGCCGTAACAGGATCTGGACCTTGAACCACTCGCTCCACTCTATCATCCGTTGTCAGAGGGACCATTGGTTGCACCACAACTGGCGCACTTTAAAGAAATCCCCTGGAGGTACTTGGGATGTTTATTCAATAATTAAGGAGTTAACTGTTGGAGCTATATATGGCTCACTCTACTGAACTTGGTCTCACCTATATATTTGTATCTTGTCCTCAATATGAATAAGTCTTTGGGAGCGTATATGGTGTGTCTCTTGTCTCGTCTCTCTCTCTTTCTCTCTACATCTCAACATGGTATCAGAGCGGTAACGATCACGTGCCGATTCAATTCATGGTGACAACAGTATGTGTATGCGATTCACATGTAAGATTCAAAATTGTTACAAATTTTATTTTTGAGCATTGATTCTTGTTAACTGTGGTTGTTTTGTGTTAAGAAGAATATGATTAGTGTTTTATGTGGCGTTTATTTATAATCAATCTAATCGTTGATTACATTTTCTTGTTAATGACACCCTGAACTTCATCTCAATTTTTCTTGTTGTTCTGCTCAAAATTTGGAGAAACGGAAAAAGCGCAATGGCACTTTTCATCCAAAACTTGTTCGTCTCCTCGAGCTCTTTGATTTGAGTTCTAGGTTTACGTCAATCGGAGTTTGCAGCAGAAAATTATGCTGTTTTTACTGCAATAGAGCTTGACGCAGCTTTCTTCGTCCTACTTCTTCGTGAAGCGTCCGCGATCGTTTTTCTTATTTTGGCGTTAACTTTTTCGAGAAGATTTAGCTTTTTGCTATTCGTATTGTGGCCGTCAATCTTGCGTCTCACGCCACTCTATTTTGAGGACTCGTTTATTATTAACGTCTCCTTTACCCTGTCTTTTTTGGGTGACTTCTCTCACATCTTTGGACGTTCCTTGAGCATCCTTCTTACGTTTATCGTTGACAGAACGCAGTACTCATATCTCTCTCATTCTCAATTGCAGCCTTCACCATATATGGTGTGCAGATTCTGCGATCTTATCTTATACGTCTTCTCGCAAAAAGATATGGCCATGAATATTCTCGTCAACGGCTTTCCTTTTGGCCAACGTTCTGTTCCTCCTTTCCAAGGTCAAGGATTTCCAGGCTGGAAAGCAAAGATGTTGTTAATTCTTGAAGGCGATGAACTCTCTGATGTTGTTCTTGGAAATCGTGTTTGTCCGCCTCAGCCTGTTGATACGGATAATGATAACGTGCTTATCACTGAAGGACCTATATTTGAAGATTGGAATGTTGCCTATACAGATTGGCAACGACGTGATAAAGCAGCTCGTCGGTATATTCTTTCTGCTCTTACTGATTCCCTTTTGCTTGATATGTATGAACTGCCTACTTCCCATGACGCATGGAAGTACCTTATTGCAAACTTTCAGAAGAAATCTGTTACAGAAATACTTTATTTGAGAGGGTTGCTTAACAAGTTACAATATGAAGTTGGTACTGCCATGACGGGACATATTGAGTCTTTCAAATCTATTATTAATCAACTTGCTGCTGCCGGGGATCCTGTTCCACAAAAGCAACTGATTACACTTCTCCTTGATACGGTGAAGGACTCTTCTTATGATAACATTGTTACTATTCTCTCTAATAAAGATGGTCTTGATTTCGACCAAGCTTGCATGTCTTTAATTGAATACTCTCAACGTCAAGAACGTCGGAATGCTGGTAACGATACAGCTATGATTTCACAAGAGGAGACTGAGTCACAACAGATGGAACGTGCTTTTTATGCTCGAAGGCGTCCATTTCAACGAGGAAACCGCAGAGGTGGCCGTCGCAGTAATATTTTCTCTCGTCTCAAATTTCCTAATAAGCAATGTTCTTACTGCAACAGAAATGGCCATACTGAAGATGATTGTTGGGCACGTCAATATGATGAAGAACACAATATTACCACAAAACAACCACGTTTATCTAGAGACTCTTCTTCTTCTTCTTGTGAATATTGCGGACGATCTGATCATCCCACTCATATGTGCTATAAGCGTCGATTCGACACAGATCGGAATAGAGCATATGCTACTGAACATCGAAACAACATTGTACCAGAAACAAGCAGCATCCTATGTTCAGTTGCTCCAGACAGAATACTTCATGTACGTGATGGATCACTTTTTATTGTCGATTCTGGTGCTACAGGAAATATGACATATCAGTCTAAGTGGCTCCATAACTATCATCCACTGCTAGTTCAACATGTTGTTTATCTTGCTGATGATACTACTTGTCAAGTAAAGGGTATTGGAGACTTATATCTTGGTACCTTATTTTCTTCCACTCAAATTTTGCGAGGAGTATTACATGTACCAGATCTTCAACGTAATCTTCTTTCAGTTGCTAGACTTGTTGATCTTGGTCTGTTTGTTGGATTTGATTATACCAAATGCCGAATTGAGAAAGATGGACAGACTATAGCCACTGATCCTCGAAACGGTAATTTATTTGAACTCTCTCTCTCAACGATGCTGTAGCAAATATTGTCACTGCTCCAGGTGATCATGATTGCAAAGTATGGCATCACCGTTTTGTTCATGCTGATTTCTCAAAACTCCTTGATCTTCAACGTCATGATCTTGTTCATGGCATGGATCTTAAAGCCCATCCCCATATGGGAATTTGTGAATTTAGTGCTCTTGGGAAACACAATCATAAACCCTTTCCTCTTTCAAATACAACTCATTCTCATGACATCTTGGATCTTGTTCATACTGATATATGTGGACCTCTACCTTCTTCGAGATCACAATATCGCTACTTCATTACTTTCATTGATGATTTCTCAAGGTATACGACTGTATTTCTACTTAGACAAAAATCTGAAGCCTTATCTATTTTCAAACAATTCCACAAGGCTGCGGAACTTCAAACTGGTCGTCGCCTTAAGAAGCTTCGTAGTGACAATGGAGGCGAATATGTTTCTCGAGAGCTTGTGAGTTACTGTGCTGACAGTGGAATTCATCATGAACACACTATTCCATATTCGCCTCAACAGAATGGTGTTGCTGAACGAAAGAATCGCACTATTCTCAATGCTGTAAGATGTATGCTGATTCATTCTGGCTTATCTCGTGTTTTCTAGGCTGAAGCTACTTTGACAGCAACATTTATTCAGAATCATCTTCCTACTACTGCACCCTCTGGTAAGATACCCATCACAGCATGGACAGGTGACATTCCTTCTGTATCTCATTTTCGAACCTTTGGATGTATTGCTTATATTCATGTTCCCAAAGAAACACGAACAAAGCTTGATGCTCCTGGTCTTAAAGTTATTTTTATTGGATATTCTGACACTTCCAAAGGCTACAAATTCTATGACCCTTCCTCCAAGAAAGTAACTGTGAATCGTGATGCTACTTTTAACGAACAGCTTATGGGAGGCTCATGGTCCATGGATGATTCTAATGATACGAAATCATTGCTTCAGGCTTTTCCATTTCTTTCAGAAGATGAAACACTTCCTATAGAGCAACTTTCCTCCTCACAACCATCCATTCCAAATGTTTCCAATGATGATATTGATATTTTTGTTGATCTGCCTATTGATTTTGAACATGGCTCATGTCATGTTTATGATGACGATATTGCTTATAATGCTTTTTCTACTTCTGAAGATCCCGTTACTTATGATGAAGCTATCTCTTCACCACAAAAGGATCAATGGCAAGAGGCTATGGAAGCAGAGTACGATTTTCTTATCTCTAAAGGTACATGGATACTAACTGAATTACCTCCTGGTCGTACAGCTATTAAATGTAAGTGGGTGTATAAAACAAAAGTAAAAGCAGATGGATCTTTTGACAAGTTCAAGGCGCGTTTAGTTGCAAAAGGTTACTCCCAAGTAGCTGGTGTTGATTATCAAGAGACTTTTTCACCAGTTGTTCGCATTACAAGTGTTCGAGTTTTATTGGCATTTGCTGTTCAATTTGATTTAGAAGCTCATCAAATGGATGTGCGAACTGCTTTTCTTAATGGTGACTTGGAAGAGGAAATTTATATGGAACAACCAGAAGGATTTGTTATTCCAGGTAAAGAAGACCTTGTTGCTCAACTCCATAAGGCACTATATGGTCTCAAACAAGCTTCGCGAGCCTGGTATACAAAATTTGATCTTTTTCTCACCTCTAAAGGATTCATCTCTTGCTCGTCAGACCCCAACTTATACATAAAACGCCAAGGTAGCAGTTTTGTGATTCTTGCTCTTTATGTGGATGATACCATCCTTGTTTCCAATGATTTGGGATTTCTTCAGCAAGTGAAAAATTTATTGTCTTCTGCATTCGATATGGTGGATCTTGGAGAGATTTACTCTTGTCTTGGCATTCAAATCCAACGGAACCGTACAAAAGGTATTTTATTCCTTCGATAGTCAAAGTTTATTGCAGATACTATTCAAAAATTTGGTATGGAATCTGCACATTCAGCCAATACACCTTGTCTTGCGAGCTCTACGAAGAATACTTCTGACAATGGCGGTCAACTTGTCACAAATCAACCTTATGCTAACTTGATTGGATGTCTTCAGTTTGTTGGCATGAACACTCGTCCTGATATTCTGTTCGCTGCTAACTATCTTGGACAACATCTTGCATGTCCTTCTCTTAAGCATTGGTCTGCTGCAAAGCGTGTATTGAAATACTTGAAAGGCACTACAGATTTTGGTTTAGTCTATCGACGACAACTCACATCGGATTCTATGCAATCTCTTTCTCTTTTGGGTTACACAGATGCAGACTGGGCAAGCTCACATTTATCTATGTGATCTACTAGTGAAAATTGCTTCTTTATAAATGGTTGTCTTGTTTCTTGGACCAGCAAGAAACAACGTTGTGTTGCAGTTTCTACGACTGAGTCAGAATATGTTGCGGCATCACTTGCAGCTCGTGAGTTGATTTGGCTTCGACAAATGCTGGTTGATATTGGTCACTCTCCTCTTTCTAGCACACCCTTGCGGTGTGACAACCAAAGTGCTATTAGTCTTGCAAAAGACTATGTTCAACATAATAAGTCAAAGCACATTGCTGTCCATTATCATTATGTCATGTATGAAGTACGCAAGGGAACCATTATGGTTGAACACTGTCCAAGTGACCAGATGATTGCAGATATTTTGACCAAAGGCTTCAATGAGTCACGTTTCATCCTCTTGCGCTCGGAGCTTGGAGTTGCTTCGGCCTCACTCTTTCTAGATTAGCTTCTTTTCTATTGTAATAGCTTTGTACATATGACATTGTAATCTTTTAGGTACCATGCACTATGCACACTCCACGTTTGCACCTTGTGATATCTAAGTCACTTGAATATTTGTACATAGATGCACAATTCACTTTCACATCATCACCACTGGTTCATATTTCACATTGTATAGGGGCTTGGGTTTTTCCCTTGAACTCCCCAAGGGTTTTTTTCATCCAAAGCTAGAGACCTTTATTTGAGTGGGGGTGTTGGAGCTATATATGGCTCACTCTACTGAACTTGGTCTCACCTATATATTTGTATCTTGTCCTCAATATGAATCAGTCTTTGGGAGCGTATATGGTGTGTCTCTTGTCTCGTCTCTCTCTCTTTCTCTCTACATCTCAACATTAACCACATTCACTCAGCTAGGAAAGGGGAGGAGTATGTACTCCCACCTTCTAATCTTACTATTGATCTTGTTTAGGTTCCAGCTAGATTGAGGTCAAATGTTTGCATGTCTAATATGTCCACCCCTAGTGATGCACTGAGGTGTCTGAATAGTATGCCTTTTAAAAAAATATCCCTTGTTATTTTGACACATTTTCAATGAGAGAGATCAATCTTACTTTTTAAATGTTTCACTAAGAGACAGATGCAGTTGCAAATATTTGGACAAGGCTAAAAGCAAAATTTGTGGTAACAAAAAGGACCCTTTTTTATTCCACCCTGACTCTTACTTAGCCACATAGCCTTTGGAATTTTGGAGGGAATCTAGTGGTTGCACAAAGTTATACTTTTTAATATTGAAGCAGAATGAAGAAATTTTTAAAGTGTGACCATATGTGTAAAACAATTGTAACATGATGGGCTCATTATTTTCTGGAGTGGAGAATGTTTCAACTTGTGGGAGAGACGGGTGGGTATCATTTGAGGCCGATTTTATAAGTGTTTTTGCATTGCTCTTTAGGTTTCATATTTTAGGGTTTAGGGGTTTTTAAATTCTAACATACTGGGTTCTTTGTATGTATTGACAGTGGTTGATGACAGGACATGACCCCACACCGTACGAGCGCGAGTACGCAGGCAGGAAGGGTTTAAACGCCCTGATGGAAATTCTGAGTTCTCGCGGCAGCATGGTTAGTATTAGGGTTTACTCTTTTCTATTTGTTGTATTGTTTTATAATTATATATTTATACTTATAGAAAACTGTCTTATTGTTTTTTTTTGCAGAATCCGATAGATACGCATGGATGCGATGAGATGTACAATGTCAGTCTAGTCGTAGCTAGATAGCATTACTTTCCTTTTGTCATAGCACATGTATCATGAGATGATGTTTATACGTCTTTTTGTAACTATTAGAAAACCATGTATATTTTTTCAATAATGACAATGGTGTTGTAACTATCACATTTGCAAAGTTTAACAATCAAGTGATTTTGCCTATGATGTGTACAATTGTCATTGATTTAGTTTCATCAATTTACTTTTGTCAGTTTTGTATCTTATTCTGCAAACAATACTATGGATGATGGAGTTAATGGTTATATTGTCTTGTGGGTGACTAGTCACCTTGGGTCTATATCTAAGCTTGCACTTTCTTTCAAAGGTGAATCTGGGCTTATCTTGGATTCATTTAGGTTTACTCAATTATTGAAACATTCAATATGGTTCATGGGGGCAAGGCATTTCACCAAAAAAAAAAAATCTCTCAGGTGTTGCAATGAGCATCACTATATAAGGCTCTGCATCGTCGCTATAAATGTCGCTATAGGTGGCCTGTAAACGTTGCTATGATCTTCACTATAGGCGTCGCTATATAGCGATGGTTATAGCGACGTTCTCGTATCGACGCTGTTAGCGTCGCTTTTAGCGATGCTGGGGAGTATAAAAACCCAATGTATTTCCATCGCTAACAACGTCACAAGTGCACACAACCTCTTGTAGTGCACCCCTGGTGATGCACTGAGGTGTTTGAACACTATGCCTTTTAAAAAAATATCCCTTGTTATTTTGTAACATTTTCAATGAGTGAGATCAATCTTAATTTTTAAATGTTTCACTAAGAGCTAGATGTAGTTGCAATATTTGGACTTTTAGAGGGAGTCCAGTGGTTGCAAAACGTTATACTTTTTAATATTGAAGCCAAATGAAGAAATTTTTAAAGTGTGACCATATGTGTAAAACAATGGTAAGGTGATGGGCTCATTATTTTTTGGAAGTGGAGAATGTTTCAACTTGTGGGAGAGAGTCAAGTAGTGCCATTTTAAAAAGGTTTCTATTGAGCTTTCTTGCAATCACTCTATGAACGGTAGATTTCTCTATTCATGTGGTAGGTGGAACTCTCGCTCTGATAGTGCTCTACCCTAGTTGTGCTCGTTCTCTTTCCTTTAAAGGAGCTGATAGCATCGTTCCATGACGACCCCATTACGCAAGTCTGCTCATCTGGTCCCAAACCAAAACCAAAGGGGAAGGATAGTGAGATGAAATCCCTTTACAGTATGAACGAGACAATGAAACCTAGCATGGATGTGGAAGATAAAAGCATCCCGAAGACAAGGACAAGTGCTAAGAAGATTGTGTCCATGGAAGCATTTGCCCTTTTCGATGAAGAGGGTCGAAGCAAGTCCATGAGGAGGCAAAGAGTTGAACATTGAATATCCCTAATTTTACTTTTTTTCACTTGTTTTAGATGCATGCATGTTTGAATGCATCTTCCATGCATGCATGTGTGAACGTAATCAACTACACTGTTGGCTTCAAAAAAACTGTGTTTTGGTAAGTGTGGTGAAAGTGTGCATGCTTCATTAATTTTTTATATGATACTCGGTCTGCATGCATGTTTCAATGTGCTAAAATGACCCTAACCTACATTATGTGTTGTAGGAGGTATACATTCTTTAGCTGAATATAACATGAAACTATATTCCGTTGAACTAGAGGGAGAAACAACATGTAGACGAGCAAAGCCGAGAGAGAAGTTGAGGGGAGACCCAGACGAGACGTGAGATGGAGAACCCCAAAAAGTGTGTCAATTGATCAAATGAGATGAGTTTATATAGAGGGGACCAAGGTGCTTTATGTAGAGATACTATATATAGCTCAACACCCCTACTTAAATGAAGGTCCCTACCTATGATGAAAATCCCTTGGGGGCTCAAAGGAAAAACCCATAGATCTATATACACCCACCGTTATATTAAAATATTTCAAATTTACTTTACAATGTTCAAAGCAACTACATCACTCTTCTTTTATAATATGCCCTTTCAAGGTTCTTTAACACTAGAATGGTAACAGGACACTTTTATGGCCTTGGACACTTTTGTGTCCTGTTAAGTGACAATTTTGCTTGAATTATTTGAAGAGTATGAAAATGAATTTCTAGGTGCTATATATCCACAAAGGTGCCTTATGATCTGAAAAAAACTGAGCATTTTTGTTGGAGTATCGATCTCACCATTAACCTTACTCTTGCACAACATTTTTGAACCTAAACTGTGTGAAAAAACGGGTCTTGTTTTTGGCTTTTTTTCAATTTTTAGCAACTATACCACTCTAAACTTCATGTTTGTGAGGTTTAGATCGCTAGAGGTCAGGCCTTCATAGTTCTCAACATGTTTTGATGCTTGTAGAGAGAGCTAAGTGTTAACATTGAAAGACCAATTTACAAGAATTGCATAATCCTGTTTTTTGGCCAAAATTACCACTTTTATGATTTTTTGGGGCTTTCTTGATATCCAAATTCAATTTTGATTATGTAAGTGTAATGTATAACATAAAGCTAATCTTCCTTGAGTTTTGGGGGACCTAATATGCTATATAGCATAGTATATGATGATGGTTGAGTTTTTTGATTGCTGAAGAATACGATACATTTTAGAGTAGCAAGTATAACTTTCTCAATATTGCTAGTTTCTTAGGCCAATTGTGTGTATTTTGTAGGTAGTAACCATATCTAATCATAGAGTACAAACTTGGCTAGATATTGAGTAGTTTCTATGGGTTTCAAGAGGTCATAATGCTAAACCCAGTTTTTTCATGTTTGTTGTATTTAACACTTTATCATTGCCCGCAAGGTTCCAATCGTAAGAGATCCATTATCCTTTTGACATGCTCCATGGATCCTTTTGAATCCAAAGGCCCAAAGGGAACTAAGAAAACATGTATATAGTATCTACATTGAGCGTGACTATAGAAACTTTAATGATAGGTCCGAAGAATGGCAAAAATGGAACTTTTTTGTACCTATTTTTTTTGCCCAAAAACAAATTAATGAGGTAAAAGCAACCCTATGTTTCGGTCACTAACCCATTGAAGTTAACGGGGCATTTTATCTTATGTCCTACAAAAATCCCCACTCTTATTTATATGCAATCAATCGTAAGAAATTGCTGTTTTGGGAAAACTGCACTGGTCCATCAACTTTGGAGACTTGTAGTGACCAAGGGATGAGAAAAATTACAAGTTTCTCATTTTTTCCATATGTAGTAGTTACTGAACTATAAGCTCATGAAAGGATTTTTCAAAAGGAGTGGATCTACTATGGTTTTGGAAATTTTTCCTAAAACCCTGAAAGGACACTTTTATGTCCTGTTAGGTTATCATTCTAGTGTTAACATATATGTATATATATATATATATATATGTATATATATATATATATATATGTATATATATATATATATATATATATATATACACACACACACAATTGAGCTACTATAAATGCTTCGATAGAGTAACTTAAGCATTGTTGACCTCTCGTTTCATATGCTTGCACTCGTTTCGATAGAGTAGATTAAGCATTGTTGGCCTCCCTAAAATGATTGGATACGCATTCTCACCCACTTGCATCACGTAGAAATCAACCAAGCACTCAATCCCGAAGACTTTTATCTTCACATCTTCACCTATTCCAAGACACCTTGCCTTTTTGTGGTTGGCCATCCTCATACGGATCGAAGCATTCACTGACATCTTAACGCCTACTTCTTTCATGATAGCCACGGTCATGACACACCTGGGCCTCGGTAATGATGTTAATAGCCCTATCTTCTCCATTTGCAGGCAACGGTTGGAGTTGTTGTTGCGGCGGCGGTGCTTCTAGTGCCCGTTCTTGATGATTCTCTGCTATTCTTCCTCGACCACATCCATATAAGGGGTATATCCCTCCTCTCTCTCTTGGTGGTTCAGGACAATCAGGGACGTAGTGACCCTCTTCATCACAATTGTAGCATCTACCTTGTAGCCTTTGTCCCCTGCCAGACTCCCAGCTGGACGCTCCTCTCTTTGGTTCCTTTGGTTCCTTCGTCTATGCCCACTTGGGAATAGACTACAATTCGATCCACGCTTGTCCTAACGACTGCATTATTTTCAGAGGGGAATACATAGACATAGAGAAGTGTTTGAAATGTGATCCCGAGAGATATCGAGTGGATCTCCACGGAACAAAAATTCCACAAAAGTTTTTGTGGTATTTTCCTATGCTTCCTTGTCTCAAGTATTTCTTCAAATGTAAGTCCATGGCCGCCCCACCATCAATATGGTGAGGCTTGGCAGCCGGACAGTATCTAGCCGCGAAGAAACATTGACGAATGACTAAGGCTTTACCTTCTTTACCTCATAGGCGAGGAGGACTACGGTTTGATGACAGAGGTAATGTCATAAAATCTAATATCTATCTATCCCAAATTATTTTCTATTATTGAATTGATCATTTAATGTGGAAAAATGAATGGGAACAAGAGTTAGAATATAGATATGCCCTTTTAAACCTATCTCAACACGTGACCAAAGGGAGAGAAGGCTACATCTCATTGAGGGTCCAAAAAGGAGATGGTCTGCCAAAGAGCAATAACATATAATAGAGTTTAGAAGAACTTACGGTTAGCGTCAATAAAGACCTCAAAAGGTTAGTCTTAAGAGTCCTTAGATCTAGTACCGTTTGATACTTTAGCGCTTAGGCAAACTAGGTCCATTCTGGAGTTCCTTAAGGTGCTTGAAATGCTTGTTGTACTTAATGACTAAGGTGCTTGAGTTGCTTGTCGTGAGTCATGACTAAGGATGTGCTTGATGACCAAAGCGCTTGTGGTGTTCAAGTCAAACATGACTCCTACATAGGAGGCGACGAGCCCAAAGAGTAGGGAGTGAGAGAGAACACACACACACACACACACATACACTCAAGGCAATCCCAAGACTCAAGATGCTTAAAGGAAACATGTCAATCCCCTAGCCCTATTTCCCTTATAGTGTGCCTGAATCCTATTGGATGGCCTTTAGGGAGGTCCAATGAGAATTTAGATGCATTAAAATATTTAATTAAACTCACCCTCCCCGTCCACCCTCACCCACACAGAGTTTTCTCTCTAAGCGCTAGATCTCTACGGGGTCAATCGGAGCACAAATGACCACGGCGACGCTCGGCGGGGTCAGACGGGACAACAAATTTCCCTTCTACGCCACAACGTGCAGGGAGCAGATCTGGTAGTAGCTTAAGCATTGTTGACCTCTCGTTTCATATGCTTGCACTCGTTTCGATAGAGTAGCTTAAGCATTGTTGGCCTCCCTAAAATGATTGGATACGCATTCTCACCGGCTTGCATCACGTAGCAATCAACCAAGCACTCAATCCCCAAGACTTTTATCTTCACCTCTTCACCTATTCCAAGACAGCTTGCCTTTTTGTGGTTGGCCATCCTCATACGGATCAAAGCATTCACTGACATCTTAACGCCTGCTTCTTTCATGATAGCTTCGTTCATGACACACACCTGCGCACCACCATCCACATATGCTTGCACTTCCGTCTTCTTTCCCAGTATAGATTCAACTATTGGCACCATATCCACTGGGTGACCAACCCTCAAAGATGACACCATGCTTTGATGCTTTTCCTTATTGGAAGGAAGCCGCGTACTCACACACTTGGTCCATTGCCTCCTCAATTTAGCGTTCAAAGCCACCAATTGACCAAAAGATATATTTGCCTTTTGATTGCGTATGTCTTTGACAATATCATACTCTTCAACACCCTCGCCAAGGAGGTAGCCCTATGGACCAATTTTCCTTCTTCGCCGCCTCTTGCTACTTTTTGCTTTGTCTTCTACCTTAGCCTTTCCTTTCCTTGCTCTTGTTTCCCTCTCTTCTTCTATCTCTTTCTCCCTATCATGCCTAGATCTCTTATTGGCCAAAACATCCACATCTTGATGCTCAAGGGTAATGATGTTAATAGCCCTACCTTCTCCATTTGCAAGCAATGGTTGCAGTTGTTATTGATGATTCTCTTCCATTTTCTTCCTCGACCACGTCCATATAAGGGGCATATCCCTCCTCTCTCTCTTGGTGGTTCAGGACAATCAAGGGCATAGTGAACCTCTTCATCAAAATTGTAGCATCTACCTTGTAGCCTTCGTCCCCTGCCTCTCCAAGCTGGCCGCAGCTCTCTTTGGTTCTATTCATTATGTTAATTCTTAATTCTTGCAACTGACCAGCAAGATCATGCAAAACCCGGGCCGTAACAGGATCTGGACCTTGAACCACTCGCTCCACTCTATCATCCGTTGTCAGAGGGACCATTGGTTGCACCACAACTGGCGCACTTTAAAGAAATCCCCTGGAGGTACTTGGGATGTTTATTCAATAATCAAGGAGTTAACCACATTCACTCAGCTAGGAAAGGGGAGGAGTATGTACTCCCACCTTCTAATCTTACTATTGATCTTGTTTAGGTTCCAGCTAGATTGAGGTCAAATGTTTGCATGTCTAATATGTCCACCCCTAGTGATGCACTGAGGTGTCTGAACAGTATGCCTTTTAAAAAATTATCCCTTGTTATTTTGACACATTTTCAATGAGAGAGATCAATCTTACTTTTTAAATGTTTCACTAAGAGACAGATGTAGTTGCAAATATTTGGACAAGGCTAAAATCAACATTGGTGGTAACAAAAAGGACCCTTTTTTATTCCACCCTGACTGTTACTTAGCCACATAGCCTTTGGAATTTTGGAGGAAATCTAGTGGTTGCACAAAGTTATACTTTTTAATATTGAAGCCGAATGAAGAAAGTTTTAAAGTGTGACCATATGTGTAAAACAACTGTAACATGATGGGCTCATTATTTTCTGGAGTGGAGAATGTTTCAACTTGTGGGAGAGACGGGTGGGTATCATTTGAGGCCGATTTTATAAGTGTTTTTGCATTGCTCTTTAGGTTTCATATTTTAGGGTTTAGGGGTTTTTAAATTCTAACATACTGGGTTCTTTGTATGTATTGATAGTGGTCGATGACAGGACATGACCCCACACCGTACGAGCGCGAGTACGCAGGGAGGAAGGGCTTAAAGGCCCTGATGGACATTCTGAGTTCTCGCGGCAGCATGGTTAGTATTAGGGTTTACTCTTTTCTATTTGTTGTATTGTTTTATAATTATATATTTATACTTATAGAAAGCTGTCTTATTGTTTTTTTTTGCAGAATCCGATAGATACGCATGGATGCGATGAGATGTACAATGTCAGTCTAGTCGTAGCTAGATAGCATTACTTTCCTTTTGTCATAGCACATGTATCATGAGATGATGTTTATACGTCTTTTTGTAACTATTAGAAAACCATGTATATTTTTTCAATAATGACAATGGTGTTGTAACTATCACATTTGCAAAGTTTAACAATCAAGTGATTTTGCCTATGATGTGTACAATTTTCATTGATTTAGTTTCATCAATTTACTTTTGTTAGTTTTGTATCTTATTCTGCAAACAATACTATGGATGATGGAGTTAATGGTTATATTGTCTTGTGGGTGACTAGTCACCTTGGGTCTATATCTAAGCTTGCACTTTCTTTCAAAGGTGAATCTGGGCTTATCTTGGATTCATTTAGGTTTACTCAATTATTGAAACATTCAATATGGTTCATGGGGGCAAGGCATTTCACCAAAAAAAAAAAATCTCTCAGGTGTTGCAATGAGCATCACTATATAAGGCTCTGCATCGTCGCTATAAATGTCGCTATAGGTGGCCTGTAAACGTTGCTATGATCTTCACTATAGGCGTCGCTATATAGCGATGGTTATAGCGACGTTCTCGTATCGACGCTGTTAGCGTCGCTTTTAGCGATGCTGGGGAGTATAAAAACCCAATGTATTTCCATCGCTAACAACGTCACAAGTGCACACAACCTCTTGTAGTGCACCCCTGGTGATGCACTGAGGTGTTTGAACACTATGCCTTTTAAAAAAATATCCCTTGTTATTTTGTAACATTTTCAATGAGTGAGATCAATCTTAATTTTTAAATGTTTCACTAAGAGCTAGATGTAGTTGCAATATTTGGACTTTTAGAGGGAGTCCAGTGGTTGCAAAACGTTATACTTTTTAATATTGAAGCCAAATGAAGAAATTTTTAAAGTGTGACCATATGTGTAAGACAATTGTAAGGTGATGGGCTCATTATTTTTTGGAAGTGGAGAATGTTTCAACTTGTGGGAGAGAGTCAAGTAGTGCCATTTTAAAAAGGTTTCTGTTGAGCTTGCTTGCAATCACTCTATGAAGGGTAGATTTCTCTATTCATGTGGTAGGTGGAACTCTCGCTCTGATAGTGCTCTACCCTAGTTGTGCTCGTTCTCTTTCCTTTAAAGGAGCTGATAGCGTCGTTCCATGTGTTGAGATGTAGAGAGAAAGAGAGAGAGACGAGACAAGAGACACACCATATACGCTCCCAAAGACTGATTCATATTGAGGACTAGATACAAATATATAGGTGAGACCAAGTTCAGTAGAGTGAGCCATATATAGCTCCAACACCCCCACTCAAACAAAGGTCTCTAGCTTTTGATGAAAAAACCCTTGGGGAGTTCAAGGGAAAAACCCAAGCCCCTATACAATGTGAAATATGAACCAGCGGTGATGATGTGAAAGTGAATAGTGCATCTATGTACAAATATTCAAGTGACTTAGATATGACAAGGTGCAAATGTGGAGTGTGCATAGTGCATGGTACCTAAAAGATTACAATGTCATATGTACAAAGCTATTACAATAGAAAAGAAGCTAATCTAGAAAGAGTGAGGCCGAAGCAACTCCAAGATCCGAGCGCAAGAGGATGAAACGTGACTCATTGAGGCCTTTGGTCAAAATGTCTGCAATCATCTGGTCACTTGGACAGTGTTCAACCATAATGGTTCCCTTGCGTACTTCATACCTGACATAATGATAATGGACAGCAATGTGCTTTGACTTATTATGTTGAACATAGTCTTTTGCAAGACTAATAGCACTTTGGTTGTCACACCGCAAGGGTGTGCTAGAAAGAGGAGACTGACCAATATCAACCAACATTTGTCGAAGCCAAATCAACTCACGAGCTGCAAGTGATGCCGCAACATATTCTGACTCAGTCGTAGAAACTGCAACACAACGTTGTTTCTTGCTGGTCCAAGAAACAAGACAACCGTTTATAAAGAAGCAATTTCCACTAGTAGATCGCATAGATAAATGTGAGCTTGCCCAGTCTGCATCTGTGTAACCCAAAAGAGAAAGAGATTGCATAGAATCCGATGTGAGTTGTCGTCGATAGACTAAACCAAAATCTGTAGTGCCTTTCAAGTATTTCAATACACGCTTTGCAGCAGACCAATGCTTAAGAGAAGGACATGCAAGATGTTGTCCAAGATAGTTAGCAGCAAATAGAATATCAGGACGAGTATTCATGCCAACAAACTGAAGACATCCAATCAAGTTAGCATAAGGTTGATTTGTGACAAGTTGACCGCCATTGTCAGAAGTATTCTTCGTAGAGCTCGCAAGACAAGGTGTGTTGGCTGAATGTGCAGATTCCATACCAAATTTTTGAATAGTATCTGCAATAAACTTTGACTGTCGAAGGAATAAAATACCTTTTGTACGGTTCCGTTGGATTTGAATGCCAAGACAAGAGTGAATCTCTCCAAGATCCACCATATCGAATGCAGAAGACAATAACTTTTTCACTTGCTGAAGAAATCCCAAATCATTGGAAACAAGGATGGTATCATCCACATAAAGAACAAGAATCACAAAACTGCTAGCTTGGCGTTTTATGTATAAGTTGGGGTCTGACGAGCAAGATATGAATCCTTTAGAGGTGAGAAAAAGATCAAATTTTGTATACCAGGCTCGCGAAGCTTGTTTGAGACCATATAGTGCCTTATGGAGTTGAGCAACAAGGTCTTCTTTACCTGGAATAATAAACCCTTCTGGTTGTTCCATATAAATTTCCTCTTCCAAGTCACCATTAAGAAAAGCAGTTCGCACATCCATTTGATGAGCTTCTAAATCAAATTGAACAGCAAATGCCAATAAAACTCGAACACTTGTAATGCGAACAACTGGTGAAAAAGTCTCTTGGTAATCAACACCAGCTACTTGGGAGTAACCTTTTGCAACTAAACGTGCCTTGAACTTGTCAAAAGATCCATCTACTTTTACTTTTGTTTTATACACCCACTTACATTTAATAGCTGTACGACCAGGAGGTAATTCAGTTAGTATCCATGTACCTTTAGAGATAAGAGAATCGTACTCTGCTTCCATAGCCTCTTGCCATTGATCCTTTTGTGGTGAAGAGATAGCTTCATCATAAGTAACGGGATCTTCAGAAGTAGAAAAAGCATTATCAGCAATATCGTCATCATAAACATGACATGAGCCATGTTCAAAATCAATAGGCAGATCAACAAAAATATCAATATCATCATTGGCAACATTTGGAATGGATGGTTGTGAGGAGGAAAGTTGCTCTATAGGAAGAGTTTCATCTTCTGAAAGAAATGGAAAAGCCTGAAGCAATGATTTATTATCATCAGAATCATCCATGGACCATGAGCCTCCCATAAGTTGTTCGTTAAAAGTAGCATCATGATTCACAATTACTTTCTTGGAGGAAGGGTCATAGAATTTGTAGCCTTTGGAAGTGTCAGAATATCCAATAAAAATAACTTTAAGACCAGGAGCATCAAGCTTTGTTCGTGTTTCTTTGGGAACATGAATATAAGCAATACATCCAAAGGTTCGAAAATGAGATACAGAAGGAATGTCACCTGTCCATGCTGTGATGGGTATCTTACCAGAGGGTGCAGTAGTAGGAAGATGATTCTGAATAAATGTTGCTGCCAAAGTAGCTTAAGCCCAGAAAACAGGCGATAAGCCAGAATGAATCAGCATACATCTTACAGCATTGAGAATAGTGCGATTCTTTCGTTCAGCAACACCATTCTGTTGAGGCGAATATGGAATAGTGTGTTCATGATGAATTCCACTATCAGCACAGTAACTCACAAACTCTCGAGAAACATATTCGCCTCCATTGTCACTACGAAGCTTCTTAAGGCGACGACCAGTTTGAAGTTCCGCAGCCTTGTGGAATTGTTTGAAAACAGATAAGGCTTCAGATTTTTGTCTAAGTAGAAATACAGTCGTATACCTTGAGAAATCATCAATGAAAGTAATGAAGTAGCGATATTGTGATCTCGAAGAAGGTAGAGGTCCACATATATCAGTATGAACAAGATCCAATATGTCATGAGAATGAGTTGTATTTCAAAGAGGAAAGGGTTTACGATTGTGTTTCCCAAGAGCACAAAATTCACAAATTCCCATATGGGGATGGGCTTTAAGATCCATGCCATGAACAAGATCACGACGTTGAAGATCAAGGAGTTTTGAGAAATCAGCATGAACAAAACGGTGATGCCATACTTTGCAATCATGATCACCTGGAGCAGTGACAATATTTGCTACAGCATCGTTGAGAGAGATTTCAAACAAATTACCATTTCGAGGAGCAGTGGCTATAGTTTGTCCATCTTTCTCAATTCGGCATTTGGTATAATCAAATCCAACAAACAGACCAAGATCAACAAGTCTAGCAACTGAAAGAAGATTACGTTGAAGATCTGGTATATGTAATACTCCTCGCAAAATTCGAGTGGAAGAAGATAAGGTACAAAGATATAAGTCTCCAATACCCTTTACTTGACAAGTAGTATCATCAGCAAGATAAACAACACGTTGTACTGGCAATGGATGATAGTTATGGAGCCACTTAGACTGATATGGCATATTTCCTGTAGCACCAGAATCGACAATAAAAAGTGATCCATCACGTACATGAAGTATTCTGTCTGGAGAAACTGAACATAGGACGCAGCTTGTTTCTGGTACAATGTTGTTTCGATGTTCAGTAGCATATGCTCTATTCGGATCTGTGTCGAATCGACGCTTATAGCACATATGAGTGGGATGATCAGATCGTCCACAATATTCACAAGAAGAAGAAGAAGAGTCTCTAGATAAACGTGGTTGTTTTGTAGTAATATTGTGTTCTTCATCATATTGACGTGCCCAACAATCATCTTCAGTATGGCCATTTCTGTTGCAGTAAGAACATTGCTTATTAGGAAATTTGAGACGAGAGAAAATATTACCGCGACGGCCACCTCTACAGTTTCCTCGTTGAAATGGACGCCTTCGAGCATAAAAAGCACGTTCCATCTGTTGTGACTCAGTCTCCTAGAATGGTAACAGGACACTTTTATGTCCTTGGACACTTTTGTGTCCTGTTAAGTGACAATTTTGCTTGAATTATTTGAAGAGTAGGAAAATGAATTTCTAGGTGCTATATATCCACAAAGTTGCCTTATGAGCTGAAAAAAACGTAGCATTTATGTTGGAGTATCGATCTCACCATTAACCTTACTCTTGCACAACATTTTTGAACCTAAACTGTGTGAAAAAACGGGTCCTGTTTTTGGCTTTTTTTCAATTTTTAGCAACTATACCACTCTAAACTTCATGTTTGTGAGGTTTAGATCGCTAGACGTTAGGCCTTCATAGTTCTCACCATGTTTTTATGCTTGTAGAGAGAGCTAAGTGTTAAAATTGAAAGTTATGACCAATTTACAAGAATTGCATAATCCTGTTTTTTGGTCAAAATTACCACTTTTATGATTTTTTGGGGCTTTCTTGATATCCAAATTCAATTTTGATTATGTAAGTGTAATGTATAACATAAAGCTAATCTTCCTTGAGTTTTGGGGGACCTAATATGCTATATAGCATAGTATATGATGATGGTTGAGTTTTTTGATTGCTGAAGAATACAATACATTTTAGAGTAGCAAGTATAACTTTCTCAATATTACTAGTTTCTTAGGCCAATTGTGTGTATTTTGTAGGTAGTAACCATATCTAATCATAGAGTACAAACTTGGATAGATATTGAGTAGTTTCTATGGGTTTCAAGAGGTCATAATGCTAAACCCAGTTTTTTCATGTTTGTTGTATTTAACACTTTATGATTGCCCCCAAGGTTCCAATCGTAAGAGATCCATTATCCTTTTGACATGCTCCATGGCTCCTTTTGAATCCAAAGGCCCAAAGGGAACTAAGAAAACATGTATATAGTATCTACATTGAGCGTGACTATAGAAACTTTAATGATAGGTCCGAAGAATGGCAAAAATGCAACTTTTTTGTACCTATTTTTTTTGCCCAAAAACAAATTAATGAGGTAAAAGCAACCCTATGTTTCGGTCACTAACCCATTGAAGTTAACGGGGCATTTTATCATATGTCCTACAAAAATCCCCACTCTTATTTATATGCAATCAATCGTAAGAAATTGCTGTTTTGGGAAAAATGCACTGGTCCATCAACTTTGGAGACTTGTAGTGACCAAGGGGAAAGAAAAATTACAAGTTTCTCATTTTTTCCTCCCTAAAATGATTGGATACGCGTTCTCACCCGCTTGCATCACGTAGAAATCAACCAAGCACTCAATCCCGAAGACTTTTATCTTCACATCTTCAACTATTCCAAGACACCTTGCCTTTTTGTGGTTGGCCATCCTCATACGGATCGAAGCATTCATTGACAACTTAACGCCTACTTCATTCATGATAGCCTCGGTCATGACACACACCTTGGCACCACCATCCACATATGCTTGCACTTCCATCTTGTTTCCCAGCAAAGCTTCAACTATTGGCACCATATCCACTCGGTGACCAACCCTCAAAGATGACACCACGCTTTGACGCTTTTCCTTCTTGGAAGGAAGCCGTGTACTCACGTACTTGGTCCACTGCATCCTCAATTTAGCGTTCAAAGCCACCAATTGACCAAAAGATATATTTGCCTCTGGATTTCGTATGTCTTTGACAATATCATAGTCTTCAACACCTTGGCCAAGGAGGTAGTCCTTTGGACCAATTTTCCTTCTTCGCCGCCTCTTGCTACTTTCTGGTTTGTCTTATACCTTAGCCTTTCCTTTCCTTGCTCTTATTTCCCTCTCTTCTTCTGTCTCTTTCTCCCTATCATGCCTAGATCTCTTATTGGCAAAAACATCCACATCTTGATGTTGAAGGGTAATGATGTTAATAGCCCTATCTTCTCCATTTGCAGGCAACGGTTGGAGTTGTTGTTGCGGCGGCGGTGCTTCTAGTGCCCGTTCTTGATGATTCTCTTCTATTCTTCCTTGACCACATCCATATAAGGGGTATATCCCTCCTCTCTCTCTTGGTGGTTTAGGACAATCAGGGGCGTAGTGACCCTCTTCATCACAATTGTAGCATCTACCTTGTAGCCTTCGTCCCCTGCCAGGCTCCCAGCTGGCCTCTCCTCTCTTTGGTTCCTATTCATTATGTTAATTCTTAATTTTTATAACTGACCAGCAAGATCATGCAAAACCCGGGCTATAACAGTATATGGACCTTGAACCACTCGCTCCACTCTTTCATCCGTTGTCACAGGGACCATTGGTTGCACCACAACTGGCTCAGTATATGTCAGGCCTTGCTCCCACCTTCTCTTGATCTTCTTGCTCTTGCCCTCGGCAATTTCCACAGCTCTTTGAAATGTAGCAGGCTCCTCTGGATCGACCTTCTCCCTTACACTTGGATGGAGACAATCCATAAACTGTTGCACTTTAAAGAAATCCCCTGGAGGTACTTGGGATGTCGCCTGTAATTGAACCCAAAGTCTTTTGAAGTGTTGCAAAAGCTCTTTAAAGTTAGCATGAACATCTTGCTGCAAACCTCTCCATTTTGATGTCGCTTCTATTGCGGTTAGTTTCTTTCCAAACCTGTCAAAAATTGCCAGCTTCACCTCCTCCCATGCTTGCTTTTTTTCTTCCTCTAAACCTTCAAACCACTCTCGAGCTTCTCCTTTGAGCGCAAGAGAAATACATGAATCTCGGCTTCGTCATTCACAATGTGCATACCAAGTGTATGCCACTCGAAGTCCGCAATCCAGTCCTTCACATCCTCCTTCCCTGTACACACTGGCCGACTATACTCCATCCCGTTGAAGTCCCTTCTCCCTTGCGTGAGTAATTCCACAAAATTTGAAGTCTTGCACCTCAACCAAACCACCACTTTTCTTCAATGAAGCTCGAAGTTCACAGCAAAACCACCTTGCCTGGGTGCACAACCGGCAAATTTCCGCTCCCCAGCGGGATCGCCAAAGTATGATGGAGCACAAGACACCGTGCACACACCCAGACAACTCAACACAACACAAGGAATTTACTTGAATTCCTCACCTCACTCACTACCACTCAAAAGCTCCCTAAAAACTCTACCCACAAGCTCAATTCAAACTCCAAACGCCTCTACCTACAAGCCTGGCCTTGCCTGCCCGCAGACACTACAAGGTGAGTCGAGGTGATCAACATTTGAAATCACGCTTGATGGTGACCAAAATATACAAGAAAAGCCATCAAAAAACCAAAAACTCCATCCACAACAGGCCACTCTCAAACCATTGCAAAAGCTTCACCAAAATCCACTCTGTTGGACTCTTTGGAGTAGCGCCAACCCTAATGGCACCGATACAGGGTCGCATAGTCTTGCAGAAAGCCGCACCTTCTTCCCTCAATTCCTTGCACACACACATCTATGGAAACCTCATAACTCCCATAGACTCTCCCAAGTGCAAAATTGAAGAGAGAAAGCTCTCATTCACTCCGCAGCGGGATTGCACTAGACCACCTGTAGGAACCCTGCTTCCTCCCATACACATAGGGGTGAAAGTGTTGATATTGTACTTCAAAAGTTCTCCCTCAGCATCAACACTCACGGAAACATGAGTGATGTGGAAATTTGAAGCAATTTCACACCTTTTTTGACCATTTTTTGACCTTTTTTGGCCAAGTTTTTGCCAGTTTTGACCCCTGGCGGACATTTTTCGCTGGAAAATATCTAAACGAGCTCCAAAATTCACCAAATTTCACACGTTTGATGCTCGATAACCAAATCCCATTTCCACATCCCCACATTCCATTTTTGACCACTTCTAGGGCGATGCACGTATAACCGCAGATCAGGCCTCGCAAACAGACAGTTACCACATGTGTCAAACTTCTCGAGTGGGATTAGAGTACCCACACTTGTCACTTGCATTATTTACATTCTAGAAAGCTCAAAAAAATTATCTAGAGCCAAAATAAGCCACCTAAAACCATATTGAAGGCCCCGATACCCTATACGGGCATGTACATGTGTCCAACTGTCGACACGCAAGCACGCATATTTACAATGTACACACGTTGCACCTTTTTTCGAACTTGAAACCACTTTGCGAAGCTCCCAAATTCATGTATTTACATCTTTTTGTACATATGACCATGCATATAAACGCTACTTTGTACACGCTGACGGGAGCAAAGCGAACCCCGAACCCCCGACGGCCTCTAAAACACCGGGGACCGAATGGCGCGCCTCGAGCCTGTCATGGTAAAGCAAACAGGGGGCACCACCTAGCTTCAGCAGCTAGGACGCAAACAACACACCACCATAACAAAGTTTTCATCCAAGAGAGATGGATGCTTGGGAGTAATGATGAAGAGAAAAGGGAATGAGATCAACTGAGAGAGAGAGAGAGAGTGAGAAAGGGGGTATAGCGGCTTAATACTTAGGCACTACAAAAGGATGGCAAATCCGCACACCCTTCACACATACACAAGCTCACTCCAAAACACAAGACTAGGTGGCGATTTCGCACACCTCACATGGGCAAAACATTGCAAGAAAACATACTCACAAACTCAAGCTTTATTTAGAGAATTAGGCGATGAAATGGGGAGCATAGGGTAGGGGAATGAGAAGGGAGAGAGTGGTAGAGCACATGGTGGATAGGTGGGAGTTGATGGAGAAGACTCGCACGAGGATTATGGCCATCATCCTTCATTTAGTTGCCCTTCATCTTCCATAGCCAAGGGTGTAGAGGTCATGCTCAAGACAAGCATGGTGATTGCGGTGATGGTGATATTGATGGTGATGGTGTGGGTGTGTGTGTGTGCACTAGGCACACACAGTGCATAGTGTGTTCTTTGGTGATGTTGTTTGTTTTTTGTGTGATGGTGACCCCTCTTTATATAGGGGAGGAGGGGGGGGGGGGGGAGAAATTCTAGAATTTAGAAATGAAGAAATCATTATCTACATAGGCCATGTGACTGTGGGCCCCACTTGTCTGGCTGTGTGTATATGTGCAAGAACAGCAGTCTCATGAGAGAGAGACTAAGAGAGAGAGATGGGTTGATGAAAAAAAGTGAGAGGTGACATGGAGAATAAAGTAATTACAAGAGGGGAGAGAGAGAAATGTGTTCAGAGGTGAATCTATGTGCAGATGTGTGTGAACACAAGAAAAATCAGGTAACCACCGGGTGGGGATGGGTCTGTGGGCACCTTTTTTAGTGAAACTGAGTGTGTGTGAGTGTGGGGGAGGTTATTTAGCTACAAGACAAGAGACATGGAGCCCTTTAGAGAGAGGGGGGGGTATTTGGGTCATGGGATATGATAGGAGAGAGAAAGGGGGGGGTGGGGTATACTATTTGGGAAGATAGGGTAAGTTGCATGTGAGTTAGGGTGCATTATTGGTGAGTTAGAATGCATTATTGGTGAGAGGTGGGGTAGCTTGAGGGGAGAGAGAAAGGAGAAAGGACAAGGGGAAGAGAGAGGGGGTTGACCTTTTGAGTGGAGGAGAGGAAAAGGGACACAGGGCGGGGCAACAGTGAAGAAAAAGGAGGCAAGGTGGGGATGGGCTGCCCCGCAGGCATGAGGTGGCCTATTTTACCTTTCTCATATATTTACATAACCATACTTTATTTTTTTCTTACTTTTTCCAATGTCTTTTATCACTTCCTCCCTTAGAGGGCGTTTTCATGGGGTGGGGACGAGAGAAGAGGGGTATGGGAGCTTAGCTTGTGAAAAGCCCCCATCATTAGCCCTCCCCTTTTGGCTAGAGGCATTCATGTCTCTAGCTCATCTGTTTGATCATTATCGTCGGAGGTGGCGGCTGATGGTGTGTCCTCATCTGGAATGTCAATAGGTGGAGCCTGGTCAAATCGAAGAAAATATGGTTTAAGTCGCCAACCATTTACCCTGGTTTTATGAAGTTTTCCATCAGCCTCCATAAGCTGGTAGCTTCCATTGGTATACTTTTTCCTGACAATGAAAGGACCTTCCCATCGGAGTAGGAGTTTCTTATCCTTGCGCGTGTCGAAGCGATTGTCGTAGCGGAGCACCAACATTCCTTTCTTCAATTCTTTTTTCCGGAGATGCTCGTTAAAGCTAAGCCGTCTATGCTCTGCTTGTGCTGCATAATAATTTATTGCTTCTTCTCTGTCCAGCTGCAGTCTTTCCAAGTTGATGATGTGATCTCTCAAATGCATGCTGGGCTGTTGAAGCTGGCTTGCCATTACTCTGAGACTTTGTAGTTGCACTTCAATGGGCAAGATTGCTTCCTTACCAAATACTAGATGATACGGTGTGAATCCCAAGGATGTACGAAATGAAGTTCTGTAGGCCCATAAAGCTGGTAGTAGATACTTATCCCAGTCTCCAGGATGATTGTTTACCTGCTTGGTAATAATTTTAGAAACCATTCCATTTACCTTTTCAACTAGGCCATTACATTGAGAGTAATATGGTGAAGAGTGCCTCCTTGTAATGCCCAGTTTCTGCATTAATTCTCCTACCAAGTCTGCTCTGAAACCTGGCCCTCTATCAGAGATGATCTCTAAAGGTGTGCCAAACCTACAGCATATGTGCTCGTAGATAAATTTAGCTACCTCTACCGCTGTGATTCTAGTGGTTGCTGTAGCCTCTACCTATCTAGTCATGTAGTCGACCCCCATGATAATGTAGAATTTTCCTGAGTTGGCCCTAGGTAATGGCCCAATGGCATCGATACCCCATTTTTCAAATGGGCCATATGAGAGAATAGGTGTCTGTGGTTCAGGCATAAGTGACCTAGTGCCGGCCTTTTGACACAACTTACACGTTTTGCACCAATGGTGTACATCACGGTTGAGGCTAGGCCATATGAAGCCTGCCTGCAAGATTTTCCTACTTGTTATGTCTAGGGAAAAGTGACCACCACAAACCCCATCGTGACAACTAGCAATTACTCCCGTGATTTCCTGAGAGAGAGGGACCTTCCGGAGTATTTGGTCCTTACCCTTACAGTACAAATCGTCATTGATGAGTCGATACCTTGTGGCCTTCCGGGTCAGCCATTGCTTCTGTCCCTTTGTTAAATCTGATGGGCATTCCCCTGTTTCCAAAAAATGCATGATGTCAGGCAAGGCATCACTTCCTTGAAATAGAGGGAGCTTTAGTTTTATTGCTCCAACCACCACTTCCTGTAGTCTTTCACTTGCTAGGGCATCTGCTTCTTGGTTTTGAGCCCTTGGGATATGGTGTATTTGAACTTCTTCAAACTTACCCAACAAGGTTTTTACACCACTTAAGTGAGTCCTTAAACTAGGATTCTTGCATGTCCATGCTCCATTTACTTGCCTTACCAGAAGTAGAGCATCCCCAAATACATTAAGGCGTTGTACACCTTGAGAGACGCACCATTGTAGACCCTTGGTTAGTGCTGCATACTCAGCTTCATTGTTAGAATGTGAATCTAACAATTGGCCCAACGAAAATACCTTTGTCCCTTTGTCATCAAAGACCAGTATGCCTGCAGCTGCTTTGTCGGACGCTCGCTTGTAGGCTCCATCAAAGTAGAGAGAGTATGCTCCTTCTACCATCGGTGGTACTGGAGGTAATCGGACTTTTCCTTCCTTAGATTGCTTCTCCTTCCTTTCAAAGACTTGGTAGGTCATGAGTCCCCCCAAACTTGCCCTTGTCGTGCTTTCTATCTGTACCGTGTAGTCAAACTCTTGCAGACGAACTAGCCATTTAGTAATTCTAGCAGACACATCCATGTGTTGTACAACATAGGGAAATATTTCATCCATGGTTAGAATCACAAATTGCTTAGGCAGCAAATATGACCTAAAATTTGTAGTTGCAAATCTAAGAGCTAGGACTAAGTGTTCCACATGGGTGAAACCTTTCTCTCCTGCTGTCATCATTCGACTAGAGAAGTAGATTGGCCTCATGAAAGATGTCGTCGTATCCTTTTGGAGTAGCACAGCTCCCAATGAGTCATCACCAACACTTGTGGTGACATAGAATTTTTCATCCCACTTAGGTGGTGAGATAGTTGGCAGAGTGGTTAAGACCTCCTTTACCTTGTTGTAGTGATGTTCGCTTTCCTCGTCCCAAGTGAAAGTTGATCTTTGAGTGAGTTGTTGCAGTGGTAGAACAAGTTGTGATAGTAGATGTATGAATCTACTTAAGTACCTCACCTTCTGTAGAAAAGAGACTAGTTGACGTGCGGTCGTTGGTGAAGGTAGGGCTATGAGTGCCGACACCTTACTTGGGTCGGCGTTGATACCTTTTGCTGAAATTTCATGGCCTAGTAGAATGACTTTACTCTCCCCAATGCGGCATTTATCCACATTTAATTGCCCACCTAGGCTCTGTAACCTGGCCAAACCTTCAGTTACCTTTTCTAAATGTGAAACACGGGAGCTATATATACAAAAATCATCAATGAACACTCTTATGGATGTTCCAAAGAACGGTTGAAAAACATATGTGACATATCTCTGGAATGTGGCAGGTGCATTTGTGAGACCAAATGGCATAACCCTGTATGCAAAACAACCCCATGGCGTGATAAAAGTGGTTTTTAGCTGATCTTCCAAGGCTATGCG
Organism: Adiantum capillus-veneris; assembly: GCF_014529385.1. Classification (NCBI taxonomy): domain Eukaryota; kingdom Viridiplantae; phylum Streptophyta; class Polypodiopsida; order Polypodiales; family Pteridaceae; genus Adiantum; species Adiantum capillus-veneris. The sequence goes on from NC_140945.1 coordinate 79,286,781, forward strand.
TATTTGAAAGTATCCAGAATAACCATCACAGACGGTATAGCATTCAAAACCCGCTACTTCATTCAGAATTTCATGCAAGAAAGGGAGAGGAAAGTGGTCTCTCTTTGTAGCTGCATTTAGTGGTTTGTAGTCAACACAGACCCTCCACTTACCATTCTTTTTAGGCATCACCACTACGGGTGACACCCATTCTGAGTTTTCTACAGGATAGATGAATCCCGCCTCCAGCAGTTTCCTTACCTCAGCCAAGAGTGCCTTTCCTTGTATGACCCCCAGTCGTCGTAGCTTTTGCACAACTGGTTTTATCCCTTCCTTCAGCTTAATATGATGTTCCACCACTGTAATGCCCGTGATTCTTTCATAGTTGTCAATGAACAGGTTAGGAAATCCCATCAACATTTGCAAAAAACTATCTTTCTCCTCAAGTGTTAATTCCGTAGACAACATACCCTTCAACCTACTTCCTCCTAGGCCAGGTGATTTGCTCTCCTCTTCATTGGGTTGCCCTTTTGGTGATGGATCACCAGTTGGCTTACCCTTTGTGGATCCTTCATAATGATACCCATCACATCAATGGAACTGTCACTTTCGTCGGTGGATGTGGTCTCCTCCTCAGAACTGGAAGATTCGCTAGTGGTTTCATCTGCCGATGTTTCCAGATTCATTTGTTTCTACTTGCCAATCCTCATGTCGTAGTAGATTGTCTCCCCTTTCTTACCTGTCATGCGTAGAAGGCCAGTACCCCAGTCCTGTTTTGCCTTCATGGCCATCAACCATGGCCTTCCCAAAATTGGTGGATAGCCCTCCCCCTTAGTAGGCATCACAAAAACATCTACCTCTACCTCAGTGTTGAAAGCTTTGATTTTCACGGCACTTACCACACCCACACACTTAACTTTTGCGTTGTTTGCCATCTTTGCCTTGCATGGAGAAGGCCTGTCAACCTCGAGCCCTAATCGAAGCATCATAGCTTCGCTCATTACATAGATTTGTGCACCTCCATCAATGTAGGTGTTTCCAACCCTCTTTCCTTTTATGTTTACGTTGACAATTGGAAGGATGTCATCCATGTTGCATCCCGAAATTGCTCCGGCTACCTTTGTTTTGGAGCGTCTTGTACTTACCATTTTAGACCATTGTCACCTTACTTTAGGTACAAGATGTAGTAGCTATGGCCATGTAATCTTCGGTCCTTGCTCTGCCACATCCAATGTTAGATCATAGGGCTTAGAACTTTCCCCTAGCTGGAAGTCGGTGATGCCCAATTTCCTTCGTGGCCTGGATGGCCTCTTGCTAGTTTCTCCTCTCATGCTTCTCTCATCATCTGATTGTGTAGCTTTCTCCCTCCTAGCTCTTTTCACAGTCATGGCTTCAAGTGGTTCTAAAAAGGTTACCTTCTCCTTACCCTTGTCCCTCTCCTTTGCTTTGGGTGGATCCGCTACTACGGCTTTTCCTTTCTCTTCTAGCCTTATGATGTTTACAGGGCGATCAGGTGGTGGGGCTGGTGGAAGAGGTGGAATGGATGCTTGTAGTGGTGTCTGGGGTGGACGTAGAGTTTGTGTTGGTGGGGTTGGTGCTCGGGGTGGGGGTGTTCTTTCTCTAGGGGGTGACAATTGGTTCCTCCTACCTCCTCTATTATAGTTTTGTCGTGGTTTGGGACAGTAGTACATACCGTGACCGTCTTCTCCGCAGTTGTAGCAATGATACTCCCTGTTTTGTCGTCGTGCTCTTCCAGGGTCTTGATCTCTTTCTTGACTCCTCCCTTGTTGTATGAAGTGGACAGACAAATTCTGCAGTTGGTCAGTAATATGGGCCAACATATCTTGTTGGTCATCTCTTACCCCAAGAGCCGGTGGTGGTGGTGGAATGGTGGTTGTCATAGTTGCTGGTCGACGTGATGTTGCTGTTTCTGTTGACTCGTTTTCTTTGGCTTTCATTCGTAGCTTCTTGTCCTTAAGGCGAGCAATCTCAACGGCTAACTCGTACGTAGCCGGGAATCTACCTTTCACCTTCTCCTTGAGAAGCGGCCATAAGCCATGCGTGAACCGATCTTTTTTTAGGAAATCGGGTGCAGCTTCCCCCCTAGCTAGTGACTCAACCCACCGTTCCCACAAATCCACAAATTTGGACTCATAGGTGGCATATTCTAAAAGACCCTCCTGCTTCAAGTCTCTCAACTTGTCCCACAACTTTTCTGAAGTGGTACCTCCCCCAAAGCGCCTCTTAAAAGCGGTTTTTAAGGGTTCCCAGTCATTCTTGGTTTCTTGTGGAAGTGCATTGTACCATGATCTAGCTTCTAGCTTCATGAGATGCTTAAAGATTCTAACCCGAGATTCATCCGTATCTTTGTTGCTCACTACACATGCTACTTCAAGGTCATCTAGGAAGTCTATTACCAAATCCTCCCCCTTCTTTCCTTTAAATGTTGGAAATGCTACACTTGCCATGATTACTGAGAGAGAGCTAGAAAGACACACTGCTTAACTTGCAAAAGTTTTTTTCTTCTTTACAAGGAGGCGTGTATACCCTCTTATACTAGGACATAGATTAAAACTTCAAACGGTACATTGCCTTGTACCAAAGGTAAGACAAATGGTTGATCTGATGCCAGAACCTCCAAAAACCGCTCCCCACCCAGCATGGTGTCAATGACGTGCTGGTAGTGAGCCTTCAAATCCAGTATTACCTTGATTGAGCGTACACGTGTTGGTATGTGTGATCTGTCTTGAGGTAGGTTGTACTGATTCATGTGAAGCTTAGAGGTGCTTAGTCACTGTCCAAGCTTGTGGGAGAGGGTGGTGTTCTTTCCTGAAACAAACTCAGTAGATCCCTAGTTTCTCTAGTGAGAGTGTGAGCCAATGCTTCTGTTATCTGTGCCGCAGCATCAGGTGCGACTTGAAAACTGACTGTGGTAATTACCTCGGTGACTTGAGTTACCCGATTCTCAAAGTAGAATAGTGTTGATTCTCTATTTTGTAGAGCTCCTTCCATTTTGTTGTTGTGGGTTGGTTGTAGGTTGCGGACATGGTTTCGACCTTCTCCTTCTTCTTCTTGGCACTTGGCCTATGTATATCCACTGGGTTTGGCGTGTTGGTTGACTCTCCCACTGGGTTTGGTTACGCCTGGCACTCGAGCTTTGATGGAGATGCGGAGTTCGTCTAGTTGTGCTTGGAGCTCTTCTTCTTCTGTCGTCCAATTAGCAAATCTTGCTAGCCATTCATCCATTCACAATAGTTTAGGGGTTTCAGTCTTGTAAACTGAAGGGTTTCATGAAAAGATCCTCAGTGGGGGCACCAAATGACGGGAGCAAAGCGAACCACGAACCCCGGATGGCCTCTAAAACACCGGGGACCGAATGGCGCGCCTCGAGCCTGTCATGGTAAAGCAAACAGGGGGCACCACCTAGCTTCAGCAGCTAGGAAGCAAACAACACACCACCATAAGAAAGTTTTCATCCAAGAGAGATGGATGCTTGGGAGTAATGATGAAGAGGAAAGGGAATGAGATCAAGTGAGAGAGAGAGAGAGAGAGAGAGAGAGAGAGAGAGAGAGTGAGGGAGGGGGTATAGCGGCTTAATACTTAGGCACCACAAAAGGATGGCGAATCCGCACACCCTTCACACATACACAAGCTCACTCCAAAACACAAGACTAGGTGGCGATTCCGCACACCTCACATGGGCAAAACATTGCAAGAAAACATACTCACAAAACCTCAAGCTTTATTTAGAGAATTAGGCGATGAAATGGGGAGCATAGGGTAGGGGAATGAGAAGGGAGAGAGTGGTAGAGCACATGGCGGATAGGTGGGAGTTGATGGCGAAGACTCGCACGAGGATTATGGCCATCATCCTTCATTTAGTTGCCCTTCATCTTCCATAGCCAAGGGTGTAGAGGTCATGCTCAAGACAAGCATGGTGATTGCGGTGATGGTGATGGTGATGGTGTGGGTGTGTGTGTGTGCACTAGGCACACACAGTGCATAGTGTGTTCTTTGGTGATGTTGTTTGTTTTTTGTGTGATGGTGATCCCTCTTTATATAGGGGAGGAGGGGGGGGGGGGGGGGAGAAATTCTAGAATTTAGAAATGAAGAAATCATTATCTACATAGGCCATGTGACTGTGGGCCCCACTTGTCTGGCTGTGTGTATATGTGCCAGAACAGCAGTCTCATGAGAGAGAGAGATGGGTTGATGAAAAAATGTGAGAGGTGACATGGAGAATAAAGTAATTACAAGAGGGGAGAGAGAGGAGTGTGTTCAGAGGTGAATCTGTGTGCAGATGTGTGTGAACACAAGAAAAATCAGGTAACCACCGGGTGGGGATGGGTCTGTGGGCACCTTTTTTAGTGAAATTGAGTGTGTGTGAGTGTGGGGGAGGTTATTTAGCTACAAGACAAGAGACATATCGCCCTTTAGAGAGAGGGGGGGGTATTTGGGTAATGGGATATGATAGGAGAGAGAAAGGGGGGGGGTGGGGTATATTATTTTGGAAGATAGGATAAGTTGCATGTGAGTTAGGATGCATTATTGGTGAGTTAGAATGCATTATTGGTGAGAGGTGGGGTAGCTTGAGGGGAGAGAGAAAGGAGAAAGGACAAGGGGAAGAGAGAGGGGGTTGACCTTTTGAGTGGAGGAGAGAAAAAGCGACACACGGCGGGGCAACAGTGAAGAAAAAGGAGGCAAGGTGGGGATGGGCTGCCCCGCAGACATGAGGTGGCCTATTTTACCTTTCTTATATATTTAAATAATCATACTTTATTTTTTCTTACTTTTTCCAATGTGTTTTATCACTTCCTCCCTAAGAGGGGGTTTTCATGGGGTGGGGACGAGAGAAGAGGGGTATGGGAGCTTGGCTTGTGAAAAGCCCCCATCAACACCAAAAGAGGTCTATCATCATTGCCCACCCTCTAGGTAGAGCATTTATGCTCAACCAAGAGACTATTTGCATCTGGAACCACATTCCTTGCAAAATATTTCTTTAGTCTATAGCCATTTGTTCTGTAGCTCAAACGTTCACCAGACAATTTTTCCAACTCATAGGTGCCATTAGAAAATACATGCTTCACTCTGTATGGACCCAACCATTTGTCCCTCAATTTCTGAAAAGTAAAATCCAAGCAAGAATCATATTTCATCACCAAATCTCCTTCACTCTGTATGGACCCAACCATTTGTCCCTCTTATTAATTTTCTCCATCCTTGTCTCTGCTTATTGAAGATAATAATCACTGGCTTTCTCTCTATTCATTCGCAGCAAATCTAGAGAAAGAATTCTTTCTTGCAGCTTGTGATCATTATGCTCACCTTGCATTCTGCACAAAAACTTCAAGGCATCCAACTGCACTTGTATGGGCATAAGAGCTTCTTTTCTATAAACAAGTTCATATGGTGTAAACTGTGTTGACACTCTATACGCAGTTCTATAAGCCCACAAACACTTTTCCAAGTCCAAGTCCCACTCTTTAGGATGCTCTCTAGCATACTTTGATAGCATCTTCACAATTTGACCATTGCAGTTCTCAACCAACCCATTGCATTGTGCGTAGTAAGAAAAAGAATGCCTATGCTGAATTTTCAATTTCTCCCTGAGAGCAACAACAAGTTTTCCCCTAAATCCTGGTCCACGATCAAAAATAATAACCATAGGAGCTCCAAACCTACAACACACCTGTTCATATCAAAAAGAGGCCACTCTTCCTGCTGTTACATATTTTACTGCTCTTGCCTCCACCCATTTTGTCAAATAGTCCACAGCCACAAGGATATACCTTTTACCATTGTTGGTCCTTGGCATTGGACCTACAGCATCTACTCCCCATTTTGCAAATGCATCAAAAGACATTATAACTTTCTGAGGCTCAGCCAAAAGCTTCCGATTTGCAAACACTTGGCATTCATGGCATGACTTGCACCAAAAATAAGCATCTCTCATCATAGAGGGACAACAGTAACTTGCTCTCAAAACACGAAAGACAACCTGATCCTTGCCTTGACGTCTTGTTTTTTCATGGCAGTGCTCCAAAATCAAGCCTATCTCTTCATTTGTATGGCACTTTTCTCAAAATGCTATCCTTGCCATAAAGCATGAGATCCTCACCTACCAATGTGTAGTTTCTTGATTTTGCAACTATTCTCTTACGCCGAACCTTTGACATGCCCTTTGGACATTGCCCTTTACTAAGAAATACTTCTACATCTTGCAATGATTCCCTTCCTGCATACAAGGCTTCCTTGACCTTTAAAGGAGCTACCAAGGCATCCAACTTGTCCCTAGCCAACTCATCAGCTTCTTTATTCTGCTCACGAGGAACATGCTTAAACTGTATCTTCTCAAACTCATGAAAAAGCTTCTTGATGCCATAGAACCACTTCTTCAAATCGTCTTTCTTAACATTCCACAAACCAAGCAACTGATTCATGACTAGCAATGCATCCCCTTTTGCAATGACCCTCTTCAGTCCAAACTCAACACACTGCTTCAACCCAAGGAAAAGCGTGAGATACTCGGCCTCATTGTTACTTTCAGCTTCATCAAGATCGTAAGCTCTAGAAAAGATCACATCGCCTTTTGGGTTCGTAATGACTACCCCAGCACTTGCCTTTTGAAGAACTTTCTTGTATGCACCATCAAACATCATTGTATACGCATCTATAATATCTACTTCCTCTTCATGATCATCATTGTCAACCCTTGGGTAAGATGGAAGCCCCCCCCCATTATGTACCACTATGTCTGCCAAGTGAGCTTTAACAGAATGATCCACTTTAAACTCAAACTCATACTCTTGAAGCTCCAAAGTCCACTTTAATATGAGCTTGCTAGGCTTCAAATGTTGTACTACATCCAGCAAAAGATTCGATGTGGTGAGCACATACTAGAACTTTTGGGGCAACAAATAGGTTTTAAACCTTCGACAAGCAAGAACCAAGGTGAATACCCACTATTCCATTTCCGTGTAGGAGAACTCGCTTACATTCTTCATCTTGCCCTCAAAATAAACTGGCTTCAAGTTCCTTCCTTGCTTTTGTAAGAGAACCGACCCAAAAGCTACTGACCCCACACTAATAGATACATAGAAAATCGACTGCAAGTTAGGAGGACTCACTTTTGGTAAAGCACACAATACCTTCTTGATGCCATCAAAAGCCTGTTGCATGTCTTCATTCCATTCAAACCCTTGAACTCTTTGACTCAATTTCTGGAGAGGATACACATACTGACATAGCATCCAGAAAAAACGTGACAAGTACCTAAGCTTATGCACAAATGATGCCAAATCCTTTGTGTTGCTGGGCGGATCAATAAGCAATAAAGCCTTAACTTTCTTTGGGTCAACGTCTATTCCATTTTGGGAAACCACATGTCCTAGCAAATGGACTCTGGCATGAGCAAACTTACACTTCTTTGGGTTGAGTTGCCCACCCTCTTGTTGAAGCCTTTCAAAACTCAACCTCAGCTTCTCCAAATGTGTGACCCTTGAGCTATAACACCCAATGTCATCCATGAAAACATGAATGAACTTACCCAAGTAGGGACCAAACACTCTATTCATCCATCCTTGGAAGGTAGCATCCATTCTTGGGCACAATGAAAACTAGAGAGACCCATTCGGACTCCTCCACTCGATCGAAAGAGGAAATCTGCTTCCAAAATCTTCATCACCTCTTCATGAAGTGCGTTCTCATGAATGACCCCCAACTTCCTAAGCTTTTGAACCTTTGGCTTGGCACCTTCTTTTAGATTGATTCTATGCTCGACTCCTTTCTCTCCTTGCAACTCTGTATATTTAGTGGGGAGAATAGCTTTGGAAACTCTGTAAACATGTCTTCATACTCCTTTTTTTCTTTTTTTGTCAATTCCTCTCCTAGCATGCTCCTTACATTCACTTTGGCAGGCTCTACAATTGCTTTTGGACTATCCTTCTCCTCCTTGACCTTCACATCATGCATCGATGCTTCCTTTTTAACACTTATCCCAAAAAGATCGGGACTTAATTGCATCAAGCCTTCGTCTACACTTTCCTCTGATGATGTAGACGAAGCATCACTATCGTATGATGTGGTTTCCGTCGAATCCGTATCTTGCATCTCCACTAGGGCCTGTGTATGGCTCTCGTGTGTCTTCATGTTATAGACAATGGTCGTTCCTTTCCCAATCCTGCTTAGCACCAAGGGTTATAAGCCATGGCCTCCCTAAAATGATTGGATACGCATTCTCACCCGCTTGCATCACGTAGCAATCAACCAAGCACTCAATCCCCAAGACTTTTATCTTCACATCTTCAGCTATTCCAAGACACCTTGCCTTTTTGTGGTTGGCCATCCTCATCCGGATCGAAGCATTCACTGACATCTTAACGCCTACTTCTTTCATGATAGCCTCGGCCATGACACACATCTCGGCACCACCATCCACATATGATTGCACTTACGTCTTCTTTCCCAGCATAGCTTCAACTATTAGAACCATATCGACTAGGTGACCAACCCTTAAAGATGACACCATGCTTTGACGCTTTTCCTTCTTGGAAGGAAGCCGCGTACTCACGCACTTGGTCCACTGCCTCCTCAATTTAGCGTTCAAAGCCACCAATTGACCAAAAGATATATTTGCCTTTTGATTTCGTATGTCTTCGACAATATCATAGTCTTCAACACCTTGGCCAAGGAGGTAGTCCTTTGGACCAATTTTCCTTCTTCGCCGCCTCTTGCTACTTTCCGGTTTGTCTTCTACCTTAGCCTTTCCTTTCCTAGCTCTTATTTCCCTCTCTTCTTCTTTCTCTTTCTCCCTATCATGCCTAGATCCCTTATTGGCCAAAACATCCACATCTTGATGCTCAAGGGTAATGATGCTAATAGCCGTACCTTCTCCATTTGCAGGCAACGGTTGCAGTTGTTGTTGTGGCGGCGGTGCTTCTAGTGCCCGTTCTTGATGATTCTCTTCTATTCTTCCTCGACCACGTCCATATAAGGGGTATATCCCTCCTCTCTCTTGGTGGTTCAGGACAATCAGGGGCGTAGTAACCCTCTTTATCACAATTGTAGCATCTACCTTGTAGCCTTCGTCCCCTGTGTGTTGGCCACTCCTCTCAACCTGGTTTCAACCTAGTTGGTTGTCTCCATTCCGTATCGAGTATCTGGCTGGATAATCAATGATTGAGTCATCCTTTGTCTTCAGTCGTGGGCAACTGTTTGTAAGTGGTTGGGGGACAGCACCTCACTCTTACTGTTGCTATTCATCCCTCGTAGGATGGGCAGCTTACAAGCATTCTATTTAGCACTAAAGGATATGCAAAGTGCATACGTTAGGAAGCAGTGAAACAACTAGATCGGTTACCTTTCTGGTTTGGAGTTTGCTTCATATGATGAAAGACATGTTACGGCTAGTTCTAGTGGACTTTTGGAGGGAATCCAGTGGTTGCAAAACGGTATACTTTTTAATATTGAAGCCAAATGAAGAAATTTTTAAAGTGTGACCACATGTGTAAAACAACTGTAAGGTGATGGGCTCATTATTTCTTGGAGTGGAGAATGTTTCAACTTCTGGGAGAGAGTCAAGTAGTGCCATTTAAAAAAGGTTTCTGTTGAGCTTGCTTGCAATCACTCTATGAACGGTAGATTTCTCTATTCTTGTGGTGGGTAGAACTCTAGCTCTGATAGTGCTCTACCCTAGTTGTGCTAGTTCTCTTTCCTTTAAAGGAGCTGATAGTGTCATTCCATGAGGACCCCATTAAGCAAGTCTGCACATCTGGTCCCAAACCAAAACCAAAGGGGAAGGATAGTGAGATGAAATCCCTTTCGAGTATGAACGAGACAATGACACCTAGCATGGATGTGGAAGAGAAAAGCATCCCGAAGACAAGGACAAGTGCTAAGAATATTGTGTCCATGGAACGTTCACAACAAGCATCTGCCCCTTTCGATGAAGAGGGTCCAAGCGAGTCCGCGGGGAGGCAAAGAGTTGAACATTGAATATCCCTAATTTTACTTCTTTTCACTTGGTTTTGATGCATGCATGTTTGAATGCATCCTCCATGCATACATGTGTGAATGTAATCAACTACGCTGTTGGCTTCAACAAAATTGTGTTTTGGTAAGTGTGGGAAAATTTTCCACTTGGTGAAAGTGTGCATGCTTCATTAATTTTTTATATGATACTCGGTCTGCATGCATGTTTCAATGTGCTAAACCTTTGAGCATGACCCCAACCCAGATTATGTGGTGTAAGAGGTATACATTCTTTAGCTGAATATAACATGAAACTATATTCCGTTGAACTAGAGGGAGAAACAACATGTAGACGAGCAAAGGCGAGAGAGAAGTTGAGGGGAGACCAAGACGAGACGTGAGATGTAGAACCCCAAAAAGTGTGTCAATTGATCACAAGAGATAAGTTTATACAGAGGGGACCAAGGTGCTATATGTAGAGATACTATATATAGCTCAACACCCCTACTCAAATGAAGGTCAATCCCTTGGGGGCTCAAAGGAAAAACCCATAGATCTATATACACCCACCGTTATATTAAAATATTTCAAATATACATTTACAATGTTCAAAGGAGCTACATCACTCTTGTTTTATAATATGCTCTTTCAAGGTTCTTTAACAACCCTATATATATATATATACACACACACAATTGAGCTACTATAAATGGTTTGAAAGAGTAGCTTAAGCATTGTTGACCTCTCGTTTCATATGCTTGCACTCGTTTCGATAGAGTAGCTTAAGCATTGTTGGCCTTCCTAAAATGATTGGATACGCATTCTCACCGGCTTGCATCACGTAGCAATCAACCAAGCACTCAATCCCCAAGACTTTTATCTTCACCTCTTCAGCTATTCCAAGACAGCTTGCCTTTTTGTGGTTGGCCATCCTCATACGGATCGAAGCATTCACTGACATCTTAATGCCTGCTTCTTTCATGATAGCCTCGGTCATGACACACATCTGCGCACCACCATCCACATATGCTTGCACTTCCGTCTTCTTTCCCAGTATAGCTTCAACTATTGGCACCATATCCACTGGGTGACCAACCCTCAAAGATGACACCATGCTTTGATGCTTTTCCTTATTGGAAGGAAGCCACGTACTCACGCACTTGGTCCACTGCCTCCTCAATTTAGGGTTCAAAGCCACCAATTGACCAAAAGATATATTTGCCTTTTGATTTCGTATGTCTTCGACAATATCATACTCTTCAACACCTTCGCCAAGGAGGTAGCCCTATGGACCAATTTTCCTTCTTTGCCGCCTCTTGCTACTTTCTGGTTTGTCTTCTACCTTAGCCTTTCCTTTCCTTGCTCTTATTTCCCTCTCTTCTTCTATCTCTTTCTCCCTATCATGCCTAGATCTCTTATTGGCCAAAAAATCCACATCTTGATGCTCAAGGGTAATGATGTTAATAGCCCTACCTTCTCCATTTGCAAGCAATGGTTGCAGTTGTTATTGATGATTTTCTTCTATTTTCTTCCTCGACCACGTCCATAGAAGGGGCATATCCCTCCTCTCTCTCTTGGTGGTTCAGGACAATCAAGGGCATAGTGACCCTCTTCATCACAATTGTAGCATCTACCTTGTAGCCTTCGTCCCCTGCCTCTCCAAGCTGGCCGCTGCTCTCTTTGGTTCCTATTCATTATGTTAATTCTTAATTCTTGCAACTGACCAGCAAGATCATGCAAAACCCGGGCCGTAATAGGATTTGGACCTTGAACCACTCGCTCCACTCTATCATCCATTGTCAGAGGGACCATTGGTTGCACCACAACTGGCACAGTATGTGTCAGGCCTTTCTCCCACCTTCTCTTGATCTTCTTGCTCTTGGCCTCGGCAATTTCCATAGCTCTTTCAAATGTAGCAGGCTCCTCTTGATCGACCTTCGCCCTTACACTTGGATGGATACAATCCATAAACTGACGCACTTTAAAGAAATCCCCTGGAGGTACTTGGGATGTCGCCTCTAATTGAACCCAAAGTCCTTTGAAGTGTGCAAAAACTCTTTAAAGCTAGCATGAACATCTTGCTGCAAACCTCTCAATTTTGTCGTCGCTTCTGTTGCGGTTAGTTTCTTTCCAAACCTGTCAAAAATTGCCAGCTTCACCTGCTCCCATGTTTTCTTTTTTTCTTCCTCTAAACCTTCAAACCACTCCCGAGCTTCTCCTTTGAGCGCAAGAGGAAATACATGAAGCTTGTCTTCGTCATTCACAATGTGCATACCAAGCGTATGCCACTCGAAGTCCGCAATCCAGTCCTTCACATCCTCCTTCCCTGTAAACACTGGCCGACTATACGCCATCCCTTTAAAGTCCCTTCTTCCTTGTGTGAGTAATTCCACAAAATTTGAAGTCTTGCACCTCAACCAAACCACCACTTTTCTTCAATGAAGCTCAAACTTCACAGCAAAACCGCTTCACCTGGGTGCACAACCGGCAAATTTCCGCTCCCCAGCGGGATCGCCAAAGGATGATGGAGCAAAAGATGCCGTGCGCACACTCACACACAGAGACAACTCAACACAACAGAAGGTATTTACTTGAATTCCTCACCTCACTCACTGCCACTCAAAAGCTCCCTAAAAACTCTACCCACAAGCTCAATTCAAACTCCAAACGCCTCGACCTACAAGCCCTTGCCTGCACGCAGACACTACAAGGTGAGTCGAGGTGATCAACACTTGAAATCACGCTTGATTGATGACCACAATATACAAGAAAACCCATCAGAAAACCAAAAACTCCAGCCACAAAAGGAAACTCTCAAACCATGGCAAAAGCTTCACCAAACTCCACTCTGTTGGACTCTTTGGAGTAGCGCCAACCCTAATGGCACCGATATAGGGTGACATAGTCTTGCAGAAATCCGCACCTTCTTCCCTCAATTCCTTGCACACACACATCCATGGAAACCTCAGAACTCCCATAGACTCTCCCTAGTGAAAAATTGAAGAGAGAAAGCTCTCATTCACTCCTCCACACACTCGAAAACAGGACACGAACGCAACGGGATTGCACTAGACCACCTGTAGGAACCCTGCTTACTCCCATACACATAGGGGTGCAAGTGTTGATATTTTACTTCAAAAGATCTCCCTCAGCATCAACACTCACGGAACCGTGAGTGATGTGGCAATTGAAGCCATTTCACACCTTTTTTGACCATTTTTTGACTCTTTTTGGCCAGTTTTGACCCCTGACGGGCATTTTTCACAGGAAAAATCCCAAACAAACTCCAAAATTCACCAAATTTTTCACGCTTGATCCTCCACACCCAAAGCACATTTCCACATCCCAAAATTCAATTTTTTACCACTTCGAAGGCGATGCACGTATCACCGCATATCAGGCTCAGCAAATAGACAATTACCGCATGTGTGAAACTTCTCGAGCGGGATAAGAGTACCCACACTTGTCACTTGCATTAGTTACATTCTAGAAAGCTCAAACACATTATCTATGTTGAGCGAGAAGGAGAGAACCAAGAAGTATAACCCCAAAGTGTGTAGAATACACACATGAGATGATGTATATATAGAGGGGACCTGGGTGCCATATATAGAGAAGCCATATATTGAGTAGCTTCACATATATTGAGGGATCGGAAACGATGTGGTCTACAACTTTGCAGAAGGAAGTTTCTTCAAATTCTGCACCGATTTTGAGTTATCGTTCACGGACTGCGTACATACCTGAAAAACAGCTTCCGCGTTTTGTTTTTGATTTTTTGATTTTTTGTTATTCTCGGTGATTCCATGATGATATTTCGTTGATTCCATGGTGATTTTTGTTGATACCATGATGATGTTTTGTTGATACCATGGTTATTCTCGGTGATACCATGATGTTGTTTCGTTGATACCATGGTTATTCTTGGTGATGCCATGATGATGTTTCGTTGATACCATGGTTATTCTCGGTGATACCATGATGTTGTTTCGTTGATACAATGATTATTCTCGGTGATATCATGATGCTTTTCGTTGATACCATGATCATTTATTCATTTTTATTGATATAATGATGATATTTTGTTAATACTTTGATGGTATTCATTGATCACTATATTGATAAATGTTGTTTTATGTAGTATATACACATATCATTTGTATCACTTAATCACACATTTTGTACTTTTACGTTTATACTTTATGTACCATCTGTTGTCGTGCGTATATATGTCGTCAAAAGAGTGGCGTCGCGAACCATCTCTTATGGCATTGTGAACGTAATTATTTCATTAACGATGCTAATAATTTTCATGACATGTTTTTTTTTGGAGTCTATGATCTATGTAGGATTGATCAAAGAATTGATTTTATGAAGACAAACTTGGTGACAATAAAAGATTTATGAAGATATGTTTGGTGATGCCATATTGATGACAAGCTACACAGCAGATTCACGGAGACACTTTTGATTTCAAGCTAATCAATAGCTTTTACACCTCTTTATTGAACCTTTGTATTCATTATTGTATTGATAGGATATGAGTAATGTAACTCCTCATAAAACATTCATTGTAAAGGGAGTGATGTAGCTCCTCGTAAACATTTGTATATTCAATGATTTTTATAATATAACGGTGGGTGTATATAGAGCTGTGGGTTTTTCCCTTGATCCCCCAAGGGTTTTTTCATCCACAGTTAGGGACCCTTATTTGAGCGGGGGTGTTGAGCTTATATGTGAAGCTACTCAATATATGGCTTCTCTATATATGGCACCCAGGTCCCCTCTATATATACATCATCTCATGTGTGTATTCTACACACTTTGGGGTTCTACTTCTGTGCTCTCTCAACAAATCCAACTAGGAGTCAAGCCTCAATGGCATGCTCATCTTCTCTACCATCTATATTACTATGCTAAGCTAGGCTTCAAGAGTAATCTATGGTGAGACAAGTACTCCTTTCTTGTATGCTACATCATCTTCCTCTTCCCTTCCCTCACTCCTTGCTCGTCTTGGGATTGAGTCCAGGGACAAGTTAATGTTTTTGCAAGTTAGTTACAGGCATAATACTGGTGCATGAAGCTTACCATCTTCATGGCACCATTAAGGTCTCAACTAGGAGCAAAGCATGTATTGTACCAAGTCTCTCTTCAAGGGAGAATCTATAATACAAAATCTGTTTGGAGGGAGGAGTGGCTCCAAGTAAATCCGGTCCTCGATTGTTGTCAATTTCTCTAATTATCTATCTCTCTCCCCCAGGCCCCCCCCCCCCCCCCCCCCCCCTCTCTCTCTCTCTCTCTCTCTCTCTCTCTCTCTCTCTCTCTCTCTCTCTCTCTCTCTCTCTCTCTCTCTCTCTCTCAGAAGTATTGTTCATACCAAGCTAGCAAGTTATGATGTTTATTTTGAAACCTTCGATTGAGTACTCTATGTCTGTTTATTAAGAATCCTCTTAAGGGAATGCTCACTATTGTTACTTATATTCCGCTACAATCGATGCTATTAGCCATATTCCGTTACAAGAAGCATTTATAATAGCTTGCTGGGAGATCTTGGTCTTCCAAGTCAATTTGAAAATTGAATCTCTCTTCCTTTCCACTCAAAATTGATTACAAACTCTCCATCTGGACGTAGAATGATCATAGCTATCATAAAGGTCGACGTGGTTGCATCAATGAATGACAAGAGACATTGTATAAATGCACTCTTGTGTCAACTGACTATGAAAGACATACGATCATGATACTTTTGAGTCCCTTGTCCTGATTAGGTGCTCCCCTCTACTTACTATCTATGTAGTGCAACCTTGTCATGCCATAGTCCATAGGTACAATACGAGTCATCTCCTGTTTTAGGTGTCACTAAAGAGTACCTATCTAGAAAGTAGTAGAAAGAATATGGATCAAGGAAATTGCAACATATAGCCCGAAACTTCTTCCGCCATGCATATTGTATAGATATCTCAATCAAAGAAGAATCGAGCCTATGGACGCAAACAAAGCTTTACTTGATCTCACTTTTAATTTTCCAACTCTATTCTAAAGCGAGAAACAGGTTTGTGGGCATATGCTTTAGAGTTGGGGTCCCTCAAAACCCAGGTTCATAAGGCCAAAGCTTAGAGATGGTGGCTTTAAAAACAGAAGTCGCCAGGAAACAACTTGGGCAATATCACTGTCTTTCTTTGGGACTACGGGTTTCACTAGATCAAAGGAGGCATAGGAGGTGTGCCTAGGAAGCGGCCAGGCCATTTTAAAGACGTTTTGTGCACCTACACTCAATGCCATTAAGGGCTTGTGTTCTATAATACAAGCATTGTCCGATACAAACCCCTTGACCTCCTCAAGAGCGCCCTTAGAGGCAGTTGACAAGAAGAGGGGAAGGGTTGATCTCTAGGCCTAGAATGCAACACAAGCGGACGATATTGGGAGATGGGGTAGGCCTAAACACAGTTGTCCGGTGCCATGCACCAAAGGAGACCGCTTTGCCTCCCTCCATGAGCAGGAGATAAGCTTATAAGCTACGGATGGACCCCCGATAATTCGCCTTCTAGAATTATAAGGAGATGGATTGGGGGGGGGGGGGGGGGGGGGGGGGGGGGGGGGGGGGTAAGTCTTTCTCAAGGGAAAGGGAGAGGGGAGAAGGAGAAGGAGAAGAGATAGAGATGAAATGAGAGAAACATGTCTTCTCTGTTAGGTATATCCTTAAATAAAAATGCCATTCACATATATAGAGAGAGAGATTTTGATGAAGCCATCAGAGGTTAACATTGCTCGCATAATTTTTGTTACTCTCATCTGATGCCACTTCAAATTCAATTTTCGATATTACAAAACATAAACCCTTTTCATACAAATCAGATTGTCATCGAGAATAATCTGATGAGTACTTCCTTAGGAATAAAGATTATCCAATCAAGGTATATTAAAATAAACTAATTGTAGATAGAGGTTTTTCTAGGACTTTTTGCCTGCAAGTGGCAAGTCCCTTTTTACAAAGAGTGAATCCCTCACGAAAGGTATGATCTAGTTTCCAAGACATGGCACTAGAACGAACTTTAGGCTGTTGTTACAAAGAGAGGCTTCCTCAAGACCTCGACCATCGCTTACATGCAACGTCAATGCTCCAACAGGTATGAGGATAGGGCTAATGAAACTTTGAATGTCTAATCAAAGTCACCTCTAAGCAATGTTCAGAAAAAATCAATTTTCCAAACATACAAAATTCGTTTCCTTATATTTTCCAAGAGGAAATTTTACAAAATTAGGTTACTTTTTTAGGATTTACAATAATTTTCTCTATTTTTGGGCGAAATTTGTCCTTTTCCCATTGCCCTTAACAGACATTTTTGAAATTGAAAACGGAACGATATTAAGCTGAAACGCATACTTAAAAGATAAAGGTAAAGGATGCATGAACTTATAGAGTCATCTACAGGGTAGGACATGAAAATATGCAACAATCAAAAAAAGAATAGAGTCATCTACAGGGCTAGACTTTGGTGACATGAACAGAAGCACTTATTTAATCAAGAGTTGTCCGACCCACAACCCGACCAAGGTCTCATTATTATATATTATTGTTGTGTGCTTGAGGGAAGCCTATAAGCTAGGCGTGGGTTTCGTTAGAGAGGTAGAAGCCCAACTGGTCTATGGCACCAGAGCTCGCACGCCCAAAGAAGCCCAAGATGCGTGGGGCGAATGAAAGTACGTCATTGGCGGTGGGGTTGCCAGGCGGGGCAATAGTGTTGCTGGTGGCGGTGTTGAAGCCCAGAGCTACGACGCCGTAGTTGTTGTTGAAGTGGGCATTCTTGCCGATTGAGACAATAGCACTAGCTATCGCCTCATTTGCTCCAGGCTGAAATATGATACGATTCAGTCAACCAACCAACAGCAGCAACAACACTCAACAACAACACTGACAAATAAATGCAGTACTAGTTACTTGAATGGTCATCGAGGTGCCGACACGTCCCCCGTGCATAGTCGTTGTTCCATTCGCATACATAACCTCCAGACCTCGCAGATAGTCAGGCATATAATAGAGGGTCACACGCATTATGCCGTCGGTGCTCCATCCATCGTCGAAAGCTTTGCCACCCGGGGCTCCCCACGGACCCACAACGGCGGGCTTCGACGTCGCCTGCACCAGTATAATATCGTCGGTCAGCATAAGTTGATGATCATACACTCTCTCTCTCTCTCTGATCTCTCTCTCTCTCTCTCTCTCTCTCTCTCTCACACACACACACACACACACAACCCGGCCTAGCTAGATTATACGATAATACCGCCATGCTGCTGCTTGCAAGCTTGCGCTACTTCGAAGTAGGAAGAGCAGCTGGATGTCGACGCTGTCTTACAATGAAAAGGGTAGGCCTCAGCAGGCATTTTAAGGGCCCAGGCTCGGGACAGCCCTTGCACGGCGCTTGCAACCACAGTCAATGTACGTGATCGATTGTTGTAGCATCACAACGTGGCATTTCTCCGCGTGATTGTACTTCAGTACCCCCACTTGACATAAAGTAATGGAAAGAAAAGCGTGCTACACAGCTTGACAAAAGCATTTTCCCTAACCCAACAAATTAAGGGGACCTCTTCCCGTTTTGCGGACATAATTTGAAGCCATTCCCGTTTTGCGGACAAAATTAAGGGCACTCTTCCCGTTTTGTCGCACTGGGCCTAGTACAAAAAACTGCGAACCTGTCTTGGCCTAGAGAAATACAACAAAATTTAGACAATTCTACCCTAAAAATCGGCATTTACTCAACATCCATACAAAATACACGCTTGGGTTGCTAAAATGATTTTTACTGAGCATTGGTCTACTATATATATATATATATATATATATATATATATATATATATATATATATATATATATATATATATATATATATATAATATTATATATATAGGGTTGTTAGAGAACCTTCAAAGGGCATATTATAAAACAATAGTGATGTAGCTCCTTTGAACATTGTAAATGTCCATTTGAAATATTTTAATATAACGGTGGGTGTATATAGATCTATGGATTTTTCCTTTGAGCCCCCAAGGGATTTTTCATCACAGGTAGGGACCCTCATTTGAGTAGGGGTGTTGAGCTATATATAGTATCTCTACATATAGCACCTTGGTCCCCTCTATATAAACTCATCTCATGTGACCAATTGAGCTACAATAAATGCTTCGATAGAGTAACTTAAGCATTGTTAACCTCTCATTTCATATGTTACTTGATGTGATTTTAATCATGTAAACACCCCTATTGTACACTCACATGATACCATAAGGTAACCTTGGTAAATACCTTGGGAAAGGATTAATCTTATCATTTTCTACTTATGAAAATATTTTTTGTACACTGCACCCACTTCTTTTTTTATAAGCTCACCCTCCACAATTTCATGAGAGAAGTGATCCAATCTACTTTGCAAATTAGCTTCTTATAAGCTCCTAGTGTTTTTGGTAGTGCAAAAGTTATGTCCTTGACGAATGCCAAGCTTCCAGTTGAATCATCCCGACAGAGGTATGGAAATTGAACATTAATTCTGAGACTCTATTGCTCAATGGATGAAAATAGGGTTTAGTGGTACAAAATTGGGTTGAATATTTCACATCCTATTATTTATCTCAAGGGTAACCTATTCTTACTTTATCATAAAAAAATACTATGGGAAAAGCGTCAATAGCTCCGCCTCTTTAACTTGGGGCAAAAAGCATTGATTCTTTATTTCTACTATCTCATTATCATCTCACACCCTAGCTAGATCCTATATCTAGGGTAAACTCCAATATATATATATTCTATGTATTTTTCTTATATTTCTTTTTAAATAGCTACTAGGAGGGAATCAAATCCTAGTGGGACACTAGGTGGCATGATTTCAAAGGTACACTTATTTTAATGCATTATTGCAAGCATGATTACAAAACTTTGTCAAAGAGCAATGTCATGCTTTCATATGGCATGAGGTGTCCTTTGGAATCAAATGAAAGTTTAGGCTAAGGGGACCACAGGAAGACTTTTGTTGCCAGAAATGGACCCTATTTTGATGATTCTTTTACACAAGATTCCATTCCTAACTGAAAAACGATTTAAAAATGAAAATCGTAGCTAATGAGCTGAATTTTCTGCCCATAATTTTACTTTTTTATTTGGAGCCACGGTTGAGGAGATATGATCAAAATACTGGACCCCAGTCTGCCCACATCATGCAGGGACAGCTCATTTCCAACTTTTCGAGTTTCTATTCACACTGGCTCTTCTCTTCTTGTGTAAACGCTTGGGGATTCCTTTTACCTATAAAAGGGGACATCTTCTTCCTTGAAAAGGAAGTCAAGCATTCAAGTCATTGATAAGAGGAATTCTTGAGGGAGTGAGTAGTAATGCTTAATTGTACTTAGCCATTAACATAAGCCCAAGCCTACACTTTCTCTTAGAGGAAGACTAGCCATTCTTGTACGCTATCCTTGGAAGATCAAATCTAATAAAAGAAGGTCTTGCACTTGGCGTATCAATCAAAGTGGAGTTCTCCCCTCTTCTTCTCTCTCAATCAATAATGTTGCCAAAGGGTTTGTCAAGTAAGATATGTTCTACATTGATGTTTTCTTGATTTCTTGTTGTTTTCTTTTTCATCTCTAATCCAACATATATATATATCTAATATCATTAGCTTAACCAAATCTATCTCTCTCACTCTTAGTAATTCATCCTCTCTACAAATTTTAGGTTCTCCTTGCTACAGGTACATCTCTCCCCGCAGTATCCTTATTGCCTACGGGCAAGAATAGGGCTTGGGAGGGAAACTCTCTTCTCTTCTCTTCCCTTCTCTTCTCTCATATCTACATTTCTCATATACTATCCTAGATGAATAACCCACATGATGATAATTTCTATCGCTTTCACTCTGTACGATCTATTAGTATTAACGTATGGATCAGCCGTAAAATACACTTTCAACAACGTATAGTGTTTCTCTTTGGCCCAGAAAGACTCAATGAGATACTTCTATCACCGGATCCTATTATACTACCTCTCATAGACTATAACTTTTCTTTTGACGTAAGCGTAGTTATCTTTCTATGAACCAAGAGAATTTGTATACATAATTAATCCCAATCACTAGACAAAATATATATATTATGGTAAGCACAAAACTACAATTGCAAAGAACAACTCGTAGCCTATTTGGTCAGTCAAGATTGAATTCCATTAACTCATCTATTAACCCTTTAATACTACCCATGATACGATATGACCATAGCCTTGATGTTTTCATCTTTGTGTTATTTTGACATTCTCTTTTGTATTCTTTTTTTGTGTGTGTGAGTGCAAGAGAGAAAGAGTGGGTATTTTTTTTATTGCACTTCCTTTCAAACCCTAGTCTTCATGGCATCTATGGTAATTTAACTCCTTCATATAGTTTTTTTTGTTAGTTCTCTCACAAACTCTCACAGCCATAAGCCCGGTGCTTTCCCGACAAGACCGCAAATTTCTCGACAACGTTTAGCTAGGAATGAACATATCCCCAAGCATGTTGGAGAAATCCGACGGAAACCTCGGCAATTGAATCCGTTTGTATATTAAATTCTAAAGTAGGAAAGAAATGATTGACGGATATACTGTTGCAATAGGAAAGAATGTCTGCTAGGGAAAATTTAGCTCGGCATGTTCATTCTGTTTCCAATGTTAAATTAGTCATGAATCCCCTCCTGATCACACGGGGCAGAGTTCCTGGTTAAGGGCTCTTGAATCCACGACTGCTGGTTAAGTGGTGGATACCCACGACTGCTGGTTAAGCGGTGGGAACCCACGTCTGCTGGTTAAGCGGTCGGAATGTCCATGTCGTGCTTTCTATGCGGTGGACATACCTAGTTGTATGGGCAGCTAGGTGACAATTGGAGGAGTAAACTCTCTCTGGAGGGGGGATGTTGTACCTCTAGAACATTGGAATTTTAATGAATAAGTTTGAGTAGAATTTTTACTAGAATACTGTCTTGGTGTTGTTTGCAATACTGATTGAAGGGCTGTCTTAACGAACAATGTGCTTCGGAATTAAAACAAGGAATGTTTATGTTGAACAACCTTTGTGGTAGTAATTAGGTCACACAAGGAAGTGTGAGTGTGGGGTGGAAAGTGGGGACTTGGCTCAGGTTGCCAATGCCTACGAGATGGGTGGTCCCAATTGGTCGGGAACTCTCTGTCCCCATTATGCCTTTTGTTTGCCTTTCGTTAACCTGTCGGTCTCTATTGGGGTTGGACGTCCATGTTTTCTGAACACATTGAGGCCATTGCACCATGAACCTTCATCCTTCCCTTCCTTGGACACTGTCGACCTATGTGCCCCTCTTCTCCGCAGTACATACATAAGCCATTAATGCGTCGCCTTTGCTTCTCCTAGGCTCAGAGAGGTACAAACCGTGCTGAATCAATTTGCATGGGCTCAACGGTTGATTCATGGCCCTGTTGAGGTGTGTATCCATTATGTGTCACTTCTGTTTGGGGTCACAATGTTGCCGCAAGACGCCTCTCCTGTCTCCTCTTAAATAGTCGATTATCACATTCTATTGCTTGAGAGATGAACTCGCTTAGTGTGTGAGCCTTTGGCATAGTCAATAAAAGATCTTTTATGTCATCCTTTAATCCCCACCGAAATTGGCTAATGAAATATTCCTCATGCCAAGTCAGATCACAAGTGAGCTGTTGAAATTTGGATGCATAGACGAATGCAGGTCTTGATCCTTGGCGGAGATTTCTAAGTTTGCTTTCAGCAACCCGTGCTCTATCAATATCCCCAAAGGTTGCAGAGAACTCCCGCACAAAAGCTTCAAAGTCATGAAGGAGAGGAGATTCTTTTTCAAGTAAGGGAGAAAACCAAGAGAGAGCCATACCTGAGAGGAGGGTCCCAATAAGGCCTACTTGAGAGACATCATCTGGATAATGCTCTCGTTGCATTCGAATGAAGAGATGCACTTGTTGGAGAAAACCTCTAAACTTTGATCTAGTCCCATCAAATTTTTCCGGCATGCTGACCTTCGGCTCCATCTTATGTTGTTGAGAATAGCTGGATCTTGCACCTTGTGCTTGATGTGTGATTTTCTCTTGAAGCTCTTGAATTTGACGTTGAAGATCTTGCAACGCTGGTCCCAAGATTAGGGGTTGCCTTGCTTGAAGTTGAGAGATACTCTCGCCAAGTTTTTGTAATTGAGCTTGAATGCTTTGCAATGTGTTGATGAGACCTTCCATTGTCGGCTCCATGATGGCTTGAGAAGATTAAGAGATGGTAGCCTTGCCAAACTGTTATGAGTGCATATAGAGCTACAAGAGAGCAAGAGGAGGCACTCACAATGTACAAGAACTTGGATTTTATGATAAGCTTAATAACGATTACAAGACTTAATACTTTATTAAGAGAGCTAGATAGAAGACTTGGATTACATGACTTGAGTACAAGACAAGGCTTGATTGCCAGGACAAGACTTGAACATAAGAACTAGAAGAGGGATTTCCTCATAGGAGGCTCACAACTGGTGTTGGCAAGACTCAGGGGCTTGTGGCCCAAGACCCCTATTTATACTAGTGCTTGAGGAGGTTACTTGAGGAGGTTAGGACTTACTAGGTTCTTCTTGAGGACGTTAGAATCTTCTAGAACCTTCTTGATCCTTCTAGTGCTTCTAGAACCTTCTGGATCCTTCTTCAACTTTCTACAGATTTCCAAAAACTTCTAGATTCTTTCGAAATCTTCTCCAAGCTTCTAGAAATTTCTTGATCCTTCTAGTTCTTCTAGAACCTTCTTCAACTTTATAGAGCTTTCCAGAACCTTCTAGATTCTTCTGGAATCTTCTCCATGCTTCTAGAAACTTCTAAAATCTCCTTGATACTTTTAAAACTTATAGAATCTTCTAGATACCTCTAGATTCTTCTAGAGACTTCTAGCGATGATGTAGGCGATGACATAGGCGTTGATACAGGCAACGACTGACTCTCAGGCATCCATGAAATTAAGCAGGCATCAGCTACATTGCAAGAATGGCGTAGCTGCATGCTACAGACAAAGATCTATTGTGAAAAGATGTTAAGATGTTGAGAAATGCTACAGCTAGAGAAGAGGCAAAGGGGTTTTGTCCACTACATGCACTATCATGTAGATGTGGGTGTGTAGATTTCTTGTATCCACAAATATAGGCATTGACCAATCAAGACAAGATTATAACCCGGTGGTTCAAATCTCCTTGCGCCTCTAGACCGAGGTGTGCGAGGATTGGACATGACTTGGGAATGTGAGGTAGTTTACAGTGTGAACAAAGAGAGAGAGTGGGGCCGTCAAACCGAAACACATATCTCTCAACTAGGATCTTATGTCCTTGTAATCAATGCAAGCATGTTGTAAGACGGAGAAGACGTGTTTCTTTGCAGCACTTTCGCGAATTTAGCGCGTTCGATCCATCTATTATAGAGCGAGTTGTTTCCAATTATAACTCATCGGAATCTGACGCTGGCCAATAGGCAACAATCTTGCAACCCAATAGACGTGTTCGCAGGCGCTTTGGTCAAGCAACATATGTGAGGCTACAAGATGTAGCCTTTGACACCTCGGGGGATGATTATGCAGACCACATTCCCAACGAGTCAATGTTTGAGCCTGAGATCGATGAAATTATTGAGACAATCATGGATTTAGAGAGGATTATCTATGATGATATGAAAAGTGAAGCCGATACACCATTGTATGATGGAGCACGTGTGTCTAGATTGAAGGCGCTCCTGGTTCTTCTTAACATATAGACAAAGTTTGGATGGAGTGACACTAGTGTCACAACACTTTTCAGGTGATCTATTTACAATGTGTTTACTTTAAGAAAAAACTCTAGATGTATAATGATCTGATAGATTTTTACACAATTGTACCACATTTTTTCGCTATGTAGATTGCTCAAAGAGCACACATTGCTGGCAGATAATGTGATGCCAGATTCCAGAGAGGAAGCAAGAAAGATCTTGCGAAACTTGGGAATAGACTACAATTCGATCCACGCTTGTCCTAATGACTGCATTCTTTTCAGAGGGGAATACATAGATATAGAGAAGTGTCCGAAATGTGATCCCGAGAGATATCGAGTAGATCTCCACGGAACAAAAATTCCACAAAAGGTTTTGCGATATTTTCTGTTGAGAGAGAAGGAGAGAGCACAGAAGTAGAACCCCAAAGTGTGTAGAATACACACATGAGATGATGTATATATAGAGGGGACCTGGGTGCCATATATAGAGAAGCCATATATTGAGTAGCTTCACATATAAGCTCAACACCCCCGCTCAAATAAGGGTCCCTAACTGTGGATGAAAAAACCCTTGGGGGATCAAGGGAAAAACCCACAGCTCTATATACACCCACCGTTATATTATAAAAATCATTGAATATACAAATTTTTACGAGGAGCTACATCACTCCCTTTACAATGAATGTTTTATGAGGAGTTACATTACTCCTATCCTATCAAATACAATAATGAATACAAAGGTTCAATAAAGAGGTGTGAAAGCTATCGATTAGCTTGTAATCAAAAGTGTCTCCGTGAATCTGCTGTGTAGCTTGTCATCAATATCGCATCACCAAACATGTCTTCATGTTGTCATCAATATGGCATCACCAAACATATCTTCATAAATCTTTTATTGTCACCAAGTTTGTCTTCATAAAATCAATTCTTTGATCAATCCTACATAGATCATAGACTCCAAAAAAAAACATGTCATGAAAATTATTAGCATCGTTAATGAAATAATTACGTTCACAATGCCATAAGAGATGGTTCGCGACGCCACTCTTTTGACGACATATATACGCACGACAGCATATGGCACATAAAGTATAAACGTAAAAGTACAAAATGTGCGATTACGTGATACAAATGATATGTGTATATACTACATAAAACAACATTTATCAATGTAGTGATCAATGAATACCATCATTATATCAATAAAAATGAATAAATGATCATGGTATCAACGAAAAGCATCATGATATCACCGAGAATAATCATTGTATCAACGAAACAACATCATGGCATCACCGAGAATAACCATGGTATCAACGAAACATCATCATGGCATCACCGAGAATAACCATGGTATCAACGAAACAACATCATGGTATCATCGAGAATAACCATGGTATCAACAAAACATCATCATGGTATCAACAAAAATCACCATGGAATCAACGAAATATCATCATGGAATCACCGAGAGTAACCATGGTATCAACGAAATATCATCATGGTATCAACGAAAATCACCATGACCAAAGTATTAACAAAACATCATCATGGTACCATCAAAATCACTATGGTATCAATGAGAAATTATCAATAAAACGACGTAAACTATATCTCTAAAAGAATAATTATACGAGAATCAATGAACGAGTATATCATATAACAAAAGATCATGTACCAACAGTAGCTCGATAGAATTTGGACGATCATCAACGGCTCGACTGAATCGGAACGATGTGTAACTGGCTTCTGCAGCAAAGTTACGTCAGTAACAAATATATGATTGATGAAGAAAAATATAATTGAGAAGTTTTCAATTATTAGAAAAATCAAAAACAAAAAGTAAAATTTTGATTTTCAAACATATTCGCAGTCCGAGACGATAACCCAAAATCGGTGCAGAATTTAGAGAAACTTTCTTCTGCAAAGTTATAGACCACATCGATTCCAATCCCCATCGTGGGTAGTTTCTTCTGCAAAGTTGTAGAACACATCGATTCCGGTCTTTCACGCGGGTAGTTCCTACAAAATCGTTTTCAATAAGCAGAAAAATAAAAAACAAAAAACGGAAATTGCTTTTTAGGTATGTACGCAGTCCGCGAACGATAACTCAAAATCGGTGCAGAATTTGAAAACACTTTCTTCTGCAAAGTTGTAGACCATATCGATTCCGGTCTCTTGAGCGGGTAGTTTCTGCAAAATCGTTTTCAATAAGCAGAAAAATAAAAAACAAAAAACGAAAATTGCTTTTCAGGTATGTACGCAGTCCGCGAACGATAACTCAAAATCGGTGCAGAATTTGAAAACACTTCCTTCTGCAAAGTTGTAGAACACATCGATTCCGGTCTCCAAAGACGATAGTTTCTGCAAAATCGTTTTCAATTAGCAGAAAATTTAAAAACAAAAAGCAAAGTTTCTTTTCAGATATGTACGCAGTCCGCGAATGATAACTCAAAATCGGTGCAGAATTTGAAAACACTTCCTTCTGTAAAGTTGTAGACCACATCGATTCCAGTCTCTTGAGCGGGTAGTTTCTGCAAAATCGTTTGCAATTAGCAGAAAAACTAAAAACAAAACGCAGAAGCTGTTTTTCAGGTATGTACGCAGTCCGTGAACGATAACTCAAAATCGGTGAAGAATTTGAAGAAACTTCCTTCTGCAAAATTGTAGACCACATCGATTTCGATCCCTCGAATAGGTAGTTTCTGCAACATCGATTTTGATCAGGAGAAAAATCGAAAACAAAAACGTACTGCTCTGATACCATGTTGAGAGAGAAGGAGAGAGCATAGAAGTAGAACCCCAAAGTATGTAGAATACACACATGAGATGATGTATATATAGAGGGGACCTGGGTGCCATATATAGAGAAGCCATATATTGATCAGTAGCTTCACATATAAGCTCAACATTTTCCTATGCTTCCTTGTATCAAGTATTTCTTCAAAGGTAAGTCCATGGCCGCTCCACCATCAATATGGTGAGGCTTGGCAGCCGGCCAGCATCTAGCCGCGAAGAAACATTGACGAATGACTAAGGCTTTAGTTGTCTTTTGTGAGGGTGTTTTTAAAAGGACAGTGGTGATGTAAATACCCTGGGCTATATAGGGGTAGTTTTGTGTCGTGTGTGTTTGCCATTCCCCCTCTCCAATATGATTATACTGACATTGCAAAGGAGCCATGCATTTCCTACAAAAAGTCTTTGAATCCAATGTTTAAGCATATTGCACGAAAGGATAGCTATAGAGTGCAAGGTAGAAAAACTAAGAGAACATTGTTGTTGTGAAGGGAAGTTGTCCTAGCGGTAGAAACGAGAGGCTTTGAACGTGCCTACTATGGTTCAATGCTTGCGACATGCGGGTGTGGGTGTGCCTTGGACATGTTGGTATGATTCAAGCCTTGGACAGTCTACACATGAGGATAAAATCTAGAGGTTTTGAGCTAATGGATAGGTCAGTTCATCAAGAAGCAAGATATAAAAGGTAAATGTCGAGAGCGAAAAGTCACCATTAATTCTTGTTCCTCGTAGGCTTCATCCAAATTTGGTTTGCAAACGAGTAGCATTGCCAATATGGCGATCATGGCACGCGTGGGGATACTGAAGTCACTTGGTTTCTCTTCTTATCAATGGTGAGAGAGAAAGAGAGTGGTGTGAATGCTGAAGGCATGCATGGCGATTATTCTCTCTCCCCCCCCCTCCTCTCTCTCTCTCTCTGTGCGTGTGTTATTAGTAACACATCAAGAATCTGGCAAGGCATCAAGAATAGTTTAGACAAGGGAACTGTCTGAAATCACTTCACGTGTAAGAATAAGTTGCTCATTGATATCCTTGACACCAACAAGGAAAGTGTCCATATCATCTTCCTCATGCATAATCTTCGAGTCCAACTCTTTACGCAGCAATGCAATTTTTGCCTCAATTCGGCTTGCATAAAGACAAACCAGAATATCCCAAGTCTGTTTTGTAAATTTTTCTGAGCGAATGTGAGAAGTAATGGTGCGCTTCACACACAATGCAATTAATGCATGAGCATGTGCATCATTTACATCCCAACGAGCTTGTTTTGTCGTAGGCAAAACAACTCTAACAGGAGTAATCCGAATTGTAGCAATACCTGCAACAACATCAACATCACCTACATCCTCAAAATCAGGACGTACATGAATGCCCTGCACAATATTCCATCATGTAAGTCAACGGAGGGTAATTGTCCCCATCCAATTTGTCATGAGCAGCAAACATCATAAACACATCTATGTTGTTGTCAACCATGGTAAATGATGCACCTAATGTGAAAACTACCCAAAAAGAGGATAAACAAAGCGGGAACAACACGTGCTATATAGCACAAATCGTAGAAGACTGTATGGGACCTGTTATGCAGAAAATGACACTAATAAAAATTTTGCACAAAATGACAAAACAGCTTGTGCAGTACTGCATGTAGTGGAAATGGAGGCCAAAATGATTCTGAATCAAAAATCAAAAAATTACCAACTTGTGAACGCTGTCCAAACATCACTAGAATCGGAGAAAGTGAGCAGGCATGTGCTAGAGAGCTGATGGCGACTAAGCCCGAGAGGACGCAACCTGCTCTGATACCAATTGTTGGAATTAGGGTTGCAAGAAAACACACAGCTTGGAGAAGATAAAGGAAGCTCAAGCCACACAACAAAGAGTATATTGCCTAGTGTGCAGCAATGGTAAGATAGATAGCCCTAGAATGAATGGACGTAGATACAATGCACGGAAAAAAAAAACCTCCTAAAGAGGGAAAATTAGCCCCGATGGTCCTAAGTGTGTTCAACTACCACATGTACATGGTAACATATTGCACGGAAGGATAGCTATACAGTGCAAGGCAGGAAGACTAAGAGGACATAGTTGTTGTGAAGGGGAGTTGTCCTAGCGGTAGAAAAGAGGGGCTTTGCGTGTGCCTGCTATGGTTCAACGCTTGCGACATGCGATTGTGGGTGTGCCTTGGACATGCTTATATGGTTCAATCCTTGTACAACGTGAACTTTCCTGAAGGCATGCATGGCGATTATTCTCTCTCTCTCTCTCTCTCTGCGCGTGTTATTAGTAACGCTAATTGGGATATCTACTTCTCATGCAGGATCAGTACAGCAGCAGAGTGAGCGCAGACGGCTGCAATCGTCATAACTTTCAGCACACGTGCACCATCAAGGCGTTGCCAGTGCTTGATGGAAAGATGAGTATGGAAGCCTTCTGCGGCGATAGCAAGGGTGGAGGCGTTGACTCGTTCATCGACCTGGACCGCCGCGTGTTCAACGACGACGGCTAGCTGCTGTGTGCGGAGTGCATGACCTCCATCTTCTTCGGCAAGACCCGAGCTTGCAATTCTCGCACTCCTGCACCAAGATCAATGTGGACCCCAATACCGGCATTCTAACAGCCGTGTGCGGCCGCAAGGACGGTGCCCCCCCCTTTCCTTCAAGCTCCCTAGACCTTAACGACTGCATCGGCAATGAGCGTGGCGCCATGCTCTGGAGTACGTGCCTCGAGACGAAGTACATCGGCTAATTAATCATGGGCCGCTGATTTTTACGTTATTGTGCTCATCAGTTCTTGTAATGAATCATTTGCCCTGGAAAATGATCAGAGATGTAAAACCCATTTTCTTCTTCATGCTCTTCTAATTCACCTCCATACAGAGTTCTGAAAAAATCGTTTCCCCAAACATGCAAAATTCCTTTTCTTGAGTTTGTTAAGAGGAAATTTTAGAAAATTAGGTCATTTTTTGGGGTTTTACATTATTTTTCTCTATTTTGGAGCGGAATTTCTGCTTTCTAGCCCTTGCTCTCAACCCCGTACTTTAAAAATTGAAAACGACACGATATTAAGCTGAGACACATTTTTCCCGAACACTGCCTCCATAGCATGTGTCGCATCGTTTACAGTTAATTCCCACATCTAGGGCAAGACCCATTCAATTTACCAGAATTGTTCCACTTCAGTGTATACCATATAGGCAAGACTCCAACCAATACTTTCTATACAAAGTCTTTATGCCGTAGAGAATAAGGTAGTGAACAAACTTGAGACAATTGGTTTAGCCATTAGAGCGATCACAAGAAAAACTACCCCCCACAACTCTTCTTGAATAGAGTAGCTCATGTTATAGCGGAAACATACACAATAATCCAATGGAAGCTCGACAAAATGGTTTGAAAGCCTTCAAAGGTAAAGCTCCATCGTCAAGCAAAAGAAAAGGGTTCGTTCTTATTGTGAAGAGTGACTTTACCGTCACTACTGAAGAGGCGCTTCACATAAAGAAAAGATATCTCGCCTTGCGAACCATGTATGAATCACATTAAGTTCACAATAGAATGTATGTAGTATTTGTGTTTAAAAGCACCATGTACACGGGTTTTAGACACACTGCCTATACCTTATGTATACGGTAAGACCTTCCATCATGAACAGCACAGACATGAGCACCAAATTTGTTATGTACATGTATTTTTCACCACTAGCCATGAAGACTGAATCCTCGAAAAATCGGACCAATGAAGAACAGCAATATGGCCACATGATGATGAAGATGACAACAACGACATTGCGGCAACACGAAAAAGATGGTCAAGGGGGTGACGATGACAACCCTATTTCATTTATAAATTTAAAAAATCTTTGACATGAATATGATTTTGTATCATCATAGGTCTATGTTATGAGCTTAGGATGAGTACTGTTGAACGTTTGATGATGAATCCGTTATGAGAACCACCATGATGAAATATCTACTTTACCTAGACGTATCAATAGATCCTAAGAGTACAATTTGACATAAATAATATAATACCATCAAGTAGCAGTTTTGAAAATAAAATGATGATACCTTTATAGGTTGTCATAAGAATGCAAGCTCAAAAAGCAAGGGAAGAACCGATAATTCAGGAAACTAAAACATATGCGCCTACTTATGAACAAAAAACTCAACGAAACACCTGGAAGGCTAGGAAGGCTCGCATGAAAGCTAACAAGGAATGTGAATAAACAATCCTAGTAGACGAGTTGAAACAAACCAGGTGATAGCTTAGAGAGATTAGAAAATCAAACTAATCTTGAGTTGGAAATCCCAAAGACAAGAGAACCTAATGAGAAAAAGAGACCAAAGAGTGCAAGTTTTGGACGATTTGTATTAGCTAAAAAGGTGAATGAACCTCCTCACACACTTATGAAATCGTGCAAAGCGTGGCTTCAAACTAACCAAAACTAGGAACAAAAAGGGATGACGTATCCTTATGCAAAGTTAGAAAAGAAAAGGTTGGAGATGTAGCAAAAAATGATCAAAACTGCCCAAGCTTTGCTAGAGCCACCGACAAGCAAGCCAAAGAGTCACCGAAGCACGAAACTGAAGGAACCATCCAGAACCCACAACTGAATTCAAAAAGCCAAGGATAGTGATAAATACCCTAAGCAGAATTACTATGTATAAGTTATGTATATCGCATGTATTCGAGGACTATTTTCAAAACTCCTTATCCGTGAAATTTTGACAAAGAAAATACACCCTTTTCCTATTCAATCCTTTTTTTTCCAATTTCATTTTATGGTACCCTTTTACATGTGAAAATGTGAGAAAAAGTAAAAATAAATACCCCTTTTGTTGCACTCACGTGATAGTCACATAATTATTAAGTGACCCCCCCGAGTTGAATACCATAGATCAGGCAACTGAGGGATTCCATCATATGATACAAGAGGCCTATAGAGAGGGTGCTGAATTAGATGAGATCTGGAAACAAATACAAGAAGCAAAAAATATGAAAGAGTTGACACTATGACATTTGGAGCACATTACCGCTCAGATAGACGCATAAAAACAAAGGAAAAGTTTAAGGCAAAAAATCTCGGGAGCGGTAATGCTAGAGTCAATACTCGCGGTAATGGTCCTTCAGCAAATATCGCGGTAATAGGCCCGGCTACAATTCCGCGTGTATTTTCGCACTTTTTACCGCCAGTATTACCGTGACGATTACCGCAACCGGGAGTATTTTTAAAAAAAAAGCAAATGACCATTTGGATGGTCCTTGGTTGGTAGGACCCATCCAAATGGTCATTTGCCTTTTTTTTCTTACACATTTAATAAATAAAAAAACAATAATTTCATTGTACCAAAACTTTGGACCAGAATCAAATGTTTAATTATATTGGAGAAACTTTTCAAAAACAACAATTTCATTGCACCAAAACTTTGGACCAAAATGAAATGTTTAATTATATTGGAGAAACTGTTCATTACAAAATTGCCCAAATAGGCGATGCATGGCGGCTATACAACTGTGGCCAAAAGAAGACTTTGGGCCAAAATCAAGTGTTTAATTATATTGGATATTACAAAACTACCCAAATAGGCGATACATGGGGGCTATACAGCTGTGGCGAAAAGAAGACGTGCGCGCAGGCCCAAAAACACTTGGAGGATTGAGCTACTCGGATCCTGGGACCTCTCGAGGGACTCCTTGACTCTCGAAAAGAAAAAAACAACAAAACCTTTAATTAATACAAATGGATACATAAAGCTGTATAAAATGATTTTTTAAAAAAAGTTCACACTTACAGGCTGTAGTGTACGACATGCATTTTCAAATTCTTCGCGATTGATTTTGTTGTTTTCATATAGCCAGCACCATGTCTGATATTCGGAGTGGCTCTCTCTGTATCTCTGGATCTCTCGGCTTGGACGCGTCATAGTAATATTTTGTTGTATATTAATTAAAAAAATATCACAAACCTAACCTTATTACCACAAATTAAATCAATTCAAATGAAAATACGCACACTCACAAATTTATCTTTTCATGTTGCTTTTCCGCCCGAGCCGTAATGCGTGGGCATTTGCTGCGCCCTCGCCTCCACCTGCCGAGTGTGCGCCTTAGCACCTGTCGCTCTCTCGTCCTCCAGCTCGCCCGGCCTGGGATTTATCCCACTCCTCATCGTGAACATTTCCAGGGCGATAGTTGTGACCCTCAGATTCAAATATTCGCTTTGCCGCCCTTCGCACACTGGACTTCATATTTTTCAAGAAATTCTTGATGTGTTCCTCGAGCCACTGCCTGGAGAACTCTTCCACTTTTGGATTAGGGAACCGCATGAGTAATGTCGTGTGAATGTACGTCACGTCAGCTGGGTCCTAATCTTTGAAAGATTTAAAGCAATATTGGTATGTCGAGTGGATCAGCTGGTTAAGGTGCCCTCGAAATGTCCTCCCCAAAGTGGAACCTAGATCCACCTCCCCCCCACGATTTATGTAATAGTAGTAGCCAGGAGCGTCCGGGGCAGGCGCATCGCGGTCCTCATCCTCATGTGGAGCTCCAAGGGGTGAGTGAGGAGGTCGGGGTGTAAGAGGAGGTGAATCTGTAGCACTGCCCCCTCCAGCACCAAAACAGCACGAGCCACTACCTTGACGAGAGCGTGAGACACCACTACGGAAAGAGCGCTGGCCACCCGAAGAGCGCTGGCCCGAGCCGAAACCGCTGGGTGGTGTAGGCAACGGATAACTCGACGGTGCAGGTGTGGATCGCTGCAAATGCAAGGTGAAGGGAGCTACGGGTGATGGGAAAGTGGAGGGTAAGGTGGAGGGAGGCTCACTAGGAGGCACACTGCACGATCGGAGTGCTGGCGCCGTCTGTCGCAAGCGGTGAGAGCCCATAGGCAGCCAACTGTGCTGGTGTGTACCGCCCTCGAAGACTCTGCTGCGAGGATAGCGACTCTGCCTGGGCGCGGTATGCCCTCTCGAGGTCGGGGTCGTGTACTGCATCTCGGAACCATCGAAAGCCAAAGGTGGATTGTGACTGGTGGGAGGAAGACTGCGAGTAGTAAGCATCACAAGCGTCCTCGTAAGAGAGGCCCTCAGCGAGAAAGTCCTCTATGGATCGATAGTCGAGCATGGAAGAGGATGCCATATCCTACAATTTCACAAAAAAAGGGACCCTAATTAACATTGGATTCTAGTCAAAGTGAGATTCTTCCTTGCATAGGATTCCTCCCTGCATAAGATTCCTTTTATCTCCTATTTAAGAAATGGTTTATGTGCTTATTTTTGCATCCATTTAGAGAGTGTGTGTGTGTGTGTGTGTGTGTGTGCTTCTAATTAATCTATTGTGTGTGTGCGTTAGTGTGTGGCAAAGAAATTAATCTAGTGTGTGTGTGTTGGACCTTAATCTACCGTTGGGCTTCTCCTGACCATTGGGGTCTCAATCAACTTCATCGCACACCCACATGGAGGTATGTTTTGGTATGTTAATGCTAATGGAGGTATGTTTTGGTATACTAATGCATGCCCAAGCACACACTAATGCTTGCATTAGTGTGTGCTTGTGCACTAACTAGTGTGCGAAAACACACCAATACATGCAAAACACACCAATGCATGCATGCATTGGTGTGTTTTCACACACTAATGCATGCACAAGCACACACTAATGCAAGCATTGGTGTGTGAAATTTTTTCACACACCAATGCTCACAATAGTGTGTGCTTGTGCATGCATTAATGTGTAGACACACTAATTTGTGCACAAGCACACACTATTGTGAGCATTGGTGTGTGCTAGAGAGGTATGCACACCACTACAAGAGGCTATTCATATTAGCGACGCTCACACAGCGACGCTAAAAAAAAAAAAATCCCGACGTCGCTATGAGCGTCGCAAATTTACAAGTAAATTTGCGACGCTCATAGCGACGCCGGCTGGGCTAAAAAAAATAACAGAGAGCGCCCAAAAACTCAGATCTCAGATCTGAGTTTTTCGGCGCCCTCAAGCAAGGAGCAGGTAACGCTCTCCCTCTCTCTCTCTCTCTCTCTCTCTCTCTCTCTCTCTTCTCCACACACACACACACACACACACACATACACACACGAGGAGAGGAAGGCGAGCCAGGTATGCTCCTTCCCCTCTTTCTCTCTCCCTCTCTCTCTCTCTCTCTCACACACACACACACACACATAGTGTTTTTGAGAGAGAGAGAGAGAGAGAGAGAGAGAGAGAGAGAGAGAGAGAGAGAGAGAGAAAGAGTACAAACATAAACAAAAACGCACACACATATACATAAACAAAGAATGCACACACACATTGAGAGAGGAAAAGAGAGAGAGAGCATGCATAAACAAAAAACGCACACATTGAGAGAGGAAAAGAGAGAGAGAACATGCATAAACAAAAAACGCACACATTGAGAGAGGAAAAGAGAGAGAAAACATGCATAAACAAAAAAACGCACACACATTGAGAGAGAAAGAGAAAGAAACTAATTTAACGTCGTAGGAAACTAATTAAAATTAAAAGACCTAAAGATCTAGCCGACGAGGAGTTGAACTCAAGACCTATTATTCAAGAGGGAAATGGCATAACCAATCTATCATACTTGGCATGGGTGATAGAAAGGTTATACCATTTATCTCTTTTTATTGGCACACACATCCACACACGCGCACACACACAAGAAGAAGAGAGTTATAACGTCGTAGGAAACTATCATAAAAGACATTAAAGATTAGGTTAGATGTAGATTTACGTTAAATTAGATTTAGGTTTATTTAAGTTAAATTAGATTAGATTTAGGTTTATTTTTAGTTAGATTTACGTTTATTTACGTTAGATTTAGATTTACATTATATTAGATTAGATTTAGGTCTCCATAGACTGCGATGCCTGCATGAAGCGGGTGAAGAAAGCCCTCAATGGAATATAGGGTATTGCTGCCTTCACTCATGGTGGGCTCTGTCGATCCAAAAGTACTGGTGAAATGTCTTCAGAAGATAGGGAAGAAGGTGGATCTTCAGGGCGGCAAGAGTCACTACATCCCCGACAATGACCATCTAGACAACCTCTAGTCATTCAACAACAACTTCAAAGTTAGTAACAAGAGCAAGAACGGTCCAAAGGGCCAATTGCTGTCGTCGGATGTGGATGGAGATGAGGTAGCGTCACCGTCGGAAGTTTACTCTCACATCTTTAGTGATGAGAATGCCAACTCTTGCCGAGTTATGTGAAAAATTATGTGTTAAATCAGTTTTAAGGTTCTTATAATCCCTGCTAGTTTAGTTCTTTGTTTTTAATATAACATAATTTACGTTAGATTTAGATTTATGTTATATTAGATTAGACTTAGGTTTATTTAGGTTCACACACACACACACACACACACACACACACACACACAAGAAGAAGAGAGTTTTAACGTCGTAGGAAACTATCCCAAAAGACGTTAAAGATTAGGTTAGATGTAGACTTACGTTAAATTAGATTTAGGTTTATTTTTAGTTAGATTTACGTTTATTTAAATTTATGCTTATTTACGTTAGATCGAGTCCACGGAAGAATTACTTACGGTTTAGGGTTTAGAGTTAGACGAACAGTGAAAAGATGTTAAGATGCTGTGAAGTGCTACAGCTAGAGAAAAGGCAAAGGGGTTTTGTCCACTACATGCAGTATCATGTAGACGTGGGTCTGTAGATTTCTTGTACCCACAAATATAGGTATTGACCAATAAAGACGAGATTATAACCCGGTGGTTCTGATCTCCGTGCACCTCTAGACCGAGGTGTGCGGGGATTGGACACGACTAGAGAATGTGAGGTAGAGAGAGAGAGAGAGAGAGAGAGAGAGAGAGAGAGAGAGAGATAAGAGGAAGAATGCCAATAGAATATTAAATTTTTTGTCCAGGTTATAAGATTTTTATCCTCATTATGAGTAGTGACGAGGATGTGGGACCGTCCAACCGAAACACCTATCTCTCAACGAGGGTCTTATGTCCTTGCAATCAATGCAAGCATGCTGTGCGACGGACAAGACGTGTTTCTTTGCAGCACGTTCGCGAATTTGGCGAGTTCGATCCATCTATTATAGATGGAGTTGTTGCCAATTATAACTCGTCGGACTCTGACGCTGGCCAACAAGCAGCAATCTTGCAACCCAATAGACGTGTTCGCAGGCGCTTTGGTCAAGCAGCATATGTGAGGCCACAAGATGTAGCCTCTGACAGCTCGGGGGATGATCATGCAGAGCACATTCCCAACGAGGCAATGTTTGAGCTCGAGATTGATGAAATGATCGAGACGATCATGGATTCAAAAAGGCTTATCTATGATGATATGAAAAGTGAAGCCGATACGCCATTGTATAATGGAGCACGTATGTCTAGATTGAAAGAACTCCTGGTTCTTCTCAACAAGCAGGCAATGTTTGGATGGAGTGACACTAGCGTCACAGCGCTTTTCACGTGATCTATTACAATTAGTTTACTTTAATAAAACTTTAAATGTATAATGATCTGATAGATTTTTACACGACTGTATCGTATTTTTATGTTGTGTAGATTGCTTAAAGAGCACATACTACCAGCTGACAATGTGATGCCAGATTCCCGAGATGAAGCAAGAAAGATTTTGCGAAACTTGGGGATGGATTACAATTCTATCCACGCTTGTCCTAATGACTGCATTCTTTTCAGAGGGGAATACATAGACATGGAGAAGTGTCCGAAATGTGATTCCGAAAGATCGAGTAGATCTCCACGGGACAAAAATTCCACAAATGGTTTTGCGACATTTTCCTCTGCTTCCTCGCATCAAGCATTTCTTCAAATGTAAGTCCATGGCCGCCCTAGCATCATGGCATGAGGAGAATAAATCTTCGGATGGTGTGCTACGAATTTCTGCAGATTGCGCAGCCTGGAAACATATAGATGGAACATGGTTGGATTTTGCCAGGGAAGCTCAAAATTTGCGCTTAGGCCTGGCTATGGATGGCGTAAATCCATTTGGTCAAAGATCAACATCTTACAGTGTATGGCCCGTTGTCATCGTCAACTACAACATTCCCCCGTGGTTGACTACGAAGAAGGGGCACCTATGGCTAAGCTTGATTGTGCCAGGGCGATATAAAGTGAAGAATATGGATGTGTATCTTCGTCCACTATTGGAAGAGCTACAACAATTGTGGATTGGCATAGAGGTGGTGGATATGAGCCGACACACAGGACGATGGAATGCTTTGATCAGAGGCATTCTAATGTGGACCATGCATGACTATCCCGGGCTAATAGAATGCTCAAGTGATCTATTGACACTCCTCACTCAGACACTGTAAATCTTGTTTTTTCCCATAGTTGATCTATTATCATGTGTATACATGCAGGTGGATTCTACTAAGAAATGGACTGACCTAAGAGACACTTTTGTACTACCCGAGCATTGTGAACAAGTAAGTATGTAAATAGTTAACATCCCCCTTTTACAAGTTATGTGCTTGAAAGCTCTCATGTAAGTTATGTGGCTCTCGCAGGTAATATTTCATCCTACAAAGTCTACATCAAACTGGTGGTACGTCATAGAGGTAGCCCCTCGTAGTGCAAGGACGTATGAAGGCTACCATGTGCCAATCACAACGGCATCAATGGAGGAGATCAGAGAAGATGCTCAATCAGAAGCCGCTGCGGTGGTGCCAGACGAGCATCAAGATGCTACTACTCTATATGGGGTGCATGCAGGGGATCTACAAAATGAAACAGAGGATATGTGTTTAAACGGAGAGCTCTATATAGATATAGGAAGTTATGCTAAGTTATGCGAGGATGAGAGAGAGATCTCTTAAAGCCACAAATATTGTATTTGAACAATTTTGCTCCGTGTTGTAAAAGCTCTGGCTCTCTAAGTACCTTCCATGGTGTATAACTCTCTTTTCTACTCGCGCTCACATCTTTTGATTGAAAATTCTGAGTTTTCGACTTGCCTCTTCTATCACTCAATTCATTGCGTCATTGTATTTATATGCGTCATTACGTCATTGTATTTAATGGTCTTTGTGTCATTGTCTACTCTATTCATTCAATATTAAGTTTAAATATTCATGTGTTTAATGCAGGTATGGATGATGAGGAGTTTATTTCTTCTTTGTCACCGCAGCAGAGACAGTGGTACGTGGAGCGTCATCGCTCTGGCGCATCATCGCGCGTTCCTACTCCATCCGCATCTCCCTCTCTTTCGGAGCATTCGGCGCGCTCCAAAGCTTCGGTGTCGACGAGACGATCTTCACACTCGTC
The DNA here is from genome assembly GCF_014529385.1 of Adiantum capillus-veneris. NCBI lineage: Eukaryota > Viridiplantae > Streptophyta > Polypodiopsida > Polypodiales > Pteridaceae > Adiantum > Adiantum capillus-veneris. The sequence continues at coordinate 79,326,584 of NC_140945.1, forward strand.
TAGACACCGGCGCTCTAGTGGTGGCGGTGGCGGTTGTTGTGGGGATTCCGTCACCGATGCGTCCACACCGCCTCGTGTTCGAAGAGGCTCTTTACCCTCCCCTTCTTTGCCCGCCCCCACACCAGCCACAGCATCACCATCTACGCCAGATTTTGCGCGGCTAACTGTTCCTAGCAGCTACACACCTCTACCTACTCCGCCAGGAGCCACCCCACTCGACACTCCTCGCTTTGGGGCCGAGACGCCGGTGGAGATACCTGACGTCCGTACCCCCATCGACACGCCGCTAGAGACCCCTGTCGGGACACCCAGGTTCACGCGTCACCGGCCAGAGGGCTTGCCTTACTCCATCGACTTCAGCGGCAATATCATCATGGATGATGAAGGCAAGAAGGTGATCTCGCGCATGCGTGGTCTTTTCTCTAAGCTGTTTAGACACTACATACTAAACAAATGGAGTGAAGTACCAAGTGATTTAAAAGACAGAGTCATCAGCATACTTCATGATGAGTTTCCCGTTCCAACACGGGATCGGCGCTTCAATGAAGACCTGATGAAGATTCGAATGCGCGAATACTGCAAACACAAGCGTTCCGAAGTGCAAAAAGCAATCAAGCATGGGTGGAACAGGCCAGATTGGCTGGCCAAAGAAGATTGGAAGAATGCGAAGAAAGCAGCGCGCGAGAATCCCGACAAGTGGAAGCAACAAAAGGATGCAGCCAGAGCGCGAGTAGAGGCAGGGAGCTCGCACCACTTGGGGAGCAGTGGATGGGCATCATTTGAGGCCAATTTTGTAAGTGTTTTCGCATTGCTCTTTATGCTCGATAGTTTAGGGTTTATGAGTTTTTTAATTCTAACATAATGAAATCTTTGTATGTTTTGACAGTGGTCGATGACAGGACGTGATCCCACACCGTACGAGCGCGAGTACGCAGGCAGGAAGGCCTTAAACGCCCTGATGGACATTCTCAGTTCTCGCGGCGGTATGGTTAGTATTAGGGTTTAGTCTTTTCTATTTTTTGTATTGTTTTATAAATGTCGTTATATGTTTAGACGACGTCAGTTTAGCCGTAGCTAGATAGCATTAGTTTAGGGTTTCTCATAGCTTATGTATCATGAGACGGATTTTATACGTCTTTTTGAACCATGTATATTATTACATTTGTCACCGCAGTTCATTTTTCCAATCAATTCTTTATGCCTATGATGTTGTACAATTGTCATTATTACATTTGCCAATCAATTCATTTTTCCTATGATGTGTACAATTGTCAATTTTACGCTTGTCAATTTTGCAAACAATGCGTCTTGTGGGTGACTATTTTGGGTCTATTATCTACCCTTGCACTTTTTTTTAAAAGTGAATCAAGTACAATATGGTTGATGGGTGGCAGGGCATTCAATGCCCTGTCACCAAAAAAAATTTCTCTCGGGCGTCGCTATAACCGTCGCTATTTATGGTTCTAGAGCGTCGCTATAGACTTCTGTGTAAACGTCGCTATAACCGTCGCTATGAGCGTCTCTATATAGCGATGCTTATAGCGACACCTATAGCGACGCATATAGCGACGCTCTCGTAGCGACGCTATTAGCGACGGTTTTAGCGACGCCGGGTGTAATAAAAACCCAGTGTATTTCCGTCGCTAACAGCGTCACAAGAGCACACAACCTCTTGTAGTGCACACTAATGCAAGCATTAGTGTGTGTGTGTGTGTATAATGCATGCATTGTGCCTAAAATAGTGTGTGAAAACACACTAATTAGTGCACAAGCACACACTAGTGCTTGTATTAGTGTGTGCTAGAGAGGTATGCACACACTAACGCTTGCATTAGTGTGTGCTTGGGCACAAATTAGTGTGTGGAAACACACTAATGCATGCATTAGTACGTGTGTGTGTGTATAATGCATGCATTGTGCCTAAAATAGTGTGTGAAAACACACTAATTAGTGCACAAGCACACACACTAATGCTTGCATTAGTGTGTGCTAGAGAGGTATGCACACACTAACGCTTGCATTAGTGTGTGCTTGGGCACAAATTAGTGTGTGGAAACACACTAATGCATGCACACTAATGCTTGACTTAGTACGTGTGTGTGTGTATAATGCATGCATTGTGCCTAAAATAGTGTGTGAAAACACACTAATTAGTGCACAAGCACACACTAACGCTTGCATTAGTGTCTGCTTGGGCACAAATTAGTGTGTGGAAACACACTAATGCATGCACACACACACTAATGCTTGCATTAGTGTGTGATTGTGCACAAAATAGTGTGTGCAAACACACTAATTAGTGCACAATCACACACTAATGCAAGCATTAGTGTGTGTATGTATAATGCATGCATTGTGCACAAAATAGTGTGTGAAAACACACTAATTTGTGCACAATCACACACTAATGCAAGCATTAGTGTGTGCTTGTACACAAATTAGTGTGTGGAAACTAACTAATGTGTGTGTGTATAATGCATGCACACACGAATACGGGAATTGGTGTATAAAAACTAACTAGTGCAGCATTAGTGTGTAATTTGTGCACAAAATAATGTGTAAAAACTAACTAGTGCGGCACTAGTGTGTAATTTGTGCACAAAATAGTGTGTAAAAACTAACTAATGCATGCACACACTAATGCTTGCATTAGTGTGTGCTTGTGCATGCATTAGTGTGTTTACACACTAATTCATGCACAAGCACACCCTAATGCAAGCATGAGTGTGTGCTTGTAACTCATGCACGCACTAATGCGGGCATTAGTGTGTGATTGTGCACAAAATTGTGTGTGTGTGTGTGTGTGTGTGTGTGCGTGTGTGTAAAATGTGTGTACATGTTAGTGCATGTGTGTGTATGCATTGTGTGTGTGCGTGCAATGTGTATGCATTGTGTGTGTGTGCATGTGTGTGTGTGTATGCGTTTGTGTGTGTGTGTAGAAGAACGAGAAGAAAGAGAGAGAGTTTGAGCACTTACATTCGTGACCTAGGTTGCTTGGATATGGTGGGGATGGAGATGAAGAGAGTAATAGAGGTTGGAGATGGAGAGGGAGAAGGAGAGAGAGCTTGGAGATGGAGAGGGAAACAGGCCCGCGCAGAAGAGGAGGTCGATTTTGAATTTTTGGCATTCAATTTCACGGGGGAACGCAAGTGCCCCCTTTATATAAAAAAATTTTCCTGAAATATTACCGCGTATATTACCGCGCCAGTTATAGTCGGTATTACCGCCATTATTAGCGCGAAAATCTCTCTGATGAGACATTGAGGTTACGCCGACTGCATGACCGCTTGTACCCACTCCCCTCTATCTTTATTGAGTGTCAGTCATGTCAGTACCAACATTCTTGATTTTTCTTTTTCTTATTTAATTTTTTCTTATTTAGTGTGTGGTTGTGTGTGGAGGACGATTAGGATTACGTGGGTCTGCCGGTTGGTGCGGAACGAACTCGATGGTTGAGTGAGCGATTACCATGTCCATGTACGCGATGTAAGCGTGCAATTGCACGGCTTCGACGTATATGCTTGGCTCACGTGGATGATTATGGGCTATGGGACGATTCGAGAAAACGTGCTCGAATGGAAACTAGCAATCCGAGGGTTTTGGCATCCATTGATGTCGCTCCCCATTGGAGTCTGATCGGAGGCGGAGGCGGGAGGAGGACGGAAGAGCGATTTCCCCAGGAAGCAGTCATGGGAGGGGGGTCACTCCCGCCATCCGATGTGGGTGGGTCCACACGAGCGCATGTGCATCCTACATCCACCACATATGGGGATCTCCCCACCACCCCGCCCCACATGGAGGTGGAGGAAGATCATTTGCACAATATGGTTGAGGATCTTCTTGCATGTGAGGCGGCGAATGAGTGTGAGCCTGAGTGTACATGTGAAGAAGCTGCCCAAAAAACCAAAGATTCATTGCTAGAGGCAACACACACCGCTCTTTACGAGGGATGCTCCTACTCCATATTAGGAGCGTCTCTTGAGATCTTGAATATTCAAGCAATGTTTGGATGGAGCAATGCAGGGGTCGATGCACTATTGAGGTACGTTTAAGTGTAATAAGTGTTATTTGTGAGTTTTTTTCGTGGTTATATGCAATAACGAGTGTTATTTAATTATGTCATAGGCTATTAGGCAAGATGATGCCTAAAGGCAATCATCTTCTAGAAAATCTAAGGAAGGCACGACAGGTGGTGACAGGGCTTGGGATGGACTATGATCGCATACATGCATGTGTCAATGATTGCGTGCTATTCCGCAATGAACATGCAGGGCTTGATGCTTGCCCCGAGTGTGGAGAATCAAGTTACAAAGAGGGAATGCAAGGAACCACAATACCTCTCAAGGTTCTTCGTCATTTACCCCTCATTCCCCGCATCAAGCACATGTTCAGCACCAAGGGAACAAGCTAGCTTCTTACATGGCATATGACAAATCGCTCCACCGATAAGGTTATGACAGTGCCGGTTGACTCGCCGGCATGGCAACACATTGAGCAGACATGGCCGGAGTTTAGAGAAGAGCCTCCTCACTTGAGACTTGGTTTGGCTAGTGATGGGGTAAACCCATTTCGGCATCGGTCTACCTCATGGAGTACCTGGCCAGTGGTTGTTGTGAACTACAACATTCCACCATGGGAGTCAACCAAGAAGGGGAACATTTTGCTCTCTATTCTAGTCCCAGGAAAACACAAGGTGAAGAACATGGATGTATATTTAGGACCTTTGATTAAAGAGATTCAAGAGATATGGAACGGCATAGATGTTTTTGATGTATCAAAACCACTTCGTGATCGGCGCACAATGATCAAGTGCATTCTCATGTGGACCATGCATGATTACCCCGGGCTTGGAGAGATTTTTGGTAAGCTTATACTTTGTGACGCTCTTTAATGTCTTTGCATTGGTCACTTATATGCAGTTATGTCTTTTGTTTTCGTAGGACTATCGACATTTGGACATAGGGCATGCCCAACTTGTGGACCCTCACTCATGACAGAGAGACCCGCTCTACTTGGTAAGGTGATCTATCCCAATAACCATCGCTTCTTGCCGCCCACATATCCATCTTATTCTCCACCGTGCAATGGGATGGAGCCACTCCATTGGACCATGGCCGATTGGGCAAGACATTGGAACGAGCATCACAGCACATTGCCTCCTCCCAATGATCCACGTAGGGGTATGTCTAGGTACTCTATTTTCTTATCACTATCCTATTGGGCTTCATTAAAAATCCAACACCTATTGGATCCAATGCATGTGTTCAAAAATGTTGGGCAAGCTATATGGGATCACATAGTAGGCAAGAAAGATTCATTGGGGGCTAGAGAGGACATGAGGGCCATAAGGAGGCTCCCTCCTTCATCCACACCTCGCATGGGGCCTCGGGGCAAGATGGTTCTTCCAAAGGCACCTTGGATTCTATCAAGGGTGGATCAAGAGCGGATGAAACAACTCATTGCATCCATCCGTACTCCAACAGGTTATATGCGTTCGCTCAAGGGTGCCTTCACTAAAACTAAGAAAGGAGGATCCACACAACTGTATGGGCTCAAATCCCATGATTGGCACAAGATTCTTCAAGTAATGTGTGTTTGTGTGTGTGTGTGTGTGTATGTGGTTTAGGGTTCTGGATACTGAAAAGTTTTTTTGTTTGTGCAATAGTTTGTGCTTCCAATTAGCATTAGTGGATTTGGGGACATGAAGGTAAAGACTGCAATATTCAAGGTGGGAGAAGTTGTCAGGTATAGAACATTTGATCCTCCCTCCTAAACTTTACTTTGAAGACTAGCTTTACTATGAAGATTATGAAGGGTTTTTTGGTTACAGGTTTGTGAGTTCCAAAGAAATCGAAGTTTCAGCCATTCCAACAGCTCGACTTCTAGCGATTGAAGCAACTTGTGCTATTGAGGATGCATTCCCACGTTCTATCCTTGTTAGCCAAGTTCACCTATTGCTCCATCTTGTTGAGGAGATAGCCATTTGTGGTGTGGTTCACTCCAGGTGGATGTTCTTTCTTGAGAGGTTCCTAAAGACCTTGAAAGACTTTGTAAGGCTACGATCACAACCAGAGGTATTCATCGATCTTATGCGTTAAACCTTATTAGGATTGGATTGTATTCACAATGCTTTTTATTAGTTACTTTAATCACTAATGGTTTCATGTACATGTGTTCAGGCAAGCATGGCAGAGGGTTGGATTGTACAAGAGGCTTTTGTGTATGTCTCTCAATATCTTTTCACAATAGACCCATCATTGCCTCGTTTAAAGATGGAGGAAGAGGATCCAAAAAAACACGCAAACATTCCAAGTGGGAAAGGTTCTCTCTTGATTTTGGATAGGGAATTTCAATCCATGGTCAACAACCATTGTCTACTCAATGCTCCTATCATGGGAAAATGGGTGGATATGTATGTGGAGGTGCGTACAACGAGAGAAAGGGAGAGGAAAGCATGGAAGAGGTCGCATGGCGGTAGGCGAGCACATCCCTTTCCTAAAGAGCTTGCCAAATACCCTGATCTAATTCCAGTTGGGTGGATACACAATGCCATGACCAAGGCCAAGGCACAAGGAGAACAAATAAGCCCTAAAGAATGGGAGTACGCGCGAGGATGTCTACCAAGGCTAATATACTCAATGTGTTTAGTGTGTGTGTGTGTGTGTGTGTGCTAGTGTGTGTGTGTGTGGGTGTGTGTATGTGTGTCACCTCTCTCTCTCTCTCTCATCTATCTTGATTGGTTTTTGCAGGCCTTCACAGTCAACTTCATGTGGTCCGAAGGACGTCATTTTCGAACCCGCAAGATAGATGAGCGTCGAACCACTCAAGATAGTGGAGTTATGGGCAACTTTGATATGACAACACAAGAGGTGAGGGAATGTGGAACAATAGAAAGGATAATCAAAGTGGATTTCAGAACATTTCACAAATATCTCTTTGACTGCCAATGGTTTACAGGTGAGGTTAAGAGACATGAGAATGGACTCTATATGGTAGACTCCGGGCAATCTCATCGCGGGAAGACCGACAACTTGGTGCAACCTAGTAGTTGTGAGCAGGTAAAGTCCATGTGCAACTCACTAAAACATTATATGATACATACAAAACTACATTCATGTTGTTGTTTGCTCTATGACGTACAGGTGTTTTATGTGCCTTGTTTGTATCGAAGACGACTATGGTATGTTATTCCAGTCACACCATGGAGCAGATCTATCTTTGCAGATACGAACATAGAGACTTTGGCAGATCCCACCATACCATCTCAAGAAGACGCCAATGACGATGATGTAGATGAGGTCGAGGAGAACCAACCATTCCCAATAACCAACCATAGTGACGAGGAGGACGAGAATGGAGAGGATGATGATGATTCAATAGGAGAGGCTATAGAGGATGAATCAATAGATTTATTTGTTGATTTAGCTACCATGGGGTTGGACATGGATGTAAGCACTTGTAGAGATCTCTTGGAGGATGAAAATTAATAAATATCTTTTGGATTTTGACTTCTTTCTCTACTTATGCTGTACAAAAGGGCTATTTGTTTATGAACGCAAGACAATACAATTTTGATCATCGTTCGCTTGCCATTTCCATATGAATGCATAGTTGACATAAGATTTTGAGGTGGAAACAAAATATTTTTGTTTATAGAATCTCATGGAGTACAAATGAGCAGAGTAGGAGAATCATACCAATAGATGAGGCAAGCAAAGAGAAGAGAGGTACTAAAAATCCCGATGAGAATGGGATTTCTTACACTCCGTGCAAAAAGGGGGTGACAATACAATTTTGATCATCGTTCGCTTGCCATTTCCATATGAATGCATAGTTGACATAAGATTTTGAAGTGGAAACAAAATATTTTTTGATATAGAATCTCATGGAGTACAAATGAGTAGAGTAGGAGAATCATACCAGTAGATGAGGCAAGCAAAGAGAAGAGAGGTACTAAAAATCCCAATGAGAATGGGATTTCTTACACTCCATGCAAAAAGGGGGTACCAATTTCTATATCCTAAATCTTCCGTTCTTCTTGGCTACAATATACAACTGGGGAGACCCATTTGTACTCCTCCACTTGAAAGATGAAATCTGCTTCCAAAAGCTTCGTCACCTCTTCATGGAGTGCCTTCGCATGAATGACCCCCAACCTCCTAATCTTTTGAACCTTTGGCTTGGCACCTTCTTTTACATTGATTCTATGCTCAATTCCTTTAGCTCCTTACAACTCTGTATATTCAATGGCGAATAGCTTTGGAAACTCTGTGAACATGTCTTTATACTCCTTTTTTGCTTCGGTTCCGGTATCCAAATGCGAGTCGCATTTGAGTCGTAGTGGCATCATCTCTCTTTATCGGCACCTTGCTCCCATCATTGGCCGTAGTGGCATCTCATCTCTCTTTATCGGCACCTTGGTGTGTTGACAAGCGTTGCAACACTTTACAAACTCTTCACCATCCATATGCAATGTAGGCCACCATATTCCTGCGGTTAAGACAAATTTTGCCGTCTTATTGCCTAAAAAATGGCCTCCACTTATGCCTCCATGTGCGTGTTCTAGAATCAACATGTATTCACTTTCAATTGCACAGATTCTAAGTTGATTTTCCTTTTCTCACTTATAGAGTTGGTTCCCAATTAAATTATAGTCGCGAGCCTCCAACTCTATAGCCCTTTTCCATGCTCTTGTTATGTTTTCAAGAAACGTCCTTGCGGTTAAGAAATCAATGATATATTGACTCCATGCAGGTGCAATGTTTACCTGAAACAATGTCGCGTGATCCACTGGTCGTTTGGCACTACATATAGTACAATTGTTAACATAAGCGTGTATGTCCGCGTACATAGTTGGCCAATAAACCCCTAACTGTTTCAGTCTCTAGTGTGATTTCATTGTTGAACAATGAAATGCACAATCTTGGACGTGTGCTTCTTCAAGATAAAACTCAAATTCCTCAGGATTTATACATAATCATAGAATTTAGTCGGATCCTCGATGATACAGCCGTCCTACAATCAACTAGAAGTTTTTTGTTTGTTGAATTGTTTGTTGTTCGGATCTGTCTTCCGTGTTATCAAAACTGCCTCCAAAGGAAATAATGCTAACAATTTCCTTAGACCATTTGGGTATCATTTCAATATTGCAAAGATAAGCATCTGGTATGTCATCATCTACTCCTTCAGGAGCTTCCCCGTTGTGTAGCCTTGAAAGATGATCCGCCCGTAGATGAGTTTTACCCTTTTTGACTACCACTGTGAAATCAAACTCTAGCAATATGATAAACCAGCGTACAATCCTCCCAGTATTACATGGTTTATTTACCAGATACAAAAGAGCTTGATGATCTGTGAAGAACACAAATTTGTTTGCTAGCAAATAATGCCAAAATTTCTTTACAGCATAAATCATTCCTAACCCCTCTCTTTTGGTGGTTGTGTAGTTCTTATCTGCACTATTTAACTATCGGCTTGCATAACAAACTGGAAAATCCATTGTTCCGTCTCCAGGTTGAGCCAGAATACTCCTGATTGCATATGCAAATACATCAATGTGAACATGGAATATCTTTTCCCAATCCGATGCTTTAAGTACAGGTGCTGATACAAGGTTTTCCTTCAGCTTTTGGAATGAAGTGTCACACTCCTCAGTCCAATCGAAATTGACTAACAAACGATACAAAGGTTGTGCAATGACTGCATACATATATATGAATCTTCAATAATATTTGCAGTGTCCCATGAAGGATTCCACTTGTTTCGCATTAGTAGGCCTGGGAAAGTCTACTATGACTTTGATTTTATCTAGTTCTGTGGTTATGTCATTTCTTGAGATAATGTGTCCTAAGATGCGGCCTTGCCTAACCATAAAAATACACTTTTTCGGGTTAATACAGATTCGATATGTCCTGCATTTTTCAAATACTTTTTGTAAATGGTCAATATGTTCCTCTCGTAGAAGAGAGTGTACACAAAGATCATCCATGTATATTTCTAAGAATATTCTTAGGTATTCTTTGAACGCGTGTGTCATTAACCTTTGAAAGGTAGTTGGGGAATTAATTAGGCCAAAAGGCATAACTTGATACACATATATTCCCCATTCCGTGGCAAACACTATTTTGTGTTGATCCTCTATTGCAATTGCCAGTTGGTTATACCTTGAAAACCCATCTAGAAAGGAATAAGCCCGTTTCCCGACCACCCTCTCAAGTACATGTTCTGTAATCGGCAAGGTATAATTATCCCTTATGGTGGCTGGATTGACCTTTTTGAGGTTTACAAACACTCCCAGTTTTTCGTTCTTTTTGGGGACAATCACAATGGGTGACACCCAATCTGTATGCTCGATTTCATAGATGAATTCAGCATCCATCAGCTTGTCAATCTCCTCTTTGATTCGTTTAGAAAATGTGTCATTATATGTATAAGGACGCTGTTTGCTAGGTTTGACATCTGATTTCAAAGGAATTGTATGTTTGCATATCGATGGATCAACTCCTTTGAGGTCTTTGTAGGACCATGCAAACACATCTTTATACTTCTTGAGAAGTTGTGTTAGCCGTTCTTCTTCTTCAGGCTCTAAATCGGTTGCGATATAGACTGGCTGAGGCTCTTCACCTGGTTCAGCGAGGTCTATCCGTTTGGCATTTTTCGACCCATCGTAAGATTCCTGGTTTGTTCTTTTCCTGAACGGTGGTGTCATTATGATTTTTCTGTCCTGGATGGTGAATTTTCGATAGTGTGATGGTACATTCATGCTTCCTTTTTCTGACTCCTCCTTACCATCACTATCTCCCTCAGTAGTCCATACCTCTCGTAAGGACCGTTTTAGTTCTTGGTATGTCTTTATTTTTCTCCAATTTGGTCCACTCTAGTTTTTTTGTTATTTCTTGTTTTGAGTTTTGTGATTTTGGTTATGTTTTAGCTTTCCGTGCTTTCTTTATTTCCTTTCACGTTTCTTCCTTTCGAACTTTTGAGAATCTTCCTTATATTTGATCTTTTACACAATCCCCTGCTTTGACAAGCATTAGATAGTGAGTTTTATCTTTTACCCTGGGCATAAGGTTCTCTCTCGCTTTGTTTTCTACTCATTTTCTCCTATAGCGTTCTTGGCGTCTAGGGTGGTGATTAGCACAAAATCATAAAACTTGCTATTCTTTGTTTTCTCCCCACGCTCACTTGAGCTGTCTGAACACTCATTATTTGCATCGTTATTTACCTCCAGATGCTCAGAGGAGTTATAAAACTCTTCTTGTTCTGGTGGTTCTACCATCTCATCTCCTCCTGGTATAAGGCTTACCATGTAATAGGGTAGAACATCATAGCCATCCTTATCGCAAATTTTAGTTGTTGGACTATCTGTAATGGTACAGACATCCAATGTTGCTAGTATGTGTTCCCATTCCAAAGGTTCCAAGGCATCTTCAGGAAAAGGTTCCAGAATATAATCCTTGTCCTCGATAGCTCTTTCTAAGACGAATTCCTCTCTTTTTAAGCTCCCACAATGTGAAGCTCCGCACATCCATAGCTCTTTTTGTTGCCCTAACCATGCTCGGAGTTTCGACCATGCTAATGTAGCTGAATCAAACTCTTCCAATGGTGTCTAGTTCACGTCTTTGTAACTATGGTCTTTCAAGTGAATTTTGGTTTTTGTCTCGCCATGTCTGAGGTATATATGGTCGTAACCCCAATCTTGGACCATCTTTAATTGTCTCATGAATGGTCTTCCCAATATGATCTCGTAATTGTTCTTTTTATCGAAATCGACTATTGCAAATGTATGCTCATACTCAATTCGGCATGAGGTGACAATCAATTTTTCTAAGAGTCCTAGAGACTTCTCCATGAACCCATCTGCCAATTGAAATTTCATTCTAGTGGATCTTAAAGCTGGTTTTTCCCATTTTTTCCAGATCTCCTTGGTGGTGATAGCAACTCCTGCTCCACTGTCAAGAATAGCTTTGGAAACTACTCCTTGGAATTATAGTGGTAGCGTGGTGTTTCCATCTTCCCCCTCGCAATACTCTCCAACCTTGTTTAAAGGTATTGGCCTAGTGTTTAGATGAGGCCTGTCCAATTCCTTGATCCCTTACTGAAGCTTTGAGGTGGGGTCTTTCACTTAGGAGTTCGGCTAATGTGATTGTGCATGCCACCGCGGTGGACAATAACTCAATGAATCCTTGTGAATCCACTACTTTGTTAGAAGAAAGTCTTTGAGATGGGATTGCTCTCACCTCGGACTTGGCTTCATACTGTCCTAGGTAAGAGGGTAGAGTTTTCATCGAGCTTGGTTGGCTGTGCCCCGAACTAATTGATCCCTGGTCTCCCCCTTGTGAATGCATATCAAAGTTCTTTTGCAATCTTGCCTCAAATTCTTCAATAGGAGGTAAGATCTCATTTTTCTCTTTTATCGTGCTGTTCATGTGGTAACTCACCCTGTTAGCTTCGTTGGCATCACGGATTTGCTTCCACAGGTTATCTAGACCGTTACAATCCTTACCCATTTCTACCAATGTTTTAGGCCGGAACCCGTCACTTGCCTCATCTGTTGTATTTGGCACTATGATAGGCTCTCCCCTAGACTCAAAGGAATTTGTGAGTCTTTCCTTCCTTTCTCCTTGTTCCTCTAAAGCTGGTTTGATAGGGGTTGGAGCTGGTACTTCATGCCAATTTGCAGGTTTACCAAGCGGGTTTTCTATCACTTGCCTCATCTGTTGTATTTGGCACTATGATAGGCTCTCCCCTAGACTCAAAGGAATTTGTGAGTCTTTCCTTCGTTTCTCCTTGTTCCTCTAAAGCTGGTTTGATAGGGGTTGGAGCTGGTACTTCATGCCAATTTGCAGGTTTACCAAGCGGGTTTTCTATCAAAGATTGAGCTGTTTCAATCATCTTTATACACGTTTTCAACCTCTATTTTTCTACTTCAGCATATGGATAAGCCATCCATCTTTGCTGGGTTTGGTTCTTTTTGAGTCTGGCTTCCTAAGCTTTTAGAAGTGCATTTAACTGCTCATTTACCTTGTCTGCCAGTACTGATCCTCCTGATCCTACACTTTTGGGTTCTGCTATTTCCTTGGGTGCTACGGTTGCCGCAGTGCGTGAGCTTATGCTAGCTAGATCCTCTAACCGCTCTAATCTATCCTTTGTGTGTTTTAACTCCTAGGATAGAGACATTTGCTCTCGTTCTTTCCTGGCTTTCATACATGCCTTTCTAGCTTTCCAAGTGCTTCTCCGATTTTTCGTTTCTGAACTTGGGGCATCGGTTTTTGGCTCTTCAATTATAGGTTCGCTTGTCATCCTTTGAGCTTGGGCTCGTGTCACTGCCTGAATAGGTATGATTGTCTCGTTTTCTGACCGTCCACTGGAAGGCACTGCTTCCAGCATGTTCAAGGTAGTTTTTGCTCCTTTGCTAGGGTTCTTAGGGAAATCAAGAATCAAATGAGTAACTCCACACTCGGTGCAATATATGCGTTGACTCTAATGATTTCATCATGAGGACAGTCTCTTAGCCAATGTGTTAAGTATGAAGCCTGATTTACCTTGTAATCTTCTGTGGTAAAAGCGCACATTTGTAAGGCCCCCATTATGAGGAGAAGCCATCTTGCGTGAAGGAAAATCACTCACCAGAAACCAAAATTTTCATGGACAAGAATCAAGGGCAACCCTCGTCAGAATATTCCTTTTCGCCAGAATATTATGGCCGGTCGGCGGCCGAAAAGTGGTCGGAAAACAACCAGTCGGTTGGGCGGTGGCCGGTGGTCGGAAGTCAATGGCCGGTGGCCGAATTCAAAATCAAACTTGTCTTCTCAAGGACAGCCACACATGGGCAAATTGGAGGGGCCAATTTGGACTTATTTGCACAAGGGCGGCTACACATGGCTGCCTCTCATAAGAGAGGGCAACCCTTTTGGCTTATAAAAGGAGGCCATTTCTACACACATTTTAGATTGTGAAGTTGATGCAAAAAGGTGAGTGTGAGGTGGTGAGAGTGAAGCAAGGCGGGAGCTCTATTAAGGGTTTAATCCCTTTGTAAACTACTTCTTCTTTTGAAGTGCTAAAGCCATTGAGTGGCTGCTTTCCTGTGGACGTAGCCCACATTGGGTGAACCACGTATATCGTGTGTACTCTCTCTCTCTGTCTCTCTGTCTCTCTCTCTCTACTCTATAATCTCTTGTGTGTGAAATCTATCTCTCTCCATTAAGTAATCTACTAAAAAATCTATTTAGCTACGTCTTATTTCCTAACAACTGGTAGCAGAGCAAGGTTTGCTCGTACCTAAATTATCTCAAGGAAAGGATTCCTTGAATTGAGTGGGAGTTATGGCGGAGGAAGAGAAGCTCAAGATTGAAAAGTTCAACGGAAAAAACTACCAACATTGGAAGATGCAGATTGAAGACTATCTCTACCAGAAGGACCTCTATTTGCCACTAGCCGGTCTTGCGAAGAAGCTCGCAACAATGGTAGATGAAGCATGGATTTGTCTTGATCGAAAGGCACTGGGAACAATCCGGTTAAGCTTGGCGTCAACGGTGGCCTTCAATGTTTCGGAGATGAAGACCACAGAGGACTTGATGAAGTCACTTGACGACTTCTACGAGAAACCATCAGCATCCAATAAGGTATTTATTATGAAGCACTTGTTCAATCTAAAGATGGCAAAGAATGGTTCAGTTGCAGAACACCTAAATGACTTTAACACAAACATAAGTCAACTTCGATCGGTGAAAATCAATTTCGATGACGAAGTGCGAGCTCTCCTTATACTATCATCTCTACCGGATAGTTGGGACAGCCTTGTGATGGCTGTAAGTAATTCTATCTCTGGTACAAATAATCTTAAGTTTGATGTTGTTGTGGGTGTTCTCCTAAGCGAGGAAATACGAAGGAGAAGCGCAGGAGAATCATCAAGTGCTGCATTGTCAGTGGAAACAAGAGGAAGGCCTAAGGGTCGTGATCGCTCAAGACGGAGCAAGTCACGCACAAAGTTAGTTCATGAATGTTGGAACTGCGGCAAGAAGGGCCACGTCAAGAAGGATTGCTAGTCCAAGAAGAAGAAGGAGAGTGAGTCTCAAGAAAACAAGCCAACATCGAAGGCCAATGTGGTAGGTAAAGTAGAGCAAGATTCTCTAATTCTCTCATTAGATAATGTGTCTAATTCCTGGATAGTGGATTCCGGGGCTTCATTCCATGCGACACCACACAAGCAACATTTCCAAGATTAAACCAAAGGTAATTTTGGGTATGTATACTTGGGAGATGATGAAGCTTGTGAGATTGTCGGCAAAGGTATAGTTTCTGTCAAAACTACTGACGGAAATGAATGGAAGCTTAAAGATGTTAGGCATGTTCCTTCTCTTTGCAAAATTTTGATCTCTACAGGACAATTGGACGATGAAGGTCAGAACATTGCATTCGGAAACAAACGGTGGAAGATCTCAAAGGGATCTTTGGTGGTTGCCAAGGGAGAAAAGGTCGGTACACTTTACTTGTGTACTGTTAGCATGCAACCTTCAGCTTGTGCAGCAACTACAGAAGTTGATAGTGCGGTGTGGCACTATCGACTTGGGCATATGAGTGCCAAAGGAATGCAAATCCTTCAAACAAAGAGGCTTCTACCAGATTTGAAAGAAGTGGACTTAGAGTTCTGTGAATATTGTGTTTATGGTAAACAAAAGAGGATAAAATTTCAAAAATCAAAAAATGAAAGAAAAAAATTCAAAACTTGAGTTGGTTCATTCTGATGTTTGGGGTCCTGCAAGTACACCATCACTTGGTGGCTCATTGTACTATGTAACATTCATAGACGATGCAACTAGAAAAACATGGGTTTATTTCATGAAGAATAAATCCGATGTATTTTCCATATTTCAAAGGTGGAAAGCCTTTGTGGAGAATGAAACAGGTACCAAGGTTAAATGCCTCAGATCCGACAATGGAGGTGAATATTGCAGCCAAGCTTTTGAAAGCTTTTGTGCTAGCAATGGCATTCGGAGGCAAAGGACAACCCCAAGGACACCTCAACAAAATGGGATTTTGGAAAGGATGAATAAGACAATCATGGAGCGAGCACGAAGCATGCGGCTACATGCAGGCCTACAGCTTGAGCTTTGGGCGCGGAAGCTGTAAGTACGTCTGTGTACTTAATCAACCGGTCACCCTCAATGGCATTGGATGGGGGAGTTCCAGAAGAGGCCTGGACAGGTAAACCGGTGAATTATGCATTTCTCAAAGTGTTTGGGTGTGAGTCTTTCATGCACATAGATAGAAGCCTAAGATCAAAGCTAGATGCAAAGTCCAAAAAGTGTTTCTTCATTGGCTATGGAGAAGGTGACTTTGGGTATCGCCTATGGAATCCTGAAGATGGTAAAATCTTAAGGAGTAGGGATGTAATTTTTAACGAACAAAATATGTACAAAGATTACTTGGAAAGAAAACAAACAAAAGAAATAGGTGATGAGTACATGGAGCTTGAGGATGGTGAAGACTCAAGGACTGCAAATGGTGACAATGTGCAACAACATCAACCAAATGAGGAGCCTCGACCTATTCCCCGAAGATCTACAAGAGAAAGTAGACCTCCATAAAGGTTTGTTCATTCCTTCAACCATCTCTTGATCTCAGATTCTGGAGAGACAGAATCATACGAAGAAGCTATGCAGCATGAATCCAAAGAAGAATGGACGAAGAGCATGCAAGTGGAGATGGACTCACTACATCGCAACCAAACATGGGAGTTGGTTGAGCTGCCTAAAGGTAAGCGGGCACTTCAAAACAAATGGGTGTACAAGCTGAAGGAAGAAGAAGGTGGGAAGAAAAGGTATAAGTCTAGGCTTGTGGTAAAAGGGTTTTCTCAAAAGAAAGGTATTGACTTCAATGAAATATTTTCTCCTGTTGTAAAAATGAACTCAATTAGGCTTGTCTTAAGCCTTGTGGATGCTCATGATTTAAATCTCGAGCAAATGGATGTAAATACGGCATTCCCTCACGGTGACTTAGAGGAGGAAATCTACATGCTTCAACCAAAGGGGTATGAAGTAAAAGGTAAGGAGAAAATGGTTTGCAAATTAAAGAAGAGCTTGTATGGTTTAAATCAAGCATCAATACAATGGTACTTGAAGTTTGATCGATGGATGTTGGAACATGGATTCACAAGATGCAACTCGGATCACTGTGTCTGCAGGAAGAATTTGGGAGATGGGAAGTTCATCATCCTAATGCTGTATGTTGATGACATGCTGATTGTAAGTGCTAACCTGCAGGACATCAAAGACCTAAAAGAGGAGCTGTCTAAATCTTTTTCAATGAAAGATTTAGGTGTTGCAAAGAGGATACTTGGTATGAAAATATCAAGGGACAGGACAAAGAAGACAATAAAGGTATCTCAAGAAGATTACATCAAGAAGGTACTAGAAAGGTTTGCAATGCAAAATGCAAAACCAATTTCTACACCTTTGGCTGGTCATTTTAAACTAATGAAGGATATGTGTCCAAAGACACAAGAGGAGATAGCCTATATGTCTAAAGCTCCATATGCTGCAGCGGTAGGTCCTCTAATGTATTCTATGGTCTGGACAAGGCCAAACATTGCACATGCAGTGGGAGTTGTGAGTAGGTTCATGGACAACCCATGTAAAGAGCATTGGCAAGCTGTGAAGTGGATACTTAGGTATCTAAAAGGGTGTCAACAACAAATTCTTTGTATTTTGGAGGAACTGATATTTTTCTAGAAGGGTATGCTGATGCAAATATGGCAGGTGATAAAGATACTCGAAGGAGCACTACTGGCTATGTGTTCATGGTTGGAGGCACAGCAGTAAGCTGGGCTTCAAAGCTACAGAAAGTGGTTTCACTTTCTACCACGGAAGCAGAGTATGTAGCAATGACGGAGGCAAGCAAAGAAATTCTGTGGCTTCACAGATTCTTAGAAGAGCTTGGATTCAAACAAGACAATTGTGTCTTGTACAATGATAGCAAAAGCGCTATCCATCTTGCGAAGAACTCAGCATTTCATTCAAGGACAAAGCACATTGAGGTGAGATATGACTTCATACGCACTCTTTTGGAAGAGGGACAGCTAAAGCTAGGAAAGGTGCATACAAGTGAAAACCCTGCAGACATGTTTACAAAGGTGGTCAACAAGGAGAAGTTGAGCTTTTGCTCATCTTCGATTGGCATTCAAATATAAGAAGCTAGGATGGAAAGCAGTCACAGATTTGGTTTTGAGATCAATCTCCAAGTGGGAGATTGTTAAGTATGGAGCCTGATTTACCTTGTAATCTTCTCTGGTAAAAACGCACATTTGTAAGGCCCCCATTATGAGGAGAAGCCATCGTGCGTGAAGGAAAATCACTCACTGGAAACCAAAATTTTAATGAACAAGAATCAGGGGAACCTTTAGGGGTCTCGGGGGCGGAGGCCCCCGAGACTTTTTTTCCCCCTCACCAGAATATTATGGCCGGAAGGCGACCGGAAAGTGGTCGGAAAACAACCAGTCAGTTGATCGGTGGCCGGTGGTCGGTGGTCGGAAGTCAATGGCCGGTGGCCGGTGGCCGAACTCAAAAGCAGACTTGTCTTCTCAAGGGCAGCCACACATGGGCGGATTGGAGGGTCCGATTTGGACTTATTCGCACAAGGGCGGCTACACATGGCTGCCTCTCATAAGAGAGGACAACCCTTTTGGACTATAAAAGGAGGCCATTTCTACACACATTTCAGAGTGTAAAGTTGATGCAACAAGGTGAGTGTGAGGTGGTGAGAGTGAAGCAAGGCGGGAGCTCTATTAAGGGTTTAATCCCTTTGTAAATTACTTCTTCTTTTGAAGTGCTAAAGCCATTGAGTGGCTGATTTCCCATGGACGTAGCCCACATTGGGTGAACCATGTATATCGTGTGTACTCTCTCTCTCTCTCTCTCTCTCTCTCTCTCTCTCTCTCTGTACTCTATAATCTCTTGTGTGTGAAATCTATCTCTCTCCATTAAGTAGTATACTCAAAAATCTATTTAGCTACGTCTTATTTCCTAACACAATGGTCTCCACCACACTTGTAGCAGGGTCCTTTAGATTGTGGAGGTGCTCCTTGAGCTCCTCTTTGTTGGTATGCATGTCTCTACCCGCCCAGGCCTCTGATGGAGGCTTTTCACAAGCCAAGCTCCCATACCCCTCTTCTCTCGTCCCCACCCCATGAAAACCCCCTCTTAGGGAGGGAGTGATAAAAGGCATTGGAAAAAGTAAGAAAAAACTAAAGTATGATTATGTAAATATATAAGAAAGGTAAAATAGGCCACCTCATGCCTACGGGGTAGCCCATCCCCACCTTGCCTCTTTTTTCTTCACTGTTGCCCCGCCGGGTGTCCCTTTTCCTCTCATCCACTCAAAAGGTCAACCCCCTCTCTCTTCCCCTTGTCCTTTCTCCTTTCTCTCTCCCCTCAAGCTACCCCACCTCTCACCAATAATGCATTATAACTCACCAATAATGCACCCTAACTCACATGCAACTTACCCTATCTTCCAAAATAGTATACCCCACCCCTTCTTTCTCTCTCCTATCATATCCCATGACCCAAATACCCCCCTCTCTCTCTAAAGGGCTCCATGCCTCTTGTCTTGTAGCTAAATAACCTCTCCCACACTCACACACACTCAGTTTCACTGAAAAAGGTGCCCACAGACCCATCCCCACCCGGTGGTTACCTGATTTTTCTTGTGTTCACACACATCTGCACACAGATTCACCTCTGAACACACTCCCCTCTTGTAATTACTTTATTCTCCATGTCACCTCTCACTTTTTTTCATAAACCCATCTCTCTCTCTTAGTCTCTCTCTCATGAGACTACTGTTCTGGCACATATACACACAGCCAGACAAGTGGGGCCCACAGTCACATGGCCTATGTAGATAATGATTTCTTCATTTCTAAATTCTAGAATTTCTCCCCCCTCCTCCCCTATATAAAGAGGGGTCACCATCACACTAAGGACACACACCATCACCAAAGAGTACACTATGCACTGTGTGTGCCTAGTGCACACACACACACACCCACACCATCACCATCACCGCAATCACCATGCTCGTCTTGAGCATGACCTCTACACCCTTGGGCTATGGAAGATGAATGGAAACTAAACAAAGGATGATGACCATAACCCTCGTGCGAGTCTTCGCCATCAACTCCCACCTATCCGCCATGTGCTCTACCACGCTCTCCCTTCTCATTCCCCTACCCTATGCTCCCCATTTCATCGCCTTATTCTCTAAATAAAGCTTGAGGTTTGTGAGTATGTTTTCTTGCAATGTTTTGCCCATGTGAGGTGTGTGCAATCGCCACCTAGTCTTGTGTTTGGAGTGAGCTTGTGTATGTGTGAAGGGTGTGCGGATTCGCCATCCTTTTGTGGTGCCTAAGTACTAAGCCGCTATACCCCCTCCCTCACTCTCTCTCTCTCTCTCTCTCTCTCTCTCTCTCTCTCTCTCTCTCTCTCTCTCTCTCTCTCTCACTTGATCTCATTCCCTTTCCTCTTTATCATTACTCCCAAGCATCCATCTCTCTCGGATGAAAACTTTGTTATGGTGGTGTGTTGTTTGCGTCCTAGCCGCGGAAGCTAGGTGGTGCCCCCTGTTTGCTTTACCATGACAGGCTCGAGGCGCGCCATTCGGTCCCCGGTGTTTTAGAGGCCGTTGGGGTTCGGGGTTCGCTTTGCTCCCGTCAATTGGTGCCCCCATGGAGGATCGAACTCCAGACCTTTAATTTACAAGACTGAAACCCCTAAACTATTGTGAATGGATGAATGGCTAGCAGGATTTGCTAATTGGACGAAAGAAGAAGAAGAGCTCCAAGCACAACTAGACGAACTCCGCATCTCCATCGAAGCTCGAGTGCTAGGCGTAACGGTAATCGATTTGCAGTGGGAGAGTCAACCAACACGCCAAACCCAGTGGATATACATAGGCCAAGCGCCAAGAAGAAGAAGGAGAAGGTCGAAACCATGTCCGCAACCTACAACCAACCCACAACAACAAAATGGAAGGAGCTCTACACAATAGAGAATCAACACTATTCTACTTTGAGAATCGGGTAACTCAAGTCACCGAGGTAATTATCACAGTCAGTTTTCAAGTCGAACCTGATGCTGCAGCACAGATAACGGAATCATTGGCTCACACTCTCACTAGAGAAACTAGGGATCTACTGAGTTTGTTTCAGGAAAGAACACCACCCTCTCCCACAAGCTTGGACAATGACTAAGCACCTCTAAGCTTCACATGAATCCGTGCAACGTACCTCAAGACAGATCACACATACCAACACGTGTACGCTCAATCAAGGTAATATTGGATTTGAAGGCTCACTACCAGCGCGTCATTGACACCATGCTGGGTGGGGAGCGATTTTTTGAGGTTCTGGCATCAGATCAACCATTTGTCCTACCTTTGGTACAAGGCAATGTACCGTTTGAAGTTTTAATCTATGTCCTAGTATAAGAGGGTATACACGCCTCCTTGTAAAGAAGAAAAAAAACTTTTGCAAGTTAAGCAGTGTGTCTTTCTAACTCTCTCTCAATAATCATGGCAAGTGTAGCATTTCCAACATTTAAAGGAAAGAAGGGGGAGGATTTGGTAACAGACTTCCTAGATTACTTTGAGGTAGCATGTGTAGTGAGCAACAAAGATACGGATGAATCCCGGGTTAGAATCTTTAAGCATCTCATGAAGCTAGAAGCTAGATCATGGTACAATGCACTTCCACAAGCAACCAAGGATGACTGGGAACCCTTAAAAACCGCTTTTACGAGGCGCTTTGGGGGAGGTACCACTTCAGAAAAGTTGTGGGACAAGTTGAGAGACTTGAAGCAGGAGGGTATTTTAGAATATGCCACCTATGAGTCCAAATTTGTGGATTTGTGGGAACGGTGGGTTGAGTCACTAGCAAGGGGGGAAGCTGCACCCGATTTCCTAAAAAAAGATGGGTTCACGCATGGCTTATGGCCGCTTCTCGAGGAGAAGGTGAAAGGTAGATTCCCGGCTACGTACGAGTTAGCCGTTGAGATTGCTCGCCTTAAGGACAAGGAGCTACGAATGAAAGCCAAAGAAAACGAGTCAACAGAAACAACAACATCACGTCGACCAGCAACTACAACAACCACCATTCCACCACCACCACCGGCTCTTGGCGTAAGAGATGACCAACAAGATATGTTGGCCCATATTATTGACCAACTGCAGAATTTGTCTGTCCACTTCATACAACAAGGGAGGAGTCAAGAAAGAGATCAAGACCCTGGAAGAGCACGACGACAAAACAGGGAGTATTATTGCTACAACTGCGGAGAAGACGGTCACGGTATGTACTACTGTCCCAAACCACGACAAAACTATAATAGAGGAGGTAGGAGGAACCAATTGTCACCCCCTAGAGAAAGAACACCCCCACCCCGAGCACCAACCCCACCAACACAAATTCTATGTCCACCCCAGACACCACTACAAGCATCCATTCCACCTCTTCCACCAGCCCCACCACCTGATCGCCCTGTAAACATCATAAGGCTAGAAGAGAAAGGAAAAGCCGTAGTAGCGGATCCACCCAAAGCAAAGGAGAGGGACAAGGGTAAGGAGAAGGTAACCTTTTTAGAACCACTTGAGGCCATGACTGTGAAAAGAGCTAGGAGGGAGAAGGCTACACAATCAGATGATGAGAGAAGCATGAGAGGAGAAACTAGCAAGAGGCCATCCAGGCCACGACGGAAATTGGGCATCACCGACTTCCAGCTAGGGGAAAGTTCTAAGCCCTATGATCTAACATTGGATGTGATAGAGAAAGGACCGAAGATTACATGGCCACAACTGCTACATCTTGCACCAAAAGTAAGGCGACAATGGTCTAAAATGGTAAGTACAAGATGCTCCAAAACAAAGGTAGCCGGAGCAATTTCGGGATGCAACATGGATGACATCCTTCCAATTGTCGACGTAAACATAAAAGGAAAGAGGGTTGGAAACACCTACATTGATGGAGGTGCAAAAAGCTGTGTAATGAGCAAAGCTATGATGCTTCGATTAGGGCTCGAGGTTGACAGGCCTTCTCCATGCAAGGAAAAGATGGCAAACAACGCAAAAGTAAAGTGTGTGGGTGTGGTAAGTGCCGTGAAAATCAAAGCTTTCAACACTGAGGTAGAAGTAGATGTTTTTGTAATGCCTACTAAGGGGGAGGGCTATCCACAAATTTTGGGAAGGCCATGGTTGATGGCCATGAAGGCAAAACAGGACTGGGGTACTGGCCTTCTATGCATGACCGGTAAGAAAGGGGAGACAATCTACTACGACATGAGGATTGGCAAGCAGAAGCAAATGAATCTGGAAACATCGGCAGATGAAACCACTAGCGAATCTTCTAGTTCTGAGGAGGAGGCCACATCCACCGACAAAAGTGACAGTTGCATTGATGTGATGGGTATCATTATGAAGGATCCACAAAGGGTAAGCACAACTGGTGATCCATCACCGAAAGGGCAACCCAATGAAGAGGAGAGCAAATCACCTGGCCTAGGAGGAAGTAGGTTGAAGGGTATGTTGTCTACGGAATTAAGACTTGAGGAGAAAGATAGTTTTTTGCAAATTTTGATGGGATTTCCTAACCTGTTCATTGACAACTATGAAAGAATCATAGGCATTACAGTGGTGGAACATCATATTAAGCTGAAGGAAGGGGTAAAACCAGTTGTGCAAAAGCTACGACAACTGGGGGTCATACAAGAAAAGGCACTCTTGGCTGAGGTAAGGAAACTGCTGGAGGCGGGATTCATCTATCCTGTAGAAAACTCATAATGGGTGTCACCCGTAGTGGTGACGCCTAAAAAGAATGGTAAGTGGAGGGTCTGTGTTGACTACAAACCACTAAATGCAGCTACAAAGAGAGACCACTTTCCTCTCCCTTTCTTGGATGAAATTCTGAATGAAGTGGCGGGTTTTGAATGCTATACCGTCTGTGATGGTTATTCTGGATACTTTCAAATACGCATAGCCTTGGAAGATCAGCTAAAAACCACTTTTATCACGCCATGGGGTTGTTTTGCATACAGGGTTATGCCATTTGGTCTCACAAATGCACCTGCCACATTCCAAAGATATGTCACATATGTTTTTCAACCGTTCTTTGGAACATCCATAAGAGCGTTCATTGATGATTTTTGTATAGATCGCTCCCCTATTTCACATTTATAAAAGGTAACTGAAGGTTTGGCCAGGTTTCAGAGCCTAGGTGGGCAATTAAATGTGGATAAATGCCACATTGGGGAGAGTAAAGTCATTCTACTAGGCCATGAAATTTCAGCAAAAGGTATCAACGCCGACCCAAGTAAGGTGTCCGCACTCATAGCCCTACCTTCACCAACGACCGCACGTCAACTGGTCTCTTTTCTACAGAAGGTGAGGTACTTAAGTAGATTCATACATCTACTATCACAGCTTGTTCTACCACTGCAACAACTCACTCAAAGATCAACTTTCACTTGGGACGAGGAAAGCGAACATCACTACAACAAGGTAAAGGAGGTCTTAGCCACTCTGCCAACTATCTCACCACCTAAGTGGGATGAAAAGTTCTATGTCACCTCAAGTGTTGGTGATGACTCATTGGGGGCTGTGCTACTCCAAAAGGATACGAAGACATATTTCATGAGGCCAATCTACTTCTCTAGTCGAATGATGATAGCAGGAAGGAAAGGTTTCACCCATGTGGAACACTTAGTCCTAGCTCTTAGATTTGCAACTACAAAGTTTATGTCATATTTGCTGCCTAAGCAATTTGTGATTCTAACCACGGATGAAATATTTCCCTATGTTGTACAACACATGGATGTGTCTGCTAGAATTACTAAATGGCTAGTTCGTCTGCAAGAGTTTGACTACACGGTACAGGTAGAAAGCACGACAAGGGCATGTTTGGGGGGACTCATGACCTACCAAGTCTTTGAAAGGAAGGAGAAGCAATCCAAGGAAGGAGAAGTCCGATTACCTCCAGTACCACCGATGGTAGAAGGAGCATACTCTCTCTACTTTGATGGAGCCTACAAGCGAGCGTCCGACAAAGCAGCTGCAGGCATAGTGGTCTTTGATGACAAAGGGACAAAGGTATTTTCGTTGGGCCAATTGTTAGATTCACATTCGAACAATGAAGCTGAGTATGCAGCACTAACCAAGGGTCTACAATGGTGCGTCTCGCAAGGTGTACAACGCCTTAATGTATTTGGGGATTCTCTACTTCTGGTAAGGCAAGTAAATGGAGCATGGACATGCAATAGTTTAAGGACTCACTTAAGTGGTGTAAAAACCTTGTTGGGTAAGTTTGAAGAAGTTCAAATACACCATATCCCCAGGGCTCAAAACCAAGAAGCAGATGCCCTAGCAAGTGAAAGACTACAGGAAGTGGTGGTTGGAGCAATAAAACTAAAGCTCCCTCTATTTCAAGGCAGTGATGCCTTGCCTGACATCATGCATTTTTTGGAAACAGGGGAATGCCCATTAGATTTAACAAAGGGACATAAGCAATGGCTGACGCGGAAGGCCACAAGGTATCGACTCATCAATGATGGTTTGTACTGTAAGGGTAAGGACCAAATACTCAGGAAGGTCCCTCTCTCTGACAAAATCACGGAAGTAATTGCTAGCTGTCATGACGGGGTTTGTGGTGGTCACTTTGCCCTAGACATAACAAGTAGGAAAATCTTGCAGGCAGGCTTCATATGGCCTAGCCTCAACCGTGATGTACACCATTGGTGCAAAACGTGTAAGTTGTGTCAAAATGCCGGCACTAGGTCACTTATGCCTGAACCACAGACACCTATTCTCTCATATGGCCCATTTGAAAAATGGGGTATCGATGCCATTGGGCCATTACCTAGGGCCAACTCAGGAAAATTCTACATTATCATGGGGGTTGACTACATGAGTAGATGGGCAGAGGCTACAACCACCACTAGAATCACAGCGGTAGAGGTAGCTAAATTTATCTACGAGCACATATGCTGTAGGTTTGGCACACCTTTAGAGATCATCTCTGATAGAGGGCCAGGTTTCAGAGCAGACTTGGTAGGAGAATTAATGCAGAAACTGGGCATTACAAGGAGGCACTCTTCACCATATTACCCTCAATGTAATGTCCTAGTTGAAAAGGTAAATGGAATGGTTTCTAAAATTATTACCAAGCAAGTAAACATTCATCCCGGAGACTGGGATAAGTATCCACTACCAGCTTTATGGGCCTACAGAACTTCATTTCGTACATCCTTGGGATTCACACCGTATCATCTAGTATTTGGTAAGGAAGCAATCTTGCCCATTGAAGTGCAACTACAAAGTCTGAGAGTAATGGCAAGCCAACTTCAACAACCCAACATGCATTTGAGAGATCACATCATCAACTTGGAAAGACTACAGCTGGACAGAGAAGAAGCAATAAATTATTATGCAGTACAAGCAGAGCATAGACGGCTTAGCTTTAACGAGCATCTCCGGAAAAAAGAATTGAAGAAAGGAATGTTGGTGCTCCGCTACGACAATCGCTTCGACACGCGCAAGGATAAGAAACTCCTGCTCCAATGGGAAGGCCCTTTCATCATCAGGAAAAAGTATGCCAATGGAAGCTACCAGCTTATGGAGGCTGATGGAAAACTTCATAAAACCAGGGTAAATGGTTGGCGACTTAAACCTTATTTTCTTCGATTTGACCAGGCTCCACCAATTGACATTCCAGATGAGGACACACCATCAGCCGCCACCTCCGACGATAATGATCAAACAGATGAGCTAGAGACATGAATGCTTCTAGCCAAAAGGGGAGGGCTAATGATGGGAGATTTTCACAAGCCAAGCTCCCATACCCCTCTTCTCTCGTCCCCACCCCATGAAAACCCCCTCTTAGGGAGGGAATGATAAAAGGCATTGGAAAAAGTAAGAAAAAAATAAAGTATGATTATGTAAATATATAAGAAAGGTAAAATAGGCCACCTCATGCCTGCGGGGTAGCCCATCCCCACCTTGCCTCCTTTTTCTTCACTGTTGCCCCGCCGTGTGTCCCTTTTCCTCTCCTCCACTCAAAAGGTCAACCCCCTCTCTCTTCCCCTTGTCCTTTCTCCTTTCTCTCTCCCCTCAAGCTACCCCACCTCTCACCAATAATGCATTCTAACTCACCAATAATGCACCCTAACTCACATGCAACTTACCCTATCTTCCAAAATAGTATACCCCACCCCCTCTTTCTCTCTCCTATCATATCCCATGACCCAAATACCTCCCTCTCTCTCTAAAGGGCGCCATGCCTCTTGTCTTGTAGCTAAATAACCTCCCCCACACTCACACACACTCAGTTTCACTGAAGGGAAACTAAATGAAGGATGATGGCCATAACCCTCGTGCGAGTCTTCGCCATCAATTCCCACCTATCCGCCATGTGCTCTACCACGCTCTCCCTTCTCATTCCCCTACCCTAAGCTCCCCATTTCATCGCCTTATTCTCTAAATAAAGCTTGAGGTTTTGTGAGTATGTTTTCTTGCAATGTT
The DNA here is from genome assembly GCF_014529385.1 of Adiantum capillus-veneris. Taxonomy (NCBI): domain Eukaryota; kingdom Viridiplantae; phylum Streptophyta; class Polypodiopsida; order Polypodiales; family Pteridaceae; genus Adiantum; species Adiantum capillus-veneris. Next base: position 79,354,145 of record NC_140945.1, read on the forward strand.
TTGCTCATGTGAGGTGTGCGGAATCGCCACCTAGTCTTGTGTTTGGAGTGAGCTTGTGTATGTGTGAAGGGTGTGCGGATTTGCCATCCTTTTGTGGTGCCTAAGTACTAAGCCGCTATACCCCCTCCCTCACTCTCTCTCTCTCTCTCTGTCTCTCTCTCTCTCACTTGATCTCATTCCCTTTCCTCTTCATCATTACTCCCAAGCATCCATCTCTCTTGGATGAAAACTTTGTTATGGTGGTGTGTTGTTTGCGTCCTAGCCGCTGAAGCTAGGTGGTGCCCCCTGTTTGCTTTACCATGACAGGCTCGAGGCACGCCATTCGGTCCTCGGTGTTTTAGAGGCCGTCGGGGTTCGGGGTTGGCTTTGCTCCCGTCACCTCCATTGGCTATGAACAACAACATTCGTTCATCCAAGCTATATCTTCCTTCTCCTGCTGCCTGTGCAGCGGTTGGTGGTCCTGTATTTACTATCATGCTCCATGGTTCTTGTGTTGAGGGTTCTTCCGGTTGATAATAGGCAAGATTTGCAACATATCCGTTGGGATCTTCATAATATGCATGCATAGGCACCAAAGCCTTCTCTTCTGATTCGGTTATTGTTGGTGTGTATCTTATGACGACTGGTCGTAATCCTGGTAGGGGTGGTTGTTGCCCCAACACAGGTTGTGGTCTTTCTACACCTACAGGTCTTGGTAGGTTGCTTGCTTGATACCTAGGCATCAGTGGAATTTGAGAGATGCTATCTCAGCTTGGGGAGAAAAAGGTCTCTCTCTCACATATCTCTTATTATAATAACATGTCCTTGCCAACTGTGCTCCTCTATCACCATCCCTCTCAATGTAGTCAGAAACCTCATCCACATACACACCAAATAGTGTTTCCTCCGTCCCATGGTTTGTCCATTTTTGTTCAATAGCACACCACTTGGGCTGTTTAGCCTAGGGTTTGGCGTACAAGTTAATATTTTTTAGCACTTCCTCTAGAAGCTGCTCCTGGTTTACAACTACTTCTCCTTTTGGTGTTGTCTTAGAAGACTTGCTTCGGCTTTGTTGTGAGGATGAATCATCATCGAGATCCTTGAACTCACCCTCTTTGTAGACCGCACAATTGTCCATAAGGTAAAGAGCCTCCTTAGTTAACTCATTTAGCGTCGTGCTCCTCTTCATATGTAAGTCCTTCTGGAGATCTGCATTCCTAAGTCCTTGGATAAATATAATCATAAGTCTGGACTTAGTTGGAAATTCTTCCACAGGGCAGAACTTAACACATCTTTTTAGTCATAGGGTTTCCTTTTGCACAGATTCCCCGTCTTTTTGTTTGAATTTATGGATTTGTGAGACTGTATTATGAGCTATCCCCCTTTGTGAGAATTCCTCGATAAACTCATCAAATACCTCCTCCAAAGACTCAAAGTCTCTACGCTCCAGAGAGTCAAACCAAGTAGCAGTATCATCCTCTAGGGTTATTCAAAACCCTGCAAATTGGGTAGGGAAGTTTAACACCTCTTCCGCTCTAATTACACGTACAAAGGCTACTACATGATCTCTAGGATCTCTGTTTCCCGTGTATTTCTTGTTTACCCATTTTTGCACTTGAGAAGGTCTAATTCTACGATGGTCTACAAATCTCATCATTGGATCTCCACTTCCTAATCGATATACCTCGTCTAGTCTTTTGTAGTAGGCTCCCAATGGTGCTCCTAAGCCATAATTTCTAGCAGTTCTTGCCAGAGATGGTTCATCTCTTAGAACTTGTTCTATGGGTGGTCTTCTAGGCTTTGTTGACCCTTGAGTCTTTGGATTACTCTCTCCTTGATACCGTGAATAGAGTGGTGGTTCTTGTAAACCCCTTAGCCTTTGTGCGGCTTGATAACCATCTCGGTTTCGGTCTTGTTCCAATGTTGCACTCTGTCGAAGCTATGCCTGCAATGATGACTGAGTTGCTGGTTGGTTTTGGTTGTTGAATGTCTACGGCCAGGTAGAATGTGAGGTCGCATCATACTCCTCTAAAAAGGGATTTTGTTGACTTGGTAGGGGTGTAGGTGGCTCTTTGCACTTCATTGGGGGCATATGTTGATGCTCTTGGAACTGTTGCCTTTTCTACCTCCTCTAGGAGAACACGTTGGTATTCGCACGCGTACCTATCAACAAAAATGATATCCTTCCCCATAGTAATTTCATAAGAGAATAAGTAAAGAACCTTATCTTTGCTCAACTCGTTTGGGTATGGTTCTTTGCAACGAAAGTAGGAGACTATTCTCTCGCTCTCATGCTTGTAAATTCCCACATTCTCATTATAAGTTGAAACCCTGGTTGTTTTCTTATCATACATAAAAGTGCTCTTATCATACATAAAAAGTGCTCTAGTTCGATCAAAGTTTGGTGGTGGTTCTTGAGTTTCTAAAACCATTTTTCCTTGCGCCACGTTATCTCCGTATCTGTTGTAATCCTCAGGGTTACTAACTATTAGATAGTGGTTCCCCTTTTCATCTCGGAATCTATCTCCATCATCATAGACTTGAATTATCTCCAGTCTCTGTGCCGGCCTTTCTTCAATATAAATACACTTGCGTCCTTAATATTCAGAATAAACTAGGGCTCCCCTCTAGTTTGTTCCTTCTAAGAAGATCGTAGTGAACTTGGAATCATTCAAAGGATTTAGGGAGGTGCTTTCTCTTGGCATTGGTCTGTCATAGGTGAAACCTCCTTGCTGTTGACTACCCATCATGAAGAAGGATTTGTCTGATGAAGTGTCAGTATCACTACCCTCCTCAATAATCGGTGCCATTGGATCTAGCCTTGCCTGAGTTACACTCTCCTCGGTGGACACTAAGCTACCTTGGTCACCTGCCACCTTTTGGTCTCTAAGAATGTATCTTCCTGATCTTAAATTCATCAAACTTAGAAATGCAACTTATTATAAATTCAACCACTCACCTGGCAAAGGGTCAGTTTCTGCACAACTTCTTGCTTTTTCCCCGCTGAATATACCTGTACACAAGCGTTTAATTTCGGCAATTGAATCAAAGCATTTAACTACTAGAGGTGATCTTAGTAATAATTCATGTAATTGGAGAGTTAACCTCAACCACTACTGTATTTTATACACTGCTGATGTTCTGGATCAGGTCTACTAATTTGGAACTGTACTTTCCTCGGATGTTGGTCAATTTACCTGAAAAGTCTTAATTCTGTCTTTGCTCCGTCAAAAGGTCAAACAAGGTCCAAACTCACTTCTGAAAGAAGTTCTAGAACCCTTAAGGCAAATGGAACCTCACTGTATAAGCTCAGTCAAATTTTCTCTTCACTAAGCCGCAGTAGACATCCTACGCGTAGGATGTCTCACGCGTAGGATGTCTCCTATTCTGTTTTGCGTGGATTTTTGCACTATGGATTCCCCTTGATGTGATGAGTCCACAGTTGTTTTTACTTTTTGATTTGGACACCTATAAGCTGGTCAATGGATCATAAATCTGTTCCAACAGTTTGATGTTGGTTTGATCAGACTAATCAACTCCAATTTGGACCAAAATTGACTAGGAGGCTTGCCTCAGGCTATACAACACCTTGCTATGCCTATAATCAGTATCTGGCTTTAATTTCTTGCAGTACACATTGTACGCGTAGCATGTCTTTTTGCTGTGAATGGATTCAAATGCATAGCACAGACTCCTCTTGAGGTGCTGATCACTTTGGTATGCTCAAAATTAGGTTTGGAGTGCAAAATCACATAGATGACATCCTACGTGTAGGATGTCTTTTTGTTGTGTTTGACCCCGGACTTGACCCACAGCTTCCCCTTGATGTCATTAACCCAGTGGTATGCTTAGATTTTGGTTTGGGTTTCAAAAGTCCCCAATTTTAGCTGTTCTAGCCTTTTTCAGTCAAAAGTGCTCAAGTCTGCTTAGAACCCAATTTTCTCACCCAAATGAGATGAAACCCCCCTCAGTCACTCAATATATCATGCAGATCATGCTCATGCAACCATCCTATGGTTTTGGTCTTAAAATAATGCCTTGGCACAATTTGGATAGGCTGTCTGGCAATTTCAATATATCTGGCCTTATCCTGTCAAGACATGGTCAAATTTCCAATTTCCAGGTGAAAATAGCCTAAAACCTACCTTCTGGACACATTGGTCAACTCAAAATTCCAAAATTCCCACCAGATTAGCCTGTAGACATCCTACGCGTAGGATGTCTCCTGGCTTAAAATTAATTTTTTTCCTGACAAAAATGCTCCTCTGCAACTCTATCAGAAACTCTCACAACAACTTTTGGACTTCACTTCAGCTTTCAAACACACTTTTGCGTCTTTTACAACCTTGTGATGAATCTAACAAGCAAGTATACATGCATGAAGTGCTCTAGATCCTAAATCATGATGTCCTAGTTACTCTACTCCTACTCATCATGTGAAATGGTGATAATGGTGTTTTGGTTGCTTCCTGGCCTCTCCGAATCTCAAGCTCTCCTCTCACCGCTTCTATCACTCCAACTCCTACTCTCTACACCACAACTTAACTAAAAATTACCTAAGTCGAAGGATCTAGGCCAGACACACACTCCCTAGACTCTCTCTAAGACCTAGAGATTCCTACACCGTCTGATCATATCTAAATGTAAAACGAGACTCTTGGTAAGCCAAAGAATCCTTATCCTCAAGGACTCGTCTCGGTCACCTACCTAGGGTTTTCGTCCCCGGCAGCGGCGCCAATGTTGGATGGGTACACTGCGACGGATGTCAGCACAGCGAGAACTCACCTAACAAGATTTGTCAGCTAAGGACGAAGCTCGACCCGCAGGCGCGTGGAAGCAAGCATAGGGTGTCAACCTATACTCAACCGACTCCTAAATAATTCCTACAGAGGTCTCTACCCAATGTCTAAGCTACAGCCTTTAGGAGTGCATAAGAGGAGATTTCCTACAACGCTTTTTAGAGTCGAATACCCATCAAACGATCTCGAAACGCCACAGAACTTGAAGAAGACCCTACTAACACCAATAGGTCGCTCTCCCTAAGGTCTATGAACCAAAATCGCAACCCAAAACACGTGGTGCAAAATCACGTAGGATGTTTGGCCAAAATTTGCAGGTCATCGTTTCCAAAAACTGAAGTGCCTAATGTGTAGCTCTACTCAATGCGAACGCGTGGATATGCTGCAATGCAAAATCGGACAAGGTATCCTCACCAAATCACCAGATGAAGCTCGTAGATGGAGCTCGCAAAACCGGACTGTACACGCATAATGTAGGTATTGGCGCGTAGCTCTCGTCGGGGGCAACACGTTGTAATTCTTTGCACTCGATTCCGACCACCGATGCGTGCGTAGCGTCAAGATGAAGCTCTCACTCTCACAGTACGCCCACTCACAGACTTCCAACTTTTAAAATGACAAAAGGTTTTTCATTAAGGTCAAAAAGTGGTATAAATACCCTACAATTCTCAAACCCTAATGTTCCAATTTAACCATCTAATCAATCTAAGTTTCAAAACTGGGATACAATCTGGAAACTTCTGTAAGTCCCAATATTTACAAAGGTGAAATGTCGGGTTTTCTCAATAAATGAATAATTACAAAAAATAATAATCTGATGAGCAGTCATTTTTCGTAGGGTGTGTCCAGCTTCTAAAAGTGAGTGATTAGAAGAATAAACCAGACCTACATATATACAGAACCTGATTGTACAACAACCTCAATTGAGAATATGTAATACTTGTGGAGGGGGTCACCCCACTCCATGGTGTAGCACTCAATTGAATTTTCACCAAATGGTAGGGCAACATCCACCTCTCTTGAATGGTGGTAGAGTTGTAGTCAACTACACTCAATCGGCACATGTACCACAACTTGTGAAAAACCAGTACTCCATGGATGCAAATACGCTTCTATTCTTAGCCAATCAGGAGTATGGGTTGAAGATCATTCTCACCAGGCAAGAACAACCATTGGCTGTATCACCAGCTATGAAACAACAAGGTCCATGCTATGAGTGTGGAGGTGATCATTGGGCAAGAGGTTTTCCAAACAAGGGTCGACAAATAAAACTATTTGGATTCTGTGAACGTTGTGGGAGAGAGCATCTACGCCAAAACTCTGCTAAAAATCCAAACTACAAGGGAAAAGCAACAATGAATGTTGTAGGCGTGATGCTTTCCTCAAGCGGATCCGAGGTAGAGCCTGGAATTCCTTTAAAGGTGATGACTCGAGATCAAGCTCAAGAAGGTGCAAAAAAAGACCCAGCTGAGGAAGCCACATTGCCTATTCAAATAGAAATTGAAAACTTATCCATGAGAACAAGAAGAAAATCATGGAACGCCAAGCAAGACAAAATAAAAAAAGAAGGCTACAAGAGAAAGTTACCAAACTAAATAAAACAAAAGGATAGCTTAGAAGAGAGCAAAAAAGCAACAAAAATGCAAAGGGACCTAAAGAGTCAAAGACTAACTTGGGAGGTTCAATCTTGGTCCACAAAGTCATTGACCCTTTGGATGCAATCTTGAAAGCTTATGATGCTATGTTAAAGACCAACCAAACCCACGAGGATACGTGGCTAATGTACCCTCACCCGGGGTATGAAAAATAGAGATTAAAGATCTGCAAGGAGTTCATACAGGCGACTCAAGCTCTTATGGAACCAGTTCCAGATGCTCCAAAAATAGAGGTGCTAATTCACAAAAAAAACCAAAAATTGGAAGGCCATGGTATTGTAATCAAATACCAGGAAGATCCGGGAGTTGAGGCATATTGAGATATAAAGGAAGTAGCCAATACCACAGATGGGGTGGGCTCACAAGAAGTGATGCCTATTCCAGAGGTAGAAGAACCGTGGCCACAATCCTTATGCAAATCAATTAGAAACCAAAAAGATTGTAGTGCTACTTTAATTTATAGTCAGTAGATATCCCTGAGATAAACATGGATTACAATTTTTTCCCTGGGGCAGAATCAATATTACCAATTGGAATATTAGAACAAATCATTGTATCCTAGTGTGGCATAGAGTATGAGTATACCTTTGCGATAATGAACTTTGACAAGAGAAGCACCTTTAACATCATATTGGGCAGACCATTCATGCATCAGCTCAAAATGGTCAAGACTAGAGCTATGACTATGTCTACCTAAGACACAAAGAGATCACTATGAAAATAAGTGTCAAACATCATAGTTATAGAGATATACAAAAAATCCTAGGGGAAGAATTAAACTCCACAATTGATTTCGAAAGTAGAGTGCTTCTAAGAGTGTAAGTCTAAGGAAGGAGGACTGTATTCTCAATCGACCTATGGAGGACACATACTATATTCCAAAACCATTTCCAGAGGAGTTGTTTGAATTCTTTGGATGGGGTCAAATTCTTGCCACTCTTGATGTCTGCGTAAATGAGGTGACCAACACCAAATTTTGTGATGAAGATGGTTATGATATCACTCCCTTGTTTACGATAACGGTGTTGAAGGAAGCTAATGAGGTTTGTGAGTGTGAAAGCAGAAATGGTGAGATAGATAGATACATCATGGAGCATGAGGCAATAGTGAAAACAAAGAAATATGAAAAGCCACAAGAATATGTCATCATTGACATACTTGAAGAATTGACAAAAGCTGTTTCAAAGAAGCTGACTCCAAAAAAATCACAAATGAAAGTAGATGAAGGAAAAAAGTTTCCAATTTCAACATCAGATGTTCAGCAAACACAAGATCAAAAGAAAACAGGGATAAGGAAGAAGATCGACACTCTCCAACGATGATCAAATTCAATATATGCGGAGAAACAAGACTCAAAATCACATGTTCAATTGTCATAAATCCAAAAGCAACCAAGAATCTAATGACTTATGAAACATAGATCATGATGGAAAATTCACAAATCACTGAGCTGGAGGAGATAGTGTACACAAGTTCTAAAACGGTGATTCGTAGCTTTGGCATGGCAAAAGCCATAGTCAAGCTAAGTACTAGGGAGTACAAGGATACTTTCCACATAATTGAATCCCATCATATCAAGGAGAGTCTAGTCTTTTTAGAAATCCAGAGGAACATCTTCTTTCAACAAAAATCAAAAGCTTCAACAACAACAACTATAAGAGTTCATGAAGCTTCTCATATCCATGCGGAGAAAGAATCGTCGACCATCGAAGAAAAAGGTAAAGCTAAAGTAAATGCTGAAGGAGATCAAACTTCAAAGACAACTTTACCTTCAAAGAGCCTCCATCAAACTTCCCGTGAAGCCTCTACATCAAGAGCCAAACCATCAACAATGCAATGGATAACAAAACAAAAAGTCTATCAACCAAGTTTCCATCACAAAAAAGCATAAAATAGAAGCCAAAGGGAATAAACAAAGTGTTAGTATCCAAAGAGCACATCCAAGTCAATGAGTCAGTTTGGATACATGAAGCACAAGTTCAACGACAACAACAAAATGTGATAGGGTGGAAACACTAATGCTTGGGCCAAAAAGCCTAAACTAACAGCTTAGATGTACTCACCTCAAGAAAGAAGTTCTACAAGGAGCGAGCCAAGCTATCAACAAAATACAAAAAACTCAAGAAAGCAAAATAAAAACAACCAAAAGGTAGAAAAAAAGACCTTCCTTTCCAAGTGGGAAACACAAAAAGTATGGGTGTCAAAGTCAAACCTTAGTCAAGTTACCCAAGAAAAATAGGTAAAGCAAGAGATGATTCTAGTCAAGCTACTTTAAGCGCAAGGATTTTATGCAGGTAACACTCAAATATAATTACCAAAAATTGTAGCTGATTCTAGAACAACCAAGAAAAATGATCCAGCACAAGCTTCTATCCTAAAGCAAGCAAAGACAACAAACATCCATTAGAAACCAATTGCAACCAAGGCTGCTGCAATCTCTAGATGGATACCTACTCATCTGTTGAGATGTCGAGCTCTACATCTTGAGCTGGCATCTACTACGGGTCTTGGCCGCTTACGACATTTCCTCACTGGCGCGTTAGGTGACCAACACGGAGGATCTCTGCCAGTGATTCTATAGTTGGACTACACTTATAGTGCCAGCCTAGTACGCTTCTAGCGTGTTCACACTTAGTGACCGCATGTACATATGTGCTACTTTTCAGCTTTAGCACTTAGTCATTTTGTACTCTCTTTTCTGTGACAAGAAGAAGAAGCTTTCCATCTCTGTGTGCTTAGTGCTTGTCTTGTGTAGCTCTCTTGGATCCTCTTTCTTTACATGGTATCAGAGCCTGGTGCAGGCAAGAGAGGCTAAGAGAGCAAGAGCATCACAATCCCTTCGTTCGCAATCCACAACCAGAAGTTTCTGAACAGGTCTCCAAAGTGCAGTACACAAAGATTTACTGTACAAGTACAGTGGTTGTATGTACGCTTGATTGTGGACACTCGTTGAGTGTAGAAAGCGTTACAGGTACCACGAGAGCAGGTTCAGCAGATTTGCAGGTTTTTGCAGATTGCAGCTATTTTGTCTTAGTGCTTCAAGATGTCTGACGGTTTCAGTCAGATTGTTACTGAGAAGCTTGAGAAAAATAACTACCCTGCATGGAAGTTCAGAATAACTAATTTCCTAAAAGGAAAAGGTTATTGGGACTATGTAGAAGGAGACAATGAAAAGGAACCAGAGATTCCCGAGGCAAATGCTACAGCAGAACAAAGGAAAGCATTGAGGGACTCGCAACAAGGCTAGAGCAAAGTGATGTATTGGCTTTCTATGAGCATCATAGATGGAATGATGGGCTATCTACAGGATGCTGAAACCCCCGCCATTGCATGGAAAAACATAGGCAGAGTGTTCGAGGTGAACACCAAGGCCAGGAAGCTTCAAATAAAGTCGGAGCTAAATCAAGTTAAGAGGAACAACCTCTCCATCAATGATTATGCTTTGAAGATCAAGAGTATCATTGAGGCTCTTGGATCTATTAAAGTCTCAGTGGAAGACGATGACATTGTCCGTGCATGCTTGGATGGTCTAGGAGATGAGTATGTACATTTCAGGTCTTCCATGAATACAAGAGAGGACATCCCCGTGTTCCAAGATTTGATTTCTATGCTTAACCTTGAGGAGAAGAACCTTGACACATCTTCTTCTCATGGCAGAAATAATTCTGAACAGGCCTTCTATTCTAACTCCTACAGAGGTAGAAGTAGAGGTCGTGGTCGAGGCCCAAGAGGTTGCAGGGGCCAATTTCTAGAAGTTCAATCAAATCAAAACAATATAGGTGGCAGGGGAAACCAGTCTCAAGGAAGGGGGTGTCAAAGAGGTCGTGGTGTAGGATCAAGCAGGGAGCAACATACTGCAGATAGCAGAGAATGTTGGACTTGTGGTGAAAGAGGTCACATGTCACGTGACTGTCCAAAGGGAAATGCAAGTGGAAAGAGAGAACATGGAAACTATGCATCTACTAGCAGAGATGCAGATGACAACAAAAACGAGCGCATGTTTGTTATGCAACATGTAATGAATACAATGACTGCAAAGAATTCCACCCAAGATGATGTTTGGTATGTGTATTTAGGTGCCTCTAATCACATGACGTCTCGTGGAGAGTGGTTTAGAGATATGCGCAAACCAGATGTGTCAAGCTATGTGCAGACAGGAGATGACACAGCTCACCCCATTGCTCATGTCGGCGACATACCTCTAAATACGAAGAGTGGGAAATCAAAGTACTTAGCAGATGTACTTCATGTCCCAAATATTACAAAGAATGTTGTTTCTGTTGGTCAAATGGTTGAGCAGGGGTTGTAGGTTTGCTTCAATCCAAATGGCTGTTATGTAGAAGATGTCCAGAATGGCTGTAATGTGTGGGCAGAATGTTTACGTTGAATGTAGACATGCCTGAGGTAAAAGCTGCATTATTTGCACAGGGCACAGGTGTTGTGACTGATGTTGACATTTGGCACAAACGCATTGGCCATGTCAATGAGCAGAGATTGCGCAGCATGCAATCAAAACAGATTGTAAAAGGTTTTCCCAAATTCAAGGTGGATGGTATGCATAAAGTGTGTGCAGCATGCCAGTTTGGAAAACAGTCAAAGGGCTCATTTCCACATGAGCGCAATGTATGTAAAAATCCACTTGAGGTGGTGCACACAGATGTTTGGGGTCCAATTGATACTGCAAGTATACATGGTTGCAGGTATTATGTCTCTTTCATTGATGACCATACAAGGAAAGTATGGGTCTACTTCATGCGTAACAGAAGTGAAGTGTTTGGTCACTTTCAGGACTTCAAAGTCATGATTGAGAAGGAGACAGATATGCAAATCAAGACATTGAGGTCAGATGGAGGGGGAGAGTACTTCTCCAACGATTTTTCAAATTTTCTGCGAATGCATGGTATACGCAGACAGTTTACATGAAGATATACTCCACAGCAGAATGGGGTCGCAGAAAGGAAAAACATGCCTCATCATTTCTGGGCTGAAGCTGTAAATACAACTGTGTACATTATGAACAGGACACCTACAGCTGCGGTGTATGATTTAACACCTGAGAAAAAGTTTACAGGTACAAAGCCTGATTTGGCACACTTGAAAGTGTTTGGCTGCATAGCTTACGTGCATGTACCAGATGAGTTGCGTAGGAAATTGGATCCTAAAGCAGAGAAATGTATTCTTGTGGGATATTCCCTTGAACAAAAGGGGTACAGGTGCTACAATCCTACTACAGGAGAATTACGAGTGAGCGGAGATGTAGTCTTTGATGAGATGAGAAGCTAGTACAGTAATGCACATGGCACTATTGGGGCTGATGTAAAAAATGACGTGGTTGTACAAAATGTGAGGCCACGGTCACAGGTTTTGAGTGGACCACAAGAGTCGTCTTCTCGTGGCTCTGTTGAGAAGCCATGGAATGGTAGACTACGTATGCAGGTTACTCAACCAACAGGTACAGGGAATGTATCACGAAAAGGAAAGGAAAAGGTTGATGAACCTCCCTTTATGGCTGATGCATCATCAGGTTTTTCACATGTAGACATGGATTCAGATGGTTTTGAACAAAGTCTTGATGAGGAATTTGGAATTCCGGCTGTCCGGACACCTGGTGTAAGGAAAGTACAAGAAGATGCTAGAGGGCAAAGGAGTGACCCAGGACCGCGCAGATCTAACAGAGTCAGAAATCCAGTTCAGAAATTGACTTATGATGGGTATCTAGTGCATCACCAAACCTACATGGCTAAGGTGATACAGGATGTGGAGCCCACATGTTTTGAGGATGGAGTTGGAAATGTGCATTGGGATGATGCAATGAATGAAGAGATGGCTGCATTGGAAGAAAACGACACATGGGAGTTGGTGCCATTGCCAAGTGGCAAAAAAGCTATTGGCTGTAAATGGGTGTATAAAACCAAGCATAAGGCTGATGGTAACATTGAGATTCACAAGGCAAGGCTGGTTGCAAAGGGTTATGCACAGACGTATGGCATAGACTATGAGGACACCTTTGCTCCAGTGGCAAAGATGACGACTGTGAGAGCTGTCATAGCAGTGGCTGCATCTAGAGGATGGATTATGCATCAAATGGATGTAAAGAATGCCTTCTTGAATGGTGAGTTGCAAGAGGAAGTGTATATGGATCAGCCACCTGGTTATGTCGATCCAGGTTACCCAGATTATGTATGCAGACTTCTCAAAGCTTTATATGGGTTGAAGCAGGGCTCTAGAGCATGGTATGACAAGATTGCCAAGTATCTTGTCAGTATTGGGTTTAGGAGAGCTCATGTTGATCATTCACTCTATGTACGTGAGAGTGATGTGGGGATTGTGGTCATTACCATATATGTAGATGACCTTATTATTGTTGGTGACAATGCTATGGAGATTGACTATGTGAAGGGTCTTCTCAAACAGGAGTTTGAAATGAAAGATTTGGGCGAGTTGCGCTACTTTCTTCGCATTGAGGTGATCAGGACTCCAGAGGGTGTATGGCTATCACAGAGACAGTATGCTTTGGACATGTTGTCAAAGTATGGTATGGCTGATTGTAAGCCAATTTCTATTCCCTTGGATGTGAATGCAAAGCTGAGTGCAGAGAAGGGTGATGTTGTTGAGGATGTCAACATGTACAGGAAGATTGTGGGTAGTCTAATCTACTTGACTATCACGAGGCCAGACTTGAGCTACAGAGTAGGCTTGGAGAGTCAGTTCATGCACCTTCCAAGGAAGCCGCATTTGGATGGAGTACGACGCACACTTCGGTATGTGCAAGGGTCTCTTGACTACGCATTGTTCTATGCAGCAGATGCTCCATTAGCATTGTATGGGTATACAGATGCAGATTGGGCACGTAGCATTGTTGATAGGAGATCTACAAGTGGCTTCATGTTCTCTTTTGGGAGTGCTGGTGTTACTTGGAGCAGCAAAAAGCAGCCTACGGTTGCTTTATCGAGCACAGACGCCGAGTACAGAGGTGCAGCAGTTGCGGCGTGCGAGGTAGCTTGGCTACGCACATTACTTGAGGACTTGGGAGTGCAGGTGGACCAACAGATTTTCATCCATTGTGACAACCTCAGCAGCATGCAGTTGGCTAGGAACCCAGTGTTCCATGCTAGGACCAAACACATAGAGGTCCATTACCACTACGTTCGAGAGCGAGTGTTGGCGGGCGACATCGACTTGGTTTACTTCAGCACAGAGGAGTAGATAGCGGATATATTTACCAAGGCCCTCGGAGCTGAGAAGCTTCAACGTTTCCGGACTATGCTTGGACTCTGCGACATGCAGAGCTCGCGGGGGAGTGTTGAGATGTCGAGCTCTACATCTTGAGTTGGCATCCACTACGGGTCTTGGCCTCTTACGACAGTTACTCACTAGCGCGTTAGGTGACCGACACGGAAGATCTCTGCCAGTGATTCTATAGCTGGACTACACTTATAGTGCCAGCCTAGTATACTTCTAGCGTGTTCACACTTAGTGACCGCATGTACATATGTGCTACTTTTCAGCTTTAGCACTTAGTCTTTGTGTACTCTCTTTTCTGTGACAAGAAGAAGAAGCTTTCCATCTCTGTGTGCTTAGTGCTTGTCTTGTGTAGCTCTCTTGCATCCTCTTTCTTTACATCATCAACTCCAAAATTAAGGCTTCTACAAAGCAAATCATCATATATGGATACTGAATCCTAATATCCATTGAATTATAGAAGAAGATAAAATGCCAAAGATGGTCACACAAGGACCAAAAACAAGATGGGTTCCGAAATTTCTCGTGGAAACTCTTACACAAGGAAACCACACCTATCAACAACCACTTCTCATGGGAGATAAAACAGAGGCTCCATTAGTTCCTACAAGAGGTGAAGGACTTGTTTCACAAAGCAGTGTCAACATATGACAAGCAAGTCAAGGGGAGCTAAAATATGCCAACCTACTTGACAAAATGGTGTCATCCTATGATCAACACAATGGAAGAGGCCTAAATTTCCAAAACTAATGGAATTAGGTTTTTGGCATTGAACAAATAAGTCCAAGTCGCCATTAAAAATACATGGGATAAAAGTCTGAGTCCGGCAACTAAGCCACTTAATGAGTGAGGTGTTTGTCCTCCCAAACCTTCATGTAATATTCTCTGTGGTCTAAGCGTCTTAGTTATTCTAGGTATTGCTCAAGCTCGAAGAGTGAGCATAATTACGTTGTGTCGCTCATGCTGGTATAGGTGAGCATAAGAGTCAAAGTTGTTGTAGTATAGTGGTAAGTGAAGGAGAAAGCCCAAAAGACACTCACACACTCAACACAATGAGGAATGAGTGGAGAAGCTTCTACATCAAAAACCTTTCTTGGAAATGTGGAAGCTATTGAGACATCCTTTGATGTCACATGTGCTACATTTTTTCCTTGAAGCACCCATCAACTCCATCTCTTACACTGCATGTTTTTGTTTAAAATTTCTCATATGCTTATAGAGTGCCCGATAATTGCCACTTGCATTAGAAACTCTTCCTTTGCTTCTCCCAAGCACTCACCTTGCATGATAGGTACTTCTACATCAGCAATAAAGAAATGACAACACAAATAAATTGACCACGACCTGGACCAAACACTGCAGGTCTCCATATGCTTCTCAAGAGCATCTTTTATCTTCAAGGGCGACAACAAAACTTCATCAACCAATGGAAAGTAAAAAAATAGCCTACAACAACAAGAGAGTCATCAACAACAATCAAAAGTAGCTCACATAGTGCTTCAACATTGGTGACCTATTGTAGACAACTCAAATTACAGTGGACATGGAAAGAGAACCCAACATAAAGTCCGCGCCACAAAGAGGATCGGTTCTACAAACTCAAAAACATGAAAATCCCTCTTCACGGCAGCCAAGACTAGAAAGAGGAGAATGTGCAGCAAGTAGAAAAAGGTCTCATCAATCAAGCTCAAATCACGTATTGACTACACAACAACTATGAATCACTCTAGGAAGGGGGGAGCATCATCAACAAAAAAGAACTTCGCAAGCTGAAGACCAACCATCAAGACAAAGATGAATATAACCCTATGACAAGACTGCACAAGGTATTTTCAAGAGACGACACAATTTAGGAAGGGTTTAATGTTTGAGGAACGATTGAAAGAGTGCCCAGCTGGGCGGACACATAGTTGGACACCACATTTGTAGTCTATTAGTTTTTCGATCTAGTGTAGTAATACTCTATGTAAATCTGTTGGAATTAGGGTTGCAGAGAAACACACACAGCTTGGAGAAGATGAAGGAAGCTCAAGGCACACAATAGAGAGTGTGTTACTTAGTGTACAATGGAAAGATAGATAGCCCTAGAGTGATGGGCGTATATACAATGCTCGGGCAAAAAAAACTCCTAAAGAGGGAAAACATGCCCCGGAGGTCCTAGTGTGCTCACACACATCACTACCACATGTATATAGTAACAAATACCCCTTGGACTGATGTGGTGAACGAGAGCTGGAACATGAGTAAATGGAAGTGCCATGCCCTAAGGACATGATCAGTCCACAAAGGGGAGTAAGCCCAAAGCTTTGCAGAAACCTTCAAGCTTCTCACGAGACAATGCCTTTGTGAAAAGATCTACAAGGTTGTCCTGTGTTAGCACATAAGCCAAGCTGTCCTGTGTTGGCACATAAGCCAAGCTGATCTCTATTGCTGAGGGCCTCTCCCTGACATAGTGGTAATGCACCTCAATGTGCTTTGTGTGAGAATGAAAAACTGGGTTCCTTGCAACTGCCAATGCGCCCTGACTGTCAGTGTAGATAGTGTTGGCAGTGTCCTGTCCAACACCCAAATCAGCCATAAGGCGTCTGAGCCATACAAACTCAATGGTAGCTGTGAAGACGACCCTAAACGTAGCCTCACAACTTGAAGTGTCTACAATAGGTTGCTTCTTGCTCAACCATGATATACATGAACTGCCAAGTCAAAACAACCAGCCCAATCTGAGTCCGGAAAAGCATGTAAGCCTGGCGGTAATGATCCTCCCTTGGGATAAAACAAGCCAAGATGTAAAGTACCACTAAGGTAGCGGAAAATCCTCTTGAGAGCCTGCCAATGCTTAGAACCTCGTATATACATAAATTTGCTGACCTGTGAGACTGCAAATTGAATAACCGGCCTCCTGTTGCATACATAAATGAGGCAGCCAACAATAGTTTGATAAAGAGTGACATCAGCAGGATTTTCAGCATCATGTAGACTCAACTTCAAACATGTTTCCATGGGAGTGGCAATAGGTTTCCAATCTTCAAGTCCAAACTTACATAGCAATGTCTCTATGTAACTTTTTTGACACAAGGCCATATCACCATCACACTGCTTAAACTGTATACCCAAGTAATGATGCAACAGCCCCAAATCTTTGATCTTGAAAGTAGAATTTAAATCAGCCTTAAATTCAACAATATGTATCTCATTTGGTCCAATGCAAACTCCATCCTTGGGCAATTACCCTCACGCTTTACATACAATGTGCTTTCTGTTGGACTCTTACGAAAGCCTCACTTGACTAAGTGAGTGTCAGCTTTCTCATACCAAGCAGAGGAGATTGCTTCAACCCATACAAAGCCTTCTTACATCTGCACACTTTGTTCTCTTGTCCTTTTACTGACAAAACCACAAGGGTGCGTTACATAAACTTCCTCAAATATGTCACCATTCAAGAAAGTAGCAACAATGTCTGATTGATGTACATCCCAGCCAGAATGAGCTGCCAATGCACATAGAAAATGCACAGTAGTCATATGACAAATGGGAGCAAAAGCCTCTTCATAATCAATGCCTTTTTGCTGTGCATAACCCTTTACAACAAGTCGAGCCTTATAGCGATTGATCTCACCATCCGGCTTGCGTTTCAACTTGTAAACCCACTTTGTACCAATGGAATTTTTGCCAGGAGGCAAATCACATAAAGTCCATGTGTCATTTTCTATAAGTGCATCATGTTTTGATTGCATGGCAGACATCCAATTTTTTGAATTCTGTGCTTCATCAAAAGAAAAAGGCTCCTCAACATCATGTAATCTAGACACAGCCAAAGCATAACAATCTGATGCATAAGATGCATGGTAACAAAAATATATTTGATAGCCTTATCATCCAATTTTTTGCGCTGTGTTTGTGGCATCAAAGCATATGCCAAACAGCCAAAATCACGCATGTGCTCAATATAATACTTTCTATCATGCCATGCTTCATATGGAGTAATAGACTGCAAAGCTTTCGTAGGACACCTGTTTAGTACATAAGTGGAACACATGATGCCAAAAAGAATGCGGCAAAGCTTGACTTTTGACCATACATTGTGCCATTTCCATAAGTGACCTGTTTTTACTCTCAGCAATACCATTTTGTTGAGGTTTACTATAAGGAACTGTACATTAGTGTTTTATCCCATGACTAGCCATAAATGCATTGAATTTATGAGACATATACTCCCCCCTCAATCCGAATGGAGGGTGCCCATAGTACATTTCAACACATTTTCAGCCATAGCCAAAAATTGTTTGAATCACATAAAAACTTCAGTCTTTGCTTTAAGTTGAAATACCCATGCATGCCTGGAGTAATCATGAATGAAAGTCATGAAGTAAAGGTGATTGCCCAAGGATGGAGTTTGCATGGGCCCACAAACATCACTATGCACAAGCTGCAACCTACATATGGCTTGAACTTAACCATCCTTTGGAAACTTAGAATGCTGCATCTTATCCGAAATACAGCCTTCACAAACATGTTTGACAGGTGCTTCAAGAGGCGGCAAAGAAGCAACCATATTAGATTTTTGCAAATGCCAAAGGTAGCAAACTGGCAAAATTTAGATGACCAAAGCGTGCATGCCAAAGTTTTGCATCTGAAATAGGCCTTGAATCTACAACATCATTTGCAAAATTTTGTCCACACTTGTCATACAAAGTGAGCTTATACAGCCCACCACTCAAAAGGCTAAATGCAACAATTTCATCACCAAAATTGAGATCATCAACTATACATCTGTCATCCACAAATTTGACTACAAGTCCAAGTCCAGCAGGTGCGGATATGGATAAGAGATTATTCTTAATCCCAAGTACATAAAGTGCATCAACATGTGTGAAGGAACTGCCATTTTCAGTAGTAGTAAACACAATCTTTCGAACTCCCTGAACTAGATAAGAGGCATTGTTGGCACAAGTGACTGAATTCCCATGAGGGATAGACTCAAGATAGGTGAATAATTCCCGATGTGAGGTAATGTGTTTTGTAGCACCACTATCAAAATACCACATGTGAATCTGCAAACTAACAAGCATGCATCATGGATAGCAGGATTGTAAGTGCACTCTATGCTAAAAGCCCATTCTGCATCAACATCGCAATACAATCTCCTTTTACAGAAAACTCAACAATGGCTACATTTGTAGTGGAACCAGCATTTGCAGTGGAACCACCCTCTTTCTTCTTAGCCTCTTTGTCCTTCAACTTAGGACACTGCTTGATCAAGTGATCATTACCTTTACAAAAATGGCAACACATCTTCTTTTTGCCCTTATCACCAGAATTTCCAGACGAATTGCTGCCTGTAGAACCATTAGGAAGAGATGTTTTGCCACTCGGAGTAGAACCATAAGAAGTGGCTGCATTTTTGTTACCACCCTTTCTTTGAGAAGCAATAAAATCCTGTTCAGCTGCACGCTGCCTAGTTCTGTTCTTTTTGGAAAGAGACTCTTGCAATAGCAATGTGCATAATGCATCAAAATTGACAACTTCAGGATTTCCTTGGGTCATCAGTCTCCAAGTACTAGCAAAAGTCTAGTAGGAATCTGGTAAGGCATCAAGAAGAGTCTACACAAGGGAACTGTCTAAAATGACTTCACCTGCAGAAATAAGTTGCTCATTGATATCCTTGACACCAGCAAGGAAAGTGTCCATATCATCTTCTTCATGCATAATCTTCGACACCAGCTCTTTACGCAACAAAGCAATTTTAGCCTCATTGCAACTTGCATAAAGACCAGCCAATATATCCCAAGCCTGTTTTGCAAATTTTGTTGAACGGATGTGAGAAACAATGGTGCGCTTCACAGACAACGCAATGAATGCATGAGCCTGCGCATCATTTACATCCCAATGAGCTTGTTCTACCATAGGCAAAACAACTCTAATAGAAGCAATCCTTGCTACAAGACCTGCAACATCCTCAACATCGCCTACATCCTTAGAACCGCAACATACATCAATGCCTTGCACAATATTCTAGACGCCCTTTGACACAAGAACGTGTTGCATCACATAAGCCCACATAGGGTAATTGTCCCCATCCAACCTATCCTCATCAGCAAAGATCTTGAAGACATCTGTGTTGTTGTCAGCCATGGTAAATGATGCACCTGATGTGAAAACTACTCAAAAATAGGAGAAATAGAGTGGGAACAACAGGTGCTATATAGCACAAACCGTAGAAGATTGTAAGGCACCTGTTATGCAGAAATCGGCACTGACAAAAATTCTACACAAAATGCAAAATTGCCTCTGTAGAGCTACCTATAGTGGAAACGGAGGCCGAAATGAGCGCGAATAAAAAATTTGACCGAAAATATTTATCGACCTGCGAACGCTCGCCAAACCTCACTATAACTGGAAAAAGTGAGCAGGCGTGTGTTGGAGCAGCTGGCCACTAAGCCCAGGAGGACGTAATCTGGCTCTGATACCAATTGTTGGAATTACGGTTGCAGAGAAACGCACACGGCTTGGAGAAGATGAAGGAAGCTCAAGGCACAAAATAGAGAGTGTGTTTCTTAGTGTGCAATGGAAAGATAGATAGTCCTAGAGTGATGGGCGTATATACAATGCTCGGGGGAAAAAAACTCCTAAAGAGGGAAAAAATGCCGCGGCGGTCCTAGCGTGTTCACACACATCACTACCACATGTATATGGTTACAGCTTGTTGAGTTGGTTTTTTTGCTTGTTAAGGTTCACTTCTTGAGATTGACGATCTCGAAGAGTCTCCGTGTCCCATTGGAGTCACTTCATTGACATTATGTTAGTACTAAAAAGATATGTTGGAGATGTCCATTGCAGAGACCCGCTAACAAAGCACCAGACTGCCAACGGGTAAGGAAGATATGCAAGTAGTGTAAGTATATGGCACTCAAGGTAGGTAGCCCGGTGGATTTTTCTTTTGTGGATGGTGTCATTGAGGAAAAGATGCAGGTGCAAGCCTATATAGATGGTGGAGCACAGGTTTTCATCATGATGGAAGTTGCAAGGAGGGAAATAGGTGTGAAGGCGATAGCCAAGTCAAATGTTCACATGAGGATGGCTAACCATGCTAAAGCTAGGTGTTTTTGCATGGCCTAACACGTAAGAGTGAAAGTTATGGGCATTGAGTGCCTAATGGACTTTTTATGATGAAAGCAGATGATAATGCATATCCCATCATCTTGGGTAGGCCGTGGCTATTGGTAATAGGTTCCAAACAGGATTAGGGGAATCAGGGTGCTTACCTTGGTGATAAAGAAAAAGGGAGGCAAGTGGTGCTAGATCTAAAGAACAAGGAAATCCATTTCCATCCTATAGCAGTGAGTAACGAGGATGACACCACCAGCTACGAGCACGAGACTCAAACAACCTACATCATGAGGGCTATATAGATACAAAGGAAGAAGAAAGTGAGATGATATGCTCAAGATTGATGCTGACTTATTTGGGGTCGCTGTGGAAGAACCTTGTGAAAAAGAGAAGGTGTAAGCACAGGTGCATGACATAGGTACTGAAGAGGTGGTCAATATGCTAAGTGGAGATTTGACCAAGCAGGAGAAAAGAAAGCTATGTCCAGTTTTGTGAATCGTTTCCAAACTTATTTGCAAAGGAGCGTAAGGATTTACAAGCAGTGAAGGGTGTTGAGCACAAAATAATGCTCACATCAAGCACTTCAAATGCAATTTCCGGTGTTGCATGCCACCTAACAAAGGGCTTCTCAAACCACTATACAACATGGAAAAGATTCAAGTATATGCAAGCTCTAGCACAATAAGGGAAAAGTTAATGCTACACATGAAGATCTCCTTTGAGATTGCAGTACAAGATTTCACAAAATTATTTTACCAGTTCAGTGTCATACTTTTGTTTTATCTTTTTTTGTGAACAAAATTATATTTTTCAGTTATAGTCTCTTTTACCTTATCTATTGTCATTCATCCCATGGTACACTTTTGTACAGGTTAGATACTGCCACAAAAATCAAGTGGTAAGACCTCCCAGATTACCAATTTTTTGTTCTCAAGTCCTATTTTGTTACAACTTTTCATGAGGTTACTGGGTACACCTTAAACCCAAGGTTTGAAACAAGTGAACGTACCAAAAACTCCATTTTTGGTAGCTAAGTTTTTGACCTACACCCTATCTGTTCAAGGGGGGGTTCTACTATCATAGCACTAGTGAGAGCGGATTTTTTGAGATGGGGCTCAACTCAAGGCTCCCACCAGACAACCACTCCGTGAGACCCTACACACGCATATTTCTTAGGGGCACCACCCTCTTTTATGGAGAAAGAAGGAAAACAAAACAAACCATATACAACACACACACACACACACACACACACACACACTCACACCTTCCTTATGTGCTTCAACACAAAATGCCCTTCAACCATTCAACACACACTCCTTAAGCAATCCCTTTGAACACTGCACAAACTCACATGCAAAGATTGACCTTCACCATATTAGTGCTCATATACTTCTAACAAAAGCAAGCACAAAACCTCAAAACTCAAAACACCA
Organism: Adiantum capillus-veneris; assembly: GCF_014529385.1. Classification (NCBI taxonomy): domain Eukaryota; kingdom Viridiplantae; phylum Streptophyta; class Polypodiopsida; order Polypodiales; family Pteridaceae; genus Adiantum; species Adiantum capillus-veneris. The sequence goes on from NC_140945.1 coordinate 79,376,363, forward strand.
TAATGCACAAATACTTGACAACTCCTTTCCTTTCCCAAAAGAAGAGACTACTTACACACATAAGGCGGCATGCATAGAGAGCTCTTCTCCATCTATGCAGCCCCAAGACTTACTTACACACAACATAAGGAGAGAATCCAAGCAGATAGACACCATGGTGCACAAAAACTTTCTCAACAAACAAGCAACCCAATGAGCACAAAATATGAGAAGCTGCCAAGATATGCTTACCAATTTTACACGCGTTTAGAGCAAAAGTGTGACGACGACACCCCAATTGCAACAATTTGTTGATCAAACCATGAGATAGATCATTGAACTTGATATCCTTGCTCTCATATAGAATCTACAATCCTTATTTAGGGATGAGTATGGCAAGAGAAATGTTTGCAAGAGAATGGTAGCAATAGCATATTGATGCTCTCTCTATGGTGCCGCTTATGATAGCGAGCTTAGGAAATGGATAGGGAGACAAGAGGAGAGAGAGATTAGGGCTTCCCTAACCTTAGAGGAGCTTATTTTCAGCAATGGAGTAGGTGTGTGTATTTTTGTGCTTGCCAAAGGGCCTTTTTATAGCTGTACAAGACCTTGGGTTAGGTTAAACTTGACTAGGGTAGGTAATTAACCATAGCTAGGTTCCCTTTTGACCACTCCTTCAATTATGCAAATAAGGGACTTATTTTTTCATTAAAAATAGCCTTTTAAGTCATGGAGGCTCCATAAGGGTTGATAATGTATGTGGGCCCCACCATGATGTCCCTCCAGTGGCTCCTGCAGAGTGTCCCCATCCTGTTTTTTGTGTCTCTGGAAGCATCTTGAGCCGACCCCTCCACATGCAAGTGGTTTTTAACTCTCCATTGGTATTTTAGAATTTTGGAGAAGTCAAGAAAACTTTTCACTTTTGTGGTTTACCTGATTGTAACTTTGACCTGCAGTAACAGTGTCCGCAGCACCTTGTTTTCACCATAACTTTCAGCCTGTAACTCATAATTGGGTGCTATAAAAGGCAAAGTTGACCTTCTCAAAGTGTTTAAGCTGATTTTGGAGTGTTCCTCAAGTATACCCATGAGATAAGGCGTTCAAGATGCATCCAAAACACCTTTTGAATCAAATCTCCTTGTAGGGGACCCTTTAGCATGCATCCAAGGTGTAGCATGCTTTTTTCAAAAGAGAATCCACCTTAAACAAATGAGGTAGGATACAATAAATTTTTATTTATTGGGGATATACATTATATTTTAGATTTTTTGACCAACACAAGTAAATGATCCAAGAGCTGGGTCACATAGTGGTGGGGAAGGGAAGGCCTACAAGGTTAACCCTACCCTTGAGTGAAGATGGGTAAGATAAGTGCCCATAAATTATTTATTTACAAATTATGGGATGTAGATAGCTATTTAAATTAGTAAAGGTAATTAGTTAAAAGAATATACAGTAAAAAAACTAGGAGAGTAGAATTAAGTTTACTATTTACATTTAGCATGAAGAGAGAAATATGATGTAAATTCATAAAGATCTAAGAAGGGTAAGGTGTTTGTATGGAAAAAGGCTATTACGGAAAGAGATAATGAACACTAGGTTAAAACTTTGATAAAAAATATATACATTTGAGTAGAAATGTAGTGCAAATGCAAGGTTACCATTTAACGCTACTCACTAGGTTATGGATACACTAGAAATCCTTGGTTGTGAGAGAACCTAAAACTCATGGTTGACGAGTACACCAAAAAATTGATGTATCATGAGAGTGGCCTATCTAATTTGGGCTTGAGGGGAGAGTTGTTCGGTGTCAAGCCCAAATGAGAACAAACTCTTACGTGAAAAACACAATAGGGGCAAGCAAAATACATTGATAATGAAAAGCACACAGTTCGTAGAGTAAATAGATGAATTAAGGAGTCTATATGCATAATATTATCAAGAAGAGTATAGCTCGGTGCATAACCTCCCGACCACCCTTGAGCTATCTCAGTCTCAATTTGGATCACACTCTCACTCTCAATCTCAATATTGTGCACAATCCCAATCTCACTCTCAATGTCAATCACAATCACATTCTCAATCTCTTGATGCCAACAAAAATCATAATCGGAATCGCAACACGATCACAATGCCAATATCATGACACCTTGCAGAGATACTATTTCACACATTGGTTTTTTCATCGTCTACAAAATAGCCAAAAGAGCATCCTCGTGAAAACAATTCAACGTGATAATAAAATTCAAAACATCATTTTGTACCATCATAAAAGAGTGCAATCACTTCTTGATTGGATGAAAGAAACGAGATATTACCTATGTATATCTATCTTTAAGCTAACTTGTTGCTGCTGGGAATTTTTTTATGTCATAATTTTTTCATACGAACTTTGAATATAGGATTTCAAGTACTAAAAAAAATGGGAACAAGTCAGGTCTACAAGGCTACATAGACATAATTGCAAAAATCGTTATTGGGCGCATTTCTGACACCCCGTTTTTTTATAAATTTGTACATACGGACACGACGACCAATGTCAAAAGGGCATGTGGGCTTTCTTTTTGTGGGTTTTTTAGCTTGCTTTAGCAAGAACATGTACATGCACTGCAAGTTGCTAGTCTAGTGACAGTTGTCTGGCTACTGTAAGTGCCCGTGAGTGACTTTTTTGAAGTGAACCTTGTATATAACTTAAACTCATGTACAAACTTAAAAAAGTTCACCCAAACATCAGAAATGTTCAGGTTTTAGCTCGTTGTGTCTCCTTGGTGCTCTTGGATACAATTGTTTGCCCCAACTAGGCTTCTCTACGTGTAGTCGTGCTAGGAAAACTTTCTGTTCGTGTCAGTTTTGCTCATGGAAGCATATGGAATCAATTTTGGTCATCTTCAAATTTCTCGCCGGTCATTTTTCAATATTTTTTTCAAGCTTTAAAGTGCCCCAATTGGAATTGTGCTCTTCAGGTTACGACTAGTTCTTTGCAGGGTTATGGCTATGGCAGCCTAGTGGCAAATTGTGTGTAGACAGATTTGTTGAGATGTCGAGCTCTACACCTTGAGTTGGCATCCACTACAGGTCTTGGCCGCTTATGGCATTTACTCATTGGCGCGTTAGGTGACCGACAGAGAGGATCTCTGCCAGTGAATCTACAGCTGGACTACACTTATAATGCCAGCCTAGTACGCTTCTAGCGAGTTCACACTTAGTGACCGCATGTACATATGTGCTACTTTTCAGCTTTAGCACTTAGTCATTTTTGTACTCTCTTTTTCTGTGAAGAAGAAGAAGAAGCTTTCCATCTCTGTGTGCTTTGTGCTTATCTTGTGTAGCTCTCTTGCATCCTCATTCTTTACATGGTATCAGAGCCTGGTGCAGGCAAGAGAGGCTAAGAGAGCAAGAGCATCACAATCCCTTCGTTCGCAATCCACGACCAGATGCAAAAGTTTTTCGCACAAGTTTCTGAACAGGTCTCCAAAGTGCAGTATACAAAGATTTACTGTACAAGTACAATGGTTGTATGTACGCTTGATTGTGCACACTCGTTGAGTGTAGAAAGCGTTACAGGTACCACAATAGCAGGTTCAATAGATTTGCAAGTTTTTGCAGATTGCAGCTATTTTGTCTTAGTGCTTCAAGATGTCTGACGGTTTCAGTCAGATTGTTACTGAGAAGCTTGAGAAAAATAACTACCCTTCATGGAAGTTCAGAATAACAAATTTCCTAAAAGGAAAAGGTTATTGGGACTATGTAGAAGGAGACAATGAAAAGGAACCAGAGATTCCCGAGGCAAATGCTACAGCAGAACAAAGGAAAGCTTTGAAGGACTGGCAACAAGGCCAGAGCAAAGTGATGTATTGGCTTTCTGTGAGCATCAAAGATGGCATGATGGGCTATCTACAGGATGCTGAAACCCCCGCCATTGCATGGAGAAACTTAGGCAGAGTGTTCGAGGTGAACACGAAGGCCAGGAAGCTTCAACTAAAGTCGGAGCTAAATCAGGTTAAGAGGAACAACCTCTCAACCAATGATTATGCCTTGAAGATCAAGAGTATCATTGAGGCTCTTGGATCTATTAAAGTCTCAGTGGAAGACGATGACATTGTCTGTGCATGCTTGGATGGTCTAGGATATGAGTATGTACATTTTAGGTCTTCCATGAATACAAGAGACGACATCCCCGTGTTCCAAGATTTGATTTCTATGCTTATTATTGAGGAGAAGAACCTTGACACATCTTCTTCTCATGGCAGAAATAATTATGAACAGGCCTTCTATTCTAACTCCAACAGAGGTAGAGATAGAGGTCGTGGTCGAGGCCCAAGGGGTTGCAGGGGCCAATTTCTAGAAGTTCAATCAAATCAAAACAATACAGGTGGCAGGGAAAACCAGTCTCAAGGCAAGGGGAGTCAAAGAGGTCGTGGTGCGGGATCAAGCAGGCAGCAACATACTCCAGATAGTAGAGAATGTTGGACTTGTGGTGAAAGAGGTCACATGTCACGTGACTGTCCAAAGGGAAAAGCAAGTGGAAAGAGAGAACAGGGTAACTATGCATCTACTAGCAGAGATGCAGATGACAGCAAAAACGAGCGCATGTTTGTTATGCAGCATGTAATGAATACAATGACTGCAGAGAATTCCACGCAAGATGATGTTTGGTATGTGGATTCAGGTGCCTCTAATCACATGACGTCTCGTGGAGAGTGGTTTAGAGATATGCGCAAACCAGATGTGTCAGGCTATGTGCAGATAGGAGATGACACAGCTCACCCCATTGCTCATGTAGGGGACATACCTCTAAATACGAAGAGTGGGAAATCAAAGTACTTAGCAGATGTACTTCATGTCCCAAACATTACAAAGAATCTTGTTTCTGTTGGACAAGTGGTTGAGTAGGGTTTGTAGGTTCACTTCAATCCGAATGGCTGTTATGTAGAAGATTTCTAGAATGGCTATAAGCTGATCACTAAGGGCAAATGTGTGGGTAGAATGTTTACGCTGAATGTAGACATGCCTGAGGTAAAAGCTGCATTATTTGCACAGGGCACAGGTGTTGTGGCTGATGTTGACATTTGGCACAAACGCATTGGCCATGTCAATAAGCAGAGATTGCGCAGCATGCAATCAAAACAGATTGTAAAAGGTTTGCCCAAATTCAAGGTGGATGGTATGTATAAAGTGTGTGCAGCATGCGAGTTTGGAAAACAGTCAAAGGGCTCATTTCCACATGAGCGCAATGTATGTAAAAAGCCACTTGAGGTGGTGCACACAGATGTTTGGGGTCCAACCGATACTGCAAGTATACATGGTTTCAGGTATTATGTCTCTTTTATTGATGACCATACAAGGAAAGTATGGGTCTACTTCATGCGTAACAAAAGTGAAGTGTTTGGTCACTTTCAGGACTTCAAAGTCATGATTGAGAAGGAGATAAATATGCAAATCAAGACATTGAGGTCAGATGGAGGGGGAGAGTACTTCTCTAATGATTTTTCAGATTTTCTTCGAATGCATGGTATACGCAGGCAGTTTACATGCAGATATACTCCACAGCAGAATGGGGTCGCAGAAAGGAAAAACAGGCACATTGCAGAGGTTGCACGTGCATTGATGAATGAGAAGAACATGCCTCATCATTTCTGGGCTGAAGCTGTAAATACAGCTGTGTACATTATGAATAGGACACCTACAGCTACGGTGCATGATGTAACACCTGAGAAAAAGTTTACAGGTACAAAGCCTGATTTGGCACACTTGAAAGTGTTTGGCTGCATAGCTTACGTACATGTACCAGATGAGTTGCGTAGAAAATTGGATCCTAAAGCAAAGAAATGTATTCTTGTGGGATATTCCCTTGAACAAAAGGGTTACAGGTGCTACAATCCTACTACACGAGAATTACGAGTGAGCAGAGATGTAGTCTTTGATGAGATGAGCAGCTGGTACAGTAATGCACATGGCACAATTGGGGCTGATGTAAAAGATGATGTGGTTGTACAAAATGTGAGGCCACAGTCACAGGTTTTGAGCTGACCACAAGACTCCTTTTCTCGTGGCTCTGTTGAGAAAACATGGCATGGTAGACTACGTACACAGGTTACTCCACCAACAGGTACAGGGAATGTATCACGCAAAGTAAAGGAAAAGGTTGATGAACCTCCCTTTATGGCTGATGCATCATCAGGTTTTTCACATGTAGACATGGATTCAGATGGTTCTGAACAAAGTCTTGATGAGGAATTTGGAATTCCGGCTGTCAGGACACCTGGTGTAAGGAAAGTAAAAAAGATGCTAGAGGGCAAAGGAGTGACCCAGGACCGCGCGAATCTAATAGAGTCAGAAATCCAGTTCAGAAATTGACTTATGATGGGTATCTAGCACATCACCAAGCCTACATGGCTAAGGTGATACAGGATGTGGAGCCCACATGTTTTGAGGATGCAGTTGGAAATGTGCATTGGGATGATGCAATGAATGAAGAGATGGCTACATTGGAAGCAAACGACACATGGGAGTTGGTGCCATTGCCAAGCATAAGGCTATTGGCTGTAAATGGGTGTATAAAACCAAGCATAAGGCTGATGGTAACATTGAGCGTCACAAGGCAAGGCTGGTCGCAAAGGGTTATGCACAGACGTATGGCATAGACTATGAGGAGACCTTTGCTCCAATGGCAAAGATGACGACTGTGAGAGCTGTCATAGCAGTGGCTACATCTAGAGGATGGATTATGCATCAAATGGATGTAAAGAATGCCTTCTTGAATGGTGAGTTGCAAGAGGAAGTGTATATGGATCAGCCACTTGGTTATGTTGATCCAGGTTACCCAGATTATGTATGCAGGCTTCTCAAAGCTTTGTATGGTTTGAAGCAAGTCTCTAGAGCATGGTATGACACGATTGCCAAGTATCTTGTCAGTATTGGGTTTAGGAGAGCTCATGCAGATCATTCACTCTATGTACGTGAGAGTGATGTGGGGATTGTGGTCATTACCATATATGTAGATGAGCTTATTATTGTTGGTGACAATGCTATGGAGATTGACCATGTGAAGGGTCTTCTCAAACAGGAGTTTGAAATGAAAGATTTAGGCGAGTTGCGCTACTTTCTTGGCATTGAGGTGATCAGGACTCCAGAGGGTGTATGGCTATCACAGAGACAGTATGCTTTGGACATGTTGTCAAAGTATGGTATGGCTGACTGTAAGCCAATTTCTATTCCCTTGGATGTGAATGCAAAGCTGAGAGCAGAAAAGGGTGATGTTGTTGAGGATGTGAACATGTACAGGAAGATTGTGGGTAGTCTAATCTACTTGACTATCACGAGGCCAGACTTGAGCTGCACAGTAGGCTTGGAGAGTCAGTTCATGCAGCTTCCGAGGAAGCCACATTTGGATGGAGTACGACGCACACTTAGGTATGTGCAAGGTACTCTTGACTACGCATTGTTCTATGTAGCAGATGCATCATTAGCATTGTATGGGTATACAGATGCAGATTGGGCAGGTAACATTGTTGATAGGAGATCTACGAGTGGCTTCATGTTCTCTTTTGGGAGTGCTGTTGTTACTTGGAGCAGCAAAAAGCAGCCTACGGTTGCTTTATCGAGCACAGAGGCCGAGTACAGAGGTGCAGCAGTTGCGGCGTGCGAGGTAGCTTGGCTACGCACATTACTTGAGGACTTGGGAGTGTAGGTGGACCATCAGATTGTCATTCATTATGACAACCTTAGCAGCATGCAGTTGGCTAGGAACCCAGTGTTCCATGCTAGGACCAAACACATAGAGGTCCATTACCACTACGTTCGAGAGCAAGTGTTGGCGGGCGACATCGACTTGGTCTACGTTAGCACAGAGGAGCAGATAGCGGATATCTTTACCAAGGCCCTCGGAGTTGAGAAGCTTCGACGTTTCTGGACTATGCTTGGACTCTGCGACATGCAGAGCTCGAGGGGGAGTATTGAGATGTTGAGCTCTACACCTTGAGCTGGCATCTGCTACGGGTCTTGGCCGCTTACGGCATTTACTCACTGCGTGTTAGGTGACCGACACGGAGGATCTCTACCAGTGATTCTATAGCTAGACTACACTTATAGTGCCAGCCTAGTACGCTTGTAGCGAGTTCACACTTAGTGACCGCATGTACATATGTGCTACTTTTCAGCTTTAGCACTTAGTCATTTTTGTACTCTCTTTTTCTATGAAGAAGAAGAAGAAGCTTTCCATCTCTGTGTGCTTTGTGCTTGTCTTGTGTAGCTCTCTTGCATCCTCATTCTTTACAAGATTCGGAGGGCATGTATCTATGAATTGTGGAATTGATGTTGAAGTTATGGGTTTGTGATGTTTGATTGTGAAAGGAGAGGCTCTTGTCTTCATTTGCATTGGTCGGTGTGTGTGCTGTAAATCCGTGCTTTGACAGGGTTTTGCTCCTATGTGACATAGTCTCTTGGGTCGGCGACGTCTAGTAAATTCCCAAGGGTCTACTCCTATTGGACTTGTGGTGTTTCAAAAGGATTTTGCAAATCTTTTGGTGTCTTGTAGTTCTCTTTCAACGCTCTTGGGTGACATCACTATAGAGGTGTTTCAGGTTGCTTGTTTCCCAACAGTGTTTTGGTGCCCGCCATCGAGGAATCGCTTCAAGTTACCTTCAGTTTACAGGTTTTGAAGACATGGCGTTTAATTTTCTGGAGTTTAGTGGGAAATCAATTGAAATTTCCAAAGCTTTCATTGAGAGAATGGAGTTTTCTTGCCTTCTTTGCTGACAAGCAAGACCCAGCGTTGGTGCTGCGAATCTTCTATTTTTGTTTGAAGGGAGATGCTAGGGAATGGTTTGAAGGCTACAAAAAGGAGCGACAATCAGCCCAACCTCCTCAAGTTATGACTTATGAAATGGTAAGGCATGCTTTTCTTACACACTTTCAACAGGTGGAAGACCCACAAAAGGTATGGAAGTCTATTCAAGGCTTAGTACAAGGTGAAGGCCAAACCATAGAAGACTTTGTGAAGGCATTCAATGCATTATGGACAAAGTGGTGTACATCTTTGGGGACTGAAATTCCTCCAGCCATGTTGAAGAAGGACAGGTTTCTTGCAAGTTTGAGGAGTAACCTACACTTGAAGGTAGAGCTTAAGTAGCCAATGACCTTTGAGGAGGCAGTTGAAATTGCAAAGAATAAAGAGTGGAAAGCACAGCATCTTCATCAACTTGGAATCAATGTCGAGCCAAAGCTTGAAGTGAAAGCAGTAGAGCAACCAAGGGTCCTCATTAGGGAGCAAGGTTATGATCAACAAGCTTCTCATGATGTGAATGCCTTTGGCAAGGAGATGCAAGAGGTTGTAGGTCTTATGAAGAATCTTAGTGTGAATATGATGGGAGGTGGAAGAGGTCAAAGCTATGGATATGGACGTGGTTATGGAAGCAATGAGGGTTATACAGGTGGTAGAGGAAGAGGCATGGCTGGAAGAGGGGATATGTTTCAATGTTACAATTGTGGTGAATGGGGTCATAAAAGCCCTCAATGTGACAAGCCAAAGAGAATGGCTGGCGACATGTTTCCTCTTCCTCCACAAATTCCTTCTCGAGCTCAAGATTATGGTATTGAGATTAAAGAGGAAGTAGGACCAAGTGGTTTGACAGCAGAAGAAAAGGGCAAAAAAAAAGTGGTAAGCATAATCTGTTTGTACAAGAAAGAGGATGATTTGGGAGCTATGGTCATGACTGTAGGTAAGAGGGTTACAAGAGATCATGACATGAGTGATGCAAGTCCCATCCATAAAAGAGGGAAACAGGTTGAAACAGGTACAGGTAAAGAGAAGAAGAAGAGAAAGCCCAGGAAACATTACAATGCATCCGACTTTCCTTTGGGAGAAGGGAAACCAAATTATAGTTTAAGGGATGATTTTTTGGGTAGAAAGGCTGATGTTACCTTTGGGCAACTCATGGAGATGTGTCCCAAGTTAAAGAGGCAATGGAAGCACGTAGTCAACCCCATGAAGAAGGAGCCTGCAATGGTGTCAGTGAGAGTCTTGTATTTGAATGAGCTACCTGATATATGCCCTACTATGGATGCATGGCATAAGAGGAAGTGCATTGGAGAGGCTTATATTGATGGAGGTGCACAGGTATGTGTTATTACTCAAGCTTGTGTATCGAAGTTGGGACTCAACATGGTGAAGAATTCATGTTTTTGCATAAAGCTTGCCAACCAATCAAGGGTGAGGTGTGTGGGAGTTGTAAAGGAATTGGAGGTGGATGTATTTGATGTTAAAGTGCTGGTAAATTTCCATGTTATGCTCGCGGGTATTTGTGCTTTCCCTCTCATCCTTGGAAGACCATGGTTTTACACGCAACCAAAGCTATACAGGATTGGGGACCTGGTACCATCACTCTCTACAATAGAAGGGGTGATAAGAAGAGGTTTGACATGGCTAGAAAGAAATATTTGGATGCTGATTTTGATGAGATAAGTGATGAAGAAGAGTACTCAAGTGAAGAAGAAGACAATGGGGATGATGGCAGTGAAGTGGAAGATAGAAGCGATAGTGATCTAGATGTTTCCTCCTTGTTTCTTGAAGAAGAGCATGATGAGAAACAAAGATTTCTTGGCCTTATGGAGAATGAGGATATCTCTGGTCCTTATGAGAAAATTGAAGAGCTGATGCAACCCAAAGTGAAACCTAATGTCAAACAGGAGTTGATACAAGGTATGTTGTCTCCCGACTTGACTAGTCATTAGAAGGGTGAGTACCTACACATGATACAACAATTTCCCCATTTATTCATCACTTATTATGAGTAAATTAGAGGCTTTAAGGGAGATTAAATCCACATTCCAATCAAGGAAGGAGCTCAGCCCGTACGCCAAAAGCTAAGGAGAATGGGACAGGTACAACTTAATGCTTTAAAGGTAGACAAGATTCTTGAAGCAGGTTTCATATGTCCTGTAAGCGCTGCAGAATGGGTGAGTCTTGTTGTTGTCACACCCAAGAAGCATGGAAAGTGGAGGATATGTGTTGATTTTAAGCCTCTAAATGCAGCCATGAAGAGGGATCCATACCCTCTTCCTTTCATAAATGACATACTTGATTCTATTGCAGGGCATGAGAGGTATAGCGTATGTGATGGATTCTCTATATATTTTCAGCTCACCTTGGCTTTAGAAGATTGAAAGAAGACCACATTTATCACACCATGGGGATGTTATTGTGTCCTTCCTTTTGGTCTTATGAATGGCTATGTGTGGTAGCAAAAGCGCATCAACAAGGTGTTCTCTCCTTTTCTTGGCAAGTTTGTGAAGGATCTTATTGATGACTTTTGTGTTTATAGATCTAGAAAGGATCATTGTGCAAAGCTTGGTATGGCATTGAAGAAATATGATGAAAGTGGAGGTCAACTCAACCCAAATAAGTGTCATCTTGCTCAACCAAGAGTGAAGTTTTTGGGGCATATGATCTCAGAGAATGGGATTGAAGCGGATACTGACAAAGTGAAGGCTTTGGTGCTCCTCCTATCACCTAAAGATACAAATAAAATTTCTACTTTTATTCAAAAGGTGAAGTATATGGCAAGGTTCATTCCTTTGTCCTCTCAACTTCTTTATCCTCTACAACAAGTAGCAAGGTTGGATCATCTACAATGGACAAATGAATGTGAAGAGGTTTTTCAAGGTATCAAAGAGGTTCTTGGTTCTCTTCTTGCTATGCAAGCTCTTGATTGGGATAAGGAGTTTTATGTGAATCCATCAGTAGGTGAGGATGCTATTGGAGCTATGCTTCTTCAACGAGGTAAAAATTCCCATTACATGAAGCCTATCTATTGTGCTAGCAGGGTGAAGCTAGAGGTGGAAAAAGTCTATACTGAGGTGGAGCTCATTATGATGAGTGTGATTTATGCATGTAGAAGGTTTAGGAACTACCTTCTCCCTAAACCATTCACATTCCTCACTAGCTACACTCTTCTACCTCAATTGGTGAATAGCCCTACTTAAGCATTTTGAAGCTTGGAGTTTAAGGCATGTGGATAGGTCTCAAAATGAAGAAGCACATGGCGCAGCGCAAGATTCAATTGGGCAATTGTATGTGATAAGGGCTGATTCTCCTCTTTTTTTGGGAAGGGAAGAGTTTCTACAAACAGGTATGCTTCCATCAGAGTTGGAGAAGCCAAAAAGGTACGCCTTCCTACGTCGTGTCAAAAGGTATGTGCTACCTTGTATATGAAGGGGGCTGATCTTGTGATGAGAAAAGTGCCTTGGAAAGAGGAAATTTAAAATTTTTTAGAGGAGAATCATGAGGGTTCTTGTGGTGGTCACTTTGCTTCAAAGATCACTTTGCATAAAGTCTTGCAGGAGGGTTATGTGTGGCCAAGTGTTCAACGTGATGTTCATCATTGGTGCAAGTCTTGTAAAGAGTGTCAAAGCATGGAAAATAGGGTTCTCAAATTAGAAATTAGAGGCACCATTGTGGCTTATGATGTGTTTGAGAAGTGGGGTATTGATGCAATAGGTCCTCTACCTATGACAGCTAGAGGTTACATACTTACTGCCGTTGACTATCTATCCAGGTGGGTTGAAGCCAAAGTTGTTAAGCACATCACGAGTAAAGATGTTTCCTTATTTATTTATGAAGAAATTTTCTGCAAATTTGGCATGCCATTGGAGCTACTTTCTGACAAGGGTCCAGGTTTCAGGGGAGAGTTGGTGGATTATCTATGTGAAAAGCTTCATGTGCAAGGCAGGTTTACTACTCCATATTATCCCCAATGCAATGGCATGAATGAAAGGTTTAATGGAGAGCTTATAATGATGCTTACAAAGATGACAAGAAACAATGTGAAGACTTGGGATTTAGAGCTGCCTTGTGCTCTATGGGCTTATAGGGCTACCATCAAATCAGGTGTACTGGTTTCTCTCCCTTCCATCTAGTTTTTGGCAAAGAGGCTTTACTTCCTATTGAGGTGGAGATACCAGCCTTGAAGATGATGCTAAAGCTTGAAGAAGAGCCCAATGATGCCTTCAAGGAAAGACTTTTATATTTGCAATGTGTACAATTGGATAGGGTGTTAGCTTTTGAGCATTATGAGCAGGTCTTGAAGAAGAATCAAGCAAAGGTAAATGAGAAGGTAAAGGACAAGGACATCAAGAAGGGTGACATGGTGCTTCACTACAATAGTAAGCTTGATAGAAATTTTCAAAAGAAATGTCAAATCAAGTGGCAAGGTCCTTTCTTGGTCTTAAACAAGTTTCCAAATGGCACATATCAGCTTGCTGACTTGGATGGTACCCCACATAAAGCAAGTGTGAATGGTTACAGGTTGAAGAAGTATATTGCAAGGTTGATGACTGTGATTGAGGATGAGCCTTCTTTTGAAGAATTTTCTAATCATGTGGTTAATGATGGAGATGAAATGAAGACTTCCTCATGTGGTCTACAGGATCTCTTTTGTGCTGTTGATCATGAATGATCTAGCAGGCTGGGGTGTGGCAAACTATGTTGGGCGCATTTCTAACACCCCGTTTTTTGTAAATTTGTACATACGAACACGAAACCCGATGTCAAAAGGGCATGTGGGCTTTATTTTTGTGGGTTTTTTAGCTTGCTTTAGAAAGCACATGTACATGCACTGCAAGTCACTAGTCTAGTGACAGCTGTCGGGCTACTATAAGTGCCCGTGAGTGATTTTTTTGAAGTGAGCCTTGGATATAGCTTAAACTCATGTAAAAACTTAAAAACCTTCAACCAAACATCAAAATATTTTAGGTTTTATCTATTTGTGTCTCCTTGGTGCTCTTGGATGCAGTTTTTTGCCCCGACTAGCCTTCTCTACGTGTAGTCCTGTTGGGACAACTTTCTGTTCGCGTCAGTTTTGCTCATGGAAGCATATGGAGTCAATTTTGGTCATCTTCAGATTTCTTTCCAGTCATTTTTCAATATTCTTTTCAAGCTTTAAAGTTCCCCAATTGGATTTGTGCTCTTCAGGTTACGACTAGTTCTCTCCATGGTTATGGCTATGGTAGCCTAGTGGCAAATTGTGTGTAGACAGATTCGGAGGGCATGTATCTATGAATTGTGGAATTGATGTTGAAGTTATGGGTTTGAGATGTTTGATTGTGAAAGGAGAGGCTCTTGTATTCATCTGCATTGGTCGGCGTTTGTTGTAAATCCGTGCTTTGACAGGGTTTTGCTCCTAAGTGACATAGTCTCTTGGGTGGGCGACGGCTAGTAAATTCCCAAGGGTCTACTCCTATTGGACTTGTGGTGTTTCAAAAAGATTTTGCAAAGATTTTGGTGTCTTGTAGTTCTCTTTAAACGTTCTTGGGTGACATCAGTATAGAGGTGTTTCAGTTTGCTTGTTTCCCAACAACGTTGATAGACCACTTTTGGCGTGTACAAAGTAGCGTTTATATGCATGGTCATATGTACAAAAATATATAAATACATGAATTTGGGAGCTTTGCAAAGTGGTTTCAAGTTTGAAAACAGGTGCAACGTGTGCACATTGTAAAAATGCGTGCTTGCGTGTCGACAGTCAAGCATACGTACATGCCTGGATAGGGTATCGGGGCCTTGGATATGGTTCTAGGTGGCTTATTTTGGCTGTAGATAATGTGTTTGAGCTTTCTAGAATGTAAATAATTCAAGTGACAAGTGTGCGGTAACTGTCTATTTGTGGCGCCTGATCTGCGGTGATATGTGCATCGCCCTAGAAGTGGTCAACAATGGAATGTGGGGATGTTTAAATGTTCTTCGGGTATGGAGGATAAAGCGTGCAAAATTTGGTGAATTTTGGAGTCCGTTTGGGGTTTAAACTGTGAAAATTGCCCGCCGGGGGCCAAAACTGGGCCAAAAAAGGTCAAAAAATGGTCAAAAAATGTGTGAAATGGCTTCAAATTGCCACATCACTCACGGTGCCATGATGGTCCAGGCTGAGAGAGGACTTTTGAAGAAGAATATCAACACTTTGACCCCTCTGTGTGTGGGAGGGAGCAGGGTTCCTACAGGTGGTATAGTGCAATCCCGTTGCGTTCGCGTCCTGTTTTCGAGTGTGTGGAGGAGTGAATGAGAGCTTTCTCTCCTCAATTTTTCACTTGGGAGAGTCTATGGGAGTTATGAACTTTCCATGGATGTGTGTATGCAAGGAATTGAGTGAAGAAGGTGCGGCTTTCTGCAAGACTATGTGACCCTGTATCGGTGCCATTAGGGTTGGCGCTACTCCAAAGAGTCCAACAAAGTGGAGTTTGGTGAATCTTTTGCAATGGTTTGAGAGTGTCCTTTTGTGGCTGGAGTTTATGGTTTTTTGATGGTTTTTCTTGTATATTTTGGTCACCATCAAGCGTGATTTCAAGTGTTGATCACCTCCACTCACCTTGTAGTGTCTACGAGATGCAAGGGCTTGTAGGTCGAGGCGTTTGGAGTTTGAATTGAGCTATTGGGTAGATTTTTTAGGGAGCTCTTGAGTGGTAGTGAGTGAGGTGATAAATTCAAGTAAAATCCTTGTCTTGTGTTGAGTTGTTTGGGTGTGGGAGTGTGTGCACGACATCTTTTGCTGCATCATCCTTTGGCGATCCCGCTAGGGAGCGGAAATTTTCCGGCTGTGCACCCAGGTGGAGCGGTTTTGCTGTGAAGTTCGAGATTCATTGAAGAAGAGTGGTGGTTTGGTTGAGGTGGAGGACTTGAAATTTTGTGGAATCACTCACACAAGGGAGAAGAAAATTCAAAGGGATGGCGTATAGTCAGCCAGTGTTTACAGGGAAGGAGGATGTGAAGGACTGGATTGGTGATTTCGAATGGCATACGCTTGGTATGCACATTGTGAATGATGAAACGAATCTTCATGTATTTACTCTTGCGCTCAAAGGAGAAGCTGGCGAGTGGTTTGAAGGTTTAGAGGAAGACAAAAAACAAACATGGGAGCAGGTGAAGCTGGAAATTTTTGACAGGTTTGGAAAGAAACTAATCGCAACAAAAGCGACAACAAAATTGAGAGGTTTGCAGCAAGATTTTCATGCTAACTTTAAAGAGTTTTTGCAACACTTCAAAGGACTTTGGGTTCAATTAGAGGCGGCATCCCAAGTACCTCCAGGGGATTTCTTTCAAGTGCGTCAGTTTATGGATTGTCCCATCCAAGTGTAAGGGAGAAGGTCGATCAAGAGGAGCCTGCTACATTTGAAAGAGCTGTGGAAATTTCCGAGGCCAAGAGCAAGAAGATCAAGAGAATGTGGGATCAAGGCATGACACACGCTGAGCCAGTTGTGGTGCAACCAATGGTCCCTGTGACAACGGATGATAGAGTGGAGCGAGTGGTTCAAGGTCCAAATCCCGTTACGGCCTGGGTTTTGCATGATCTTGCTGGTCAGTTGCAAGAATTAAGAATTAACATAATGAATAGGAACCAAAGAGAGGAGCGGCTAGCTAGGAGAGGTAGAGGACGAAGGCTACAAGGAAGATGCTACAATTGTGATGAAGAGGGTCATTACGCCCCTGATTGTCCTGAACCACCAAGAGAGAGAGGAGGGATATACCCCTTATATGGACGTGGTCGAGGAAGAATAGAAGAAAATCATCAAGAGGGGGCACTAGAAGCACTGCCGCCACAACAACCACCACAACTGTTGCCTGAAGATGGAGAAGGTAGGGCTATCAACATCATTACCCTTGAGCATCAAGATGTGGATGTTTTGGCCAATAAGAGAGGGAAACAAGAGCAAGGAAAGGAAAGGCTAAGGTAGAAGAAAAACCAGAAAGTAGCAAGAGGCGGCAAAGAAGGAAAATTGGTCCAAAGGACTACCTTTTTGGCCAAGGTGTTGAAGACTATGATATTGTCGATGACATACGAAATCAAAAGGCAAATATATCTTTTGGTCAATTGGTGGCTTTGAATACTAAATTGAGGAGGCAGTGGACCAACTGTGTGAGTACGCGGCATCCTTCCAAGAAGGAAAAGCATCAAAGCATGGTGTCATCTTTCAGGGTTGGTCACCCAGTGGATATGGTGCCAATACTTGAATCTATGCTAGCAAAGAACACGGAAGTGAAAGCATATGTGGATGGTGGTGCCCAGGTGTGTTTCATGATCGAGGCTATCATGAAGAAAGCAGGTGTCAATCCGTATGAGAATGGCCAACCACAAAAAGGCAAGGTGTCTTGGAATAGCTGAAGATGTGAAGATAAAAGTCTTGGGGATTAAGTGCTTGGTTGATTGCTACGTGATGCAAGCGGATGAGAATGCATATCCAATCATTTTAGGGAGGCCGTGGCTTATAACCCTTGGTGCTAAGTAGGATTGAGGCAAGGGCTTGATCACCATCCCTGACAAAGAGAAAGGAAGGGCCATTGTCTACAACATGAAGACACACGAGAGCCGTACACAGCCCCTAGTGGATATGCAAGATACGGATTCGACAGAAAACACATCATACGATAGTGATGTTTCGTCTACATCATCAGAAGAAAGTGTAGAGGAAGGCTTGATGCAATTATGTCATGACCTTCATTACTCCTTGGGGTTGTTTTGCCTACAAAAGAATGCCTTTTGGGCTGGTTAATGCATATGCCACCTTCCAAGGATGGATGAATAGAGTGTTTGGTCCCTACTTGGGTAAA
Organism: Adiantum capillus-veneris; assembly: GCF_014529385.1. Classification (NCBI taxonomy): domain Eukaryota; kingdom Viridiplantae; phylum Streptophyta; class Polypodiopsida; order Polypodiales; family Pteridaceae; genus Adiantum; species Adiantum capillus-veneris. Next base: position 79,393,935 of record NC_140945.1, read on the forward strand.
TTCATTCGCGTTTTCATGGATGACATTGGGTGTTATAGATCAAGGGTCACACATTTGGAGAAGTTGAGGTTGAGTTTTGAAAGGCTTCAACAAGAGGGTGGGCAACTCAACCCAAGGAAGTGTAAGTTTGCTCATGCCAGAGTCCATTTGCTAGGACATGTGGTTTCCCAAAATGGAATAGAATCTGACCCAGATAAATTTAAGGCTTTATTACTTATGGATCCGCCCAACAACACAAAGGATTTGGCATCATTTGTGCATAAGCTCAGGTACTTGTCACGTTTTTTCCGGATGCTATGTCAGTATGTGTATCCTCTCCAGAAATTGAGTCAAAGAGTTCAAGGGTTTGAATGGAATGAAGACATGCAACAGGCTTTTGATGGCATCAAGGAGGTATTGTGTGCTTTACCAACAGTGAGTCCTCCCAACTTGCAGACCATTTTCTATGTATCTATTAGTGTGGGGTCAGTAACTTTTGGGTCGGTTCTCTTACAAAAGAAAGGAAGGAACTTCAAGCTAGTTTATTTGACAGCAAGATGAAGAATGTAAGCGAGTTCTCCTATACGGAAATGGAACAGTGGGTATTCGCCTTTGTTCTTGCTTGTTGAAGGTTTAAAACCTATTTGTTGTCCCAAAAGTTCTATGTGCTCACCACATCTAATATTTTGTCGGATGTAGTACAACATTTGAAGCCTAGCAAGCGCATCTTAAAGTGGACTTTGGAGCTTCAAGAGTATGAGTTTGAGTTTAAAGTGGATCATTCTATTAAAGCTCACTTGGAAGACATAGTCGTACATAAGGGGGGCGAGCTTCCATCTTACCCAAGGGTTGACAAGGATGATCATGAAGAGGAAGTAGATATGGAAGATGCGTATACAATGATGTTTGATGGTGCATACAGGAAAGTTCTTCAAAAGGCAAGTGGTGGGGTAGTCATTAAGAACCCAAAAGGCGATGTAATCTTTTCTAGAGCTTACGATCTTGATGAAGCTGAAAGTAACAATGAGGCCGAGTACCTCACGCGTTTCCTTGGGTTGAAGCAGTGTGTTGAGTTTGGACTGAAGAGGGTCATTGCAAAAGGGGATGCATTGCTAGTCATGAATCAGTTGCTTTGTTTGTGGAATGTTAAGAAAGACAATTTGAAGAAGTGGCTCTATGGCATTAGGAAGCTTTTCGATGAGTTTGAGAAGATACAGTTTAAGCATGTTCCTCGTGAGCAAAATAAAGAAGTTGATGAGTTGGCTAGGGACAAGTTGGATGCTTTGGTAGCTCCTTTAAAGGTCAAGGAAGCCTTGTATGCAGGAAGGGAATCATTGCAAGATATAGAAGTATTTCTTGGTAAAGGGCAATGTCCAGAGGGAATGTAATTTCAAAGGTTCAGCGTAAGAGAATAGTTGGAAAAGCAAGAAAATACACATTCATAGGTGAGGATCTCATGCTTTATGGCAAGGATAGCATTTTGAGAAAAGTGCCGTACAAAGAAGAGATAGGCTTGATTTTGGAGCACTGCCATGAAGAAACAAGCCATCAAGGCAAGGATCAGGTTGTCTTTTGTGTTTTGAGAGAAGGTTACTGTTGGCCCTGTATGATGAGAGATGCTTATTTTTGGTGCAAGTCATGCCATGAATGCCAAGTGTTTGCAAATCGGAAGCTTTTGGCTGAGCCTCAAAAAGCTATAATGTCTTTTGATGCATTTGCAAAATGGGGAGTAGATGCTGTAGGTCCAATGCTAAGGATCAACAATGGTAAAAGGTATATCCTTGTGGCTGTGGACTATTTGAAAAAATGGGTGGAGGCAAGAGCAGTAAAAGATGTAACAGTAGGAAGAGTGGCCTCTTTTTTATATGAACAAGTGTGTTGCAGGTTTGGAGCTCCTATGGTTATCATTTCCGATCGTGGACCACGGTTTAGGGGAAAACTTGTTGCTGCTCTCATGGAGAAATCAAAAATTTAGCATAGGCATTCTTCTCCTTACTACCCACAATGCAATGGGTTGGTTGAGAACTGCAATGGTCAAATTTTGAAGATGCTATCAAAGTATGCTAGAGAGCATCCTAAAGAGTGGGACTTGGACTTGGAAAAGTGTTTGTGGGCTTATAGAACTACGTATAGACTGTCAACACAGTTTACACCATATCAACTTGTTTATGGAAAGGAAGCTCTTATGCCTATACACGTGCAGTTGGATGCCTTGAAGTTGTTGTGCGGAGTGCAAGGTGAGCATAATGACAAGTTGCAAGAAAGAATTCTTTCTCTAGAGTTGCTGCGAATGAATAAAGAGAAAGCCAGTGATTATTATCTTCAACAAGCAGAGACAAGGATGGAGAAAATGAATCAGAGGCTGCCAGAGAAAGAGATCAAAGAAGGATATTTGGTGATGAAGTATGATTCTCACTTGGATTTTACTTTTCAGAAGAAATTGAGGGACAAATGGTTGGATCCATAGAGAGTGAAGCATGTATTTTCTAATGGCACCTATGAGTTGGAAAAATTGTCTGGTGAACGTTTGAGCTATAGAATAAATGGTTATAGACTGAAGAAAAATTTTGCAAGGGATGTGGTTCCAGATGCAAATAGTCTCTTGGTTGAGCATATATGATCTACCTAGAGGGTGGGCAATGATGATAGACCGCTTTTGGCGTGTACAAAGTAGCGTTTATATGCATGGTCATATGTACAAAAAGAAGTAAATACATGCATTTGGGAGCTTTTCAAAGTGGTTTCAAGTTCGAAAAAAGATGAAACGTGTGCACATTGTAAATATGCGTGCTTGCGTGTCGGCAGTCGAGCATACGTATATGCTTGGATTGGGTATCGGGGCCCTGGATATGGTTCTAGGTGGCTTATTTTGGCTGTAGATAATGTGTTTGAGCTTTCTAGAATGTAAATATTTCAAGTGACAAGTGTGGGTACTCTCATCCCGCTCGAGAAGTTTGACACATGCGATAACTGTCTATTTGCGGCGCCTGATCTGCGGTGATATGTGCATCGCCCAAGAAGTGGTCAAAAATGGAATGTGGGGATGTGTAAATGTTCTTTGGGTATCGAGGATCAAGCGTGCAAAATTTGGTGAATTTTGGAGTCCGTTTGGGATTTTTCCTGCGAAAAATGCCCGCCGGAGGTCAAAACTTGCCAAAACTGGGCAAAAAATGTGTGAAATGGCTTCAAATTGCCACATCACTCACGGTGGCGTGATGGTCCAGGCTGAGAGAGGACTTTTGAAGAGCAATATCAACACTTTCACCCCTCTGTGTGTGGGAGGGAGCAGGTTTCCTACCGGTGGTCTAGTGCAGTCCTCTTTTCGAGTGTGTGGAGGAGTGAATGAGAGATTTCTCTCTTCAATTTTGCACTTGGGAGAGTCTATGGGAGTTCTGAGTTTTCCATGGATGTGTGTGTGCAAGGAATTGAGGGAAGAAGGTGCGGATTTCTGCAAGACTATGTGACCCTGTATCGGTGCCATTAGGGTTGGCGCTACTCCAAAGAGTCCAACAGAGTGAAGTTTGGTGAAGCTTTTGCAATGGTTTGAGAGTGGCCTTTTGTGGCTGGAGTTTTTGGTTTTCTGATGGTTTTTCTTGTATATTTTGTTCACCATCAAGTGTGATTTCAAGTGTTGATCACCTCAACTCACCTTGTAGTGTCTGCGGGCAGGCAAGGGCTTGTAGGTCGAAGCGTTTGGAGTTTGAATTGAGCTTGTGGATAGAGTTTTTAGGGAGCTTTTGAGTGGTAGTGAGTGAGGTGATAAATTCAAGTAAATTCCTTGTCTTGTGTTGAGTTGTCTGGGTGTGTGAGTGTGTGCACGACATCTTTTGCTCCATCAACGTCTTTTGTTTGACTGAAAACGCAACTTTTAGGTCGCAACTTACAAAACCTCTATTTTTGGGTCTCCACAACTTTTTCAACTTATTTTAAGATTGCCCATGTATTTTAAGCTAAAACATATGAAAATGAAACATTGAAATTGATAAGAATCACAATTTTGACTATGTGTTTACTTTATAATCTATAGTCAAATGAATTCTTATTCAATAGTTATCACTAAATACATCTTTAATGTATTGTGAAGAGTATATATTTTCTCCTTTAATATCTCGACTTCATTTGTGTACGACTAATACTCTCTATCTCATAAACTATTCAACAATCTTTTAAACCATATTTAACAAAAGATGTAACCTATGGTATTCTTTATGACTTTGAGAGCTTGAAAAATAGTCCTGTTACCTAACGCATGCAAAGACTACTGGACATTGCATGTATAAAGGATGGGCAAAACCAATATAGACTTCCTATATATATAGAGGCTTTCATCAATATACAATAGCGTATTATTTTTTCTATGTGTCGAATCCTCTCTCCATTGCTCATATGTTGCACTCTACTCCAAGCCATGGCCACTCATCGCCGGCACCCGCCATAGCTATGTGCTCAACAACAAAGGTTCAGGGAGAGACTGTACACTATGTGGAGCCAACCAAAAGTGACGGTTGAACAATCGGATTTACGGCTAGTGAGATATGGTTTCGCAAAGTTGGGTGCCATTTACGAGAAGGTGGGTACAACTATTGCTAGCCCATTTTTTTGGCTTCGTTTGGTGGACCTCTGTGGGACACATGTCTAACCTCACCATCCTATCTTATTGCAGTATTAGTGCGAACCACGAATAATTTGTCAAACCATGGGACGAAGCTCTCTTGACTAGTGCATAGAGGCTACAAGAGGTTGTCAATCTCTTGGAAAACAACTAATAACCCACATCTAGCTCAGGCTACACTCAAGTGATTGAAATCACCAAAAGCCAATCGCACATTGGAAAGCCAATGACATCTATTATACCATCAAATGACATCCAAACGTAATGAAACTTCTAGGACAAGTTTATAAGACCTAAGTACACATGCTTATGGTCTCAAACCCCACTTTAGGTCAAGTTCCAAAATCGCAATTATTAACAATAGTGGATTTTTGACCCAGAATGCATCTAAATGCTTAGCAATGATGCCTCAATACCCTGCCTATGCTTAGTTTTTTATTTAAAAGTGTAAATTCCTAGTTATGTTGAAATTAGGCCGCAGGTCGGCGACCCCAAAAGCTACGAAATACTATGAATGGCTTACGTCAATGCGTAGAGCTCTTACCTGCGGTTGCAATGCAACAAACGCAATCGCAATGTGACAACCAGAGAGGGAGTAGGAAGCGCGAGAAGGAGATAAGTGAGCACCATTAGCTCACGCTGTGTATTCCTTATCCAAAAACTTATAAAAAACTTACAAAAATTGGCTTTTATACCTTAGCCAAGGTTTTTGGGTGGTCAAAACTAATAGTCTAAAGTTCTACCAAAGCTGGGAAATGACTGGCTGATACAATCTAAAAGCTTGTAGCCCCGGCTCATTAATTACAAAGTTTATCCAAGAAAATAGGAGTTAAAATATTCCCGATCCTTCAGATCTACACAAAAACTCATCAAATATAGCATAGTAGCAATCATAGGTTTATTGACCTCCTCAGGCTCATCCTGTGTTGGGTCCACAATCTTGGTCACCTCATCAGATCCTATGTATATAATAGCTTTTTTTATGCACTCATCTGCAACAAACATGTTGTCTTGCTCGGCTATTGTGCTGATAGTTTTAGTAATGTCGTGTAGAGGCTCATCTTCTTGATAAACTCCTTCAAAATAACCCATGTCAAGGTCAGCAACTTGTGAACCATTTGCTGTACAGTCTATGTCTTCACTGAAATCATTATTGGAGGTAGCATCCATGCGAGCAATCTTTGAAAAAATTCATACAAATCTGTTTCAACATTAAATTCATCATTTACCTTTTCTTAGTTGCTCAAAATATTCTCCTCTGAAGTTGAATTTGTAACTTTCAACTCCGCATTTTCTTTGGCTTTGCTTCTCGCAGAAATATGCTCCCAGAATTGATCATAATTAGGGATCTGCAACTGATCCCCTTCACCTTTACTAAAGACAACCTGGATTCATTCACTAATCTCATTTATTTCCAAATCTAGAATCCTTGAACTTTCGTAAATGAATTCCTCTGCAAAATAGTCCCATCGTGTGGGATATGCTTCTGCCAGTTCTTGCACCAGCTCTTCAATATCCGAGTTTACAGCCTCTTCAAAAGCTCCAATCATTCAGTTTTCTGGAACATTTCGGCTCTTCATCTCAGCTTCATGACATGCAACAAAACCTTCTGGATCATATCCCTGAAAATTATGATACTGCTCCCATACAGCATGAAGTGCTAGCTCTACAGTATCATCAATCTACTTTTTTATCTACATGGCTTTCGCTTCCTGCATACATCCCTGCACTAATTCCATCATTTTTGGCAAATCTGCAACTACTAGATTTTTATCAAATCCATTAGAATTAAAATCGTCAATAAACTGCTTTAATTGTTCTGGCATCTCCATCTTTACCTCCCACCCCGGCTCGTTTCACGTCGCGTTCACCAAAGATGTCGGGGGATATTTGTTCAAAACGTGATCCGGACAGGTGTCGGGCCTCTGTTTGTGGGAGGTGTGAAAGAGAGAGAATAGTAGACACTGAAAGATCTGGGAGTCACCATAATCATTAATTAATTGAATAATATCTTGAGTACAACTTATCCTTACCCAAGGCGGGTTGTTAGCAGCACCGTCACTCGGATCATCTGATAAAGTAGGAGTTTAAGCTCCCACTTTAGAGAATTAACCGGGCCGATAACGACACCGAGCCTTAATAAGGTAGTTAATCAAACATCAAGCTGATGACGATGATAGAAATTGCCTTTTGTTCCTTTATCTGTCTCAACTACCTTTGGATTCTGCAAACTTAAATTTTTCTCACTGCCTTAATCTTTATGCTTCAATTGTTGCCAAATTCTCTGCAAACTATCTCTATGTAGCATTCTCTTATCCCCTCTGTCGGCCTTTTCATGCTTAATTGAGAGAAAGTTTGAGAAAGATCTTCCAAAATCACCCATCTTTCTAGTTCTTCACCTCCTTCAAAGATCCTCAGTTTTACTCCTTCAATTTCCCTTAACACTAGGTTGGTAATGGGACACTTTTATATATGTCCTGGGACACTTTTATGTCCTGTTAAGTGACCATTTTCCCTGAATTATGTCAAGAGTTTCAAAATGGATTTTGAGGTGCTATCTATCTAGAAAGTTGTCTCATGAGCTGTAAAAAACTCGACATTTTTTTGGAATATCAATTCCATCTTTAACATTGTCCTTGCACAACATTTCACAACCTAAACTGTGTGAAAAAACGGGTCCTGTTTTTGGCTTTTTTTAACTCTTTGCAACTATACCACTCTAGAATTCATGTTTGTGAGGTCTATACTTCTAGAGAACTATCTTTAGTAGTCCTCAACATGTCCCGATGCTTCTAGGGAGAAATAAATATTAGAGTTGTAAGTTATGACCAAATTACAAAAATTGTCAAATCCTGTTTTTTAGCCAATTTTAGCTCTTCTATGATTTTTTTGGTGGATTTCATGATATCCAAATGGATTTTTGATTTTCTATGTCGCATATTGTAACATAAAGCTAATATTCCTTGAGTTTTGGGGCACCTAATACCCTATTTTGCATAGTACACAACGATGGTTGATTTTTTCAATTATAGAAGAAAACAAAACATTCTAGTATATCAAGTATAGCCTTTTCAATATTGTTAGTTTCTTGTGACAACTACATGCATTTTGTAGGTAGTAACCATATCTAGTCATAAGGATCAAATTTGGCTAGATATTGAATAGTTTCTATGGGATTCTACAACTCATAATGTTGAACCCATTTTTTTCATGTTTGTTGTATTTAACACTTCATCTTTGATCCCAAGATTTCCCTTGGTAAGAAATGTATTATTCTTTTGACATGCTCCATGGCTCCTTATGAACATAAAGGACAATAGGGAACTAACAAAACATGCAAATATTATTTGTATTGAGTGTGGCTATAGAAACTTTGCTGATAGGTTTGCAGAATGGTAAATTTTCAACTATTTTGTACCTATTTATTTTGGCAAAATAGAAAATAGTGAGTGAGAAGGAATCATGTGTTCAGATCACCAACCCATTGAAGTTAGCTAGGGAATTTATCTCAAGTCCTACAAAATCCCCTAATCTTATTTTTATGCAACAAAACGTAAGAAATGACTATTTTGATGAAAATGCACTGGTCCATCAACTTTGGAGGCTTGGTGTGACCAAAAGATGAGAAATTTTACAAGTTTCTTATTTTTTCCATGTGTAGTAGGTCTTGAACTATAACCTCATGAAAGGATTTTACAAAATGCGTTGATCTACTATGGTTTTGGAGGTTTTTTTCAAAACCCTGAAAGGACACTTTTATGTCCTGTTACGTTACCAACCTAGTGTTAAGGGATCTTCCAAACTTGCCGATAGCTTAGGATTTCATATTTCTTGTTCTGGTTCTTTTCTTGTTGCCTCCTTTGTCTAACTTCATAGGTTTACCTCCATCTTGTTCATCCCGCTCTCTTTTTTCTTGTACTTCCTTGCTTCACAAAGGTCGAGAGAGCGCATATCCTAGCTTATCTCCTGTACTGACAAAAAGAGAGATATTCGGCTCTCCTCCCTTCTTTTGTTGCCTTAAGGGGGGGGGGGGGGGAGAGAGAGAGAGAGAGAGAGAGAGAGAGAGAGAGAGAGAGAGAGAGAGAGAAAGAGAGATTACTTCTTTCCTTCTTTGCCTTGCTGAGAACAAGCTCGAGAGAGAGATAAAGAAAAGATCTTTGGTCCTTTCCTTCATTGAAGCGAGAGAGAGAGAGAGAGAGAGAGAGAGAGAGAGAGAGAGAGAGAGAGAGAGAAAGAAAAGCTCTTTGCTCCTTGCCTTCTTCCCCACTCTCCTCATCCTCTCTTCCTTATCAACGGTTGAGAGAGAGAACAAGATTTTCTTGCTTGCCCGAGGACGAGCCGAGAGCTCCTCTTGCTTGTTCGTTCCCTTCTTTGATGCCCTATCTTCTCTCGTTACCCCCCTTAGTTCACGCAATAACCACTTTTTCATACAACAATTACCTATTTATAACCCCTCGCTCCCTTAGCAACGACGACAGGGGGGCCAAGAAAAACACCCTATGATGTGGCAGCCCAGGGGAAGAGGTGCACCAATTTTGACCGAACCAGGGTCGAATCTGAGCACCTTGACAAGCTAAGTAGATTTCGTCTCTTTGGCGCCTCCGTCTGAGCATCTCGGCAGCCTGCGCGAGCACATCTCCCCTCTCGTGCACTTCCCTTTTCTGCTCTCGTCATTTTCCATGTCCTTTTCACTTTGGCTTTAGACTCCCTAAAGTTGTTGGGTGGCCCCATTTACAATGGGCGGCCTTATGCCTTACATTGGTTGGCCCTTTTGTTCCATGGATTGGGCTGCCAATTACTAAGGGCATCACATTTGGGCAGACATGTTGGACATGCAATGCTTTGCAACAAGTAAAAGGAATCATATTTGGTACACATGCCAGCCAAGGCAATGCTTTAGTTGGGCACCACATTTATATACATACGGACCAAGGCATCGCCCGCAAACATTGCATTTCAAAAGATGACATTTCCAACTAAGACCTCAACATGAACTTTTTATGATTTTGTAACGGCACCACAGTTGGCATGCATATCACTGAGGCAATGTTAAGCTTGGAATTTGTCTCCAAAGGCTTTCAACATTACTGTAAATTTATATGAACCTCCCTGTTTGGCATATGTATCAGTCAAAGCTCCGTTAAGCACATTATATTTTAGCCGGCCATGGAATTCAATTCAGCTGGAGCATTAGCTATCAACGCACTCCAAGAGATTAAATTTTGAAGAAGATATTCCTCGAGCACTTATTCTACCATTTTCAAGAACCCAGATGAAGCTCAAAACTCCCACATGGCACTCCGGCCGAGCCGACTAGACTAGCACGGAAATGCCCCCTGGTGAATCTTTAACAGCCTATAACTTGGCAGTCGGAACTCCAATCACTGATCTGAAAAGAGAGATGCGCTCCCCAAAGTGAGCACTTCAGACCCATGCATTCATTTAATTTCTCTCTCCTCAGCTGCAGCTGCCCAATCCGGTACGATTTGCAATCGACTTAAACTTCAAATTGCCATAACTTCTTCAGCATAGCTCTAATCAATGAGCCGTAAAGACAGGGAGGTAGAGCACTTCAAGCACTATAGTTCTTGATCATGAACACCCATTTGTGCTCATTTAAAGAATACTCATTTTTGGCATCAGTAAGGCATCTGTTGGCCCTTTCAAGACGCATCTGCTGGCATACATTGATCATTAAACTTGGCCTGTTAAAAAGCCCTGGTCACTCCTCACCAAATTTTTAGGCTTGAAAGAAGCTTAGCTTGCATTTCTCTGATCATTGTCTCTTCATGGGAGCGGAGCTGCACGACAGCGTGTCAGAGTATGCTTCACGGCAACATACTACAAAATTATGGTTTAATCATCAAATAAATCTTCAAATAACATATATATTTATAATAATTTAAAGCATACGTATACTACTTAAAACTCATGTCGAAGCGTATCGTAGCCTCCACTCCCAAGATGTGACGCTCCATGAGACCCCAAACATACTCTGGCTGCATCTCTCTGTTGCTGAAATCTCTCAGGATTGTCTGGTGCCTCTCGTGCAACCCTACCCACTCCTCTGCGTCCAACCATGCCAACTTGAAACTGTCGGCATTGTACCTGTCTCTCTCCTCTGACCGACGGCGTGACATTGTGGCCTTCGACATGCTCAAAATCCAGGGGTTCGAGACTGGACCGTACCCCTCTGTCAGCCTGTACCCTCTGTGAATGGCCTCGATGATGTAATTCTTTCTTTTAAGATTGAGGTTGTCCCAAACCTCCATCACATAGTGACAAAGTCAAATAGAATAGAGCTGTTGAATCCTTTGTCACATGGCCTTTTTGACCGTATCCGCCACAATAGCCCCATCCCTGCTCTTGTACACCTTGCTAGGATCATGCTTGTGTGATCAACAAGGTGTACATTGTGTGCCAATCGGTGAAGTATCTACTGAAGATAGTGGTGGACTCTCTCTCGGTGGTGTGGACACATCCGTAGAACCGCTACCAAAGCAAACACCACCTTCATAATGACGAATACCTTGTCTCGAGGATGAACCACCTCTCACTGTAGGGGGCACACGAGTCCTAGGCGCAGGGGGAACACTAGATTGAGGTGTGGGGCCGCTCAGTGTAGGGACCAGACTAGACCTGGGCATAGGGTTGCCATAGTAGGTCTAGAGGGACCTGCTGCCCAAAGATGTTGTGCCATCGCGATCTGCTCTGGTGTGAAATGAGACAAAAATGAGCCCATATGCTCAGGTGACATGCCAGCCGGAGTGATACGAAAACTAAAACTAGGAGAGTATGGCTCATCGTCATTGGCCATGGCTAATCACGCACAAATAACACCCACAAAATATGTTAGTTTACAGAAGAAATGCTTAATCAATAGAAATAACAAATCAACAAAGCTGCAACACAAATGATTGAACCTAAAGTGTATTGCAGACTAATAAAAAAATTTCTAGCAAAAATCATTAGTTAATCTCTCATCCTGTATGAGATGTGATGCACCAAATATGTTTATCTCAATTTGTACTTTTGCATCTTTGTCATCAAACTCTACTTCTTCGTCGCTCCCCGCATTAGCTTTAGTATTTGAAATTTCATCCCTAGGTTCAGACAATTGCTCATTCCTGACATCCACCTCAAAATCTAAACTTAAAGTTTCCGTCAGTCCTACGCTTTGTTCATGAATCACCTCTTTGACCTCAACGTCCAATCCTTCACACACTTGCTTACTCTGTCGAGCAACTTGAACGACATAGAGCCAAAAGGGTTTAGACAGATCATTCTCATGATTTTTTGTCCATAGTAGATCGTGTGTGAACACAACTTGTTCACAATGCTGCGAAAGTACGAATGTATCCGCGCATCTATCCACACACGCCTAGAGTTCACTTGAATCAATCCACTCTTGTCTTTACACACACTTGCATAAGGGCCATTGCTAATAACTTTGAACCACTTGACATCAAAGATAAACATATCAAACTTTCTAAAGCTAGCCTTGAAGATGTCTTCGATGTAGACAAAGTATTCAAGTTGGCTAGTCTCTGTGTTCTCATCCTTGGCACTACTCCTACTTTCTTGGACGAAGGTTGCCTTAACACCACTATCAAAAGTGACCCTTTGTTTGTCAATCTGTTGCACTCTAAAGTGTTTTCCATGCGACCACAAAGCTCCATATTTCTAATATTGCTGCCACAAAATTGAAACAGACTAAAAGTTATTAAAGAAATGTGATCATGTGGAGCTTGAAAAGGAAGTTGTGAAAATATACATGCCAATCGAAACCCCTCGACATCTCCTCTTCCTCTTCAGTAATCAACACTCCATTCCTCTTTGCCTCTAAGATTGTCGCATCTAACCAGCGACCAATTGGAAAGTCAGGTAATTTTTGAAGATGATCCGGAAAAGTAAGGTTTCTAGTGGCACGATTGCACTTGAATTGAAGGCGATCTGTCAAGCGTTGTTGCTTTTCCCGTTCGTACCTCTCTAGCCACTTTTGCATGATGTTTGAGTTGAGAAGGCAAAATCTCACACCCTTTTCTCGCAATGTGATGTCCATCTTTCTAACGATGCCTTCTTCGTACGCTCGTCCCCTTGTCACCTTGACGTTGACCTCAGTAGTCCACATTTGGGGTATCTCTGGATCAACTGAGACCAAAAATTCACTAATGAGGACAAGAGACTCTTGTACAAGCCATCCTTAGGCCATGCTACACTTGGGGTGAGCCCTTTGACAAGCAAACCCCTTTAAAGTATTCATGAATATCTCCAAGAAGAACATCCACCTGCTATGGGCCACCCCAGCAACTGCAACTTTATTGACCACATACACAAGTACATGCATTTGGATGGTAAGAATGTTTGTTGGAAAGTACTTCTCCACCAGGAACACTGCTTCAATAACATTAAGTGTGCTGCATCGATGACGTCTTCTCTTATCTCTTTTGAACTGATCCAGCCTACCAACTCATTGATTTTGTAGATTCTTTTTCTAATGTCATCTGTCAAACAACCCTTTATGGAAATTGGTAAGATGAACTGTAAAAATTCGTGCCAGTCGTGGGACTTAAGACCACTGAGATTTTCATCTCTTGTAAAAGCCATTTTCATACATCGCAAAAACCCTGTGGGAGTCTTGAATGAAGATATAGTCTTCTTCACTTGTTGCTCTTATGCACGACGCAGAACCCATGGAAATTTTGGTATAGCAAACCATCCATTGAGTTTAAGTCCAGGCCACATATCTGGCATTTGACCCACAGTGTGCAGGTCATCTCTTTGGGTCTTGCTCTCCCTTTTTCCAGTGGTGTTTTTCCATATGATCTCCCCTACATTCTTGAAGATGTACATTGGGAAGAGCAAATGATTAATCAACAGGTCACTCCAGTACAAGAGTTCATGGAAAATAGAAATTCTTTACATTCTAGGTGGCATCCAATCTCCCCTCTCCAGCCACATGTTTTTCCAATCACTCGCTTTCAATGGATGCATGTCATGTTTGCATATGTTTGGTCCACGTAGCTCATGTCCTCCAGGAAAAAAACTACCATGCTCCTCGTAAATTGTCTTGCTGAAATGCTCAAAGTGGTGGAAGCCAAGTCGAGGACCATATTTAGGACATGCATGATTTCTCGAGTAACTCAAGCCTCAAACATCACAAAATTAAAATATAAAAGCGTTGGCATAGCTAGAAATCACATGTGTGTGAGGGTTTCAAAGGCACTTACCTAAGCAATCACCAAAGCCTGGCCAATCGTGCATGGTCCACATGAGAATGCCTTGCACATGTACATTCCATCACCCGATTGGTTGGGACATATCAACCACATCGATTCCTATCCACAAGATGTGGAGCTCTTCTATAAGTGGTGCTAGATAGACGTCCATGTTCTTTTCTTTGTACTTTATTGGTACGATAAATGACAACAACATATGGCCCTTCTTGATAGCGAGCCATGGTGGAAGATTATAATTATCTAGACAAATAGGCCACATGCTACATGCTACATGCCATGTCATCAAAGAGGCTATGGACTTGCACTTGAACATGCTTTTATTCTTGGAATGATAGAGAAGTGTCGAAGGACCTTTGTAGGGATAAATTTTCCATGTGTGTCCTCCCTGTACCTGTTTGACCCATAATTGGGACACTGTTCCAAATTAGCATACTCATTGCAAAAATGTACACAATCATTAGGACATGCATGTATTTTGTGATAATCCAAGGCCAAATTAGTAGGAAGCTATTTAGCGGCTGGACGGTTAGGGGGCATGCGATTCCCTTCTAGCAAGATTTTCTCATTGAGTAACATGTCATTACTACATGAAAAAGTCATCCCCTTGATCACATTATTAAACTTTAATTTGCACTTTATCATGCTTAGGATACAATGTATCTACCCGAAGAGCTCTGTGACTGAGGTGTCATACCAATCAAAGACAGAATGCAAATTAAGCATTGCCAATGCGGTACGGAGAACTGAGATTTTTACACCACTGTAAAGCGGCATGTGTGCAAGACTTTGCATCATATTGCCCTCTTTATCATTGATATCATGCAGTCAATATGAATGGGATGACTGAGATTGGTCCGCAGTATTGCGTTTAATGTTGTCTTCTTCTATGTTTTCAATGATGGGATTCATGTCAAAGAACGCGTCCAGCATCTGCTCCATCTCTACTTCTTGAAATGCCACATCAGGTTTTGGTTGGGAGGACTCAGTCGATGGATGCTCCTTTGAAAATTGTCTTCTCTAGGATGAAATTGGAGCAATATCTGCTTGCCAAGTTTGACCTTCAGTCTCTAGACCATGAGATTGATAACATAGGTATTGTAGTTGCTCAATCGGAAAGAGACCGTGATTGCTTATGTGTTGTCACAAATTTTTCATTTTTGAAAGATCTGATGCTTGCAATGCGCACAAGGACACGCCATCCTATCTTCCATACTTTATCTACCAATGATGCAATAGATAATTAAAACACTTAGCTGTTATAACTACACTCTACTAAGTACATGACAATACATGACAACCTCACATTCTCTAATGAGGTCTGATCCCCGCACACCTCGGTATAGAGGTGCACAGAGATTAGGACCACAGGATAATAATATTGTCTTTATTGTTTAGTGACTATATATTACGGTTCTTGAAGTCTGTGTGCACTTTGGAAGTCCGATTGTGTTTTTTCAACTATTTGCTGCTAGCTCTAACAACTCACATTCTCTAGCCAGGCCCGATCCCCACACACCTTGATCTAGAGGTGCACAGATATTAGGACAACAAGGTAATAATCTCGTCTTTATTTGTCAATGACTATATATTAACATTATTGAAGCCTGTGTGCACTTTGGAAGTCTGATTGTATTTTTTCAACTATTTCGTGCTAGCTCTAACAACATCACATTCTCTAGCCAATCCCGATTCCTGCACACCTCAATCTAAAGGTGCACGAAGATTAGGACCATACGGTAATAATCTTTTCTTTATTGGTCAATGACTATATACTAAGGTTCTTGAAGTCTGTGCACACTTTTGAAGTCTGATTTGCTGCTAGCTCGAGCTCTAACAATCTCACATTCAACTATTTGTTGCTAGCTCGAGCTCTAACAATCTCATGTCCGATCCCTACACACCTCGGTCTAGAGGTTCACGGAGATTAGGACTATAGGGTAATAATCTCGTCTTTATTTGTCAATGAATATATATTAAGGTTCTTGAAGTCTGTGTGCACTTTTGAAGTCCAATTTTTCTACTATCTCAAGCTCTAACAATCTCACATTCAACTATTTGCTGTTAGCTCAAGCTCTAACAATCTCATGTCCGATCCCCACACACCTCGGTCTAGAGGTGCATGGAGATTAGGACCACAGGGTCAAGGACAATGTGTTATTGTTTTTGAAGTTTGTGTGCGCCTAACCTAACCTATAACCTAAACTATAACCTAACTTATAACAAAACCTAACGGAAGTTAGTTTGTGTTTTTGGAAGTACACAAGTCATTCTTGAAGTTCGTTTGCATTTTCTCTACTATTTGCCGCTAGCTCTAACCTAACTTATAATCTAACCTAACCTATAACCTAAACCTAACCTAACCTAAAGTTGCATAGGTTTGGCCGCTCCAAGCTGGATTAGTGTAGCATTTTTCCATTTCAATCTGCTTAGGGCTAGCCACTTTAGAGGGTTATGGTTTAGACGCTGGTAGATGGTCCTGTTGGACGTTTCACTGATAAGTGTTTAGATTAACATAAAAGTACATAAATTCTAACTGTTCAACATCCATCTATAATCTAAACATGACTTAACTTAACATATAACCTAACCTAACTTTTTACATACACCCTATAACCTAACCTAGCCTAACTGGTTGCCTAAACCTGACCTATAATCTAGCTAACCTATCCTATAACCTATAACCTAACTTATAACTTAATTCAACCTTTAAATGAAACCTAACCTAGAACCTAGCCTATAAGATAACCGAACCTAACATGACTTAATTAACGTATAACCTAACTTATAACTTAACATATAATCTATATATACCATAACCTAACATATAACATAAACTAAACCTAACCAAAACCTAGAACCTAAACCTCATCAATTGGATAATTTCAAAAACGACATAATTAAAACAAAAATTTTCAAAACAAGATTTTTCCATAAACCAAAACAAATTTTTTTCCTAATTCAAAACGAAATTCCACAACACAAACCATAATTTCTTTCAAAGCATGAAATGTTCTTTTTTCAATATACAAAATAGTTTAAATAAAGTTAATATGTATTAAAAGTTCAAGCACTCACATGCGGCCTATTTAAGCAAGAAAAGGTGTTGTAAACATCCTCGAACCTGCAAAAAACGAACACACACACACACACACCATGTTAGACCCGAAACCCTAAACCTACAAGTAAACTTGAAAACAATCTCACCTTAATGCTATGGAGTAGTCCACGAGCAAGATTAGCACCTCCAAAATATTGTTTTGCACTAGATCTGTAAGAGGTGAGGAGGAAGAGAGTAAGAGAAAAGGTGCAATCAAAAGAGAAACGTGCAAGGAAAGCCCCCGGGTTCGTTTTCTGCAGCGTCCATTGGTATAGGGCGTATCAGTACAAGTGTCAAAATAGACATAAAAAAAGCCATCGGAGAATTCATCGGAATAGGCATCGAAATAGCCGTTGAAAATATTAAAATGATTTTTTAAAAAAACTGCATCTCCCTCCATACTTACTACACATATACCGACGCCTACAATTGATGCCAAAAATTTCGTGCCGGAATTTAAGTGACCTCTTGTCCTAGCTGCCGCAAGCATGTCTGCACTTTATTCCGCATCAATCTTCTTTAGTAGAGTGATAGGCTCTACTTGGTGTTTGGGAGACCCCGTCTCCACAAACACGATCCTAAGCATGCATACTTGTTCACATTTGTGCACAAAAAAAAAAAAGGGATTCTTATAAGACAAAAAATTTGTTCATTTATACATATCTACATTTGATTACTCTAGGGAATCATTGTAAGTATTGACAAGGTTTAGGTTATCCTTTAATTGTATGCCTTGCATCCATCTAGCATCTTCAAAAGGATAATTTTTAAACTTGATAAGATATCATCAGATAGTCTTATCGCCTCGTAATACCTGATCTTCGTGTCATAGAATGGACTCGGGCTGCAGGACCTCTTCTTGGTCCTATATCTCCGCTTGGTCTTCAATAATTTCTTCTTGAGGTGGCTCTCCTTTGTAAGGCTTTAGTAGGCTCATGAGGAAAGCATTGTGTATAAAGAGGGTTTCCATTTGATGGGCCTTAAGTGTTTTTGAAAGGTATGAAATGTGCTTGTTTGCTAAACCTATCTACTTTTGTCCATATTTTTGTATCCCCATGGTTAAACTTTGACAATCTAAAGATAAAATCCATGGATATGCTCTCCCATCGTGAATTTGGGATTGGCAAAGGTTGAAGCAATCCAGGTTGCTTCCCTCTATCAAACTTTGTCTTTTGGCATACCACACATTTTGAAACTTACTCTTGTATGTTCGATTTCAATGCAGGCCAATAGAAATATGTTTCTATCCCTTTTAGGGTAGACTAAATATCTCTATGCCCCGCATAAGGAGGAGCATGAGATTCATACGTTACTTTATCACGTAGTGAATTAGTAACGCAGAAGATAACCAGCTTGTAGGATAAATGGTTATTCCTTCTTCCCGAGGATTTATTTTTTGCGAGATTCGTGTTTTGTGCTTTTGCAATTAGTACTTTTTTGCAATTAGTACTAATTTCTTTTGCAATTAGTACTTTTTTTTCGTTCTTTTGCAATGCAACATGGCCTAAATGAGCTTATCCAGAGACAAAATTTACGTACAGCTATTGGCTAAAATTAAACAAATATAAATTTAAAGCCAAAGTTTGAAGTACAAATTTAAAAAAAAAATTGTTGGAGTTTCCTTCATTTTAGCTTTAAAAAATATATAAAGTACCACTCCACCTTCATCACAATGGCCTTTGCAAGAGATTAGGAACGTTGACACACACATAAGACTAGCAAAAAAGCCTTCATAAGTTTGTACTACTTTTTTGTTCTTTTGTAGTGCAACATGGCCTAAATGAGCTTGTCGAAGACAAAACTTGCACAAAAACTATAGGCCAAAAGTAAATTATATGAATCCCAACCCCAATTTTTCAAGTACAAAAAAGAAAATTGCCAGAGTTTCCTTTATTTTAGCCTAATAATTCCAAAAAGTATCTCTCCACCTTTATCACAAAGGCCTCTATAAGAGATTAAGGACGCTCAAAACAATGAAAAGACTAACAAAAAATCATTTAAATAAAACCTTTGTTAGCTACCACTTAAAGAAAAAATATGCTCTTTAAAAAGGAATTGAAAGTATGACAGGTAATCTCACAAGGTGATCTTAAATATTTCTCAAACCAGCATAGAGACATGCCAAACATAGCGACATCAATCATGTTGTCACACATTGTTACCACCCCAAAAAATGTAAAAGAAGTACATAATCCGTAAATCATAGTAGTAACAAAATCAAATGCCAATGGATCTTCTCACGACAATCTCCTTCCTCTTAGCTTGGCACGGGTCCACACACTATTGGAGAAAGACACTATTCATAGAGTACATTATCTAGCTCTAAACACATGCAATGTCTCAGGTCTTCTGCACTCGCCTTCCCCAAACCACCACAACATGCAAACACATCCAAGACATAGTCGCAATGCTCTGTGAATGTTGCCAGCAACCACCTGACCATGTCACCAACATAGAAATAAACACCATTACTCTTGCAAGTGGTGGAAACAATGTCTCAGGTCTTTTGCACTCGCCTTCCCCAAACCACCACAACATGCAAACACATCCAAGACATAGTCGCAATGCTCTGTGAATGTTGCCAGCAACCACCTGACCATGTCACCAACATAGAAATAAACACCATTACTCTTGCAAGTGGTGGAAACAATGTGTCAAACTTCATTAATACAAGGACCATTCAAATCAACATCATAGAAGATAAGTGGAAAAAATACACTACTTCTATCCGCACCACCTCTAACAATTTCACCACATCAACTTCTGTGGGGAAAACACAATCATCTAATACATAGCTACAGTATACTGGAAACAACCTCTCCGAAATCTTCTCCCCACTCTCTCTGTCGTAGCTCGGCACAGCTTGACCAACACGATGCCAAAGACACATTATAAGATCAAGCACCTATTTGAATACACAAATTGTAAATATGATATTATCAAATTAAGAAGCATAACATAAAATAAATAAAAATGTAAGAAAATGACATACTTTCTTTGATACGTCTCCACCATGTCTTCAACCTGTGGTTACTATCCCAAACCAGAAATTTCTTACCCCTTAGGTCATTCCACTCTTTTCCAAGAGCTCTCTCAAACTCATCATTCTTTTGACACCATACAGGTCCCCACTCTTCAAGGCTGCTTGTTGTCAGTGGCATTATCTCTCCTCTAGCACCCTCCATGAAAACAAGAAAATGACCCATATTTTCAAGATAAGCAGATGAGTCAAAAGAAGGTATCAACCATTGTGCATCATCGATGGCAAATCTAACTGCTTCATGAGCCACCAATCTACATAGAGGAATAGGAGGAGGCGTAGTCCGTTTCTTCACATAAAATTGACTCAACACATCATTCATCAAGCCAAGAGAAACTTGTTTGCCCAATGGTCTTGAATGTTTCTTCTCCTTACCATCATCCTCTCTACCATGATCACTGTCATTACTCACCTCTTCATTTTCATCAAGACCTTCTTCATCCAAATTAGCCTCTACAAAAAGAAACAAAAAAACATAAATCGTAAAAAGAAAAGTAAAAGTAGTCAATGTTATAAACCATGGCAATGGGTTATACATACCTTCTATATGATTAGAATCCTCATCCACATTGGCTTCATCATCAATGAAAACACATTTTTTGTCACATATGTGTTTTTTCTTTTTAGGGGTAGTGTCTAAAGGACATACACGTGAAGATGCTTCTTGTTCTATCATTCTTTTAGAAATACATCGTAAACGCAACTTCATGTTCACATCAGGGCTATTATGTTGAGAGACTTGGATCTTTCTTTTTGTGTTCTTTCTCCTGGGTGCCGTTAAATAAACTATAAAAATCATACAATATTCAAAAGTTAGATGTTTGGCAAAACAAAAAAAATATTTGAAGTATAAAAAGCTAAAAAAATGGACAGAGTCTATTTTGTTTCTACACAACTCTTATGTTTTTTATAATTTCAAGGCACTATTTTCTATAAGTACTTAAACATAGTAGGTGTTTGAGCTCTCTAATTATCCACTTGCAAGCGAATGATTGGAGAGCTTAATAATTAAGTCATATGTTTTATATAACCTTGACTCAATAACTACATTCAAAGTAATCAAATATTTAAAACTTAAAGATTTATCAAAAGCAACAAATTATTATAAGTATAAGAAGCAAAAGAACATTGACAAAATCTCCTTTATTTCTTCATAAATTTTGAAATAAACTTATCCACCTTTATTATAAAGGCCTCTACGGGAGATTAAGGACAAAATTATACCAAAAATAACCTCTTTCTCAAGATAACAATAGATTTCAAATCACAATTTCAAGACACTATTTCCTATAAGTAGCTAAACTGTAGTAGGTGTTTGAGCTCTCTAATCATCCTCTTGCAAGCGGATGATCAGAGAGATCAACAAATCCTATATTTTTTGTAGTTCTAATGCAATATTTTGAAATAGCAATTAAAACTAATCTCTTTTTCAAGATAACAGTACGTTTTAAATCACAATTTCCTATTACTACTTAAACCGTAGTAGGTGTTTGAGCTCTCTAATCATCCGCTTGCAAGCGGATGATTGGAGAGCTTAACAAACCCTATGTTTTTTGTAATTTTGACTCCATAACTACACTCAAGATAATAAAATATTCAAAACTTTAAAGATTTATTAAAAAAATAATTTATTCTAAGTATAAGAAACAAAAAAAATTTGACAGAATCTCCTTTATTTTTTCATAAAATTTCAAAATAAACTTATCCACCTTTATTATAAAGGCCTCTACAGGAGATTAAGGACAAAAGTATACCAAAATTAACCTCTTTCTCAAGATAACAATAGATTTCAAATCACAATTTCAAGACACTATTTCCTATAAGTAGCTAAACTGTAGTAGGTGTTTGAGCTCTCTAATCATCCGCTTGCAAGCGGATGATCAGAGAGCTCAACAACTCCTATATTTTTTGTAGTTCTAATGCAATATTTTAAAATAGCCATTAAAACTAACCTCTTTTTCAAGATAACAGTATGTTTTATATCATAATTTCTTATTACTACTTAAACCGTAGTAGGTGGTTGAGCTCTCTAATCATCCGCTTGCAAGCGGATGATTGGAGAGCTTAACAAACCTTATGTTTTTAATAATTTTGACTCAATAACTACACTCAAAGTAATAAAATATTCAAAACTTTAAAGTTTATGAAAAGCCAAAAATTATTCTAAGTATAAGAAATAATTTTTTTTTGATAGAAACTCCTTTATTTTTTCATAAAATTTCAAAATAGACTTATCCAACTTTATTATAAAGGTCTCTACGGGAGATTAAGGACAAAATTATACCAAAACTAACCTCTTTCTCAAAATAACAATATACTTCAAGACACTATTTCCTATAAGTAGTTAAACCATAGTAGGTGTTTGAGACCTCTAATCATCCACTTGCAAGCGGATGATCAGAGAACTCAACAACTCCTATATTTTTTGTAGTTCTGATGCAATATTTTAAATAGCCATTAAAACTAACCTCTTTCTCAAGATAACAGTACGCTTTAAATCATAATTTCCTATTACTACTTAAACCATAGTAGGTGTTTGAGCTCTTTAATCATCCGCTTGCAAGCGGATGATTGGAGAGCTTAACAAGCCGTATGTTTTTTTAAATTTTGACTCAATAATAAAAAATTAGCAATAAAACTAATCTATTGTTGAATGTGCAAATGAATACAATATAAAAATTGTATATAAAATATATTCGAGACTCAGATCTTTATCAAAATCAAAAATATAATTCAATGTAGATATAAAAGCTCTTTGATCATCGGTCTTGCAAGCAGATGATGAGAGAGCTCAAAATCCAAGAGGACCTAAAAGTAAAGTCAGTAAAGTTAGAGGACATACATTCTTTATACCGTGTGATGGAAACGCGCAAAAAGGTAATCGACTACTTGCAAAGACCACGTGATGTCAAGAGAGTTAATTTAACCTGATGTCCTCTTTTAACCTAAAACACAATATGAATGCATAGACATGTGACATTGGGTACAAAATCTAAATAAAAAGAGAAAAACTTGATGTCCTTTTTTTGGGACCCACTTAGAAAATTGTGTAATAATTATGAAGTTCAACCTTAGTAAAAACACTCCCTCTCTACCTCACTCTGTGTCACTCTGTGATAGAAAAAACATGAAACACGAATAATCTTGGAATGTAACATCAATGAAAACACGATATCAATATACATCAACATGGGGCCACTATATCAATATAGAAGTGGATATTGCCACCATGTTCAATCATGCATTTGGCCACTGGCGAACTTGGACGTTAAGCTATCCTTTGGATTTGTGTCTGTCATAGTACAATGGGAGAGAGAGTGTCTACCACATATCACTCTTGGCAGGGGGCACGTCCACCACCTCATGTCAAGGCCTCGAGGTAGACCATGAGATCCTATCATCGGTGAGCCCATTGGTGGCACATGCTATCATGCATGGAGTCCTACAGCCTTCAAAACAATCAAAGCAGAGCATCACCTAGCAACCATGTCCAACATGCACAAAAAAGGAAATTTTCAAACTTTACAGATAATATAATTTTATATTAAAACACAATGAAAAAATTATATTATATAAAGTATTCTTTGGTTCATTGTTTCAGACTTTGACTATGGTGGAAAATGTGCCAAGCCGTTCATCATTAGTCCTCGATAGTGAAGGGGATCGTTCGCAGCTCCCCATTGAATCTCTCTCTCTCTCTCTCTCTCTCTCTCTCTCTCTCTCGCGGATTGAGAGTCTTTGCATGAACTTTTGAAATGCAAGGTTAGAAGTTTATGAGGTAGAACTCCGTTCTTTTTCTCTCAATAACTCTGACATCCAAGGCCCTTGTATGCTACTGACTCTTTTTACTAAATCTAGCATCATAGGCATCTACTTTGGCTCCCTTAAGTGCAACACAAGACTAAAGAAAGAGGAAGAGAAATTAGCGGTACCATGGTCACTAGCAAACATTGAAGCATCTGCAAGATCAGGTAGGAAATGCAAAGGATGTTCACCTTATAAATGAGCTACAGGTAAAAGATGACTAGATCTATATGAAAGACCTGGATGACAATGAAAATATTTGCAAATGCATTTGCACGACATTAAGGACAAAGATGTAGGTTGGGAATCATAAATAACACATCCAAAGCATTGTTAAGTAGATAAATGCCCTCCATTGTTCTAATGTTAAGTAGCGTAAAACAGTTAACCTTATCCACTTAATAATTTAATGCTCTTGACCTATTGAAAAATCACCATATTGCAAACTACTTGTAACCCAAATAGACTTTGTGTGCTATGCAACCCAATATGCGTTCTTTGGTTCCTATCCCAAAGTGGATAAATCCACACGTTTTTTAACCCGCCACCACCAAAAAATTGAATTCCAAGATGCAAAGCCAATAAAAGTACATTAAGCCTTTTACTTCTCATGTGGAAACCAACCATCAGGTTTTGGAGTCGATGCAGACAATCATGGATACAAAGACAAAATTGAAGCGATGGATTGAAAGCATGCAAAAGCGATGGATTGAGAGCTCGGCAGCACTTTACTCTATCAAGCTCGAGAAATAGGTAAACATTTTAAGAGATGAAATGATATTACATCACCTAGCAACCATGTTCAGCTGATTATTTAAAACGATGGCGGACCTGCTGATGAGACGCTGCGCTGAGCTGTGCTTTGCTGTGATGAAACGCTGAGAGGTGCTGTGCTGAAACGCTGAGCTGAGCTGCGGATCTGATGAAACGGACGCTGATAAAATGCCCACGAGCTCGCAGCTTTGGGAAGAAAACGTTAGACAGGAAAAGTTTAGCTTGGAAACTTTTGTTAGTGAAACTTAGAACCCCTTCCCCTCGTTCAAGCCTCGCCATGTTAAATTTTCCATCTCTTAATTGAAACAATTTAGAAGCTCAATAGTTTCCCTTTTGACCTATTGAGTTGGATTCTTTCTCAAGGATTGCTCCACATTAATTTATTGTGCACTTAAAAATCACACTTGAGAGAGAGAATCCTCGCAAAGCAAAAATTGTATGGCCAAAGAATTCACTATTGATTGGAAAAACCCCATGGAGGACAAGATTATGTGTATCACCTCCTTTGAGAAGTTCCTACAGGATTGTATCAAGGTTGGGACATGACAACCCTCCAAGGCGCCCCCCCAAGTAAGGCCACATCAATGATGGGCGACGCCCCAGTGTGACATAGGCCTTAGTGAAACTTATACATCGTGCACGCGGTAGTAAACAACCCTGCAATGTTGGACATGGGAATGTGTAGCGCAAATCAAGCGCAATTAGAAGCTACTTGTGAAACCCACGTGTGAATATGCTCTAGCCAAAAAACACTCACATTTCTAAAGTACCCTTCATATTTTGTCATAAATTCTCAAAATGCCCTTCATAAATTTCCAAGACGGATTGTCTATCATTACAAATATATTGTATATCTGCATAATCTCCTCTTTTTTATCTTGAGAAACTCAATAAGGAGGTTTATTAGGTGGTGAGCTTCTTGAAAGAAATTCAATTGCATGGTTGTCATTCTCTCATTTGGGAGGTAGTTCACAAGGGATGTCGTCAATAAAAACATCTTGGAACCACTTGAGGAAACTGGATAACTCTAATTCCTTTTGATTGTTTATAATTTCCTTTGCTAAAACATTAGGTTCACTTTGAGAATCTTTAACAAAAATCATGTGCATGGAAAAGAGTTCTTTATTGACTTATTGAAATCTTTTTTATGTACAATGGGTATGGTGTTAGCCAAATCCTTAGCACCTACGTACATATCTTTTTCCCTTAACCTAAAGTAGATTTGCCTTTTAGAGAATTTAACATTGGCAACCATCCAATCAAACCATGGTGCCCCTAAAATTACATCCTCATGCCTGAGAAGAGAGATGAATAGAAATCCTCCTTGTCCACATAGCTATTACCATATACATGTGGTAGTGATGTGTGTAGACACACTAGGATCGCCGGGGCATTTTTTCCCTCTTTAGGAGGTTTTTTCCCCGTGCATTGTATATACGCCCATCACTCTAGGGCTATCTATCTTTCCATTGCACACTAGGTAATACACTCTCTATTGTGTGCCTTGAGCTTCCTTCATCTTCTCCAAGCTGTGTGTGTTTCTCTGCAACCCTAATTCCAACAATTGGTAACAGAGCAGGTTGTGTCCTCTCGGGCTTAGTCGCCAGCTGCTCCAGCACACGCCTACTCACTTTCTCCGATTACAGTGAGGTTTGGCAAGCATTTGCAGGTCGACAAATATTTTGGGGGAACTCATAGAGCTAGGTCTGCTGAGATTTTTGATTCGAGCTCATTTCGGCCTCCGTTTCCACTACAGGCACCTGTCTGCACAGGCAATTTCGTCATTTTGTGCAAATTTTTTGACACTGTCAATTTCTCTATAACACATGCCTTACATTCTTCTACGGTTTGTGCTATATAGCACGTGTTGTTCTTGCTCCGTTTCTCCTATTTTCAGGTAGTTTTCACATCAGGTGCAACATTTACCATGGCTGGCAACAACAACACGGAGGACAGGTTGGATGGGGACAATTACCCTACGTGGGCTTATATGATGCAACACGTTCCTGTGTCAAAGGGCGCCTAGAATATTGTGCAGGACATTGATGTACGTCCTGGTTCTGAGGATGTAGGGGATGTTGAGGATGTTGCAGGTCTTGCTTCAAGGATTGCTGCTATTAGAGTTGTTTTGCCTACGGTAGAACAAGCTTGTTGGGATGTAAAGGATGCGCAAGATCATGCATTGATTGTGTTGTCTGTGAAGCGCACCATTGTTCCTTACATCCGTTTAGCAAAATCTGCAAAATAGGCTCGAGATATTTTGGTTGGTCTTTATGCAAGTCGCAATGAGGCTAAAATTGCTTTGCTGCGTAAAGAGTTGGAGTTAAAGATTATGCATGAGGAAGATGATATGGACACTTTCCTTGCTAGTGTCAAGGATATATTTGAGAAACTTATTTCTGTAGGTGAAGTCATTTCAGATAGTTCCCTGGTGCAGATTGTTCTTGATGCCTTACCAGATTCCTACCAGACTTTTGCTAGTACTTGGAGACTTATGACCCAAGGAAATCTAGAATTTGTCAAGTTTGATGCATTATGCACATTGCTGTTGCAAGAGTCATTTTCCAAAAAAAAATAGGACTAGGCAGTGTGTAGTTGAGCAGGATTTTATTCCTTCTCAAAGAAAGGGTGGTAACAACAATGCAGCCACTTCCTATGATTCTGCTCTACGAGTGGCAAATATATTGTTCCTTATGCTTCTACTGGCAGCAATTCGTCTAGAAACTCTGGTGATAAGGGAAAAAAGAAGATGCATTGCCATTATTGTAAAGAAAATGATCACTTGATCAAGTAGTGTCCTAAGTTGAAGGCCAAAGAGGCTAAGAAGAAAGATGGTGGTTCCACAACAAATGCTGGTTCCACTACAACTGCAATGACCTCTTTCTCACCTTTTTCTTCTCTTGTTTTCTCTCTTCCCTCTTTGAATTATGGTGTAGACAAGTATGAGATAGTCCTCTTTGTTTAGGGGGTGTTGGAGAGCATTTTTCCCGCTATTCGTGGAGCCATCACTATCGAGGTGGCATGAGACTCCCTTCTTTCTCCTTCTTTTGGTGGGGGCTCTACCATTGAAACTTGGGTTCGCCTTTGGGAGGGAGATGCCTCATCAAGTCACAAGTTTTCGATCCCTTCGTATGGATCTTCCTCTTCTTCCCTTATGAGAGAGAATCCTCTTTTGGGAGTCTCACTAGGAGGCCTCCTAGGTACTCTCTCTTCTTGGTGGGGAGTTTGGAGAATACCATGGGTGCACAATTGCTGTAGCACTTAACCTTGGAGGGAGGGATTTCCCAGGGCTTGTTGAAGCCTAGAAAAAATATAGTTTACAAGCATAGGGGCATCATTAGTTTCTCTTTCATTAGAAAAATCAAACCTATCAACATTCATTTCAATCTCTTTTTCCTTGTCATCCATACTAGCAAATTGTAGCTATAATTGTTTAGTTGTACTTTGGCACTTCAAGCCCTAGTTGCTACTGCTCTTTACCTTCAAAGACAAGCACTCAAGCTTCTATGTGCGTGGCTCAAATATTATTAATTGGAAGAAATAGAAGAGAGGGTTCAACAGAGCCAAGACATCACCACTTCCTGTCAAGCTTCTTATAGCTCAATATTGGTTAAGCGATAGGCAAGCCCGGTAGGACTCCATTATTAAGATCATAGCTCTAGATGGTATCCCTGTTAACTGCATAAATCAAGTGTGCTTCAATGATTAAAAATCCCTATTCCACTTACTCTTCTACAATTAATAACACCAACCATTTGTAGCGAGATTGAGGACCTCTGTTCTTGAGCAAGAAAAGAGAAACCAATAGCTCTGATACCAATGTTACATTTAACTTAGCCAATCACAAATTAGAAGCATAATTGATAGCATCGTGACATCTGTCCCCCTTTCCCCTTTTTTGAAATCTTTAGGTAATTAAAATAATTCAAGTAAACTCTCATTGGACCTCTTAGTCTTCTGACCAATAGTAATTAGGCAAGCCTTTGGGTTGTTGGATGCTCATTGGACCCCTTGGTAGACTTGTCCAATAGTCTTCTAGGGAACTTAATTTCTATTGGTTCTTTTATCAAGCATTTTCAAAATGATTAGACAAATTTTACTCTAGCCTGATTCTCATTGGTCCACCTCTATGGCCATCCAATAGGATTTGAGGGGAGATTGGGGGCACCTGTCCTAGAAGCCTGACATGTGTCCAATATTCCCTTTGTATAAAGGGGGAGCTTTGGAGTGTGAGTGTGTGATTCTCTCTCATCCGCTACTATTAGGGCTCCCCCCTCCCTCCTAGGGATGTGGGAATACTTTTTAGTCTTCCCATGACCATCCAATTTTCCCCTACTTTGGCCATTGGACAATTGAGTTAATTTTACGAACTTTAGCCAATGGAGCTGAACCTTAGGTCTTTTAATCCCCATTGGAGAACATTGCTCTTTTGCAGACTGTCCCCCTTTGGATCCCTATTGTCCCTCCTTTGGATCCTTGTAGAGACTGGTCTGGCAGCCTTACCAATATTCTAGCTTTTACTCCCCTAGTACTTTTCCATATTAATTTAACATGAGAAAATCATTTGGGAGAATTAGATATTAGTTTTTATGATAGAGTGGTAGAAAAGAAAATCGTCTTTCTCCTAAACAATATAGCCATAACACAATTGAAAAGAAAACGGAGGTCATCTAGAAAACACAACGTCAAAATGGCTTGGATAATCCTAATCTAGATATGTCAAGTTATTTCACATGACATGGTGGACTATAAAGAATAATGTACAAGAGTAGAATGAAAATAAAAGAGGCCTTTTCAAAACCATCATGTTTTGATTTGATCTTCAACAATAGAAGGGGTTCTTCAGACTTGTGGCACACATATCATTGCAAATAAACTTGATTTTCCCTTCCCAAAGCATAAAGACAGGCCGTGCAAACCGCGTATACCATTCAATGCTATGCACAACCCCATATTTCAAGATACTTTGATGAGCAACCAAAAAGGGTTTTGTGCTTTCTGATTACAACAAGATGTGCACATAATATATAGAGAAAGTAAACAATAGAACTGAAGACATCCTCAAGCACAGAGTGGTAGACTTTGTTCTTGTATATGGTTGCACCATAGTTTTAGATGGATGGACTAACTATAAGAAGAAGCCACTAATCAACGTAATGCTTATCAACCCTAGAAGGTCCATGTTTGTAGAAGCAATTAACACCTGAAAAGATGAGTGACTATCTAGCAAGGGTATACAAACACACAATAGCAAGGGAAAGTGGGCCAAAGCATGTGACTACAATCAACACATTTAATGCATCCAACTACAAGGTTGAGGAAGGGCTATCCAAATTAAATACCAAGAGATTACTTGAGTTTCATCTGTAGTGCATACCCTTAATCTGGTTTTAAAGGACATTGGTAAAATGACTTGCATAAAAAAAACTCTACTAGATGCAAACCATGTGGTGAAATTTATCAGAGATCATCAATTTTTCTATGCTCTTTTTTGAACAAATTCACCCAACAAAACTTTATGAATATTTCGTATGACAAGATTTGCTACCGCATATTATGTTCTTGGGGAGTCCTCTAAAAAATATGTACGATAGCACGTGCTAACAAAATAAGGGATTTAAAATTAGGTACATTTACAAAAAAATCTACTTACAAAAAGGGTTTTTTAATTGAGAAAGCAAAATTTTTCATACGTGCTGTCTTGCATGGTGGACTCCCTGAGATTATGTTCTTGCCAACTTTCAAGAACTGAATCTTGCATTGATTAAAACTATAGCTTATAGACGACGGGATGGATGGCTCAACAAGTATTCTATCTATTAAGATGCATCTACAATATGTCCACAACTTGTGAAATTGCCAGTTTTTAGGCACAATGTAGAGATTATTGCGACTCTAGCAAAATCATTTGTGAATATTTTGCAAATTGTTTACAAAAACTCTTTCATCTTAATTTGGCCGAATTTAGTAGTATATCTTAGAAGCCTTACACAAAGTAAGAGAGGAGTAAGAGAGAATGTTGGATTTGGTGCAAAGAACAAATAGGTCATAATCATAGCTACCAACAAGTGATGGGCGCAATTGCATACACTATTGCATGGTGTAGATATTTATTGGATCCTAGATTCCAAATGCATCATAGTTGGCCAACAAAGAAGTCATGGCCGACTTCAAAATAGTGTGCTCAAAAGTGTTGGGATAGGAGGATGAAAAAGTATCTTTTCATAAGGGAGTTGATTATGCTAGCATAATAGGTATGTTTTGGGATCGATGGCATATAGATGCCATTTCCAAAAGAAGTGCACATGTATGCTAGAAGGAGTATGGTGGGAGAAGGTGGAGCTTTGATACATTGCAATAAGGGTTTTATCAATTGTAGCATCAAGTGAAAAGAGGACAACAAATCCTCTCAGCACAGTAAAACAAGAATGAGTGAGTCAATTGAAAAACCAGTGGTACCTATCGATCAAAAAATGTTTGTCGATGAAATGGTCAAGAGGCTAGCTCCGCTTGTAAATTTTGATCTGAGGGAGCTTAAGTGGTGCAAACTTTAGAGTAAATGGACAAACAATATGAGAGAAGAGTGTTACTATGGCATGCAATATTCTGGGGAGAGGTATGTACATCCTATTCTAGTAGCACATACTCCACCTAAATACGTAACGGGAAATGCGCTACGTCTAGTAAGAGTTTCAAGGCCATAGCCTGTCTTAGGATAACAACCTCTGCTGCTAGGTTCTAGAATGCCTATAGACTTGATATATACATATATGATGGAAGAGTCCAACAATAAAGAGCTAGTACTAGCTATTGTGATGTACTATAACAACCAAAGTGGGTATTGTCCTTCAAAGCAACAGAAGAGGACAGAAACACATGGAGTGGTGAGGTCAATACAAAAGAATCATGAATGGAGAGTGAGCCAAAACGTGCTATTTTGGGAGGAACAATATTGGATGAGAAGGTTAATAAGCCATTAGATACCCTCCTAAAAACCTATGAAACACGGCTCAAAAACAACCAAACCCAAGAACATAGATGGATGAAATATCCATATGCAAAACTAGTACATGCTTGAAATGTGCAAGAAAATAATTCAAACAACCCAAGCTTTACTAGAAGGACGAGCTGGAAAACCCAAGAATGTTATCCCTGTACCACGTACACGAGTAATCCCACCAATCCAGGAACAAAAATAGCATGATTCCAGTCAGGAGCACGGACAAGAGCTGAAGGCAACCGCATTAGAACCAAGGATATTGTTGAATACCACAGGTAACTCTTTCGAGGGATATCACATAGTTATACCTGACAGCTGTAAAGAAATAGATGTCTTGACAAGTCGTGGAAACAAGTGAGAGAGGCCAATGAAGCAAGTGAGATAAACAGAGGAGTAAACCAAACGAGTGATGGAAGAGAACTGTCTCTTCCACCAATAGAGGAATTGAAGGTTGGATCTCAAATTCATCTAGAAGTGAAATCATATTGGGGAGACAAAGTATCTGTGCAGTCTATGGACATTCAACCCTAGTCTCTTAGAACACTACCATCATAAATGGGAGAGTACGAGGCAAATTCAGAGGTTGTTGCAGTCCCATCATAGAGACTGTCTCCCAACAAGGTCATCGATTCAAAAGGGCTAATAGACATTTTTGACACCAGTCAACTGTACAATAACGTTAGCCGGGTCGCTTAGAATACAACCAAACATATGGGCTACTATGGGAAAATTACTAGAGAGATTTGGTGTTAAAAAACCAAGGACTCAAATTGAGGAAGAGATCAAAGAGCTATAATTGCCTCATGTAAAACTAGAACAGTTCCACTAAAGAAGGTAGGTGAGTACTATGAGGGAGAAGATGGGAACGACACTCTTTTCATAGAATTTCAAGGTGTAAAAACCAAGGCAATTCTTGCCATCGCAACAAAAGAAGTCTTGAAAACATGGAAAAAAAAAGCAATGAGGGCTACAAGGATGAAACTATAGCTTGCAGACGAACACATGGAAAGGCCCATATGGCTCTTAGAAAAAGAATTTTTTACTTCTTTTGGATTGAATATGAGAAAACCTTGGTATTGTTGGATTTGACAAGAAGAACAACTATGACAACATTCTAGGAAGAACATTCGTGCGGCAATTGAAAATGGTCCAAGACTGGGGATATGACTAGATATCTACCTAAGACATATGGAAATCATGACAAGGATAAATTTGAAGGACCATAGTTACAAGGACGTGAACTAAACCCCTGTATAAGAGTTTGATTCCGCTATAATAGCACGATAAGAGCTTCCAACATGGTTGGGTAAGCCTAAATATTTGTGGATGTGTGGAGCTGCAAAATGCAAAAGCAGAGTCAAAACCAAAAATTTCAACAAATCTCGATATCAAAAAGCGTGCTAGGCCAAAAATGGGTATGGATCAAGAAGATGAAGATCTCTGACGAAAAATCATAGGATCCAACACCAAAAGGAAAACAATCAAAGCCTACAAAAACATATAAGAAAATCACAAAGTTATAAGCTTCTTCACATCAGATTTGGGCTCCAAAGAGGTCAATTCAAGCACAAAGAGTTCGGGAATTTATTCCAAAACATTTAATGGATCAACTCCCAATGCTTGAATCTCGTTCTCAACCAAGAGTATGAGGGCTGAAGCAAAGAATGTTGAAGTCTCACACAAAGACAAGGTGGATCCCAAAAAAGCATCAAACAGATAAGTACGCCTTTAAAAAATCTTTAAAACCTTCAATCAAGCAAACGAGACAGGAGCTTCAAAGAACATCACATTGCTTAGAATAGCAAGCTTCGTCAGCAAGTTTCAATAAGCAAATTTCTTCTACCCACATCTTGAACATCATAATTTTTCCAATGCATTGACTGTGTATGCATAATAGGGCTACATTGCAAGGCCTGCATAGACACATTTTTTGATTTCCAAAGCACAACACATACCCTTGGTGATACCCAGGACTTCAATTAAGAGGGAGTGAAGGCATTCTACATGCGCACCTAATATATGAATATTAGAGGGAAGGCATTATAATTACCAAACAACACTGAGCATCAGGGCTCAACAGCATGCAAATACACAATTAATATTTGGGGGTGACGACTCGACAACTAGTTGCTTGATCATCTAGATTGGTCAGCCTTGCTTTGAGTTGCTTGCCCAGTGACATAAAAGGCTACTCTTTTGTCTACATAGCTCTAAATTATGCAAAGAATCTTCCTTGGGTATCGATGTTGTGGCAAGGTCTATTGCATGGTGTGAGAGGATGATAAGGTTTAACACTAGGTTGGTAACCTAACAGGACATAAAAGTGTCCTTTCAGGGTTTTGAAAAAAACCTCCAAAACCATAGTAGATCCACTCATTTTGTAAAATCCTTTCATGAGGTTATAGTTCAAGGCCTACTACACATGGGAAAAATAAGAAACTTGTAAAATTTCTCATCTTTTGGTCACACCAAGCCTCCAAAGTTGATGGACCAGTGCATTTTCATCAAAACAGTCATTTCTTACGTTTTGTTGCATAAAAATAAGATTACGGATTTTTGTAGGACTTGAGATGAATTCCCTAGTTAACTTCAATGGGTTGGTGATCGGAACATATGATTGCTTCTCACTCACTATTTTTTGTTTTGCCAAAATAAATAGGTACAAAAAAGTTGATTTTTTACCATTCTGCAAACCTATCATCAAAGTTTCTATAGCCACGCTCAATACAAATAATATATGCATGTTTTCTTAGTTCCCTATTGTCCTTTATGGTCATAAGGAGACGTGGAGCATGTCAAAAGAATAATACATCTCTTACCAAGGGGAATCTTGGGGACAAAGATGAAGTGCTAAATACAACAAACATGAAAAAACTGGGTTCAACATTATGAGTTGTAGAATCCCATAGAAACTATTCAATATCTAGCCAAATTTGATCCTTATGACTAGATATTGTTACTACCTACAAAATGCATGTAGTTGTCACAAGAAAATAACAATATTGAAAAGGCTATACTTGATATACTAGAATGGTTCGTTTTCTTCTATAATTGAA
Organism: Adiantum capillus-veneris; assembly: GCF_014529385.1. Classification (NCBI taxonomy): domain Eukaryota; kingdom Viridiplantae; phylum Streptophyta; class Polypodiopsida; order Polypodiales; family Pteridaceae; genus Adiantum; species Adiantum capillus-veneris. Next base: position 79,428,536 of record NC_140945.1, read on the forward strand.
AAAATCAACCATCGTTGTGTACTATGCAAAATAGGGTATTAGGTGCCCCAAAACTCAAGGAATGTTAGCGTTATGTTATAATATGCGACATAGAAAATCAAAAATGCATTTGGATATCATGAAATCCAGCAAAAAAATCATAGAAGAGCTAAAATTGGCTAAAAAACAAGATTTGACAATTTCTGTAATTTGGTCATAACTTACAACTTTAATATTTATTTCTCCCTAGAAGCATCAAGACATGTTGAGGACTACTAAAGATAGTTCTCTAGCATTATAAACTTCACAAAAATGAATTCTAGAGTGGTATAGTTGCAAAAAGTTGAAAAAGCCAAAAACAGGACCCGTTTTTCACACAGTTTAGGTTGTGAAATGTTGTGCAAGGACAAGGTTAAAGATGGAATTGATATTCCAAAAAAATATCGAGTTTTTTTCAGCTCACAAGACAAATTTCTAGATAGATAGCAGCTCAAAATCCATTTTGAAACTCTTGACATAATTCAAGGAAAATGGTCACTTAACAGGACATAAAAGTGTCCCAGGACATAAAAGTGTCCCATTACCAATCTAGTGTTAAGAGCACGAAAGCATGTTGCTTCATGTTGGTATTCATCCATGCTTGCCACAACTGACTATTACACGTCTTTATTTTTATGATCACTTCGTAGTCATGGTGTGTCGGGCTTGTCACCCCCTGCAGACCACCATAAAACAATTTCAAAAATACATTGATTTTCATAAGTAATTGTAGTGATTATTTTACTGATGCAGGATGAAATTACATGATACGTCATTATGACAAGATTTACCAAGCCATTATCTACTGACTAATCATTCTCTTGAGGTTTTGCAGATTTTGCACAAAACTAGCGTCTCTGATGCCATGGTATGTAAAGCCATGATGATTTATGTCTCAAAGTTTTTTCTGAGCGTCTCTAATACCATGGTGAATACCGTGATTCCAAGTTACGTAAAGCCATGATGATTATTGCTATTTGAATGTTTTTATTTGTTTAAAGCATCTCTGATGCCATGGTACCTAAATCCATGATGATTATTCTCATTTCAAAGTTTTTTAGAGCGTCTCTAATGCCATGGTGGGAATCATGATGCCATGACGGGAATCCATGATGAGAAAAACTGCTCCGCAGTTTGTTAAAAGCGTCACTAATGCCATGGCAAGAACATGATGCCATGGAACGTGAAGCCATGATGACCATAACCGTTCCACAATTTTTGATATTGTTTTTGGAAAGCGTCTCTATTGTCATGGTGAGGTACATAATGTCATCGTACGTGACCCCATCATGTTTATTTTGTGTCAACATTTTTATGTGTGTACATATGGTTGCATCGACATTACGTTTGTTTATCTGTTATCTCTAGAGCGGCATCGCGAACCGTTTCTAAGGACAATGTGATGTGATTATTTCTAACCTTCACATTTCGACATGTTTCTTGAGTTTATGTTCTTTATAGAATTTAAATCACATCAAGCAGTATGCACGGAGTCTCAAGGATATTGAAGTTGCTCTACCAAAGAAGTTGCAGTAGCTCAATCGTCTATATCTTAGATTATAAGAAGACCCTTGAAAGAGCACATTGTAAACCAGGAATGATGTAGCTCCGTTGAACATTGTAAATGTACATTTATAATATTTTAATACAACGGTGGGTATATATAGAGCTCTGGGTTTTTTCCTTAAGCCCCCAAGGGTTTTTTCATCCACAGTTAGGGACCTTCATTTGAGTGGGGGTGTTGAGCCATATATAGTGTCTTTGTATATAGCACCCTGGTCCCCTCTATATAAACTCATCTCGTGTAGTCATTGGACACACTTTGGGGTTTGTAGATGATTGTGTCGTCTCTCTCTCTCTTCTGCCTCGTCTCGTGTCGCATCTCTACTCAACAACTGGCCTGTGCAAATTTTAGTCAATAGCATTTGAGAGGCTCAGCCAAGAGCCTTGTGAAAAGTGTCCATCCTTTTCCCCTTTTGTAAAAGCTCAGATAATTAATTTAATTATCTAAATTTCTATTAGACCTTTTAGTCTTCTCGCCAATAGGAATTAAGTAAATTTATGGGTTGCATAATTCTCATTGGGCCTTTCGACTATCCAAAAATATTATAGGGAAACTAATTATTATTGGCTATTTCTAAAAGCATTTATAAAAAAGAACTTTTGTTTACACTAGTTGAGCCCTCATTGGTCCTTCTCTATGTCCATCCAATAGGATTCAGGCAAGAATTGTGGGTTTTCGTGCATGCCTAACATGTGTCCTATTTGCTTTGTGGAAAGAGTAAATTGATGACTGTGTGTGTGTGTGTGCTGTCTCTTTCCCAGCTAGTTATCTCTTTCCCAACTTGCCCACTCTTCTGTCCTTTCCTTGTAGCCACTTTGTGGAGTTTAGCATTCAACACTGTAGTCACTAAGAACAATTCCCATGGCCTACGACTTGTAGAATAAAAATTTGGAAGTCTTAATGGGGTTAAACCAAGAGGTTTTTTCAACTCCATTGATGTACTTTTCTCTTTAGAAGACCATCCTCATCTCGATTCCAAATTTCCATCTTTTGGATCCCTTGTTGAGTCCGGTTCGGTAGCCCTTCCAATATTGGACCTTTGCTCCCCCTTGGTATTTTTCTATATTAAATGATCAATTTAATATGAGAAAATAATTTGGGGAAATTAGATATTTGGTTTTTATGACATTACTCTCTCTTGATATCATAGTCCTCCTGACTATGAGGTAGAGAAGATAAAGCCTAATCATTAGTCCGTTTGCTAGCGGATAAAGGATCCCTATTTTAACCTACGACATCGTTCCAAAATGGATGACTAATGCCTTTGGTGCTTGAGGGACAAAGATTCCGCAAATAGTGTGCTCATTAGTTCCTATCAATCTTTCATAGTAGAGTGACAAGATCTAATTGGTGTTTGGTAGACGTCGTTGCCACAAGCATGATCCTAAGCATGCATAGTTCTTAACGTTTTTTCACAATAAAGAAAGAAAGAGAGTCTTATAAGACAAAAACATTGATCATTAAAAGCAAATTTACATTTTCTTACTCTAGGGAATCATTGTAAGCATTGACAAGTTTTAGGTTATCCTTTGATTGTATGCCTTGCATCCATCTAGCATCTTCAAAAGGATAATTCTTAAACTTAATAAGATACCATCGGATAATCTTACCGCCTCTCAATACCTTGTCTTCGTGTAAGAGAATGGACTTGGGCTACAATACCTCTTCTTGGTCTTCAATCTCCTTTGGGTCTTCTATGGTTTCTTCTTGGGGTGGCTCTCCTTGGTAAGTCTTTAATAGGATCACATGGAAAGCATTGTGTATGAGTTAGTATTTGGGCAACTGGAGCTTATAAGCCGTCTCATTTATTGGCTTAAGAATCTGAAAGGGGCCATAGTACCTTTTTGCTAGTTTAGCATAGTACTTTAGGTGTCCCGTAGAATTCTTGCCCGTCGTGTGCCTTAACTAAGCCTTGGAAAATTTAAGCAAGACCCAATCATTTTCTTTAAAGGTCAAGGCTCTTCTGTGCTTGTTAGCAGTAGCCTTTTGCCTTTGCTGTGAAATGGATATAACATCTTTAATCTTTTGGAAAGATTCTTGTAGGTCGCGGCTATATTCATCTGTAGCAAAGATCTTCCCATGTACCTTAGTAGAAGGGGACTTTTGATCTTCCCTCAATTACCTCAAAAGGTGCTTTTCCCGTGGATGTATGTACTTTGTTATGTTAACCATACTCCACTAAAGGTAAGTAACTCTCCCATTGGGACCTTTGATATACTTAACTGACATAAGCTTTTAGTAGATCAAGAATTGCTAGGTTAGCTATCTCACTTTGGACATCCGTTTGCGGGTGATAGGCCGAAGAGAAATTTAGCCTTGTATCTAAATTCTCAAAGAGACCTTCCAAAAATTGTTGGTCATTCTAGGATCTCTATCCGACACTATTGACATTGACAAGCCGTGGTAGTTAAAGATTTATGATATAAAGAGGACTGCCATTCCTTAATAGTCTTTTTGACAGGTATGAAATGCGCTTGTTTACTGAACCTATCTTCTATTGTCCATATTCCCGTAATCCCATGGATAGTCTTAGGCAATCCAAAGATAAAATCCATGGATATGCTCTCCTAGGGTAAATGACAATGAGGGCAAGAGATAGGAAGACGGCCCAAACTTTCACAAAAGAAACCACCGCGGCTACATTTTGCAGATCTCATTCACAAATAGGTTGTCTAGCTCGCAATGTTGTACCATCAGCATTTCCACTTCCTTGCTAAGAGGCCACCAAGGTATACAATGCCCAATCATGCGGTTGCCACAACCTTTATGCAAGTCCTTAAATCAACCACCAAGCAACCAATTGATCACGCCCAACATGTTTTGTCCACACTGAAAGGGACAAAGAAAGAAGGAAAACTCACCTATCTGGGTGCACCAGAGGTTTGAACAAGGATTGCCTACCATGCCATCGGCATGGCCAACAACTTGCCGCCTGTCCCAAATCAAAACACTTGGATAGTGACGGCACAACCATCTCGTTGAGCTACAAGATCTGCCAAGAAATCATACAAGTCAGATGAAGAGTCTGCTGAGATCTCACCAAAACGGCAGAGTAGTGAAAGCTCTGATAACAAAGAAAGGAGGGAGCGGATAGAAGAGATGAAGAGAAAGCCGTGGTAGCACACCAGTACGAACTTGTGCCAAAGCAAGCTAGGGTTTGAATGAGAAAAACACTCTGACCAACACATCCACCAAGCACAAGGAAAGGACCCGAAAAGGTGGGTGTCTATTGAGCTTAAAGAACCAAGATCCAAGAATCACACCAGGAAGCAGGCTGAAGATCCCATAGAAGCCCTAGAAAAGATGTATCAAGAGGCAGAAGCCTTGAAGCTGAGAGAAGACCAAGAAGAGGTAAGGAAAGCAAAAGAGATAGTGGAACAGAAAAAGAAAGCAGGGAAATCCACTGCACAAGTAGAAGCACAACATGCTCAAGGTGATGTGTCTCCCCGCATCTGTTCTTATAATTTTGAACACCAAGATCACCCCATGCCTAGCCCATCACCATCACCAGGAGTTAGAACCACAACAATTGATCCAACAAAAGAGACAAAACCTGAACAGCAAGAAGCAGCAAAATTAGCACACTCGGCAGTAGAGTCTACTCAAGAGCAGCCAAAAGAGCAGCAAATAGAGCACAACAAGAAGCCAGAAAGGGAAGCGAGTCCTGCACCAGAAGAGGACACCACAAAGTTTGAGCACACAAGGGAACAAGAGGCGAGGAAACACCCTCTACCTCAATGGGGCATCCTTGAAGTCTTAGGATGACATCAAGTCAGTTGGCATGGAACGAAGACTGGCAATCAAACGACAAAGTTATCTTGCAAGTGAGTGAATATGCTTATCAAATGGAGGACACGAATGAATGACTTCATTCATTAGCACTAAGTCATAGTACAAGGTCCAAGGAATTAGAGATGGTGATTGATACACTCCAATGGGAGTTAGACAACTGACGTAATTATAGCACCGATCTATAGAGGCAAGTGTAAGAGTTGAAAGATAACCAAAATCATCTTGCAAGAGATAAGCAACAGAAAGAGATGGAGGAGCTTGGTGAGTTGCTTACAAAATTTTCAGATGCATGCAAAGCAAAAGACGAGCAACTGACAGAAGTTACAAATGAATGTCTAACTACAATCCTCATTGTCATAAAATTCAGGTACAGTGAGATGTGGAAAATGCTTCCCTATAGTACTCAGAACAAAAGAATTAATGATCAAGCCATATTCTTGCGGCAAACACGAGAGAATCCAGCCGTGGCATCGATCAAAGGAACAGACGAGGTCTATAAGACATTAGCGAAGAAGAATAGAGATCTCGAGCTGGAACTAGAACTGGAGGAGACTCAGCACCGAGACCTAGCTTTAATGAGGGTCCAAAGAGAAGACTAGGTGATGAAAGAAATAGCAGAACTCAAAAGAGTCAACCAGCTATTGAGAGAGGGACGATCAAAAACCCAAGAGGAGGCATGCACTTCAAAGAAGCCTCATGTAGAGATCCCCTCTATTTCATTTGCTGAGATGGAGATGCAGCCAACCAAAGAGATAAGTGGTGAGGAGGAGTTTCAGCTACACATTACCAAAGTAGACACAATGCCAATGGTCCAACTCTCAAAGGATGAGGAAGATGCACTGAAGGAGAAAATTACACAAGAGGTAGATGAGTAGTGGCAGGTAGCAATGGATTGGGAGCTGAGAGTAATTCATTCCGTCAATGTCACACAACTCACTCCCAATCAGATCAATGTGCAATGGCAGCGACAATCCTTGCCCTACCCTCTGATTAAAGTGAAGCTGTTGCTGCAGGTAAAAGAAAGTCTTTACACCGACATGAAAGTTGAGGATGCAGATCAAGATCACCCAAAGTGGAGGTTGAGCTGGTTGAACAAGAATCTGAGGTACTTGATTCTGTTCATAAGAGCAGTTGTGGCCCTGCAAAAGCATCCAGCCTTCTGTCCTATACCAAGAGTAAGCATCTGGATAGCACATGAGGCACTACTAAAGAAGCGGCCAACTTGGCTGAATTACCTAAGATTGCCTGCTCTAGAAAAGGGCCCACGGACGGAAGAGTACATGGTGAAAATCCTAAAGGGTGCCATGTAATTCTTTAAAAGTCTACCAGATTTGTCATGTGCTATGCTGTATAGGGGCTGTACAAAATCTAGTGAATGATGCTCACTTGCATCGAAGTGTTCCATGAGCCAGAGCAGGAAAGCACCCCGTGGATGTCATTTTTTGAGGGAAACGAAGGGTTGTGCTATGATCTCTGTGGGAAACCTTCCTAAGAATTCCTCTATGGCTTCTACGCGAGATGCATGAGTTTACCTTCTCACAATATGCTGGCATTCGAGGAAGTGTTCTACACAGGATTCTCCACTTGGCGAACGAAAGTATTTGGGCTAGTGATCAACAACCCAACATCATGGTTTGTAGGCTATTGAGTAGTGGAGTTGAAAAACAAAGTCACCATGCAGTTCCTGCAAGTGCCAAATAAAGAAAGAAAGATCGGATAAATCGAGAAATCGGGAAAGATTGTAAAACATTTATTATTTTTGATAAATGGAGAATATTGTAACTCATATTTTTTGGATAAACCTTGTAATTGATGAGCGAGGGCTATAAGCGTCTAGATTGTATCAACCTGTCATTGCCTATTTTTAGTTAGAGCTCCCAGCTTATTAGTTTTGACCACCAAAAACCTTGGCTAAGGTATAAAAGCCAATTCTTGTAACTTATTTGTAAGTTTTGGATAATGACATATAGCGCGAGATAACGACGCTCCCTTCTCTCCTTCTCGCGCTTCCTACTCCCTCCACGGCTGTCACATTGCAGTCGCGTTTGTTGCATTGCAACCGCAGGTAAGAGATCTATGCATTGACATAAACACATCATAGTAATTCATAGATTTTGGCATCACTGACCCGCGGCCTAATTTCATCATAAGGAGGAATTCACACTTCACAATCAAAAACTAATCCTAGGTGGGGTATTGGGGCATCATCGCTAAGCATTTAGGTGCATTTTGGGTTGAAAACGACTTGGTAAAAAATCCACTGCTGTTAATAATTGCGATTTTGGCACTTGACCTAAAGTACGGTTTAAGACCATAATCATGTGTGCTTAGGTCTTATAAACTTTTCTTAGAAGTTTCGTTACATTTGGATGTCATTTGATGTTGTAACAGATGTGATTTGTTTCCGGATGAGCAATTGGCTTTTAGTGATTTCAGTCACTTGAGTGTAGCTTGATTAGATACGAGTTTTTATTTGTTTTCTGAGAGATTAGCAACCTCTTGTAGCCATTGCCTCCATGCACTAGCCGAGTCAGCTTCATCACATGGATTGGCAATTTAATTGTGGTTCTCGCTAAAAATGCAATAAGATATGATAGTGAGGCTAGACTTCCGTCCCACAGGAATCAAGAATCCAAATGGATCCATTAAAATTAGAGGTAATAAAAGGATGGCCTAATCCAAGCAATATTCATGAACTAAGAAGCTTTATAGGTATATGTGCCCACTATAGACACTTCATAGAAAAGTTCTCACTTATAGTAGTGAGGCGGTCCGGGGCGGGCAACAAGAGAGGCGACCTCTAAACACCCCTCAAGGCTCCCGTGCTGCTCAATTGGGGTTGGGGCAACCACAAGCACAACACAACAACCAACCCACAACCAAACCCAAACAAGATAGGGGCACCACTTAGTTAGAGAGCGAACTAAGATGCAAAAGAGGAGAATCCCTTAGCAATACAAGCAAGAAGGAAGGGTACACTATCACTAATTTAAATGCTACAAATACACACACCAAACACACAAGAAAGAGAGAGATCTTTGTGCAAGAATTTAGCTTCAATTTTAATGATTGACGTGGGTGTATGAACAGCTTGGAGGAGATCAAGAGACACGATTAAGTTTGATGATGTTGCAAACTACACATTATCTTAGGGTTATGGGAGACCTCTCACCATACAACCCTCTTATAATGTGTTTCCAAGCAACAAAAACAAACACAAGAGCTCTTGAGTCACATACAAGCAGATACTACAAAAGAATCTCAAAATGAAAACGCATCACCTTAAACCAAACGAGATGAGGTTGCCAAGCGTAAATTGGAGAGACTCAAGAGAGTTTTGACCCGCGATTTGCACCCAACTTATTGATTAAATTGATGCACAAGAGTAGGTACAACTTTGATTGGAAGTTATGAATCACTCACTCCCTTGCAATGTTACAACTAGCTCAAAGAAGCTTTCCTATACACCACATGTAATGGTGCATAGAGAGCTCACTCTCACTCCCTAAAACTAAGATGGTGAATGGCACACTCAAAGTAGTGAGCAATAGTGTAGGGATCCTTCTATTTAAAAAGGGAGAACGGCTCTATTTATAGGTGAGGAGATCAACATTTTCATAGAAAATCATGTTTATGAAATTTTTTATATGTTCTTATGAGAGTGGGGCTCTCTTGTCTCTTGAGTCACATGGATGTGGGCTCAAGAGGAGAGAAGTATTGAGGTGAAATAGAGAAGATTCTAGAGAGGTGAGTGATTTTTTGTGTGAGGTTTCCTACTCCACAGTAGAGTAGAGTGGGTGCAATTTATAAAAAAAAGGTTAGCAGTTAGTGTTAGTAGTTTGAAGTTAGTAGGATGGGGTAAAATTACATGGCATATGCACTCAAGGTGCATTATATGATTTATACAATGATAAAAAGTAAGAGAAGAATGAGAATATACACAATTTGGTGGAAACCACAAGATGTAAATGAAGTTTTCCACCTTCTCCTCTAGTGAATGAAGCGGTTGTAGAACTTTGTCGGTGCAGTTCTTGTGACCATGGCGAAGTTGAATTCTCCATGATCAAACTCCTACTTTTGCAGGGCTTGAGATTGGTTATTTGCTGATTTTTTCACTTTTATGAAAGGATGAAGAGGTTATGGTAATATGAATTTGATTCTAGAGAGAGAAATTGAGCTATATGTGTGTAGAGATGATAATCATTTGAGCTATGGAGTAAGGAGAGATGGAAATGGTGAAGAAGATGAAGTAAGCCATGAAAGTTGCAGTTTTGAGTGAGGGATGGAGAGGAATGAGGGTTACTTTGTGAGAAAAGTGGGCAGACTGGGGTCCACTCAAAAAATCATAGCTCACCAGTAGTTACTTCAAAAATCACCAAAATTTTTGAGGTGATTATTTAGCTTTTTCTACACATTTTATCTTTTGACCACCGCTCCAAATTCGGAGTGGAGATGGGTGCCAAAAATCTCACCAAAAAGCCTGTTTTTTATGCCTGCAAAAGTCTTTTAGTGGCCCCCTTCTTTGTTGAATTTGTACAATGCATCCAAGAGTGAGCCCCTACTTTTTCATATCATAATACAAAGCATCCAAGTTGCCCTTTACACATGCATGGAGGAGGATTATTGGTGAATAAAGCAATATATACATGGTGGGACTAGTGTATGGACTATTCATGGATTTTAGCTCAATGAGCACATGGTGTTAGAATATTGAGTAAAACATAAATAAATAAATATGGAGGAATTATGGATATGGAAAGATATTGGAATCATATGATATGGTCCCTCTTTGTATTATTTTGGGTGAAAGAGGAAAAGGTATGCAAGTAAATGAAAATAATATAATAAACATGACTAAGAAAGTAGAAATCAATTTTTTTGTTTCACGAGGGTGAGGGTGAAAATGTGGGGGTGATTTGTATAAAAGAAAAATATGAAGTTAGAGTATGTACACATTGGCAAAAAATACACTTATGGTGCAAGAGAATGAAAGAAGGCACACATAAGTTTAATAAAACACACACCTAGGTATAAATATTTAAATAAAATATCAAAATAATTATAAAAATCCCTATATTTAGGCCATATATATCATGAAATATTTACACACAAAGAGGTCATAATATACCTTTTGTAATTATTTTTTATTTTTTTGGCTCAACTAGCCCAATGACTAGCTAATTGAGGGTTTTTAAGAAAATATGGGAAGTCCCCTAACTCACACACACCTATGTATAGTGAAATGGTAGGGATAGCCATAGTGTTTGGGTGAATTTGGTTTGACCTAACAAAGAAGAACGTTAGGTATACATGGACTGCCAAGGAGAACAATACTTTTGAAAAGATTAAAGAATATCTTATCTTTCAACCTGTGCTTACACTTCCGAATCTCTCAAAGCCATTTGAGGTCCAATGTGACTCTTGTGGTGATTTCCTTGGAGCTATTTTACTCCAAGAAGGGCATGCCATAGCCTATGAAAGTCGAAGGCTCGACCCTATTGAGAAAGCTCTAGGCATATATGAAAAGGGACTCCTCGCAGTTCCACATGACTAAGACTTAGGGAAGAACTATTTATAGGGGACTCCTTTCATTCTCCAAAGCCTTAAGTACTTCATGACGCAACCCAAGCTCTCCGACCAACAAATGAGGTGGGAAATTTTCTCTCGCAATTTCATTTTCATATTGCTCACATTGCTGGCAAGCATAATCAAGTAGTCGGTGCACTCTCAAGACGGGCGAGAGTGGATGCGGTCTTAGGAGTTTTTTGGAATAATTGATTGCACATATGTACATACCCATGCACGGTGCATTGAATAAAGAATTGCCCATTTTCCAGAGCTTGGTGGTTACATAGGGACCACATGTGTACAGGTAGGACATCATGTACATAGTGCATCGTCACCAGTACCAGAGTGTTTTTTCTATAATAATGTGGAGTGCATAAAAATTCTCAAGGAAGCTATCCACCGGCCGACGACATGAGGTAGCAGGTGCGTCAGATGGCATCTAGTGGCATCAAGAGGTCAAATGGGGTCAATACTTGCACGTGGGTAAGCGAGGACACAACGTGGGTGTTTTGTTGTGATAATTATGGAGACAAGTCATCATGTGGACTATATTTGAGGGCCACTTCACGTGGTTGTGGAATACATTATTGAAAAAAGTTGAGTGTCAGGTGTGCAGATGGATAGAGCAGGGTGACAACTATGCACTCCAAGGCCACTTTTTGGCCTTTTCGGGGTCCGTTTGAGGTCGACTAAAAAGCCAAAGGTGCCCAAGTAATAAATAAAAGTGTGGGAACTGAAAAAACGAAGAGAAAGAACAAAAAAAACATGGAGAAGAGGAGAAATATCTGCAGCTTTATTTTGCTTATTTTCGAGCATTTTTTGGCCCTAAACAGCTTATCCGAGGTCGGATTTGAGCACTGTGACATTGTAGGGTGGGGTTTTTGGCCATTCACGATGCAACGATGCTATCTATTTTGGCAAATTTCTCACAGATGTTTTTCTTTTTTTTTGTGTAATCTTCTCCGGTGAGCTAAGTTGCATTTATACGCCCGTATATTATAAATTGTACGTATATTACGGATTTATACGCTGTATATCCGTATTATACGCCATCCAAATAAAAAACATTTAGATCGAAGTGCTGCAATTGTGATTGCTACAGAGATAGAGACAGAGTTACTGGAGCTTTAGAGAGAGTAGTAGATAGCGAGCATAGAGCATCCGGAGTGAGCCACAGAGCAGGTACTTTTTCAATGTTTGTTTTGTTTTTTTTGCAGCTAATGTTCTAACACTGTTGTTGTGGAGATTTGCTCGCACCTCAGTGTTAGACTTTAGACGCTTTGTCCTTGACTGTTGTTGATCTTCGTGTCGCACTTCAGGGAGTAGCTTAGGTTGTACAATTAGACTTTCCGTCCCTGGTTGTTGCTGACCACCGAGTCGCACTACTGGGAGGAGTTAGCTATCATGCAACTTTTCTTCCTAGTTATTGTTGACCATCGCGTCGTACTATTGGAAGTTTGGATTTAAAAACATAGATTCCTTGTCTTTGGTTGTTGCTGACCACCGTGTCACACTGTAGAGAGGGGTTTAGGGTTGTCAAATTCGTCGTCCTTGGTTGCTACTAACCATTGCGTCGCACTACAAGGAGATTGGGTTTAATAGATTCCTCGTATCTCTTTGTTACTGATCACTGTATCACACTGCAGAGAGGGGCTTAGGGTTTCCAAATTCATCATCCTTGGCTTCTGTTGACCATCGTATCGCATTGCAAGGAGATTGGATTCAATAGATTCCTCATCTCTAGTTATTGTTGAACATCGTGTCGCACTGCAGGGAGAGGTTTAATATTTTCAAATCCATCGTTCTTGGTGTCGCACTACAAGGATATTGGATTCAATAGCTTCCTTGTCTCTGGTTGTTGTTGACCACCATGTCGCACTATAGGGAGAAGTGTTGAGTTTTTAAATCCATCGTTCTTGGTTGTTGCTGACCATCACGTCGCACTGCAAGCGAAAGAGAGAGAGAGAGAGAGAGAGAAAATATATTTGGTCCTTTCCTTTGTTCAAGCGAGAGAGAGAGAGAGAGAGAGAGAGAGAGAGAGAGAGAGAGAGAGAGAGAGAGAGAGAGAGAGAGAGAGAGAGAGAGAGAAAAGCTCTTTGCTCCTTGCCTTCTTCCCCACTCTCCTCATCCTCTCTTCCTTATCAACGGCTAAGAGAGAGAACAAGATTTTCTTGCTTGCCCGAGGACGAGCCGAGAGCTCCTCTTGCTTGTTCGTTCCCTTCTTTGATGCCCTATCTTCTCTCGTTACCCCCCTTAGTTCACGCAATAACCACTTTTTCATACAACAATTACCTATTTATAACCCCTCGCTCCCTTAGCAACGACGACAGGGGGGCCAAGAAAAACACCCTATGATGTGGCAGCCCAGGGGAAGAGGTGCACCGATTTTGACCGAACTAGGGTCGAATCTGAGCACCTTGACAAGCTAAGTAGATTTCGTCTCTTTGGCGCCGCCGTCTGAGCATCTCGGCAGCCTGCGCGAGCACATCTCCCCTCTCGTGCACTTCCCTTTTCTGCTCTCGTCATTTTCCATGCCCTTTTCACTTTGGCTTTAGACTCCCTAAAGTTGTTGGGTGGCCCCATTTACAATGGGCGGCCTTATGCCTTACATTGGTTGGCCCTTTTGTTCCATGGATTGGGCGGCCAATTACTAAGGGCATCACATTTGGGCAGACATGTTGGCCATGCAATGCTTTGCAACAAGTAAAAGGAATCATATTTGGTACACATGCCAGCCAAGGCAATGCTTTAGTTGGGCACCACATTTATATACATACGGACCAAGGCATCGCCCGCAAACATTGCATTTCAAAAGATGACATTTCCAACTAAGACCTCAACATGAACTTTTTATGATTTTGTAACGGCACCACAGTTGGCATGCATATCACTGAGGCAATGTTAAGCTTGGAATTTGTCTCCAAAGGCTTTCAACATTACTGTAAATTTATATGAACCTCCCTGTTTGGCATATGTATCAGTCAAAGCTCCGTTAAGCACATTATATTTTAGCCGGCCATGGAATTCAATTCAACTGGAGCATTATCTATCAACGCACTCCAAGAGATTAAATTTTGAAGAAGATATTCCTCGAGCACTTATTCTACCATTTTCAAGAACCCAGATGAAGCTCAAAACTCCCACATGGCACTCCGAACGAGCCGACTAGACTAGCACGGAAACGCCCCCCGGTGAATCTTTAACAGCCTATAACTTGGCAGTCGGAACTCCAATCACTGATCTGAAAAGAGAGATGCGCTCCCCAAAGTGAGCACTTCAGACCCATGCATTCATTTAATTTCTCTCTCCTCAGCTACAGCTGCCCAATCCGGTACGATTTGCAATCGACTTAAACTTCAGATTGCCATAACTTCTTCAGCGTAGCTCTAATCAATGAGCCGTAAAGATAGGGAGGTAGAGCACTTCAAGCACTATAGTTCTTGATCATGAACACCCATTTGTGCTCATTTCAAGAATACTCATTTTTGGCATCAGTAAGGCATCTGTTGGCCCTTTCAAGACGCATCTGCTGGCATACATTGATCATTAAACTTGGCCTGTTAACAAGCCCTGGTCACTCCTCACCAAATTTTTAGGCTTGAAAGAAGCTTAGCTTGCATTTCTCTGATCATTGTCTCTTCATGGGAGCGGAGCTGCACGACAGCGTGTCAGAGTATGCTTCACGGCAACATACTGCAAAATTATGGTTTAATCATCAAATAAATCTTCAAATAACATATATATTTATAATAATTTAAAGCATACGTATACTACTTAAAAACTCATGTCGAAGCGTATCGTAGCCTCCACTCCCAAGATGTGACGCTCCATCAGACCCCAAACATACTCTGGCTGCATCTCTTTGCTGCTGAAATCTCTCACGATTGTCTGGTGCCTCTCGTGCAACCCTACCCACTCCTCTGCGTCCAACCATGCCGACTTGAAACTGTCGGCATTGTACCTGTCTCTCTCCTCTGACCGATGGTGTGACATTGTGGCCTTCGACATGCTCAAAGCCCAGGGGTTCGAGACTGGACCGTACCCCTCTGTCAGCGTGTACTCTCTGTGAATGGCCTCGATGATGTAATTCTTTCTTTTAAGATTGAGGTTGTCACAAACCTCCATCACATAGTGACAAAGTCAAATAGAATAGAGCTGCTAAATCCTTTGTCACATGGCCTTTTCGACCGTATCCGCCACAATAGCCCCATCCCTGCTCTTGTACACCTTGCTAGGATCATGGTTGTGTGATCAACAAGGTGTACATGGTGTGCCAATCGGTGAAGTATCTACTGAAGATAGTGGTGGACTCTCTCTCGGTGGTGTGGACACATCCGTAGAACCGCTACCAAAGCAAACACCACCTTCATAATGACGAATACCTTGTCTCGAGGATGAACCACCCCTCACTGTAGGGGGCACACGAGTCCTAGGCGTAGGGGGAACACTAGATTGAGGTGTGGGGCCGCTCGGTGTAGGGACCAGACTAGACCTGGGCATAGGGTTGCCATAGTAGGTCTAGAGGGACCCGCTGCCCAAAGATGTTGTGCCATCACGATCTGCTCTGGTGTGAAATGAGACAAAAATGAGCCCATATGCTCAGGTGACATGCCAGCCGGAGTGATACGAAAACTAAAACTAGGAGAGTATGGCTCATCGTCATTGGCCATGGCTAATCACGCACAAATAACACCCACAAAATATGTTAGTTTACAGAAGAAATGCTTAATCAATAGAAATAACAAATCAACAAAGCTGCAACACAAATGATTGAACCTAAAGTGTATTGTAGACTAATAAAAAAATTTCTAGCAAAAATCATTAGTTAATCTCTCATCCTGTATGAGATGTGATGCACCAAATATGTCTATCTCAATTTGTACTTTTGCATCTTTGTCATCAAACTCTACTTCTTCGTCGCTCCCCGCATTAGCTTTAGTATTTGAAATTTCATCCCTAGGTTCAGACAATTGCTCATTCCTGACATCCACCTCAAAATCTAAACTTAAAGTTTCCGTCGGTCCTACGCTTTGTTCATGAATCACCTCTTTGACCTCAACGTCCAATCCTCCACACACTTGCTTACTCCGTCGAGCAACTTGAACGGCATAGAGCCAAAAGGGTTTAGACAGATCTTTCTCATGATTTTTTGTCCATAGTAGATCGTGTGTGAACACAACTTGTTCACAATGCTCCGAAAGTACGAATGTATCCACGCATCTATCCACACACGCCTAGAGATCACTTGAATCAATCCACTCTTGTCTTTACGCACACTTGCATAAGGGCCATTGCTAATAACTTTGAACCACTTGACATCAAAGATAAACATATCAAACTTTCTAAAGCTAGCCTTCAAGATGTCTTCGATGTAGACAAAGTATTCAAGTTGGCTAGTCTCTGTGTTCTCATCCTTGGCACTACTCCTACTTTCTTGGACGAAGGTTGCCTTAACACCACTATCAAAAGTGACCCTTTGTTTGTCAATCTGTTGCACTCTAAAGTGTTTTCCATGTGACCACAAAGCTCCATATTTCTAATATTGCTGCCACAAAATTGAAACAGACTAAAAGTTATTAAAGAAATGTGATCATGTGGAGCTTGAAAAGGAAGTTGTGAAAATATACATGACAATCGAAACCCCTTGACATATCCTCTTCCTCTTCAGTAATCAACACTCCATTCCTCTTTGCCTCTAAGATTATTGCATCTAACCACCGACCAATTGGAAAGTCAGGTAATTTTTGAAGATGATCCGGAAAAGGAAGGTTTCTAGTGGCACGATTGTACTTGAATTGAAGGCGATCTGTCAAGCATTGGTGCTTTTCCCGTTCGTACCTCTCTAGCCACTTTTGCATGATGTTTGAGTTGAGAAGGCAAAATCTCACACCCTTTTCTCGCAATGTGATGTCCATCTTTCTAACGATGCCTTCTTTGTACGGCTCGTCCCCTTGTCACCTTGACGTTGACCTCAGTAGTCCACATTTGGGGTATCTCTGGATCAACTGAGACCAAAAATTCACTAATGAGGACAAGAGACTCTTGTACAAGCCATCCTTAGGCCATGCTACACTTGGGGTGAGCCCTTTGACAAGCAAACCCCTTTAAAGTATCCATGAATATCTCCAAGAAGAACATCCACCTGCTATGGACCACCCCAGCAACTGCAACTTTATTGACCACATACACAAGTACATGCATTTGGATGGTAAGAATGTTTGTTGGAAAGTACTTCTCCACCAGGAACACTGCTTCAATAACATTAAGTGTGCTGCATCGATGACGTCTTCTCTTATCTCTTTTGAACTGATCCAGCCTACCAACTCATTGATTTTGTAGATTCTTTTTCTAATGTCATCTGTCAAACAACCCTTTATGGAAATTGGTAAGATGAACTGTAAAAATTCGTGCCAGTCGTGGGACTTAAGACCACTGAGATTTTCATCTCTTGTAAAATCCATTTTCATACATCGCAAAAACCCTGTGGGAGTCTTGAATGAAGATATAGTCTTCTTCACTTGTTGCGCTTATGCACGACGCAGAACCCATGGAAATTTTGGTATAGCAAACCATCCATTGAGTTTAAGTCCAGGCCACATCTCTGGCATTTGACCCACAGCGTGCAGGTCATCTCTTTGGGTCTTGCTCTCCCTTTTTCCAGTGGTGTTTTTCCATATGATCTCCCCTATATTCTTGAAGATGTACATTGGGAAGAGCAAATGATTAATCAACACGTCACTCCAGTACAAGAGTTCATGGAAAATAGAAATTCTTTACATTCTAGGTGGCATCCAATCTCCCCTCTCCAGCCACATGTTTTTCCAATCACTCGCTTTCAATGGATGCATGTCATGTTTGCATATGTTTGGTCCACGTAGCTCATGTCCTCCAGGAAAAAAACTACCATGCTCCTCGTAAATTGTCTTTCTGAAATGCTCAAAGTGGTGGAAGCCAAGTCAAGGACCATATTTAGGACATGCATGATTTCTTGAGTAACTCAAGCCTCAAACATCACAAAATTAAAATATAAAAGCATTGGCATAGCTAGAAATCACATGTGTGTGAGGGTTTCAAAGGCACTTACCTAAGCAATCACCAAAGCCTGGCCAATCGTGCATGGTCCACATGAGAATGCCTTGCACATGTACATTCCATCACCCGATTGGTTGGGACATATCAACCACATCGATTCCTATCCACAAGATGTGGAGCTCTTCTATAAGTGGTGCTAGATAGACGTCCATGTTCTTTTCTTTGTACTTTCTTGGTACGATAAATGACAACAACAGATGGCCCTTCTTGATAGCGAGCCATGGTGGAAGATTATAATTATCTAGACAAATAGGCCACATGCTACATGATGAACTCCGTAATCTGAATGGGTTTACTCCTTCCATTACCAGACCAAAGCATATACATCGAGGCTGGATCTTAAATGCAAGCCACCTTTCCTCTATGTGCTTCCATGCATGAGCTTCAGCAGGTACCCGCATCACATCATCTGTTGATCTAGTATTTGAGTGCCATGTCATCAAAGAGGCTATGGACTTGCACTTGAACATGCTTTTATTCTTGGAATGATAAAGAAGTGTCGAAGGACCTTTGTAGGGATAAATTTTCCATGTGTGTCCTCCCTGTACCTGTTTGACCCATAATTGGGACACTGTTCCAAATTAGCATACTCATTGCAAAAATGTACACAATCATTAGGACATGCATGTATTTTGTGATAATCCAAGGCCAAATTAGTAGGAAGCTATTTAGCGGCTGGACGGGTAGGGGGCATGTGATTCCCTTCTAGCAAGATTTTCTCATTGAGTAACATGTCATTACTACATGAAAAAGTCATCCCCTTGATCACATTATTAAACTTTAATTTCCACTTTATCATGCTTAGGATACAATGTATCTACCCGAAGAGCTCTGTGACTGAGGTGTCATACCAATCAAAGACAGAATGCAAATTAAGCATTGCCAATGCGGCACGGAGAACTGAGATTTTTACACCACTGTAAAGCGGCATGTGTGCAAGACTTTGCATCATATCGCCCTCTTTATCATTGATATCATGCAATCAATATGAATGGGATGACTGAGATTGGTCCGCAGTATTGCGTTTAATGTTGTCTTCTTCTATGTTTTCAATGATGGGATTCATGTCAAAGAACGCGTCCAGCATCTGCTCCATCTCTACTTCTTGAAATGCCACATCAGGTTTTGGTTGGGAGGACTCAGTCGATGGATGCTCCTTTGAAAATTGTCTTCTCTAGGATGAAATTGGAGCAATATCTGCTTGCCAAGTTTGACCTTCAGTCTCTAGACCATGAGATTGATAACATAGGTATTGTAGTTGCTCAATCGGAAAGAGACCGTGATTGCTTATGTGTTGTCACAAATTTTTCATTTTTGAAAGATCTGATGCTTGCAATGCGCACAAGGACACGCCATCCTATCTTCCATACTTTATCTACCAATGATGCAATAGATAATTAAAACACTTAGCTGTTATAACTACACTCTACTAAGTACATGACAATACATGACAACCTCACATTCTCTAATGAGGTCTGATCCCCTCACACCTCGGTATAGAGGTGCACAGAGATTAGGACCACAGGATAATAATATTGTCTTTATTGTTTAGTGACTATATATTACGGTTCTTGAAGTCTGTGTGCACTTTGGAAGTCCGATTGTGTTTTTTCAACTATTTGCTGCTAGCTCTAACAACTCACATTCTCTAGCCAGGCCCGATCCCCACACACCTTGATCTAGAGGTGCACAGATATTAGGACCACAAGGTAATAATCTCGTCTTTATTTGTCAATGACTATATATTAACATTATTGAAGCCTGTGTGCACTTTGGAAGTCTGATTGTATTTTTTCAACTATTTCATGCTAGCTCTAACAACCTCACCTTCTCTAGCCAATCCCGATTCCTGCACACCTCAATCTAGAGGTGCACGAAGATTAGGACCATACGGTAATAATCTTTTCTTTATTGGTCAATGACTATATACTAAGGTTCTTGAAGTCTGTGCACACTTTTGAAGTCTGATTTGCTGCTAGCTCGAGCTCTAACAATCTCACATTCAACTATTTGTTGCTAGCTCGAGCTCTAACAATCTCATGTCCGATCCCTACACACCTCGGTCTAGAGGTTCACGGAGATTAGGACTATAGGGTAATAATCTCGTCTTTATTTGTCAATGAATATATATTAAGGTTCTTGAAGTCTGTGTGCACTTTTGAAGTCCAATTTTTCTACTATCTCAAGCTCTAACAATCTCACATTCAACTATTTGCTGTTAGCTCAAGCTCTAACAATCTCATGTCCGATCCCCACACACCTCGGTCTAGAGGTGCATGGAGATTAGGACCACAGGGTCAAGGACAATGTGTTATTGTTTTTGAAGTTTGTGTGCGCCTAACCTAACCTATAACCTAAACTATAACAAAACCTAACGGAAGTTAGTTTGTGTTTTTGGAAGTACACAAGTCATTCTTGAAGTTCGTTTGCATTTTCTCTACTATTTGCCGCTAGCTCTAACCTAACTTATAATCTAACCTAACCTATAACCTAAACCTAACCTAACCTAAAGTTGCATAGGTTTGGCCGCTCCAAGCTGGATTAGTGTAGCATTTTTCCATTTCAATCTGCTTAGGGCTAGCCACTTTAGAGGGTTATGGTTTAGACGCTGGTAGATGGTCCTGTTGGACGTTTCACTGATAAGTGTTTAGATTAACATAAAAGTACATAAATTCTAACTGTTCAACATCCATCTATAATCTAAACATGACTTAACTTAACATATAACCTAACCTAACTTTTTACATACACCCTATAACCTAACCTAACCTAACTGGTTGCCTAAAGCTGACCTATAATCTAGCTAACCTACCCTATAACCTATAACCTAACTTATAACTTAATTTAACCTTTAAATGAAACCTAACCTAGAACCTAGCCTATAAGATAACCGAACCTAACATGACTTAATTAACGTATAACCTAACTTATAACTTAACATATAATCTATATATACCATAACCTAACATATAACATAAACTAAACCTAACCGAAACCTAGAACCTAAACCTCATCAATTGGATAATTTCAAAAACGACATAATTAAAACAAAAATTTTCAAACATGATTTTTCCATAAACCAAAACAAATGTTTTTCCTAATTCAAAACGAAATTCCACAACACAAACCATAATTTCTTTTAAAGCATGAAATGTTCCTTTTTCAATATACAAAATAGTTTAAATAAAGTTAATATGTATTAAAAGTTCAAGCACTCACATGCGGCCTATTTAAGCAAGAAAAGGTGTTGTAAACATCCTCGAACCTGCAAAAAACGAACACACACACACACACCATGTTAGACCCGAAACCCTAAACCTACAAGTAAACTTGAAAACAATCTCACCTTAATGCTATGGAGTAGTCCACGAGCAAGATTAGCACCTCCAAAATATTGTTTTGCACTAGATCTGTAAGAGGTGAGGAGGAAGAGAGTAAGAGAAAAGGTGCAAGCAAAAGAGAAACGTGCAAGGAAAGCCCCCGGGTTCGTTTTCTGCAGCGTCCATTGGTATAGGGCGTATCAGTACAAGTGTCAAAATAGACATAAAAAAAGCCATCGGAGAATTCATCGGAATAGGCATCGAAACAGCCGTTGAAAATATTAAAATGATTTTTAAAAAAAATTGCATCTCCCTCCATACTTACTACACATATACCGATGCCTACAATTGATGCCAAAAATTTCGTGCCGGAATTTAAGTGACCTCTTGTAGTGAGAGCCCTAGCTGCCGCAAGCATGTCTGCACTTTATTCCGCATCAATCTTCTTTAGTAGAGTGACAAGCTCTACTTGGTGTTTGGGAGACCCCGTCTCCACAAACACGATCCTAAGCATGCATACTTGTTCACATTTGTGCACAAAAAAAAAAAAGGGATTCTTATAAGACAAAAAATTTGTTCATTTATACATATCTACATTTGATTACTCTAGGGAATCATTGTAAGTATTGACAAGGTTTAGGTTATCCTTTAATTGTATGCCTTGCATCCATCTAGCATCTTCAAAAGGATAATTTTTAAACTTGATAAGATATCATCAGATAGTCTTATCGCCTCGTAATACCTTATCTTCGTGTCATAGAATGGACTCGGGCTGCAGGACCTCTTCTTGGTCCTATATCTCCGCATGGTCTTCAATAATTTCTTCTTGAGGTGGCTCTCCTTTGTAAGGCTTTAGTAGGCTCATGAGGAAAGCATTGTGTATAAAGAGGGTTTCCATTTGATGGGCCTTAAGTGTTTTTGAAAGGTATGAAATGTGCTTGTTTGCTAAACCTATCTACTTTTGTCCATATTTTTGTATCCCCATGGTTAAACTTTGACAATCTAAAGATAAAATCCATGGATATGCTCTCCCATCGTGAATTTGGGATTGGCAAAGGTTGAAGCAATCCAGGTTGCTTCCCTCTATCAAACTTTATCTTTTGGCATACCACACATTTTGAAACTTACTCTTGTATGTTCGATTTCAATGCAGGCCAATAGAAATATGTTTCTATCCCTTTTAGGGTAGACTAAATATCTCTATGCCCCGCATAAGGAGGAGCATGAGATTCATACGTTACTTTATCACGTAGTGAATTAGTAACGCAGAAGATAACCAGCTTGTAGGATAAATGGTTATTCCTTCTTCCCGGGGATTTATTTTTTGCGAGATTCGTGTTTTGTGCTTTTGCAATTAGTACTTTTTTTTCGTTCTTTTGCAATGCAACATGGCCTAAATGAGCTTATCCAGAGACAAAATTTACGTACAGCTATTGGCTAAAATTAAACAAATATAAATTTAAAGCCAAAGTTTGAAGTACAAATTTTAAAAAAAAATTGTTGGAGTTTCCTTCATTTTAGCTTTAAAAAATATATAAAGTACCGCTCCACCTTCATCACAATGGCCTTTGCAAGAGATTAGGAACGTTGACACACACATAAGACTAGCAAAAAAGCCTTCATAAGTTTGTACTACTTTTTTGTTCTTTTGTAGTGCAACATGGCCTAAATGAGCTTGTCGAAGACAAAACTTGCACAAAAACTATAGGCCAAAAGTAAATCATATGAATCCCAACCCCAATTTTTCAAGTACAAAAAAGAAAATTGCCAGAGTTTCCTTTATTTTAGCCTAATAATTCCAAAAAGTATCTCTCCACCTTTATCACAAAGGCCTCTATAAGAGATTAAGGACGTTCAAAACAATGAAAAGACTAACAAAAAATCATTCAAATAAAACCTTTGTTAGCTACCACTTAAAGAAAAAATATGCTCTTTAAAAAGGAATTGAAAGTATGACAGGTAATCTCACAAGGTGATCTTAAATATTTCTCAAACCAACATAGAGACATGCCAAACATAGCGACATCAATCATGTTGTCACACATTGTTACCACCCCAAAAAATGTAAAAGAAGTACATAATCCGTAAATCATAGTAGTAACAAAATCAAATGCCAATGGATCTTCTCAGGACAATCTCCTTCCTCTTAGCTTGGCACGGGTCCACACACTATTGGAGAAAGACACTATTCATAGAGTACATTATCTAGCTCTAAACACATGCAATGTCTCAGGTCTTCTGCACTCGCCTTCCCCAAACCACCACAACATGCAAACACATCCAAGACATAGTCGCAATGCTCTGTGAATGTTGCCAGCAACCACCTGACCATGTCACCAACATAGAAATAAACACCATTACTCTTGTAAGTGGTGGAAACAATGTCTTAGGTCTTCTGCACTCGCCTTCCCCAAACCACCACAACATGCAAACACATCCAAGACATAGTCGCAATGCTCTGTGAATGTTGCCAGCAACCACCTGACCATGTCACCAACATAGAAATAAACACCATTACTCTTGCAAGTGGTGGAAACAATGTGTCAAACTTCATTAATACAAGGACCATTCAAATCAACATCATAGAAGATGAGTGGAAAAAATACACTACTTCTATCCGCACCACCTCTAACAATTTCACCACATCAACTTCTGTGGGGAAAACACAATCATCTAATACATAGCTACAGTATACTGGAAACAACCTCTCCGAAATCTTCTCCCCACTCTCTCTGTCGTAGCTCGGCACAGCTTGACCAACACGATGCCAAAGACACATTATAAGATCAAGCACCTATTTGAATACACAAATTGTAAATATGATATTATCAAATTAAGAAGCATAACATAAAATAAATAAAAACAAGATATACTAAAACATCAATGATCTTACCACCTCTCTAGTGACGGGATGTCGATATGCCTTGGAGTCACACACAAGTGTCCAAGTACGATGAAGCAGAAGCCCCACTCTTGATGCATCCACAAGGAACTCCCCTATGTTCTCAGCTAAGAACATGGTGACCAAGAAGCCCTCATCGGCCAGATACTCGCAAGCAAGATCCATGCAACCCCTTACCAAACCCGACGAGAAAGTATTCCACTTGGGAATAGTCATGCCCTCTAAAAAGTCAAAATGTTAATAAGACAAGTTACTTTCTTGTTACCCTTTAAAATAATAAAATTTTACTTACCCCAAGGGATAGGACAAAGAGCGTCCACCAATAAACCCGTAGGAAAATCTACAAATATCAATCAAGCTACCTCTTGACATGGCACTCCATCTTTGCTATAAAGATGCGTCTTTTGAGTGGCAAAAAACTTGTTGATGCTATTTAAAACACATTTTATAGTCATATATTGGAAAACATACTAAAGTTAATATTTCATGGACGTTGCATTTACCTAATTAGAGCAAATCTATCAATTTGGATCACATCAACAAGTAGAGCATCAACGAAAGTCTGGTACTGGAATCCTGCAATCATTACTTATAGTAGTAACTTTCTAACAATCTACACATGCAAGTAACTTTAGATTCAAATTCATTTGAGACAACTTACCAACAGAACGTGTCATACATCCTCTCTCCCAACTCTCTCGACCTAGAGAGGACTCTACAACAAAAGAGATAGTAGGCGCTAAAGAGACCTCAACCACATTCATCCACTTTGGATCACTTGAGGTTCTAGGAGGTTCCATAAGCCCTTTACCTTTCTTGTCTAAAATGCCAACAAAAGGAGAAGAAGTAGCTCCTGTGGTTGTTTGAGTTGTCCTCACATTGGACTGTGTACCTTGGGCAGCTTTTATGACATTCTTACTAGCTTCAATCTCATCACTTCCTTTGCTTTCTTGATGCTCCTTAGAAGAGGATGCGTCCAATTCTTTATTACTATGGGTCTTTTGCTTGAATCCTACAAACATCTTTGTTTCGATCATCATATGCATGGCTTTAAAGTACACACATACATTCATAAATTAATCTTTCACATGGTTTTAAGAACTTACTTTCATGAAGATCCTTCTCTTGCTTTGGGATTACACCAATCGGATAATCTAACCACCGAGGACCTAATCCTGCTTCCCATGGTGTCATATTTTTCTCAAGAAAGGAGGGAGAATACATAGTGCTCTCATCATCGATATCAACCCACGCTCTTGTCAATTATGAAATCTCACCCAATCTTCCCTCTTCAACACATTGCAAAATCCACCTGCAACAATTATCAAAGAATAAAGGAAACTAAAAGTATTAAGAGAAGAAAAGAATTAAGTAACCACAAATTTTTTAGCAGAGTCTCTTTTGTTTTAGAGATCATTTTTCAAAAAATAGCCATTAAAGTCACCTTATCTTAGGCTTCCACGTGGAATTTAAGGCAAAGCAATATTAAAGAAAATCAAGCCACCATTTTTTATTTAATTCTACTTTATTTTGGTAATTCCATGACACAAAATATACAAACCATTCATTTTTAAGCTTCTATGAGTAGTTTAAGATATAGAATGAAGTACTTCTCATGCATTTATATCACAATGCAATAATCACCATCAATAGAGAAGTAATCTTAGACTCAAACCTATACACTAGCTGTTTCGTTGAAAAAACAAGCTCAGACATCTTCTCTGCAACATCCGAAGACTTCACCCCATCCATAAGATATGCAAAAGCCTGCATGTAATTACCTCACAATTACTCTACATGTAAATATATTCATAAATTCTAACATATATTTCACTTTATGTTTACCTGTACAACATGATTCTTCAAAATTTTCTTGAAGAATTCATCGAATGAATCCGGTAATTATGTCCCTTCAACTTGTATCTTTTGGATTAAAAGAGAGGCCTCAGAGTGCATATGAACCCAATATGTTTCTTTCTTCATGTAAGTCCAAAATGCCTTATAATCTTGAAATTGAGGACATAAGGGGTCTTTGGACTTCTTCTGACTCATGAGTTGCAACAATATTTTCTTCCTACAATACATACAAACTTAAACTTAAAGAGAACATTGAACAAAATCAAATATAGACAAATAAATACATCCAAAATACCTTTCACTAGGAGAGATTTTAAAACTTGTAAGGTAGTACAACTTGTCTCTTGTAATTTTACACATGCTTGTATCCTCCCACTTTATTCCAATCAACACTTTGAAGAAATCATCTCCATTATGGGGATTTGCAATGCATAGATACTTGTAGCCTCTATCTTTGAGCCGCTCATCCTCTAGTCTAGTAGCTTTATCTAAACATTTCTTCTTCTCGGCCTCATCTTAACCAAATGCTTCAATCTTTGCCTTTTCTTTAGAGAGGAATGCTTGAAATTCTTCCTTACATCAAAAATTAATTATGTAACCATTAAGTAAAACACAAAACTATAAATGGAAGGAAGAAAAAAGAGAGTAGTCACCTTCCAAACAAGTTGTGAAATCAACCCACAAGGGGAGTTATACCAAGGAGGAACACCATGATAATATCGGGCCTCTACACTCATCTCAACTTCTACTCACTTCCTCATTTCGGGTGTCAATCTATCTATAATAGATTCTTTGTTGGCAACACCAAACTCTTGAAACATGTACACGTCATGAGCAATGTTTGGAGTCACATGAGCTCTAGAAATGTTATTTACAACAATAAATTATGTGAAGTGAATAGTTAGGCATAATGTTTCCTTCTCATGGAGTAAAGTAATATTAAGTCACTTACGCATTGGTTGTGCCTAGGGCGAGTAGAAGCTCTGTCTCCTTTGCCTTTGGTACTTGTATAAATTGACACCTCACACTCACATGGTATTTCGCATTATCGGAGTACTCTGTATATTAAAACAACAACTATAAGATTCATATAAAAGCATCATTCACAATAAAGTAATTAAAAAATGTAAGAAAATGACATACTTTCTTTGATACGTCTCCACCATGTCTTCTACCTGTGGTTACTATCCCAAACCAGAAATTTCTTACCCCTTAGGTCATTCCACTCTTTTCCAAGAGCTCTCTCAAACTCATCATTCTTTTGACACCATACGGGTCCCCACTCTTCAAGGCTGCTTGTTGTCAGTGGCATTATCTCTCCTCTAGCACCCTCCATGAAAACAAGAAAATGACCCATAGTTTCAAGATAAGCAGATGAGTCAAAAGAAGGTATCAACCATTGTGCATCATCGATGGCAAATCTAACTGCTTCATGAGCCACCAATCTACATAGAGGAATAGGAGGAGGCGTAGTCCGTTTCTTCACATAAAATTGACTCAACACATCATTCATCAAGCCAAGAGAAACTTGTTTGCCCAATGGTCTTGAATGTTTCTTCTCCTTACCATCATCCTCTCTACCATGATCACTGTCATTACTCACCTCTTCATTTTCATCAAGACCTTCTTCATCCAAATTAGCCTCTACAAAAAGAAACAAAAAAACATAAATCGTAAAAAGAAAAGTAAAAGTAGTCAATGTTATAAACCATGGCAATGGGTTATACATACCTTCTATATGATTAGAATCCTCATCCACATTGGCTTCATCATCAATGAAAACACATTTTTTGTCACATATGTGTTTTTTCTTTTTAGGGGTAGTGTCTAAAGGACATACACGTGAAGATGCTTCTTGTTCTATCATTGTTTTAGAAATACATCGTAAACGCAACTTCATGTTCACATCAGGGCTATTATGTTGAGAAACTTGGATCTTTCTTTTTGTGTTCTTTCTCCTGGGTGCCATTAAATAAACTATAAAAATCATACAATATTCAAAAGTTAGATGTTTGGCAAAACAAAAAAAATATTTGAAGTATAAAAAGCTTAAAAAATGGATAGAGTCTATTTTGTTTCTACACAACTCTTATGTTTTTTATAATTTCAAGGCACTATTTTCTATAAGTACTTAAACATAGTAGGTGTTTGAGCTCTCTAATTATCCACTTGTAAGCGGATGATTGGAGAGCTTAATAATTAAGTCATATGTTTTATATAACCTTGACTCAATAACTACATTCAAAGTAATCAAATATTTAAAACTTAAAGATTTATCAAAAGCAACAAATTATTCTAAGTATAAGAAGCAAAAAAACATTGACAAAATCTCCTTTATTTCTTCATAAATTTTGAAATAAACTTATCCACCTTTATTATAAAGGCCTCTACGGGAGATTAAGAACAAAATTATACCAAAACTAACCTCTTTCTCAAGATAACAATAGATCGATTTCAAATCACAATTTCAAGACACTATTTCCTATAAGTAGCTAAACTGTAGTAGGTGTTTGAGCTCTCTAATCATCCGCTTGCAAGCGGATGATCAGAGAGATCAACAACTCCTATATTTTTTGTAGTTCTAATGCAATATTTTGAAATAGCCATTAAAACTAATCTCTTTTTCAAGATAACAGTACGTTTTAAATCACAATTTCCTATTACTACTTAAACCGTAGTAGGTGTTTGAGCTCTCTAATCATCCGCTTGCAAGAGGATGATTGGAGAGCTTAACAAACCCTATGTTTTTTGTAATTTTGACTCCATAACTACACTCAAGATTTAGAAAATATTCAAAACTTTAAAGATTTATTAAAAAAAAAATTATTCTAAGTATAAGAAACAAATTTTTTTTGACAGAATCTCCTTTATTTTTTCATAAAATTTCAAAATAAACTTATCCACCTTTATTATAAAGGCCTCTACAGGAGATTAAGGACAAAAGTATACCAAAACTAACCTCTTTCTCAAGATAACAATAGATTTCAAATCACAATTTCAAGACACTATTTCCTATAAGTAGCTAAACTGTAGTAGGTGTTTGAGCTCTCTAATCATCCGCTTGCAAGCGGATGATCAGAGAGCTCAACAACTCCTATATTTTTTGTAGTTCTAATGCAATATTTTAAAATAGCCATTAAAACTAACCTCTTTTTCAAGATAACAGTACGTTTTATATCATAATTTCTTATTACTACTTAAACCGTAGTAGGTGTTTGAGCTCTCTAATCATCCGCTTGCAAGCGGATGATTGGAGAGCTTAACAAACCTTATGTTTTTAATAATTTTGACTCAATAACTACACTCAAAGTAATAAAATATTCAAAACTTTAAAGTTTATGAAAAGCCAAAAATTATTCGAAGTATAAGAAATATTTTTTTTTTGATAGAAACTCCTTTATTTTTTCATAAAATTTCAAAATAGACTTATCCAACTTTATTATAAAGGTCTCTACGGGAGATTAAGGACAAAATTATACCAAAACTAACCTCTTTCTCAAAATAACAATATACTTCAAGACACTATTTCCTATAAGTAGTTAAACCATAGTAGGTGTTTGAGACCTCTAATCATCCACTTGCAAGCGGATGATCAGAGAACTCAACAACTCCTATATTTTTTGTAGTTCTGATGCAATATTTTAAATAGCCATTAAAACTAACCTCTTTCTCAAGATAACAGTACGCTTTAAATCATAATTTCCTATTACTACTTAAACCATAGTAGGTGTTTGAGCTCTTTAATCATCCGCTTGCAAGCGGATGATTGGAGAGCTTAACAAGCCGTATGTTTTTTTAAATTTTGACTCAATAATAAAAAATTAGCAATAAAACTAATCTATTGTTGAATGTGCAAATGAATACAATATAAAAATTGTATATAAAAAAGATTCGAGACTCAGATCTTTATCAAAATCAAAAATATAATTCAATGTAGATATAAAAGCTCTTTGATCATCTGCCTTGCAAGCGGATGATGAGAGAGCTCAAAATCCAAGAGGACCTAAAAGTAAAGTCAGTAAAGTTAGAGGACATACATTCTTTATACCGTGTGATGGAAACGCGCAAAAAGGTAATCGACTACTTGCAAAGACCACGTGATGTCAAGAGAGTTAATTTAACCTGATGTCCTCTTTTAACCTAAAACACAATATGAATGCATAGACATGTGACATTGGGTACAAAATCTAAATAAAAAGAGAAAAACTTGATGTCCTTTTTTTGGGACCCACTTAGAAAATTGTGTAATAATTATGAAGTTCAACCTTAGTAAAAACACTCCCTCTCTACCTCACTCTGTGTCACTCTGTGATAGAAAAAACATGAAACACGAATAATCTTGGAATGTAACATCAATGAAAACACGATATCAATATACATCAACATGGGGCCACTGTATCAATATAGAAGTGGATATTGCCACCATGTTCAATCATGCATTTGGCCACTGGCGAACTTGGACGTTAAGCTATCCTTTGGATTTGTGTCTGTCATAGTACAATGGGAGAGAGAGTGTCTACCACATATCACTCTTGGCAGGGGGCACGTCCACCACCTCATGTCAAGGCCTCGAGGTAGACCATGAGATCCTATCATCGGTGAGCCCATTGGTGGCACATGCTATCATGCATGGAGTCCTACAGCCTTCAAAACAATCAAAGCAGAGCATCACCTAGCAACCATGTCCAACATGCACAAAAAAGGAAATTTTCAAACTTTACAGATAATATAATTTTATATTAAAACACAATGAAAAAATTATATTATATAAAGTATTCTTTGGTTCATTGTTTCAGACTTTGACTATGGTGGAAAATGTGCCAAGCCGTTCATCATTAGTCCTCGATAGTGAAGGGGATCGTTCGCAGCTCCCCATTGAATCTCTCTCTCTCTCTCTCTCTCTGGCGGATTGAGAGTCTTTGCATGAACTTTTGAAATGCAAGGTTAGAAGTTTATGAGGTAGAACTCCGTTCTTTTTCTCTCAATAACTCTGACATCCAAGGCCCTTGTATGCTACTGACTCTTTTTACTAGATCTAGCATCATAGGCATCTACTTTGGCTCCCTTAAGTGCAACACAAGACTAAAGAAAGAGGAAGAGAAATTAGCGGTACCATGGTCACTAGCAAACATTGAAGCATCTGCAAGATCAGGTAGGAAATGCAAAGGATGTGCACCTTATAAATGATCTACAGGTAAAAGATGACTAGATCTATATGAAAGACCTGGATGACAATGAAAATATTTGCAAATGCATTTGCACGACATTAAGGACAAAGATGTAGGTTGGGAATCATAAATAACACATCCAAAGCATTGTTAAGTAGATAAATGCCCTCCATTGTTCTAATGTTAAGTAGCGTAAAATAGTTAACCTTATCCACTTAATAATTTAATGCTCTTGACCTATTGAAAAATCACCATATTGCAAACTACTTGTAACCCAAATAGACTTTGTGTGCTATGCAACCCAATATGCGTTCTTTGGTTCCTATCCCAAAGTGGATAAATCCACACGTTTTTTAACCCGCCACCACCAAAAAATTGAATTCCAAGATGCAAAGCCAATAAAAGTACATTAAGCCTTTTACTTCTCATGTGGAAACCAACCATCAGGTTTTGGAGGCGATGTAGACAATCATGGATACAAAGACAAAATTGAAGCGATGGATTGAAAGCATGCAAAAGCGATGGATTGAGAGCTCGGCAGCACTTTACTCTATCAAGCGATGGATTAATTTATTGTGCACTTAAAAATCACACTTGAGAGAGAGAATCCTCGCAAAGCAAAAATTGTATGGCCAAAGAATTCACTATTGATTGGAAAAATCCCATGGAGGACAAGATTATGTGTATCACCTCCTTTGAGAAGTTCCTACAGGATTGTATCAAGGTTGGGACATGACAACCCTCCAAGGCGCCCCCCCAAGTAAGGCCACATCAATGATGGGCGACGCCCCAGTGTGACATAGGCCTTAGTGAAACTTATACATCGTGCACGCGGTAGTAAACAGCCCTGCAATGTTGGACATGGGAATGTGTAGCGCAAATCAAGCGCAATTAGAAGCTACTTGTGAAACCCACGTGTGAATATGCTCTAGCCAAAAAACACTCACATTTCTAAAGTACCCTTCATATTTTGTCATAAATTCTCAAAATGCCCTTCATAAATTTCCAAGACGGATTGTCTATCATTACAAATATATTGTATATCTGCATAATCTCCTCTTTTTGATCTTGAGAAACTCAATAAGGAGGTTTATTAGGTGGTGAGCTTCTTGAAAGAAATTCAATTGCATGGTTGTCATTCTCTCATTTGGGAGGTAGTTCACAAGGGATGTCGTCAATAAAAACATCTTGGAACCACTTGAGGAAATTGGATAACTATAATTCCTTTTGATTGTTTATAATTTCCTTTGCTAAAACATTAGGTTCACTTTCAGAATCTTTAACAAAAATCATGTGCATGGAAAAGAGTTCTTTATTGACTTATTGAAATCTTTTTTATGTACAATGGGTATGGTGTTAGCCAAATCCTTAGCACCTACGTACATATCTTTTTCCCTTAACCTAAAGTAGATTTGCCTTTTAGAGAATTTAACATTGGCAACCATCCAATCAAACCATGGTGCCCCTAAAATTACATCCTCATGCCTGAGAAGAGAGATGAATAGAAATCCTCCTTGTCCACATAGCTATTACTATATACATGTGGTAGTGATGTGTGTAAACACACTAGGACCGCCGGGGCATTTTTTCCCTCTTTAGGAGGTTTTTTCCCCCGTGCATTGTATATACGCCCATCACTCTAGGGCTATCTATCTTTCCATTGCACACTAGGTAATACACTCTCTATTGTGTGCCTTGAGCTTCCTTCTGTTGGAGCTATTTATGGCTCACTCTACTCAACTTGGTCTCACCTATATATTTGTATCTTGTCCTCAATATGAATCAGTCTTTGGGAGCGTATATGGTGTGTCTCTTGTCTCGTCTCTCTCTCTTTCTCTCTACATCTCAACATGGTATCAGAGCAGTAACGATCATGCGCCGATTCAATTCATGGTGACAAAACAGTATGTGTATGCGATTTGCATGTAAGATTCAAAAATTGCTACAAATTTTATTTTTGAGCATTGATTCTTGTTAATTGTGGTTGTTTTGTGCTAATAAGAATATGATTAGTGTTTTGTGTGACGTTTATTGCTAATCAATCTAATCGTTGATTACGTTTTCTTGTTGATGACACCCTGAACTTCATCTCAATTTTTCTTGCTGTTCTGCTCAAAATTTGGAGAAACGGGAAAAGCGCGATGGAGTGTAGAGCAATGGCACTTTTCATCCAAAACTTGTTCGTCTCCTCGAGCTCTTCGATTTGAGTTCTAGGTTTGCGTCAATCGGAGTTCGCAACAGAAAGTTATGTTGTTTTTACTGCAATTGAGCTTGACGCAGCTTTCTTCGTGAAGCGTCCGCGATCGTTTTTCTTATTTTGGCGTTAACTTTTTCGAGAAGATTTAGATTTTTTCTATTCTTATTGTGGCCATCAATCTTGCGTCTCATGCCACTCTATTTTGAGGACTCTTTTATTATTAACGTCTCCTTTACCCTGCCCTTTTTGGTTGACGTCTCTCACATCTTTGGAAGTTCCTTGAGCGTCCTTCTTACGTTTATCGTTGACAGAACGCAGTCCTCATATCTCTCTCATTCTCAATTGCGGCCTTCACCATATATGGTGTGCAAATTATGCGATCTTATCTTATACGTCTTCTCGCAACAAGATATGGCTATGAATATTCTCGTCAACGGCTTTCCTTCTGGCCAGCGTTCTGTTCCTCCTTTCCAAGGTCAAGGTTTTCCAGGCTGGACAGCAAATATGTTGTTAATTCTTGAAGGCGATGAACTCTCCAATGTTGTTCTTGGAAATCGTGTTTGTCCGCCTCAGCCTGTTGATACTGATAATGATAACGTGCTTATCACTGAAGGACCTATATTTGAAGATTGGAATGTTGCCTATACGGATTGGCAACGACGTGATAAAGCAGCTCGTCGGTATATTCTTTCTGCTCTTACTGATTCCCTTTTTCTTGATATGTAGGAACTGCCTACTTCCCACGACGTATGGAAGTACCTTATTGCAAACTTTCAGAAGAAATCTGTCACAGAAATACTTTATTTGAGAGGGTTGCTTAACAAGTTACAATATGAAGTTGGTACTGCCATGACAGGACATATTGAATCTTTCAAATCTATTATTAATCAACTTGCTGCTGCCGGTGATCCTGTTCCACAAAAGCAACTGATTACACTTCTCCTTGATACGGTGAAGGACTCTTCTTATGATAACATTGTTACTATTCTCTCTAATAAAGATGGTCTTGATTTCGACCAAGCCTGCATGTCTTTAATTCAATACTCTCAATGTCAATAACGTCGTAATGCTAGTCATGATACAGCTATGATTTCACACGAGGAGAGTGAGTCACAACAGATGGAACGGGCTTTTTATGCTCGAAGGCGTTCATTTCAACAAGGAAACCGCAGAGGTGGCCGTCGTGGTAATATTTTCTCTCGTCTCAAATTTCCTAATAAGCAATGTTCTTACTGCAACAGAAATGGCCATACTGAAGATGATTGTTGGGCACGTCAATATGATGAAGAACACAATATTACCACAAAACAACCACGTTTATCTAGAGACTCTTCTTCTTCTTCTTGTGAATATTGTGGACGATATGATCATCCCACTCATATGTGCTATAAGCGTCGATTCGACACAGATTGGAATAGAGCATATGCTACTGAACATCGAAACAACATTGTACCAGAAACAAGCTGCGTCCTATGTTCAGTTGCTCCAGACAGAATACTTCATGTACGCGATGGATCACTTTTTATTGTCGATTCTGGTGCTACAGGAAATATGACATATCAGTCTAAGTGGCTCCATAACTATCATCCACTGCTAGTTCAACGTGTTGTTTATCTTGCTGATGATACTACTTGTCAAGTAAAGGGTATTGGAGACTTATATCTTGGTACCTTATCTTCTTCCACTCGAATTTTGCGAGGAGTATTACATGTACCAGATCTTCAACGTAATCTTCTTTCAGTTGCTAGACTTGTTGATCTTGGTCTGTTTGTTGGATTTGATCATACCAAATGCCGAATTGAGAAAGATGGACAGACTATAACCACTGCTCCTCGAAATGGTAGTTTGTTTGAACTCTCTCTCAACGATGCTGTAGCAAATGTTGTCACTGCTCCAGGTGATCATGATTGCAAAGTATGGCATCACCATTTTGTTCATGCTGATTTCTCAAAACTCCTTGATCTTCAACGTCGTGATCTTGTTCATGGCATGGATCTTAAAGCCCATCCTCATATGGGAATTTGTGAATTTTGTGCTCTTGGGAAACACAATCGCAAACCCTTTCCTCTTTCAAATACAACTCATTCTCATGACATATTGGATCTTGTTCATACTGATATATGTGGACCTCTACCTTCTTCGAGATCACAATATCGCTACTTCATTACTTTCATTGATGATTTCTCAAGGTATACGACTGTATTTCTACTTAGACAAAAATCTGAAGCCTTATCTGTTTTCAAACAATTCCACAAGGCTGCGGAACTTCAAACTGGTCGTCGCCTTAAGAAGCTTCGTAGTGAGAATGGAGGCGAATATGTTTCTCGAGAGTTTGTGAGTTACTGTGCTGACAGTGGAATTCATCATGAACACACTATTCCATATTCTCCTCAACAGAACGGAGTTGCTGAACGAAAGAATTGCACTATTCTCAATGTTGTAAGATGTATGCTGATTCATTCTAGCTTATCTCGTGTTTTTTGGGCTGAAGCTACTTTGACAACAGTATTTATTCAGAATCATCTTCCTACTACTGCACCCTCTGGTAAGATACCCATCACAGCATGGACAGATGACATTCCTTCTGTATCTCATTTTCGAACCTTTGGATGTATTGCTTATATTCATGTTCCCAAAGAAACACGAACAAAGCTTGATGCCGCTGGTCTTAAAGTTATTTTTATTGGATATTCTGACACTTCCAAAGGCTACAAATTCTATGACCCTTCCTCCAAGAAAGTAATTGTGAATCGTGATGCTACTTTTAACGAACAGCTTATGGGAGGCTCATGGTCCATGGATGATTCTGATGATACTAAATCATTGCTTCAAGCTTTTCCATTTCTTTCAGAAGATGAAACTCTTCCTATAGAGAAACTTTCCTCTTCACAACCATCCATTCCGAATGTCGCCAATGATGATATTGATATTTTTGTTGATCTGCCTATTGATTTTGAACATGGATCATGTCATGTTTATGATGACGATATTGCTGATAATGGTTTTTGTACTTCCGAAGATCCCATTACTTATGATGAAGCTATCTCTTCACCACAAAAGGATCAATGGCAAGAGGCTATGGAAGCAGAGTACGATTCTCTTATCTCTAAAGGTACATGGATACTAACTGAATTACCTCCTGGTCATACAGCTATTAAATGTAAGTGGGTGTATAAGACAAAAGTAAAAGCAGATGGATCTTTTGACAAGTTCAAGGCGCGTTTAGTTGCAAAAGGTTATTCCCAAGTAGCTGGTGTTGATTATCAAGAGACCTTTTCACCAGTTGTTCGCATTACAAGTGTTCGAGTTTTATTGGCATTTGCTGTTCAATTTGATTTAGAAGCTCATCAAATGGATGTGCGAACTGCTTTTCTTAATGGTGACTTGGAAGAGGAAATTTATTTGGAACAACCAGAAGGGTTTGTTATTCCAGGTAAAGAAGACCTTGTTGCTCAACTCCATAAGGCACTATATGGTCTCAAACAAGCTTCGCGAGCCTGGTATTTAAAATTTGATCTTTTTCTCACCTCTAAAGGATTCATCTCTTGCTCGTCAGACCCCAACTTGTACATAAAACGCCAAGGTAGCAGTTTTGTGATTCTTGCTCTTTATGTGGATGATACCATCCTTGTTTCCAATGATTTGGGATTTCTTCAGCAAGTGAAAAAGTTATTGTCTTCTGCATTTGATATGGTGGATCTTGGAGAGATTCACTCGTGTCTTGGGATTCAAATCCAACGGAACCGTACAAAAGGTATTTTATTCCTTCGACGGTCAAAGTTTATTGCAGATACTATTCAAAAATTTGGTATGGAATCTGCACATTCAGCCAACACACCTTGTCTTGCAAGCTCTACGAAGAACACTTCTGACAATGGCGGTCAACTTGTCACAAATCAACCTTATGCTAACTTGATTGGATGTCTTCAGTTTGTTGGCATGAACACTCGTCCTGATATTTTGTTTGCTGCTAATTATCTTGGACAACATCTTGCATGTCCTTCTCTTAAGCATTGGTCTGCTGCAAAGCGTGTGTTGAAATACTTGAAAGGCACTACAGATTTTGGTTTAGTCTATCGACGACAACTCACATCGGATTCTATGCAATCTCTTTCTCTTTTGGGTTACACAGATGCAGACTGGGCAAGCTCACATTTATCTATGCGATCTACTAGTGGAAATTTCTTCTTTATAAATGGTTGTCTTGTTTCTTGGACCAGCAAGAAACAACGTTGTGTTGCAGCTTCTACGACTGAGTCAGAATATGTTGCGGCATCACTTGCAGCTCGTGAGTTGATTTGGCTTTGACAAATGCTGGTTGATATTGGTCACTCTCCTCTTTCTAGCACACCCTTGCGGTGTGACAACCAAAGTGCTATTAGTCTTGCAAAAGACTATGTTCAACATAATAAGTCAAAGCACATTGCTGTCCATTATCATTATGTCAGGTATGAAGTACGCAAAGGAACCATTATGGTTGAACACTGTCCAAGTGACCAGATGATTGCAGACATTTTGACCAAAGGCCTCAACGAGTCACGTTTCATCCTCTTGCGCTCGGAGCTTGGAGTTGCTTCGACCTCACTCTTTCTAGATTAGCTTCTTTGCTATTGTAATAGCTTTGTACATATGACATTGTAATCTTTTAGGTACCATGCACTATGCACACTCCACATTTGCACATTGTGATCTCTAAGTCACTTGAATATTTGTACATAGATGCACAATTCACTTTCACATCATCATCGCTGGTTCATATTTTCACATTGTATAGGGGCTTGGGTTTTTCCCTTGAACTCCCCAAGGGTGTTTTCATCCAAAGCTAGAGACCTTTGTTTGAGTGGGGGTGTTGGAGCTATATATGGCTCACTCTACTCAACTTGGTCTCACCTATATATTTGTATGTTGTCCTCAATATGAATCAGTCTTTGGGAGCGTATATGGTGTGTCTCTTGTCTCGTCTCTCTCTCTTTCTCTCTACATCTCAACACCTTCATCTTCTCCAAGCTGTGTGTGTTTCTCTGCAACCCTAATTCCAACAATTGGTAACAGAGCAGGTTGTGTCCTCTCGGGCTTAGTCACCAGTTGCTCCAGTACACGCCTACTCACTTTCTCTGATTACAGTGAGGTTTGGCAAGCATTTGCAGGTCGAAAAATATTTTGGGGGAACTCATAGAGCTCGGTCTGCTGAGATTTTTGATTCGAGCTCATTTCGGCCTCCGTTTCCGCTACAGGCAGGTCTGCACAGGCAATTTCGTCATTTTGTGCAAATTTTTTGACAATGTCAATTTCTCTATAACACATGCCTTACATTCTTCTACGGTTTGTGCTATATAGCACGTGTTTTTCTTGCTCCGTTTCTCCTATTTTCAGGTAATTTTCACATCAGGTGCAACATTTACCATGGCAGACAACAACAACACGGAGGACAGGTTGGATGGGGACAATTACCCTACGTGGGCTTATATGATGCAACACGTTCCTGTGTCAAAGGGCGCCTAGAATATTGTGCAAGACATTGATGTATGTCCTGGTTCTGAGGATGCAGGGGATGTTGAGGATGTTGCAGGTCTTGCTTCAAGGATTGCTGCTATTAGAGTTGTTTTGCCTACGGTAGAACAAGCTTGTTGGGATGTAAAGGATGCGCAAGATCATGCATTGATTGTGTTGTTTATGAAGCGCACCATTGTTCCTTACATCCGTTTAGCAAAATCTGCAAAATAGGCTCGAGATATTTTGGTTGGTCTTTATGCAAGTCGCAATGAGGCTAAAATTGCTTTGCTGCGTAAAGAGTTGGAGTCAAAGATTATGCATGAGGAAGATGATATGGACACTTTCCTTGCTAGTGTCAAGGATATATTTGAGAAACTTATTTCTGTAGGTGAAGTCATTTCAGATAGTTCCCTGGTGCAGACTGTTCTTGATGCCTTACCAGATTCCTACCAGACTTTTGCTAGTACTTGGAGACTTATGACCCAAGGACATCCAGAATTTGTCAAGTTTGATGCATTATGCACATTGCTGTTGCAAGAGTCATTTTCCAAAAAAAAATAGGACTAGGCAGTGTGTAGTTGAGCAGGATTTTATTCCTTCTCAAAGAAAGGGTGGTAACAACAATGCAGCCACTTCCTATGATTCTGCTCTACGAGTGGCAAATATATTGTTCCTTATGCTTCTACTGGCAGCAATTCGTCTAGAAACTCTGGTGATAAGGGAAAAAAGAAGATGCGTTGCTATTATTGTAAAGAAAATGATCACTTGATCAAGTAGTGTCCTAAGTTGAAGTCCAAAGAGGCTAAGAAGAAAGATGGTGGTTCCACAACAAATGCTGGTTCCACTACAACTGCAATGACCTCTTTCTCACCTTTTTGTTCTCTTGTTTTCTCTCTTCCCTCTTTGAATTATGGTGTAGACAAGTATGAGATAGTCCTCTCTGTTTAGGGGGTGTTGGAGAGCAATTTTCCCGCTATTCGTGGAGCCATCACTATCGAGGTGGCATGCGACTCCCTTATTTCTCCTTCTTTTGGTGGGGGCTCTACCATTGAAACTTGGGTTCGCCTTTGGGAGGGAGATTCCTCATCAAGTCACAAGTTTTCGATCCCTTCGTATGGATCTTCCTCTTCTTCCCTTATGAGAGAGACTCCTCTTTTGGGAGTCTCACTAGGAGGCCTCCTAGGTACTCTCTCTTCTTGGTGGGGAGTTTGGAGAATACCATGGGTGCACAATTGCTGTAGCACTTAACCTTGGAGGGAGGGATTTCCCAGGGCTTGTTGAAGCCTAGAAAAAATATAGTTTACAAGCATAGGGGCATCATTAGTTTCTCTTTCATTAGAAAAATCAAACCTATCAACATTCATTTCAATCTCTTTTTCCTTGTCATCCATACTAGCAAATTGTAGCTATAATTGTTTAGTTGTACTTTGGCACTTCAAGCCCTAGTTGCTACTGCTCTTTACCTTCAAAGAAAAGCAATCAAGCTTCTATGTGCGTGACTCAAATATTATTAATTGGAAGAAATAGAAGAGAGGGTTCAACAGAGCCAAGACATCACCACTTCCTGTCAAGCTTCTTATAGCTCAATATTGGTTAAGCGATAGGCAAGCCCGGTAGGACTCAATTATTAAGATCATAGCTCTAGATGGTATCCCTGTTAACTGCATAAATCAAGTGTGCTTCAATGATTAAAAATCCCTATTCCACTTACTCTTCTACAATTAATAACACCAACCATTTGTAGCGAGATTGAGGACCTCTGTTCTTGAGCAAGAAAAGAGAAACCAATAGCTCTGATACCAATGTTACATTTAACTTAGCCAATCACAAATTAGAAGCATAATTGATAGCATCGTGACATCTGTCCCCCTTTCCCCTTTTTTGAAATCTTTAGGTAATTAAAATAATTCAAGTAAACTCTCATTGGACCTCTTAGTCTTCTGACCAATAGTAATTAGGCAAGCCTTTGGGTTGTTGGATGCTCATTGGACCCCTTGGTAGACTTGTCCAATAGTCTTCTAGGGAACTTACCTTCTATTGGTTCTTTTATCAAGCATTTTTAAAATGATTAGACAAATTTTACTCTAGCCTGATTCTCATTGGTCCACCTCTATGGCCATCCAATAGGATTTGAGGGGAGATTGGGGGCACCTTTCCTAGAAGCCTGACATGTGTCCAATATTCCCTTTGTATAAAGGGGGAGCTTTGGAGTGTGAGTGTGTGATTCTCTCTCATCCGCTACTATTAGGGCTCCCCCCTCCCTCCTAGGGATGTGGGAATACTTTTTAGTCTTCCCATGACCATCCAATTTTCCCCTACTTTGGCCATTGGACAATTGAGTTAATTTTACGAACTTTATCCAATGGAGCTGAACCTTAGGTCTTTTAATCCCCATTGGAGAACATTGCTCTTTTGCAGACTGTCCCCCTTTGGATCCCTATTGTCCCTCCTTTGGATCCCTGTAGAGACTGGTCTGGCAGCGTTACCAATATTCTAGCTTTTACTCCCCTAGTACTTTTCCATATTAAATGATCAATTTAACATGAGAAAATCATTTGGGAGAATTAGATATTAGTTTTTATGATAGAGTGGTAGAAAAGAAAATCGTCTTTCTCCTAAACAATATAGCCATAACACAATTGAAAAGAAAACGGAGGTCATCTAGAAAACACAACGTCAAAATGGCTTGGATAATCCTAATCTAGATATGTCAAGTTATTTCACATGACATGGTGGACTATAAAGAATAATGTACAAGAGTAGAATGAAAATAAAAGAGGCCTTTTCAAAACCATCATGTTTTGATTTGATCTTCAACAATAGAAGGGGTTCTTCAGACTTGTGGCACACATATCATTGCAAATAAACTTGATTTTCCCTTCCCAAAGCATAAAGACAGGCCGTGCAAACCGCGTATACCATTCAATGCTATGCACAACCCCATATTTCAAGATACTTTGATGAGCAACCAAAAAGGGTTTTGTGCTTTCTGATTACAACAAGATGTGCACATAATATATAGAGAAAGTAAACAATAGAACTGAAGACATCCTCAAGCACAGAGTGGTAGACTTTGTTCTTGTATATGGTTGCACCATAGTTTTAGATGGATGGACTAACTATAAGAAGAAGCCACTAATCAACGTAATGCTTATCAACCCTAGAAGGTCCATGTTTGTAGAAGCAATTAACACCTGAAAAGATGAGTGACTATCTAGCAAGGGTATACAAACACACAATAGCAAGGGAAAGTGGGCCAAAGCATGTCACTACAATCAACACATTTAATGCATCCAACTACAAGGTTGCGGAAGGGCTATCCAAATTAAATACCAAGAGATTACTTGAGTTTCATCTGTAGTGCATACCCTTAATCCGGTTTTAAAGGACATTGGTAAAATGACTTGCATAAAAAAAACTCTACTAGATGCAAACCATGTGGTGAAATTTATCAGAGAGCATCAATTTTTCTATGCTCTTTTTTGAACAAATTCACCCAACAAAACTTTATGAATATTTCGTATGACAAGATTTGCTACCGCATATTATGTTCTTGGGGAGTCCTCTAAAAAATATGTACGATAGCACGTGCTAACAAAATAAGGGATTTAAAATTAGGTACATTTACAAAAAAATCTACTTACAAAAAGGGTTTTTTAATTGAGAAAGCAAAATTTTTCATACGTGCTGTCTTGCATGGTGGACTCCCTGAGATTATGTTCTTGCCAACTTTCAAGAACTGAATCTTGCATTGATTAAAACTATAGCTTATAGACGACGGGATGGATGGCTCAACAAGTATTCTAGCTATTAAGATGCATCTACAATATGTCCACAACTTGTGAAATTGCCAGTTTTTAGGCACAATGTAGAGATTATTGCGACTCTAGCAAAATCATTTGTGAATATTTTGCAAATTGTTTACAAAAACTCTTTCATCTTTGGCCGAATTTAGTAGTATATCTTAGAAGCCTTACACAAAGTAAGAGAGGAGTAAGAGAGAATGTTGGATTTGGTGCAAAGAACAAATAGGTCATAATCATAGCTACCAACAAGTGATGGGCGCAATTGCATACACTATTGCATGGTGTAGATATTTATTGGATCCTAGATTCCAAATGCATCATAGTTGGCCAACAAAGAAGTCATGGCCGACTTCAAAATAGTGTGCTCAAAAGTGTTGGGATAGGAGGATGAAAAAGTATCTTTTCATAAGGGAGTTGATTATGCTAGCATAATAGGTATGTTTTGGGATCGATGGCATATAGATGCCATTTCCAAAAGAAGTGCACATGTATGCTAGAAGGAGTATGGTGGGAGAAGGTGGAGCTTTGATACATTGCAATAAGGGTTTTATCAATTGTAGCATCAAGTGAAAAGAGGACAACAAATCCTCTCAACATAGTGAAACAAGAATGAGTGAGTCAATTGAAAAACCAGTGGTACCTATCGATCAAAAAATGTTTGTTGATGAAATGGTCAAGAGGCTAGCTTCGCTTGTAAATTTTGATCTGAGGGAGCTTAAGTGGTGCAAACTTTAGAGTAAATGGACAAACAATATGAGAGAAGAGTGTTACTATGGCATGCAATATTCTAGGGAGAGGTATGTACATCCTATTCTAGTAGCACATACTCCACCTAAATACGTAACGGGAAATGCGCTACGTCTAGTAAGAGTTTCAAGGCCATAGCCTGTCTTAGGATAACAACCTCTGCTGCTAGGTTCTAGAATGCCTATAGACTTGATATATACATATATGATGGAAGAATCCAACAATAAAGAGCTAGTACTAGCTATTGTGATGTACTATAACAACCAAAGTGGGTATTTTCCTTCAAAGCAACAGAAGAGGACAGAAACACATGGAGTGGTGAGGTCAATACAAAAGAATCATCAATGGAGAGTGAGCCAAAACGTGCTATTTTGGGAGGAACAGTATTGGATGAGAAGGTTAATAAGCCATTAGATACCCTCCTAAAAACCTATGAAACACGGCTCAAAAACAACCAAACCCAAGAACATAGATGGATGAAATATCCATATGCAAAACTAGTACATGCTTGAAATGTGCAAGAAAATAATTCAAACAACCCAAGCTTTACTAGAAGGACGAGCTGGAAACCCAAGAATGTGATCCCTGTACCACGTACACGAGTAATCCCACCAATCCAGGAACAAAAATAGTATGATTCCAGTCAGGAGCACGGAAAAAAGCTGAAGGCAACCGCATTAGAACCAAGGATATTGTTGAATACCACAGGTAACTCTTTCGAGGGATATCACATAGTTATACCTGGCAGCTGTAAAGAAATAGATGTCTTGACAAGTCATGGAAACAAGTGAGAGAGGCCAATGAAGCAAGTGAGATAAGCAGAGGAGTAAACCAAACGA
Organism: Adiantum capillus-veneris; assembly: GCF_014529385.1. NCBI lineage: Eukaryota > Viridiplantae > Streptophyta > Polypodiopsida > Polypodiales > Pteridaceae > Adiantum > Adiantum capillus-veneris. Next base: position 79,472,899 of record NC_140945.1, read on the forward strand.
GTGATGGAAGAGAACTGTCTCTTCCACCAATAGAGGAATTGAAGGTTGGATCTCAAATTCATCTAGAAGTGAAATCATATTGGGGAGACAAAGTATCTGTGCAGTCTATGGACATTCAACCCTAGTCTCTTAGAACACTACCATCATAAATGGGAGAGTACGAGGCCAATTCAGAGGTTGCTGCAGTCCCATCATAGAGACTGTCTCCCAACAAGGTCATCGATTCAAAAGGGCTAATAGACATTTTTGACACCAGTCAACTGTACAATAACGTTAGCCGGGTCGCTTAGAATACAACCAAACATATGGGCTACTGTGGGAAAATTACTAGAGAGATTTGGTGTTAAAAAACCAAGGACTCAAATTGAGGAAGAGATCAAAGAGCTATAATTGCCTCATGTAAAACTAGAACAGTTCCACTAAAGAAGGTAGGTGAGTACTATGAGGGAGAAGATGGGAACGACACTCTTTTCATGGAATTTCAAGGTGTAAAAACCAAGGCAATTCTTGCCATCGCAACAAAAGAAGTCTTGAAAACATGGAAAAAAAAAGCAATGAGGGCTACAAGGATGAAACTATAGCTTGCAGACGAACACATGGAAAGGCCCATATGGCTGTTAGAAAAAGAATTTTTTACTTCTTTTGGATTGAATATGAGAAAACCTTGGTATTGTTGGATTTGACAAGAAGAACAACTATGACAACATTCTAGGAAGAACATTCGTGCGGCAATTGAAAATGGTCCAAGACTGGGGATATGACTAGATATCTACCTAAGACATATGGAAATCATGACAAGGATAAATTTGAAGGACCATAGTTACAAGGACGTGAACTGAACCCCTGTATAAGAGTTTGATTCCGCTATAATAGCAGGATAAGAGCTTCCAACATGGTTGGGTAAGCCTAAATATTTGTGGATGTGTGGAGCTGCAAAATGCAAAAGCAGAGTCAAAACCAAAAATTTCAACAAATCTCGATACCAAAAAGCGTGCTAGGCCAAAAATGGGTATGGATCAAGAAGATGAAGATCTCTGACGAAAAATCATAGGATCCAACACCAAAAGGAAAACAATCAAAGCCTACAAAAACATATAAGAAAATCACAAAGTTATAAGCTTCTTCACATCAGATTTGGGTTCCAAAGAGGTCAATTCAAGCACAAAGAGTTCGGGAATTTATTCCAAAATATTTAATGGATCAACTCCCAATGCTTGAATCTCGTTCTCAACCAAGAGTATGAGGGCTGAAGCAAAGAATGTTGAAGTCTCACACAAAGACAAGGTGGATCCCAAAAAATCATCAAACAGATAAGTACGCCTTTAAGAAATCTTTAAAACCTTCAATCAAGCAAACGAGACAGGAGCTTCAAAGAACATCACATTGCTTAGAATAGCAAGCTTCGTCAGCAAGTTTCAATAAGCAAATTTCTTCTACCCACATCTTGAACATCATAAATTTTTCCAATGCATTGACTGTGTATGCATAATAGGGCTACATTACAAGGCCTGCATAGACACATTTTTTGATTTCCAAAGCACAACACATACCCTTGGTGATACCCAGGACTTCAATTAAGAGGGAGTGAAGGCATTCTACATGCGCACCTAATATATGAATATTAGAGGGAAGGCATTCTAATTACCAAACAACACTGAGCATCAGGGATCAACAGCATGCAAATACACAATTAATATTTGGGGGTGACGACTCGACAACTAGTTGCTTGATCATCTAGATTGGTCAGCCTTGCTTTGAGTTGCTTGCCTAGTGACATAAAAGGCTACTCTTTTGTCTACATAGCTCTAAATTATGCAAAGAATCTTCCTTGGGTATCGATGTTGTGGCAAGGTCTATTGCATGGTGTGAGAGGATGATAAGGTTTAACACTAGGTTGGTAACCTAACAGGACATAAAAGTGTCCTTTCAGGGTTTTGAAAAAAACCTCCAAAACCATAGTAGATCCACTCATTTTGTAAAATCCTTTCATGAGGTTATAGTTCAAGGCCTACTACACATGGGAAAAATAAGAAACTTGTAAAATTTCTCATCTTTTGGTCACACCAAGCCTCCAAAGTTGATGGACCAGTGCATTTTCATCAAAACAGTCATTTCTTACGTTTTGTTGCATAAAAATAAGATTAGGGATTTTTGTAGGACTTGAGATAAATTCCCTAGTTAACTTCAATGGGTTGGTGATCGGAACATATGATTGCTTCTCACTCACTATTTTTTGTTTTGCCAAAATAAATAGGTACAAAAAGTTGATTTTTTACCATTCTGCAAACCTATCATCAAAGTTTCTATAGCCACGCTCAATACAAATAATATATGCATGTTTTCTTAGTTCCCTATTGTCCTTTATGGTCATAAGGAGACATGGAGCATGTCAAAAGAATAATACATCTCTTACCAAGGGGAATCTTGGGGACAAAGATGAAGTGCTAAATACAACAAACATGAAAAAACTGGGTTCAACATTATGAGTTGTAGAATCCCATAGAAACTATTCAATATCTAGCCAAATTTGATCCTTATGACTAGATATTGTTACTACCTACAAAATGCATGTAGTTGTCACAAGAAAATAACAATATTGAAAAGGCTATACTTGATATACTAGAATGGTTCGTTTTCTTCTATAATTGAAAAAATCAACCATCGTTGTGTACTATGCAAAATAGGGTATTAGGTGCCCCAAAACTCAAGGAATGTTAGCGTTATGTTATAATATGCGACATAGAAAATCAAAAATGCATTTGGATCATGAAATCCAGCAAAAAAATCATAGAAGAGCTAAAATTGGCTAAAAAACAAGATTTGACAATTTCTGTAATTTGGTCATAACTTACAACTTTAATATTTATTTCTCCCTAGAAGCATCAAGACATGTTGAGGACTACTAAAGATAGTTCTCTAGCATTATAAACTTCACAAAAATGAATTCTAGAGTGGTATAGTTGCAAAAAGTTGAAAAAGCCAAAAACAGGACCCGTTTTTCACACAGTTTAGGTTGTGAAATGTTGTGCAAGGACAAGGTTAAAGATGGAATTGATATTCCAAAAAAATATCGAGTTTTTTTCAGCTCACAAGACAAATTTCTAGATAGATAGCAGCTCAAAATCCATTTTGAAACTCTTGACATAATTCAAGGAAAATGGTCACTTAACAGGACATAAAAGTGTCCCAGGACATAAAAGTGTCCCATTACCAATCTAGTGTTAAGAGCACGAAAGCATGTTGCTTCATGTTGGTATTCATCCATGCTTGCCACAACTGACTATTACACGTCTTTATTTTTATGATCACTTCGTAGTCATGGTGTGTCGGGCTTGTCACCCCCTGCAGACCACCATAAAACAATTTCAAAAATACATTGATTTTCATAAGTAATTGTAGTGATTATTTTACTGATGCAGGATGAAATTACATGATACGTCTTCATCCATGGTTCAAGATATGACAAGATTTACCAAGCCATTATCTACTGACTAATCATTCTCTTGAGGTTTTGCAAATTTTGCACAAAACTAGCGTCTCTGATGCCATGGTATGTAAAGCCATGATGATTTCTGTCTCAAAGTTTTTTCTGAGCGTCTCTAATACCATGGTGAATACCGTGATTCCAAGTTACGTAAAGCCATGATGATTATTGCTATTTGAATGTTTTTATTTGTTTAAAGAATCTCTGATGCCATGGTACCTAAATCCATGATGATTATTCTCATTTCAAAGTTTTTTAGAGCGTCTCTAATGCCATGGTGGGAATCATGATGCCATGACGGGAATCCATGATGAGAAAAACTGCTCCGCAGTTTGTTAAAAGCGTCACTAATGCCATGGCAAGAACATGATGCCATGGAACGTGAAGCCATGATGACCATAACCGTTCCACAATTTTTGATATTGTTTTTGGAAAGCGTCTCTATTGTCATGGTGAGGTACATAATGTCATCGTACGTGACCCCATCATGTTTATTTTGTGTCAACATTTTTATGTGTGTACATATGGTTGCATCGACATTACGTTTGTTTATCTGTTATCTCTAGAGCGGCATCGCGAACCGTTTCTAAGGACAATGTGATGTGATTATTTCTAACCTTCACATTTCGACATGTTTCTTGAGTTTATGTTCTTTATAGAATTTAAATCACATCAAGCAGTATGCACGGGGTCTCAAGGATATTGAAGTTGCTCTACCAAAGAAGTTGCAGTAGCTCAATCGTCTATATCTTAGATTATAAGAAGACCCTTGAAAGAGCACATTGTAAACCAGGAATGATGTAGCTCCTTTGAACATTGTAAATGTAAATTTATAATATTTTAATACAACGGTGGGTATATATAGAGCTCTGGGTTTTTTCCTTAAGCCCCCAAGGGTTTTTTCATCCACAGTTAGGGACCTTCATTTGAGTGGGGGTGTTGAGCCATTTATAGTGTCTCTGTATATAGCACCCTGGTCCCCTCTATATAAACTCATCTTGTGTAGTCATTGGACACACTTTGGGGTTTGTAGATGATTGTGTCGTCTCTCTCTCTCTTCTGCCTCGTCTCGTGTCGCATCTCTACTCAACAATTGGCCTGTGCAAATTTTAGTCAATAGCATTTGAGAGGCTCAGCCAAGAGCCTTGTGAAAAGTGTCCATCCTTTTCCCCTTTTGTAAAAGCTCAGATAATTAATTTAATTATCTAAATTTCTATTAGACCTTTTAGTCTTCTCGCCAATAGGAATTAAGTAAATTTATGGGTTGCATAATTCTCATTGGGCCTTTCGACTATCCAAAAATATTATAGGGAAACTAATTATTATTGGCTATTTCTAAAAGCATTTATAAAAAAGAACTTTTGTTTACACTAGTTGAGCCCTCATTGGTCCTTCTCTATGTCCATCCAATAGGATTCAGGCAAGAATTGTGGGTTTTCGTGCATGCCTAACATGTGTCCTATTTGCTTTGTGGAAAGAGTAAATTGATGAGTGTGTGTGTGTGTGTGCTATCTCTTTCCCAGCTAGTTATCTCTTTCCCAACTTGCCCACTCTTCTGTCCTTTCCCTGTAGCCACTTTGTGGAGTTTAGCATTCAACACTGTAGTCACTAAGAACAATTCCCATGGCCTAGGACTTGTAGAATAAAAATTTGGAAGTCTTAATGGGGTTAAACCAAGAGGTTTTTTCAACTCCATTGATGTACTTTTCTCTTTAGCAGACCATCCTCATCTCGATTCCAAATTTCCATCTTTTGGATCCCTTGTTGAGTCCGGTTCGGTAGCCCTTCCAATATTGGACCTTTGCTCCCCCTTGGTATTTTTCTATATTAAATGATCAATTTAATATGAGAAAATAATTTGGGGAAATTAGATATTTGGTTTTTATGACATTACTCTCTCTTGATATCATAGTCCTCCTGACTATGAGGTAGAGAAGATAAAGCCTAATCATTAGTCCGTTTGCTAGCGGATAAAGGATCCCTATTTTATGACATTACTCTCTCTTGATATCATAGTCCTCCTGACTATGAGGTAGAGAAGATAAAGCCTAATCATTAGTCCGTTTGCTAGCGGATAAAGGATCCCTATTTTAACCTACGACATCGTTCCAAAATGGATGACTAATGCCTTTGGTGATTGAGGGACAAAGATTCCGCAAATAGTGTGCTCATTAGTTCCTATCAATCTTTCATAGTAGAGTGACAAGATCTAATTGGTGTTTGGTAGACCTCGTTGCCACAATCATGATCCTAAGCATGCATAGTTCTTAACGTTTTTTCACAATAAAGAAAGAAAGAGAGTCTTATAAGACAAAAACATTGATCATTAAAAGCAAATTTACATTTTCTTACTCTAGGGAATCATTGTAAGCATTGACAAGTTTTAGGTTATCCTTTGATTGTATGCCTTGCATCCATCTAGCATCTTTAAAAGGATAATTCTTAAACTTAATAAGATACCATCGGATAATCTTACCGCCTCTCAATACCTTGTCTTCGTGTAAGAGAATGGACTTGGGCTACAATACCTCTTCTTGGTCTTCAATCTCCTTTGGGTCTTCTATGGTTTCTTCTTGGGGTGGCTCTCCTTGGTAAGTCTTTAATAGGATCACATGGAAAGCATTGTGTATGAGTTAGTATTTGGGCAACTGGAGCTTATAAGCCGTCTCATTTATTGGCTTAAGAATCTGAAAGGGGCCATAGTACCTTTCTGCTAGTTTAGCATAGTACTTTAGGTGTCCTGTAGAATTCTTGCCCGTCGTGTGCCTTAACTAAGCCTTGGAAAATTTAAGCAAGACCCAATCATTTTCTTTAAAGGTCAGGGCTCTTTTGTGCTTGTTAGCAGTAGCCTTTTGCCTTTGCTGTGAAATGGATATAACATCTTTAATCTTTTGGAAAGATTCTTGTAGGTCGCGGCTATATTCATCTGTAGCAAAGATCTTCCCATGTACCTTAGTAGAAGGGGACTTTTGATCTTCCCTCAATTACCTCAAAAGGTGCTTTTCCCGTGGATGTATGTACTTTGTTATGTTAACCATACTCCACTAAAGGTAAGTAACTCTCCCATTGGGACCTTTGATATACTTAACTGACATAAGCTTTTAGTAGATCAAGAATTGTTAGGTTAGCTATCTCACTTTGGACATTCGTTTGCGGGTGATAGGCCGAAGAGAAATTTAGCCTTGTATCTAAATTCTCAAAGAGACCTTCCAAAAATTGTTGGTCATTCTAGGATCTCTATCCGACACTATTGACATTGACAAGCCGTGGTAGTTAAAGATTTATGATATAAAGAGGACTGCCATTCCTTAATAGTCTTTTTGACAGGTATGAAATGCGCTTGTTTACTAAACCTATCTTCTATTGTCCATATTCCCGTAATCCCATGGATAGTCTTAGGCAATCCAAAGATAAAATCCATGGATATGCTCTCCTAGGGTAAATGACAATGAGGGCAAGAGATAGGAAGACGGCCAAAACTTTCACAAAAGAAACCACCGCGGCTACATTTGCAGATCTCATTCACAAATAGGTTGTCTAGCTCGCAATGTTGTACCATCAGCACTTCCACTTCCTTGCTAAGAGGCCACCAAGGTATACAATGCCCAATCATGCGGTTGCCACAACCTTTATGCAAGTCCTTAAATCAACCACCAAGCAACCAATTGATCACACCCAACATGTTTTGTCCACACTGAAAGGGACAAAGAAAGAAGGAAAACTCACCTATCTGGGTGCACCAGAGGTTTGAACAAGGATTGCCTACCATGCCATCGGCATGGCCAACAACTTGCCGCCTGTCCCAAATCAAAACACTTGGATAGTGACGGCACAACCATCTCGTTGAGCTACAAGATCTGCGAAGAAATCATACAAGTCAGATGAAGAGTCTGCTGAGATCTCACCAAAACGGCAGAGTAGTGAAAGCTCTGATAACAAAGAAAGGAGGGAGCGGATAGAAGAGATGAAGAGAAAGCCGTGGTAGCACACCAGTAGGAACTTGTGCCAAAGCAAGCTAGGGTTTGAATGAGAAAAACACTCTGACCAACACATCCACCAAGCACAAGGAAAGGACCCGGAAAGGTGGGTGTCTATTGAGCTTAAAGAACCAAGATCCAAGAATCACACCAGGAAGCAGGCTGAAGATCCCATAGAAGCCCTAGAAAAGATGTATCAAGAGGCAGAAGCCTTGAAGCTGAGAGAAGACCAAGAAGAGGTTAGGAAAGCAAAAGAGATAGTGGAACAGAAAAAGAAAGCAGGGAAAGCCACTGCACAAGTAGAAGCACAACATGCTCAAGGTGATGTGTCTCCCCGCATCTGTTCTTATAATTCTGAACACCAAGATCACCCCATGCCTAGCCCATCACCATCACCAGGAGTTAGAACCACAACAATTGATCCAACAAAAGAGACAAAACCTGAACAACAAGAAGCAGCAAAATTAGCACACTCGGCAGTAGAGTCTACTCAAGAGCAGCCAAAAGAGCAGCAAATAGAGCACGACAAGAAGCCAGAAAGGGAAGCGAGTCCTGCACCAGAAGAGGACACCACAAAGTTTGAGCACACAAGGGAACAAGAGGCGAGGAAACACCCTCTGCCTCAATGGGGCATCCTTGAAGTCTTAGGATGACATCAAGTCAGTTGGCATGGAACGAAGACTGGCAATCAAACGACAAAGTGATCTTGCAAGTGAGTGAATATGCTAATCAAATGGAGGACACGAATGAATGACTTCATTCATTAGCACTAAGTCATAGTACAAGGTCCAAGGAATTAGAGATGGTGATTGACACACTCCAATGGGAGTTAGACAATTGACGTAATTATATCACCGATCTATAGAGTCAAGTGTAAGAGTTGAAAGATAACCAAAATCATCTTGCAAGAGATAAGAAACAGAAAGAGATGGAGGAGCTTGGTGAGTTGCTTACAAAATTTTCAGATGTATGCAAAGCAAAAGACGAGCAACTGACAGAAGTTACAAATGAATGTCTAACTACAATCCTCATTGTCATAAAATTTAGGTACAGTGAGATGTGGAAAATGCTTCCCTATAGTACTCAGAAGAAAAGAATTAATGATCAGGCCATATTCTTGCGGCAAACACGAGAGAATCCAGCCGTGGCATCGATCAAAGGAACAGACGAGGTCTATAAGACATTAGCGAAGAAGAATAGAGATCTCGAGCTGGAACTAGAACTGGAGGAGTCTCAACACCGAGACCTAGCTTTAATGAGGGTCCAAAGAGAAGACTAGGTGCTGAAAGAAATAGCAGAACTCAAAAGAGTCAACCAGCTATTGAGAGAGGGACGATCGAAAACCCAAGAGGAGGCATGCACTTCAAAGAAGCCTCATGTAGAGATCCCCTCTATTTCATTTGCTGAGATGGAGATGCAGCCAACCAAAGAGATAAGTGGTGAGGAGGAGTTTCAGCTACACATTACCAAAGCAGACACAATGCCAATGGTCCAACTCTCAAAGGATGAGGAAGATGCACTGAAGGAGAAAATTACACAAGAGGTAGATGAGTAGTGGAAGGCAGCAATGGATTGGGAGCTGAGAGTAATTCATTCCGTCAATGTCACACAACTCACTCCCAATCAAATCAATGTGCAATGGCACCGACAATCCTTGCCCTACCCTCTGATTAAAGTGAAGCTGTTGCTGCAGGTAAAAGAAAGGCTTTACATCGACATGAAAGTTGAGGATGCAGATCAAGATCACCCAAAGTGGAGGTTGAGCTGGTTGAACTAGAATCTGAGGTACTTGATTCTGTTCATAAGAGCAGTTGTGGCCCTGCAAAAGCATCCAGCCTTCTGTCCTATACCAAGAGTAAGCATCTGGATAGCACATGAGGCACTACTAAAGAAGCAGCCAATTTGGCTGAATTACCTAAGATTGCCTGCTCTAGAAAAGGGCCCACGGACGGAAGAGTACATGGTGAAAATCCTAAAGGGTGCCATGTAATTCTTTAAAAGTCTACCAGATTTGTCATGTGCTATGCTGTATAGGGGCTGTACAAAATCTAGTGAATGATGCTCACTTGCATCGAAGTGTTCCATGAGCCAGAGCAGGCAAGCACCCCGTGGATGTCATTTTTTGAGGGAAACGAAGGGTTGTGCTATGATCTCTGTGGGAAACCTTCCTAAGAATTCCTCTATGGCTTCTACGCGAGATGCATGAGTTTACCTTCTCACAATATGCTGGCATTCGAGGAAGTGTTCTACACAGGATTCTCCACTTGGCGAACGAAAATATTTGGGCTAGTGATCAACAACCCAACATCATGGTTTGTAGGCTATTGAGTAGTGGAGTTGAAAAACAAAGTCACCATGCAGTTCCTGCAAGTGCCAAATAAAGAAAGAAAGATCGGATAAATCGAGAAATCGGGAAAGATTGTAAAACATTTATTATTTTTGATAAATGGAGAATATTGTAACTCATATTTTTTGGATAAACCTTGTAATTGATGAGCGAGGGCTATAAGCGTCTAGATTGTATCAACCTGTCATTGCCTATTTTTAGTCAGAGCTCCCAGCTTATTAGTTTTGACCACCAAAAACCTTGGCTAAGGTATAAAAGCCAATTCTTGTAACTTATTTGTAAGTTTTGGATAATGACATATAGCGCGAGATAACGACGCTCCCTTCTCTCCTTCTCGCGCTTCCTACTCCCTCCACGGCTGTCACATTGCAGTCGCGTTTGTTGCATTGCAACCGCAGGTAAGAGATCTATGCATTGACATAAACACATCATAGTAATTCATAGATTTTGGCATCACTGACCCGCGGCCTAATTTCATCATAAGGAGGAATTCACACTTCACAATCAAAAACTAAGCCTAGGTGGGGTATTGGGGCATCATCGCTAAGCATTTAGGTGCATTTTGGGTCGAAAACGACTTGGTAAAACATCCACTACTGTTAATAATTGCAATTTTGGCACTTGACCTAAAGTACGGTTTAAGACCATAATCATGTGTGCTTAGGTCTTATAAACTTTTCTTAGAAGTTTCGTTACATTTGGATGTCATTTGATGTTGTAACAGATGTGATTTGTTTCCGGATGAGCAATTGGCTTTTAGTGATTTCAGTCCCTTGAGTGTAGCTTAATTAGATACGAGTTGTTATTTGTTTTCTGAGAGATTGGCAACCTCTTGTAGCCATAGCCTCCATGCACTAGCCGAGTCAGCTTCATCCCATGGATTGGCAATTTAATTGTGGTTCTCGCTAAAAATGCAATAAGATATGATAGTGAGGCTAGACTTCCGTCCCACAGGAATCAGGAATCCAAATGGATCCATTAAAATTAGAGGTAATAAAAGGATGGCCTAATCCAAGCAATATTCATGAACTAAGAAGCTTTATAGGTATATGTGCCCACTATAGACACTTCATAGAAAAGTTCTCACTTATAGTAGTGAGGCGGTCCGGGGCGGGCAACAAGAGAGGCGACCTCTAAACACCCCTCAAGGCTCCCGTGCTGCTCAATTGGGGTTGGGGCAACCACAAGCACAACACAACAACCAACCCACAACCAAACCCAAACAAGATAGGGGCACCACTTAGTTAGAGAGCGAACTAGGATGCAAAAGAGGAGAATCCCTTAGCAATACAAGCAAGAAGGAAGGGTACACTATCACTAATTTAAATGCTACAAATACACACACCAAACACACAAGAAAGAGAGAGATCTTTGTGCAAGAATTTAGCTTCAATTTTAATGATTGACGTGGGTGTATGAACAGCTTGGCGGAGATCAAGAGACACGATTAAGTTTGATGATGTTGCAAACTACACATTATCTTAGGGTTATGGGAGACCTCTCACCATACAACCCTCTTATAATGTTTTTCCAAGCAACAAAAACAAACACAAGAGCTCTTGAGTCACATACAAGCAGATACTACAAAAGAATCTCAAAATGAAAACGCATCACCTTAAACCAATTGAGATGAGGTTGCCAAGCGTAAATTGGAGAGACTCAAGAGAGTTTTGACCCGCGATTTGCACCCAACTTATTGATTAAATTGATGCACAAGAGTAGGTACAACTTTGATTGGAAGTTATGAATCACTCACTCCCTTGCAATGTTACAACTAGCTCAAAGAAGCTTTCCTATACACCACATGTAATGGTGCATAGAGAGCTCACTCTCACTCCCTAAAACTAAGATGGTGATTGGCACACTCAAAGTAGTGAGCAATAGTGTAGGGATCCTTCTATTTAAAAAGGGAGAACGGCTCTATTTATAGGTGAGGAGATCAACATTTTCATAGAAAATCATGTTTATGAAATTTTTTATATGTTCTTATGAGAGTGGGGCTCTCTTGTCTCTTGAGTCACATGGATGTGGGATCAAGAGGAGAGAAGTATTGAGGTGAAATAGAGAAGATTCTAGAGAGGTGAGTGATTTTTTGTGTGAGGTTTCCTACTCCACAGTAGAGTAGAGTGGGTGCAATTTATAAAAAAAAGGTTAGCAGTTAGTGTTAGTAGTTTGAAGTTAGTAGGATGGGGTAAAATTACATGGCATATGCACTCAAGGTGCATTATATGATTTATACAATGATAAAAAGTAAGAGAAGAATGAGAATATACACAATTTGGTGGAAACCACAAGATGTAAATGAAGTTTTCCACCTTCTCCTCTAGTGAATGAAGCGGTTGTAGAACTTTGTCGGTGCAGTTCTTGTGACCATGGCGAAGTTGAATTCTCCATGATCAAACTCCTACTTTTGCAGGGCTTGAGATTGGTTATTTGCTGATTTTTTCACTTTTATGAAAGGATGAAGAGGTTATGGTAATATGAATTTGATTCTAGAGAGAGAAATTGAGCTATATGTGTGTAGAGATGATAATCATTTGAGCTATGGAGTAAGGAGAGATGGAAATGGTGAAGAAGATGAAGTAAGCCATGAAAGTTGCAGTTTTGAGTGAGGGATGGAGAGGAATGAGGGTTACTTTGTGAGAAAAGTGGGCAGACTGGGGTCCACTCAAAAAATCATAGCTCACCAGTGGTTACTTCAAAAATCACCAAAATTTTTGAGGTAATTATTCAGCTTTTGCTACACATTTTATCTTTTGACCACCGCTCCAAATTCGGAGTGGAGATGGGTGCCAAAAATCTCACCAAAAAGCATGTTGTTTATGCCTGCAAAAGTCTTTTAGTGGCCCCCTTCTTTGTTGAATTTGTACAATGCATCCAAGAGTGAGCCCCTACTTTTTCATATCATAATACAAAGCATCCAAGTTGCCCTTTACACATGCATGGAGGAGGATTATTGGTGAATAAAGCAATATATACATGGTGGGACTAGTGTATGGACTATTCATGGATTTTAGCTCAATGAGCACATGGTGTTAGAATATTGAGTAAAACATAAATAAATAAATATGGAGGAATTATGGATATGGAAAGATATTGGAATCATATGATATGGTCCCTCTTTGTATTATTTTGGGTGAAAGAGGAAAAGGTATGCAAGTAAATGAAAATAATATAATAAACATGACTAAGAAAGTAGAAATCAATTTTTTTGTTTCACGAGGGTGAGGGTGAAAATGTGGGGGTGATTTGTATAAAAGAAAAATATGAAGTTAGAGTATGTACACATTGGCAAAAAATACACTTATGGTGCAAGAGAATGAAAGAAGGCACACATAAGTTTAATAAAACACACACCCAGGTATAAATATTTAAATAAAATATCAAAATAATTATAAAAATCCCTATATTTAGGCCATATATATCATGAAATATTTACACACAAAGAGGCCATAATATACCTTTTGTAATTATTTTTTATTTTTTTGGCTCAACTAGCCCAATGACTAGCTAATTGAGGGTTTTTAAGAAAATATGGGAAGTCCCCTAACTCACACACACCTATGTATAGTGAAATGGTAGGGATAGCCATAGTGTTTGGGTGAATTTGGTTTGACCTAACAAAGAAGAACGTTAGGTATACATGGACTGCCAAGGAGAACAATGCTTTTGAAAAGATTAAAGAATATCTTATCTTTCAACCTGTGCTTACACTTCCGAATCTCTCAAAGCCATTTGAGGTCCAATGTGACTCTTGTGGTGATTTCCTTGGAGCTATTTTACTCCAAGAAGGGCATGCCATAGCCTATGAAAGTCGAAGGCTCGACCCTATTGAGAAATCTCTAGGCATATATGAAAAGGGACTCCTCGCAGTTCCACATGACTAAGACTTAGGGAAGAACTATTTATAGGGGACTCCTTTCATTCTCCAAAGCCTTAAGTACTTCATGACGCAACCCAAGCTCTCCGACCAACAAATGAGGTGGGAAATTTTCTCTCGCAATTTCATTTTCATATTGCTCACATTGCTGGCAAGCATAATCAAGTAGTCGGTGCACTCTCAAGACGGGCGAGAGTGGATGCGGTCTTAGGAGTTTTTTGGAATAATTGATTGCACATATGTACATACCCATGCACGGTGCATTGAATAAAGAATTGCCCATTTTCCAGAGCTTGGTGGTTACATAGGGACCACATGTGTACAGGTAGGACATCATGTACATAGTGCATCGTCACCAGTACCAGAGTGTTTTTTCTATAATAATGTGGAGTGCATAAAAATTCTCAAGGAAGCTATCCACCGGCCGACGACATGAGGTAGCAGGTGCGTCAGATGGCATCTAGTGGCATCAAGAGGTCAAATGGGGTCAATACTTGCACGTGGGTAAGCGAGGACACAACGTGGGTGTTTTGTTGTGATAATTATGGAGACAAGTCATCATGTGGACTATATTTGAGGGCCACTTCACGTGGTTGTGGAATACATTATTGAAAAAAGTTGAGTGTCAGGTGTGCAGATGGATAGAGCAGGGTGACAACTATGCACTCCAAGGCCACTTTTTGGCCTTTTCGGGGTCCGTTTGAGGTCGACTAAAAAGCCAAAGGTGCCCAAGTAATAAATAAAAGTGTGGGAACTGAAAAAACGAAGAGAAAGAACAAAAAAAACATGGAGAAGAGGAGAAATATCTGCAGCTTTATTTTGCTTATTTTCGAGCATTTTTTGGCCCTAAACAGCTTATCCGAGGTCGGATTTGAGCACTGTGACATTGTAGGGTGGGGTTTTTGGCCATTCACGATGCAACGATGCTATCTATTTTGTCAAATTTCTCACAGATGTTTTTCTTTTTTTTTGTGTAATCTTCTCCGGTGAGCTAAGTTGCATTTATACGCCCGTATATTATAAATTGTACGTATATTACGGATTTATACGCTGTATATCCGTATTATATGCCATCCAAATAAAAAACATTTAGATCGAAGTGCTGCAATTGTGATTGCTAGAGAGATAGAGACAGAGTTACTGGAGCTTTAGAGAGAGTAGTAGATAGCGAGCATAGAGCATCCGGAGCGAGCCACAGAGCAGGTACTTTTTCAATGTTTCTTTTGTTTTTTTGCAGCTAATTTTCTAACACTGTTGTTGTGGAGATTTGATCGCACCTCAGTGTTAGACTTTAGACGCTTTGTCCTTGACTGTTGCTGATCTTCGTGTCGCACTTCAGGGAGTAGCTTAGGTTGTACAATTAGACTTTCCGTCCCTGGTTGTTGCTGACCACCGAGTCGCACTACAGGGAGGAGTTAGCTATCATGCAACTTTTCTTCCTAGTTATTGTTGACCATCGCGTCGTACTATTGGAAGTTTGGATTTAAAAACATAGATTCCTTGTCTTTGGTTGTTGCTGACCACCGTGTCACACTGTAGAGAGGGGTTTAGGGTTGTCAAATTCGTCGTCCTTGGTTGCTACTGACCATTGCGTCGCACTACAAGGAGATTGGGTTTAATAGATTCCTCGTATTTGGTTGTTACTGATCACTGTATCACACTACAGAGAGGGGATTAGGGTTGCCAAATCCATCATCCTTGGCTTCTGTTGACCATCGTATCGCATTGCAAGGAGATTGGATTCAATAGATTCCTCATCTCTAGTTATTGTTGAACATCGTGTCGCACTGCAGGGAGAGGTTTAAGATTTTCAAATCCATCGTTCTTGGTGTCGCACTACAAGGATATTGGATTCAATAGCTTCCTTGTCTCTGGTTGTTGCTGACCACCATGTCGCACTATAGGGAGAAGTTTTGAGTTTTTAAATCCATCGTTCTTGGTTGTTGCTGACCATCACGTCGCACTGCAAGGAGATTGGATTTAATGAATTCTTCATCTCTGGCTAACCCCGTGTCGCACTGCAGGAGAAGATATATATTTTAAAATTTTCCGTCCTGAATGCTTTAACCATCGCGTCTTTCATTACTGTTGTTATTATAATGCATGAAATGTTAGATCTTTCATTGGTGGAGGTTATTATTGGCCATGAAATTTTTCTATTTAGATTTATTAACAATCATATATGTCAAATTTTTATCTATTCTGGATTTGCCTTACTTATATTTCCTTCATGTATTTTCAGGCTTCAGTCATGGTAGAGACAAAGTTAACGCGTCAGCGTCGCAAAATTATTAGTGATGCTCTTATTTTGTCTCTCTATGGAGCTTCAGACGATCATTCCCGACGAGCATTTAATCCACTGCAGGAAAAGTTCGATGGTTTTGTGATTGAACTTGTGGAACATTGTTGACTGAAGCTGTGTAGTGCATTCCCAATTTCGTTTGACCCAGCTCTGTGCACTAATGGAGTGATGCATAACAAAGTATGGAAATTATTAGGCCAGATCACTAGAAGTTTTGAAACTATGGTTCATCCAGAAATCAAAACGAAACCTGGAATCAAAGAGCGAATGCATCTTGTAGCACAGCTACATTTAGAATTGAAGAGCAAAGATAAGATCGAAGTCTCTTCAAAACGTCCTAGGACAGAAGAGGATGTACCTCCTTCATCAGGTGCTCAGTCGTCCACTGTAAACCTGGATGATACGATGTGTCCTCGTGTCCTACACTTACTTGGGGAGCATTCCATCTTTCACTTGCCAGCAACCCAATTAGGTGAAAGACGTTTTCAAATGTGAAACAAGTATTAGTGGCTCATCCTCTCTTCAAATATCCCATCTATGCGGCGAAGATATACAAAGACCAAAATAGGAAGCAAGTCGACATTGCAAATCGTGCTAGAGGAGGCAACTGCTACAACTATTCAGCATTGTGGCAATAATCTACTCCATTTGGCGAGTGAGGAGTGTATCTTGGCATTGCGGACTGGGGACAAAGTACACCATCAAACACTTTGGCAACATTTCCCAAGGTGCCAAATCTCACCCCTCAATTCAAAGCTCAATTTGAGCGAGATTATCCATGGACTGCCCCTGGAAATATCAGCACCAATCCTCCTCCATTCACCAAGGCATCTAATATATATAGTCTCTCGTATATTCTTAGGCTCTTGCTTGCATGTATTCCAGAGCCCACTGTGGTTCTCAAGTGCGAATTTTTGCACAATATAAACAAACATCTTGCTAGTGAAAAATCTCCCAAACCCTTAGATAGACCCTTAAATCTCCCAAAACCTTAGATAGAAAGTCAAGGAGAGACCCCATCCATGTTTCACGTTCGTATAGCAGAGCTAGAAAGAAAGTTGGCATGGTACAAAGTAAGGTATGGGCCTGTTAACGAAGAACAGGTGGGCAATGTCGGCCCAAATGATTCAATTGGCACTTCAGAATTTTGTGTATCTGATCTCTTCGGAGAACAAGCCCATGATTTAAATTAAATCTCCCAAACAATACATAGCTCTTTTTTTTATCTTAAATCTTAAGATTACTAATTAAAACCTCTTTTTGGAATGTAAATCTCTATTTGTTGGAACAAATGGACGTGATAGATGTTGTTGCAATTGTGTAAATTATGTTCTCTCTACTACCCTCTTTTTAACAATGTGTGTGTGTGTGAGAGAGAGAGAGAGAGAGAGAGACAAGGTATGGATTGTAAAGCTAAACTCCACATAATTTTTGTATTGCAAAATTAATTGAGAATATAGTATAAACTTTACAGCTCATCCGTCCCCTCAATCATAGGCACCATGTCATCAATTTCTTCGACATCTTAACATTCCGGATCAATATCTTTCGGATTCCATTCCATTTCATCATCAGAGTTGAACTCATTTGCAACTGCTTCATGTGTTTGGAAGCACCCAAATCTTTCTTCTGTGGCACGTGTGGCTAACTTCGCAGGCTTATGCATAAGTCGCATGTTACAAAAGACATACACTAAGTCCGTATCTCGTTTAGGACTTAATCAATTTTGTTTTTAGTATGCACAAAAGAGAATGAAGACCAGATTCTTTCACAGCTACCACTTGAGGCGGCAACAAACAATACTCTCACTGTAACAAGACTTGATTTCGAGGTGTTTTAGTAATAAATTTTGTTTTCTAGGAAGTTTTTGTCATTTTAAAGTTAGTCCACTGTGTAGAAGGATGTGTGGATTGTTTTCGTCCGATAAAATTTTTTGATCCGGAAGGCACTTTCTGGGGCATTTTTGAAGGCGTTAACGTGGGATTTTGAAAAAGTGATGTATGAAGCGATTGAAGCCTGTGTTATAAGGAACAACTTTGGTTCTTTGAGTCTTTAGAGATTTTGATGTTTTGATGCTCGTTGAAGGCCAAAGATTAAGAAAAAAGTGGGATTTGCTGTTTTTGCATCGTTTTTGTAGAAAATGCTGTTTTGCAGGTCGATTTTCAGCAAATCGGAGCAGGCTATGGAAATTTTCCATCACACAGCCGTCGAAGAGCGCAACGAGGGCAACAAGATTGTATGAGACGGACTTGGGCTGTTTTGGCTCCGTTTGGGAGTTATGTTCAGTTGAAGACAGCTGAAAAATTGTGGACTAAAAAAAAAAAAAACTAACCTCTACGGATCGCTTCGCGATCACGTTTTTTTTACCTTGTTCTGGCAGGTATATTGGCGCGCAAGTCGAGTCGACCGAACGCCAAAAATAGAAAAGCGGCTATTTTAAGAGGTCACAGGCTTTTGGAGGAGAATAGAAGGACGGGTGGTGCGTTTTGGGGGGATTCACCATTCTCTCTTCTGCGAGTGCGAGTGCGAGTGAGACGCTGCATGCAAGCGAATTGAAGCTCGGGGGTGGTCGGGAGGTTCGAGCTCCGTACAACGGAGTGCGCCCATATATATATTCAATTGCTCCTCTGTTGTATCGAACACTATCAATACAAAGATTTCTTCCTCTGTTTTGCTGTCTATCTCTATTATTCGGTTCCCGTGACACTCACAACCACATGTTGAAGTTCCACTTTTTCTCCACCATACTCTTTCCACCAAATTGGTGTGCTCATCATCTTGATAGCATCTATATTCCAAGGATCCCCAACCATTCCCTCTCTACTAGTATATGCCGTCCTTTGTGTGTATGCCACCTGTCCATCAACATTGCCTAATAGTTGAGCACATACTTTCTTGAAATCACTGATCACTTCTCTGTTTGAAGATTGCTCGTGCATCTAGAACTTGGGATCCAAGACAAAACCTACTCCATGTAAAGGAGTATGCAACTTCTCCCATCGTCTTTTGACAAATGTCATCATCGTGGCTTTCTCTTTTCTTGCATAAGATGTACTATCTTTTAACTTGCAAGTGGTTTCATGCATGTACCAGTAAACCCGTC
This sequence comes from Adiantum capillus-veneris, assembly GCF_014529385.1. NCBI lineage: Eukaryota > Viridiplantae > Streptophyta > Polypodiopsida > Polypodiales > Pteridaceae > Adiantum > Adiantum capillus-veneris. Next base: position 79,491,992 of record NC_140945.1, read on the forward strand.
CAAAGATAGAGGCTTCTTTCTCCACCAATCATATCAGATATGTGAAAGAATTTGTGACAGTAACTTTTTTGACTACATTTCTCCAAAAAACAGGAGAGTTTACAAGTTGATAGCACTTGGAAGCAGCAGTTTCATACTTATGATATTTATCAAGACAAATGTCCCATCTTCTATCAACAGCCACCGTTTCAAGAAGGGTTGCTTTTACCTGCTGCAGTGTGGAGAGAACGTAATATGCTGTCACAAAGCGGGTCACACAAAAAATCTGTAAAGTTTTTGTTGGGGACTTTGTTCTAAACAAAGCAAAAGAAAATGAATGCTCTCTTATAAACTTCACCAAGTGGTTTTCATCTAAAAGAGTTTTCTTAATAGAAGGAAATTTTCCAAAGTCCTTTAAAAGAAAATTCAAAGTGTGAGCAACACATGGAACCCATTTAATCTCTGGATACTTTGTTTAAATTGCTTTTCCAGTTGCTTTGTAGTTAGATGCATTATCTGTGACAATGGATGTCACGTATTTAGGTCCCTCTGCTCTTATAATCGAACGCGCATAAACACCAGCAAGATATCCACTAGTTTTTTCTTTCTGGGATGTATGGATCACTTCAAGAAAGATGGCACCTCTTAGACAAATCAACATCACATTAATCAATGGTTTCTTCTGGCAATTTGTCCAACCATCTAGAGCAATTGTGCATTCATACGTCGACACAAAATCAAGAGTTGTGCGTTGTAAAATATTCTCTGATGTTGTTTTTACTTTATCTAAATATTCTGTACGCATCTTATTATAATCAGGAACTACTAAACCCTTCTTCGCCGTGCTCATTAAAGCATCTTTGAAGATAGGATTTCGAATGACATTAAAAGGATTTCACATGCAACAAATGCTTGAGTCCACTTAAGATGGAGTTCAAGAAGAAATTGTTTCCTAAATGCTTGTTGCAAAGTAGGATCACTTGGTGCAAATTCTCCTCCAGTCCATGCTTCACTTCGGCTTATGTTAGCAATAGAGCTTCTGATAGGATTAGAGCTACAATTCCCAGCAAAGGATGAATGGAACCCTCCTTGACCTATTCCTTGAGCTATAGTAGGGACGGGACTTAGGGTTTTGATCATTCTTGAGTGTCATCTCAATGTCCGTAGCCATAGATGGAGCCATCATTTTGGGACCTCCCTTTTTTTTTCCCTCAAGAATTCTCTTCACCTTGAACGCCCAGTCGGGAAATTTTTCAGCAATACCTCTTGGGGGGTATTTGCAAGTTGCCACGTTTCGAGGAATTTTGAAAACATGTTCTTTTATCTTGTGAGAATTTCGACTAGAATTATGGCCGCAAGTCTTACACCTTCGCTTTGATGTATTCTTCCCACTGACCAATTCATCTACATAGTTCCACTCGTATCCTGTAACCATCTTCTTCAGATCTGCAAACTCAAACAGAGCTAGTTACAAAAAACACATCTAAAATCAAACTCTAATACCATTTACATTACTCTATTCATTAAAGTTTTCAACTTCTTTAACTTATAAATACCAAAAATATTTTTTTCTCAAGTGTGAGGTTTCACTTTACACCTGAATCATGATAAATAAATCTCTTAATCTATATCAAGAACTTCCAAGTGTGAGTAAACTCTACACAAAGCAAGATATCTTTTAAAGACCTATCTAAATTACCTCCAAGTGTCAGTGTAACTCTACACATGGCAAACAATCAAAATTCACTACTCTGTAAATCTCTTCTAGGTGTGAGAATACCTCTACACAAAGAGAGAGATTATTATTTAATCTACCTAAACTGTCTATAGTGTGAATATTACTTTACACATGACAGTTATTCATTAGACAAATCTAACGTAAGCTACTTCCAGGTGTGAACATAATTCAACACACAACAAGTAACTCTTAACTTTAACTATTTAACTAAAGTTACTTCTAAGTGTGAACATAGTTCAACACAAAGCAAATAACTGCTAACTTTAACTACCTTGAATCACCTCCAAGTGTGAGTTTCCTCTACACAAGGCAAGTAATCATTAACTATCTTACTTAATTTACCTCTCATTGTAAGATATACTTCACACAAAGCAGGTAACTCAAAACTCCAAAGCCTAAAAAAATAAATATATCCAAGCTCTAAATTCTCACTAGAAAAAATATGGCTAAATTTAAACTAGCATTTTTATATTTTTCTTCGTGTTGTAAGGCTCACCTATAGGTGAGATGAGAGAAGAGAGATAGATGGAATGAGCAAAACAGTCCGTTTCAGCGTATATAACAAATCTATTTCGATCTAATTAATACTTCGATCGAAGTACTATTTCTATCGAACTAATATTTCGATCAAAATAATATTTTGATCAAATTTCTGAGAAATTATACAATACGGTGTTTTTGCTGAGTTGGTACCATATGATATGGGCGAATAAAGATAGGTGTGGTATAATACGCCCGTTTAAGGCGCATTATACGTACACCGTATAACATACAATGCAACTTAGCCGGTGAGTGAAACCTCTGCTTAACTTTGTGGTTGTATCTGGTGTATTTTCTCAATACTGTGTAAACTATTTGCCCCATTGGTGTTGGGCTGAGATTCATTGAGTCCAAACAACAACAATCTGCCTCTTTTGAGCTAAATTGATAGTGTGTGTGTGAGTGTGTATGTGTCAGTGTTGAGTGGGCAAGTCGGAAATCTCTCTCTTCTCACTCCATCTATGTGTTTCCTATCTCGGCCAGACGGGTTTTGTAAGCCAAGTGGTGCCCCATAATGTGTGTGTCTGTGTTATTCCAAGAGTGTGTGTCGGCTTACAATTGAGGCTTTGTGTGTATTTCCAACCCGGCCGCTCACATTCTTTTGGTGGCCCCACTGATTATCTTCATCGAGTACCTTCAGCTTCGGGATTACAGGTTGCAAATTACAGATTACACGTTACAGGTTGTTACAGGGACATGTATAGGTGCATGTACATGTGATTCACACAGGTACAGGTAGTTGGAGTAGAGTGATACACTGGCAAGTGGGAGTCACTTGCAGGTGCCGTGGGTATGCATCAATTGGCGCATGTTTGAGCACATTGTCTTGTATTGTATGTTTCTTTTGGATAATGTCGTTGTACACCTTTGTGGGGCCATACTTGGTTTTTTTTGGCAGTCCCATCCATTTTTGAGACTTGGTCTGGAAGATAGTCATTTTTGAGACTTGACTATATGAGGTTTGCATAAGCTTTCGTGAGAGGGTCGATAGCGTGAGCTTTTATTGAGCGGGGGGATTCTCAAATGTGAGATCCTTTCGGTGATACAGGTGACTGGAGCACCCTTTTTGTGACTCGCCATAGGCTATGTACTAGTGATTCCTACTTGATGCTCGGGTTCTATTGTTGGCAGGTTATGCATACATGTATAATCTATATTTTGGGTTCTTACTGCTCTACTTCTAGGGAAACTCTGCCAAAAAAAATTCAAGTTGGGATGGCTGGTTTTTGGTCTTTTAAGCCATTTATGCTGTTATGCTGCTAAAATTGTGGCAAAATCAAAGGATAAGTCAAATGTGCCTTCTTGGGAGCTGCATGGTTGGCTTTAATGGATGATCAAAACGGACCTCAATTCACTCCTTTCAATTTAACACAAAGAATCCAAATAAATGTTCATGTGTCTAGGAAGATTTTTTTCCAGCAGCACATAGTCTTTATGTTCGGGTCAAGAAGATTAAGAGAGATACTGGAATGCCCTTTGTGTTGTAATTTTGATGAGATTAACTACGAGAACGCATTTGATGTGCATGTGTTTATCATTATCTAAAGACAAGCTCCATTGAAGTTTCTAGGGATTGAGAGTTAAAAGTTTTGGGTTCTTGCAACTGTGTTTGAAGGGGTTCTCAAAGCATCGTAACTTGGGTAGCCATGGCTTTCTCTTATCCGGAATTTCATGGAAGAAGTGATGAAGATGTGGAAGACTTTTTGGAAAATATGGAGGTTGCCTGCATTAGCAATTAGATTCATGTTTCGGCACACATGTTACGTCTTCTCTAGATTTGTTTGAAGAATGATACAGGAGTTTGGTCCAAAGCATTTGAAGAGGAGCTGTGTGTGGCTAATGCACCTGTATGATTGAGTTGGGACAATCTGAGGCATGGATTGGAAGTGGAGTTTGTGAAGACAGAAAATCCTGACAAAGTGTGGTAAGAAGTACAAGGTTTGGTGCAAAAGGAAGGTGAGCCAGTAGATGCGTACATATGTAAGTTCTCATTGGCATGGGAGCGAATGTGCAAGGCCTTAGCACCACATGTACCCCCACCTGACATGATGAAGAAGGAAAAATTCTTGGCTGGTCTTTGGGAGAATATACGTTGGAGAGTGGAGATAAAAAAGCCTATGACATATGAAGATGCACTAGAGGTAGCATTAGGAGAAATATGGACCTTGCATGGTCCTTGCAAGGAATCCTAATTTTTAGGGATTAAGGCTAATGTTGTGTAGGGTTAAGGGGACAAGGGCATTCAAGAAGCTAGTTTTGAGTAGGATGTGGACCTAAGAGGTCACCTTCTCTCTCTAGCTTTTTGAAAGTGAAAGGAGTAAAGAGGTGTGGCCAAATCAGCAAAAACGTGGGTCACTAAGAGCCAAAATTCTTCTTTTTTCAAACAATTTATTTTTACTTCTTTTTTACCTAAAACTTTCCTCCAACATATATACATATCAAAAGATCATTTTTTGACCTTTTTAAAAACCTACAAGCACTAAAAATCCAATTTTTTTAAAAAAAAGCCCCTCCCAATAAAAAAAATCTTTGTTCTCTCTTCCTCCACCCTCCTTTCTCCCTCTCCTCTCTCTCCATGCTCCCTTCTCTCCTCCTCCTTCCCTCTCTCTCTCCCTCTCCCCCACTGCCCCCTTCTCTCCTCCCATGTTCCTCCCTCTCCCTCCTTGTCCCCTTCTCTCCTCCTCCTCCGCTCTCTCTCCCTCTCCCCAACTGCCCCCTTCTCTCCTCCCACATTCCTCCCTCTCCCTCCCCCCTCTCTCTTTTCATCTTTTGCTTCCTCACGGAATAGCTTCCACGGTGCTCACGGACATCACAAATTGTATGCATACATATTTTATTGTCCGTGGCGTTTACACCGAAGGCGACACATGAGGGTGAGAAAAGGCATCCCAAGAACGTCGTACCACAGTGAGACGAATGTTGATGGTTCTTCAATATCTTGCTAATACTATCACATATTTGAATAAAACACCCCTTTGTGCAAGGTAGCAATATACTTCTTACTTTTGGTTGTGTTCTTCTTATCACAGACTTTTAAGTATAAGGTGTTGCCTCTACTTGTTTTGTAGTGCTTGGCACAAAGGTTGTTTTTGTGCACAAATAGTGAAAGGCTACAGGTTAGAGAGGCCAAGTGTCACCACTTTTCCTCTAAAACAGTCTTCTTTGATACATCTTGCAGGTAGGTGTTTCAAACTTACGCTTATTAGAGGTGGGTAATCTCATTCTAATGTATATTTTAGGATTGTTTATTCCCAGTTGAATGGAAATACTTGCAAATTTGTACAAGATATACTTAAGAAGTGTCTTTATTATACAGGTTGCAAATGTTGAATTCATACATGTTTTTGTTACAAGTTGACCTCTTACTATGCTAGTTGGGTGGCGTTGTTTGCAAGAATGGCTCAAGGAACTGGCATAACATGAAGCTTTTACGGTGGCACAAAGCTCCCCTTAGCAGCAATGTGGCTCCCGCTACAACAAAAATCATTATGCTAACATGGAGAGATTCGTAGTAGGTCAATGCAATATCTTTTCATCAGCAGCAACACACCCTTTCCTAACATGGGGACACTCCTACCAAAGATATTTTTATGTGATAGGTCACTCCATACCATTCCATGTCCTGGAATGGATGTAAGACCTATGACCGCACTACTCCTTGGAAGTTGCTCACAAATGTATGTTTATCAAAGTTAATGAGAAGAAATTTGGACTTTTTTGTTTGTTGATGTATAAGAGAACTCTAAGTCTACCATGTTTTAGATTGTTTGATAAGTTAAAGAAGATTTGTAGTCATTTAAAGTGTAAATTTTTTTTTTTTTGGGTAAGATTGTACATGAGAAGACATGATAAAGTACAAGAGATCTTGACAGAATAAATTTCGATGCCACACCTCTCCTTGAACCCTTTGATTTCTATCGTCATGGGAAGTCCAAGGGAAGTCTATTTTCAAGTTTTCAACAATAACTTTTTAAAAAAAGAAATTTTGGAAAAGTTTGTATACAGTTTAGGAGTTCATTCTGATTATTTTCCTTTAGTTTCAAATTTTGGCAGAGGGCACTCCTTGGAAGCCACTTTTGAAGGTGTTAGGGCGAGATTTTGGAAACGTTTTGTACGTAGGAATTACAGTCCTTAACACAATAAAAAACATTGGTTCTTTGAGTATTTTCAAATTCCATGGTTTTAATGCTCGTTGAAGCCCGCAGATTAAGGAAAAAGTTAGAAATGTCTGTTTTACATCATTTTGTAAGAAATTGCCAACTTGCACGTTTTTTTTAGAGAATTCGAGCAAGATATGAATTTTTTTGCATCACAATCTAAAAGTTCAGCACGTAAAATTTCTTTTAAAAGTGACCGCAAGGGTGCGTGAAATGCCCATCCGGGACTTTTGGATGGCCATTTTGCACGCCCTTGTGGCGACTCTTGTTGAGGACCCTGGACACCTTTACATGGCAAAAATTTGTAAATTTATTGTGTATAAGTATGAGATAAAGCTGTAAGTTAGATGTATAGAGAGCAAGAGCTCACCTCTTGGGGCCTTTGAAAGTGTTAGGGCAAGATTTTGGGAAAGTTTTGTATGTAGGAAATACAACACAATAAAAAACATTAGTTCTTTGAGTATTTTCAGATTTCATGATTTTAATGCTCGTTGGAGCCCGTAGATTAAGGGAAAAGTCAGAAATGCCCATCCGGGACTTTTGGATGGTAATTTTGCACACCCTTGTGGTCACTTTTGTTGAGGGCCCTGGGGGCCTTTACATGGCAAAAAATTGTAAATAAGTATAAGATAAGGATGTAAGTTAGATGTATAGAGAGCAAGAGCTCCCCCCTTGGGGCCTTATAATGACAAATAGGGGGTTTTTTTAATGCATGGCCATAAGATAGAGGTGTAGCATTTGATGTAATCAGAACAACCCCCCCCCCCCCCCCCCCCGGTCCCTTTTTCTCTGTGTTCAAAGGTATGAATATTCACTATGTAAAATTTTCCTATATCATGTGCATTCACAAGAATGGACTAAAAGTACCCCTTACAGGCCTTATCTACACATGTTTCTGTAACTTTACAAGAACATAAAATCCCTTATGTTGAACACGTGTGCTATGTTACATATACTTTAGTGAACTCCCCAGGTCAAAGGCCTCACAAATCGTGTGCACTAAACATTCAGCACTAGAAATTGACCAAACAAGGAGCCAATTTTTACTTCCTCATGTCCACCTCGTGTTCTTGGGAATGTTTTGGTTAAGCCATTTCTTTGGTATTTGAAACCATATGTGACCCCTATTGTTATAGTATGCAACCAAAGATTTCTTGATAAGCAGTTTACATAGGCTCGATTGGTGCATATCTTCTATGTTAACAATGCATGTATCTATAATTTATGTTTACAATTTCTCTATCCAAATGAGCTACATAGTAAAAACCAAATCCGCAACTTAACAATTAAATTCACAAGGTAATAGCTATTAGTATCATCTGTAGCAATACCAAATAAATAGCTACCAATAGCTCATGAATAGGGAAATTTAAGAAGATTTGATACTCGGAACACTTGTCAACACTACTCAAAAAGGTGGAAACTCAAAGGCTTTACAATATATGTATGATGAAACACGAGTCAATAATATGTCACCCTTATACATCAACACCTTCATCTTGAGTTGTCATTTCTCTAAGTCAAGCTTGGCATCCTCATAGTATGGAAACAAGAACATGTTGGAAAGCAAGAATTTAGCTTTCTCAACTTGTGAAACGTTGCTAATGATATATATTCAACATACCCAAATGAGGACATCTTGACAAAGGTTATGATCCACTTTAATAATAATAACCATCAATGATTAAACTGAAATCAAAATATTGCTTGAATTTTTTATTAAGACTTGAGACTTGAAACATCTTATATGCAAATAAAAATATCCATAAAGTTCAACAATAATTCTCAAATCTGTATGAAACTCCAGTAATCTAAATTAAATACTCTCACTCAATGTGACACCATTTAACAAAAAAACACATTTATATTGCATTTATAGACGAATCTAGCCTCATGAAAATAATTACAAATGGAGACAATGTTGTTGTTATTAGGCTTCTCTTACAATTATTTTTCTTCCTCATCTAGAAATTCATATACACTTGAGTATTTGTGTGTCTATGACACTAGGGAAGATAGTAGTACTATATGGATGGCTTTTCTAAGAGCTCCTAGAGAGTACCTATTGGTTCAAGATTCTACAACAATTCTACTATTCTTATCAAAATCCTTTAACATTGTAGTGAAAGGTTCCTCATGGAACAAAAATAGAATGATTTCCATCACTGCACATGGTTGCTTGCTCATGTCATCTGAAAAAAAGTTGACTCTGTAAGTAAAAAACAGATTATGTGAGCACAAAGTTATAAAGTACAAAATGATAATCTAATGATAACTATACAAAGAATGAATTATACGAAAAATCTTTGATGACTCTCCATAGATAACACAACTTACTTGCATTATGAGACTCAATCACATGCTACACAACTATAGATGGCACGCCAAAGCCATCAACAAAATAGCACCACCCAGTGTTATGAGGTATGAAGACTAAACGTTGAAAGCCAGAAAGAGGTTTATTCTCTCCATCATGATAAACTTAAAGATGCAGATGATGTTAAGCTCTGAATGTAAGCTAGAAGGGTAGTTTTCTTACCATTTTATCTTTATGTTGGAGATGAACCCTTGCAATGCCCACACACTATTCACACCTCCTATTGTTGTGGTATGCAAGTCATATGAGCTCATAATTTTTCCATCTTCGGGAGTAGAGGTTTCCATGTAGTGTGAGTGAATCAAATTAGAAGGAGTAGAATCTTGTTTCATGGTGTAATGGAGGTGAGAGAAGGAAGAGGAGCATGCTTGGTGTGAAACTATGTGGTGGGCAAGGGGAAGAGATGGGGGAGGATCGGAGATTTCTTGGTGCTATAATGGAGGTGGGAGAAAGTTAGCAGGGAGATAGTTTTAGACTATAGGGGGTGCATGTGGTTGTTGTAGCAATGGAGAGCTTAGAAAAGAGTTTATAGAGAGAGAAAATCACTTTTTAGCTATGGAATAGGTTTGGAAAGACTTTGGAGGGAGGAAAATGATGTTTTGAACTTTTTTGAAAAAAATCATATTTTTGGATTTTTAAGTGCATGTTTTTTACTTTTGGAGGTCAAAAATAATTTTTTGACCATGAAATAAGTTTGGAGATCTTTTAAGGAGGGAAAACTCGAAATTTGAAATATTTTGAAAATTTGAATTTTTAGTGAATTTTTATTCCATACCAAAAAGTGGGAGAAAAAAGGTCAAAGTGGTCCCCCCCGCCCCACCCGGTTTCCCCTAACCACCTCCCTTACCTTCTCACTAGGTAAGAGGCCATTAAGAGGTGTAAGGCTACCTTGTCCCCCTACGTTTTTGAGGGTATAGAGTGTGTCCACCACCCTCTTCCTATTGGATGGCCTCCAATTAAGCTTAATCCCAAGGGCCCCTAGACGGTTCATATGTTTCCTAATGAGCGAGGAACAAAGAATGGAAGTTACAAAAAATGAGCCAGCTAGGGGTGGAGTCTTTGCCCAGGAGGCCTGAGTTTCAGACTATGGACTCATTACAAGGTCGCATACCAGGGGTTCATCATGAACCAGTGGTTATGCCAATAGTGGTCACTACAACAGAGCGAGATGATGGGCTAAGACAAGACATGAGGCAAGTGTTCGATTTAATGAAGAATCTCATCCTAAACATGCTAGGTAATGAGGGAAACAATCGAAGTCGGGGGAGATTTACAAATCAGCCAAGAGGTGAAGAAACAAGAATGGTGTTGGACAAAGCAATGATAGATTTTGTAGGCAGACGCCTAGATGTTATAATTGTGGAGAGTTGGGACACATCAGCCCGCAATGTGATAAGCCACACAGGATGGGGGAGACATGTATCCATTGCCAAGATAGGTGCTAACTAGGTCAAATGATTATGGCATTGAAATTAAGGGAGAAGAAGGAACCAGTGTATTAACCCAAGAGGGTAAGCGAAAGACAAAAGTGATAAGTGTGTTCACCTTGGAGAAGGCAACAAAGCTAGAGGATACATTAGTGATGCCTATTGGGAAGAGGACCACAAAGGAAAAGGAAGGAAGAAGTGCCCCAGGTCCTAGCAAGAAGAAGGGAAAGAGCCACGAAGGCGAGGATATCAAGGCCAAGAGGAAAAGAAAGGCTCGTCAGAAGTTTCATGTTTCAAATTTTTCACTAGGGGATGGGCAATTAAGCAATGACTTGAAGGAGGATCTGACAAGCAAGAAAGCAGATGTTACTTCTAGACAGCTCATAGAGATGGTGCCTAAGCTAAAGCGACAGTGGAAGAGGATGGTTAAACCAATAGAGAAAGAACAAGAGAGAGGTTCAATGAAGGTGTTGGAGATGGATGAGCTACCAGACATTTGTCCAATAGTAGATGTGTGGCACAAAAGAAAAAATTTGGGACAAAGTTATGTTGATGGTGGAGCCCAAATATGTGTCATAACACATTCATGTCTTTAGAAGATGGGTCTTACAGTAACTGGGGTGTCAGTTTTTCGGATCAGATTGACAAACCATCGAAAAGTAAAATATTTGGGTGTTGTAAAGAGCTTAGAAGAGAAGGCGTATGATGCAATGGAGGTGGTTGATTTTCATGTGATGCCAGCGGGGTTGGGAGCATATCCTATTATATTCGGCAGACCATGATTACGTGCGTTGGGAGCTGTTCAAGATTGGAGACGTGGTACAATTAGCCTCTATGGAAAGACGGTGAAACTGGGTTCGCCGCATCGCCCTCTAGCCTGGCCTGAGAGTTTAATGTTCTCGGTTTTCAAAACCGAGAACCGCATGAATCACCGTTCGAGGAGCTGGAGGTAAAGAAAACAAAAAAAGCCATTTTTTCCCTTATTATCACTGCCTCCAAAACCTCGAAGGGCGCATAAAAGAATTACTTTCTTCCATGGTGGGCCATCGTTCTGTTCTCTTCCATTATTTTCCTCAACCACCCTCTCATCTCGTCCACACTTTCTTGGCCTCACACACACCCCTCTCTCCCCTCTTGTTTTCTTCCCACCGGCGGGCCGCATTCCCTCCCTCTCTCACTATCTTCCCCCCCTTCTCACTCACACACTATCTCTCCCGTACACTCACTCTTGATTGTTGACGAGGCAATTTTACATGTGGACGTTTGCTGTATCACCTTTCATGTTGGTTACCTAGAGGGCATCTTCCTTTTGCTACCCTAGGTCATGTATGTTTACGTCCTAGCTGCACTTATGCTAGATGGTTCCCCTCTCTACCTATAGGATTACTCCTACCTTGAGATTATGCTTGGGGATGTTCAGACTATGTGTGGTGTAGACACCACCCCATATGGCATGTCATTTCCGGCTATCATTCTCTTGGTGCCCCCACCAAGGATCCTTTCATGAAACCCTCCAGTTTACAAGACTGAAACCCCTAAACTTTTATGGATGGATGAATGGTTAGCAGGGTTTGCTAATTGGAAGACAGAAGAAGAATAGCTCCAAGCACAACTAGAAAAACTACGGATCTTGAGCTCCAGGCATAACGACAATCAATTTGCAATGGGAGAGTTAACCAACACACCAAACATAGTGGATATACATAGGCTGGGTGCCAAGAAAAAGAAGGAGAAAGTCGAAACCATGTCCGCAACCTACAACCAACCCGGAACAACAAGATGGAGCGAGCTCTGCACAATAGAGAATCAACACTATTCTACTTCCAGAATCGGGTAACTCAAGTCACCGAGGTAATTATCACAGTCATTTTCCAAGTGGCACCTAATGCTGCAACACACATTAGGGAATTTCGGAGGTCATTTGGAGGGCCTTCTAAGAAAATGTATTTTTTGCACTCTCTCTCTAGAAAAAATGGCAAATAAAAGAGCTGGGTCTTTCATAGTCAAAGTTCAAAAAGTGTACTTTAAGTAGATTCCTTACTCTTCTGAACATTCGTTCGTAGTGATTGAGGGATAATCCTCTTTTCAGTTGCATTGAATGAACCTCGTCAATATGGAGGGAATGAGGCTAACATGGAGGGACGAAGGCGCAGCCGCTATTCACTTTCCATTAAACCTGCACATTTGGCTAATGGCGCACTCCTCAAATGGCACAAATGTTACCCAGAAACGAGCCAAATATCACCTTCACATTGATTTGGACAATGAGTACCAACCATTGATTAAGCGCAGTAAAACAAACACACATATACCTCCCGCTTCCATAGACACACTTAGAGCTCAGGGAGCTAAACACATAGATATCTGGACGAGAGGCTCTCTCTACCCTAAGAATCCGATGACTAATGCGTCTCCACCGTTTGTCAATCCTACAAGCTTATTGACCTTTGTTGGTGATGGAGAAAAGGGCCTTCTGGGTTATTGTAAATCTCTTACAAGAGAAGCTGAAACTTACAAGAGAATTCTCCAAGCTCAACAATGTGAGATTGTTCGCCTTTCACATTTACATTCTACAGATCAGGTTACCATTTTGCAACATAAAACAGAGGTACAAGAACTGAAAGGAAAGGTGCGAAGTTGTCAAATGAAGGACACCATCTTGGGTGGTCGTATCCGAAAGAAGAAATTGCGCAATCTTGAAACATTGCAGGTTGCATCAGGAGGTCTCAAGAAAAGAATCCGAGCATTAACACTAGGTTGATAACCTAACAGGACATAAAAGTGTCCTTTCAGGGTTTTGAAAAAAACCTCCAAAACCATAGTAGATCCACTTATTTTGTAAAATCCTTTCATGAGGTTATAGTTCAAGGCCTACTACACATGGAAAAAATAAGAAACTTGTAAAATTTCTCATCTTTTGGTCACACCAAGCCTCCAAAGTTGATGGACCAGTACATTTTCATCAAAACAGTCATTTCTTACGTTTTGTTGCATAAAAATAAGATTAGGGATTTTTGTAGGACTTGAGATAAATTTCCTAGTTAACTTCAATGGGTTGGTGATCAGAACATATGATTGCTTCTCACTCACTATTTTTTGTTTTGCCAAAAGAAATAGGTACAAAAAGTTGAATTTTTACCATTCTGCAAACCTATCATCAAAGTTTCTATAGCCACGCACATTACAAATAATATATACATGTTTTCTTAGTTCCCTATTGTCCGTTAGGTTCATAAGGAGCCATGGATCATGTCAAAAGAATAATACATCTCTTACCAAGGGGAATCTTGGGAAAAAAGATGAAGTGCTAAATACAGCAAACATGAAAAAACTGGGTTCAACATTATGAGTTATAGAATTCCAAGGAAACTATTCAATATCTAGCCAAATTTGATCCTTATGACTAGATATGGTTACTACCTACAAAATGCATGTAGTTGTCACAAGAAAGTAACAATATTGAAAAAGCTATACTTGATATACTAGAATGTTTCGTTTTCTTCTATAATTGAAAAAAACAACCATCGTTGTCTACTATGCAAATAGGGTATTAGGTGCTCCAAAACTCAAGGAATATTAGCTTTATGTTACAATATGCGACATAGAAAATCAAAACTGCATTTGGATATCATGAAAGCCACCAAAAAAAATCATAGAAGAGCTAAAATTGGCTAAAAAACAGGATTTGCCAATTTTTGTAATTTGGTCATAACTTACAACTTTAACATTTATTCCTCCCTAGAAGCATCAGGACATGTTGAGGACTACTAAAGATAGTTCTCTAGCATTATAGACCTCACAAACATGAATTCTAGAGTGGTATAGTTGCAAAAAGTTGAAAAAAGTCAAAAACAGGACCCCTTTTTTCACACAATTTAGGTTGTGAAATGTTGTGCAAGGACAAGGTTAAAGATGGAATTGATATTCCAAAAAAATATCGAGTTTTTTTCAGCTCATGAGACAACTTTCTAGACAGATAGCACCTTAAAATCCATTTTGAAACTCTTGACATAATTCAAGGAAAATGGTCACTTAACAGGACATAAAAGTGTCCCATTACCAACCTAGTGTTAAGGTGATGCTTCTTGGTTGGCTACATTGTCTTAGTTAAGTAATCTTTTTGTTTTTTCTTGTTATGCATTGTTTTCATGTGCCTAAATAGTGTTAGTGAAGAAAATTTTCTGTTATTTACTTATGCATTGTCTTCATGTAGAGATTCAATCTATCCTGACAAGGAAAACATTGACCCCAAAGCCAATATAGGAAAGAGATTGAAGCCACTTATAAGTGGAAGCCTGGCAGCAGATATAGTACATGACAAGAAGTTTAAGGTCCTACAACGAAATGTAGTGGACCGCTTTATTTCAGAGAGCTCAGTGCCTACAAAAGAGATACAAGGCACACTTGATTCACTTGGTGTAAGCAAAAGAGGATATTCGTCTATCCAAAAGTCTGTCTCATCCATCTTTGTTAGGAAGGGTATAAAATCCAAACTTCTTCCATCAGCCTCAAGTGTTTGGAAAGAGAGGCTTCAGCTTAACGAGGCACAGGGAGACTATCTTGGACAGCCCTTTCATATTAAAGCAACTTACAGTGGCCATGGAGCAAACATGGCATATGATGAGTTCAATAATATTTTTATGGACCTACGGATATTACAGAAGAGAATGGTGGAGTTTTACAACATCACATTTGAAGAGTCACGAGGGGTATTACATTTTGTGTTAAAACTGGATGAGTGTGAGCTTGTTAAAGAGAAAAAGCTAGAGCGTGTTATTATTACTTTAATGAATAGAGCCCTCTCAAAGTGTCCCAGTGATGATCCTTTATATTTTAGTGTTCAATCAGAATCTAACATATGGTGGCTTGGTGCGTTTGAGGTAAGCGAGATTCTCAGGTAAGCTCAAATGTTCACATCTACTTAAGTCTCATTTATTTTGTGTTGCAGGTAAAGAAAGAAGATCATGAGATTATATATTGGGTGTTCCATCGAACTAATATTCCAGAGGTGATTGATCGACAGACTAACCAGGGAGAGGTACTACGTCTAGATGGAAGGGGAAACTTTCAAGTTCAGTGGCATCTTGCAAGTGACCTCAAAACATTAAAGTGCATGTATAATTGTGGAATGGGTGCAATGGCAAAGTCGCCGTGTTTGTTCTGCATGGAGCCTGCAAAGGTCATGGACCCAAAGTGGTGGAGAAAAGCTCCAACACGTCACATTGAGGATCCTGCTTTTCGACTGGTTTTGAAAATACCACTTGTGAATGTCCACATTTGTACAATGCATGCCCTTTGTAGAATTGTGGAGAAATTGGTCTACTTATAAATCGGGTTTGCTTGGAAGATTAAGAACTCCGCAGAACGACAAGTAGCCCTGCAGTGCTTAGAAATAGTACTGTCGGATATGGGGCTTCATGGTGGCAATGTGAAAATCCAGCGGGATGAAAAGAGATCAACTGCTGAGAAGGATGTCCCATGCAAACCATCCATCGATGGGGTGAAGGCACATAGGTTTTTATCTAAGCCCCAAGGTACAAGAGATCCGAAGCTAACAAAACATGGAAAAATATATAACACATCTTATGTTAGCAAGGTAGAGTATCAGAGCTGGAAAAAGCTACATATTGCAGTCAAAGACCAAGAACCAACTACTCGTAACGCGAAGGCTGAGGTTTGGCGATCAATAGACATCCTATTTTTGATGTGCGACAAAGATGACTGGTCACAAGGTGATATGAACAAGTTCAAGGAAAATCTCAACCTTCTGAAAAAATCATTCAAGATAGCATGGACAGACACCCAGATTACTCACTACATGGTATTATCGTGTATTTCTTTCTCTCTTATGTGCAAATATGTGACTATAAAACATTCTAACTAATCTGTTTTCATATCCAGCACATCATCTTCAATCATTTACCATATTTTATACAAAAGTATGGGAACCCCGCAATATGGAATACCCAAGGGATGGAAAAGTCTCATTACATGGCGAGAAATGCTTATTTCAGGCACACATGACATGGTGGCTCTCGAATCAAGGCTAACAGTTTGAGAGAACTATTTGAATGGTTCTATCGTAGAATCATTCATCGAATGCAGGCAAAAGAAGTCTTGGAAAATTCAGCAACAGCACAAGCCATCAGACATTTACAACAACAAAAAGTTAAAAGATCAATGGCATACAACAACTCCGAAGCTCGTGAAAGTCAACGAAGGTGGAGAGAGACAATGGTGTATGTGAATCACAAGTGGAGAAAGACACTCTGAGTGGATGACATTGTACAAAATTTATGTAATACATGATCTTATACAATTGCTACTTGAATTGTATCAAGATTTTGAAGGTTCAATTTTGTTTTTTGGCACGTCACCCTTGTAACGAATCATGAGATGTTTGCCATACTCTAAAAGTTCATCTGGGTTTTGTCTACCAAGAGCTAGTGCCATTGCTGTGTAGGTGTAGTAATACGCTGCCCGACCACCTGTATAGCCCGAGCATTAACCAAAACAATCTCTAGCAAACACTTTGTCCACAAGAATGACTTTATCTGCACTTTTGGGCAGCACCGGGCCACCCAAGAAGCGTGATAGTGTCTTGAATGTGTAAGTTTCTATTGAACCCTCTTGTGACATGGAATTGTGAAAAACTACTATCGGCGACTCGCAAAGATTTGAAAGGTATTGCGCTAGGGCCGCATCCCTTCCTCAATACTCTCGAGTCCGCCGCCGAAGGAAGTCATCGTTGTCAGCAATCCAAGACTGCACGTATCATGTCAGAAGTGACACACACACACACACACACACACACACACACACACACACACACACACAGAGAGAGAGAGCTACCATGAAGCTCTCATCCTGCAGAAAGAGGTTTTCTTGCCACAGGTCTACAGATGTAGTTGACCCCAGACCTGAATGGTTAAACCAATCCTTCACTTCTTTGTTACTTGTTGATGGTCTTAGGCTTTGTCTTATTGCTTGGAAGGTGGCTTCATCAGGTAGTGTCTCCTTGTATTTTTTAGCTTTCTCAAAGCATCTTCGAAGGCATTCCATTGGATTGCTGGATGTTTCCATTGCCTCATCATCACTACTATCCTCTGAAACAAATCCACTCCTCTCCTCTTGGACTCTGGAAATAATAGCCAGGGAGAAATCCTCCCTTAAATAAAAGACACTTTGCACATCATGTAAGAAGATATAGGTCCTGTCTCCAATCCTAAAGTCAGGCACAATAGGCAACATCATCTGAGCATGCTTCTCAGTGAAGTTACTGACATCCAATGGAAGTTTGATTTTTGTGGTTTTCACAGAGAGAATCTTACTTCTTTGTAATTCAATTGCCTCAACCTCAAGGTCGACTGTGTCTTCAACCTCCTCGACTTCTTGTATATGAGTTGTCTCCTCGCATTCTTCATCTGGTGCTGCATCTTGCTCCTCTAACACCTCATCAAGATTCTGCATGAGGAATCCAAACAGGTTGTTCAGGTAAATCATAAAGCCAAAGGCTTCCTGAATGAGTTTGCATTCTTTTTGATGCAAAGGGCAGGCTGAATGTCGGCAAGAAGGTGGTAATTCCCTATACTTCTTCAATCCCTGTCCCTTTCCACCACAGTCATTTAAATGCACAAGAGTCATAGTAGGCAGAACAACCCTCCCTACCTGCACCATCACTTCAAACTTATCTCTGTAGGACTGCAAGAAATTACTGTGCTGAGCTAACAGGTCTTCAATGTCAAACTTTGGATTAAACATAGAATGAACTAGATCAAACTTGTCCCCAGCACCACAAGATGCTGCAAAATCAAACAGCCTCTCATCAGTTGCAGCTGGGTCTTCAAGAGAAGACACATCCTCTTTGGCTTTACATTTAGTTGCACAGGGACTACTTTCTAGTATATCTGCATCATCTGAGAAGTCTATATTCCTCTTTCTTGTATTTTTCTTCAGAAGTACTGTACAGGGCACCACAGCCTTGTAGGATGAGGGATCCTCTTGCCCTCGTGACCTCTCTGATTGGTCTTCACCAATTGATTTTTCTTCAGATATGTCCTGACAAAAGTCAACAGTTCTTTTGGCAGAAACATTAAGCAACTGAGCCTGCAAAGGTTGAAATCCTGGCACAAGCTCTGGGTCTGGTTTCAGCCTCTTCTGCCTACTGGACCTTAATCCTATTCATCAGGAAACATGACAAGTCTCACTCTCTCTCTCTCTCTCTAGATAGATAGATATATATATATATATCTGTCTCTCACCGAAGCACAAACAAAAACACACATAGTCTCTCTCTCTCTCTCTCTCTCTCTCTCTCTCTCTCTCTCTCTCTCTCTCTCTCTCTCTTTGTATGTGTCTATTTGTACTAAAGGCACGCAAGGACGAAAACGTGCTTTTTGCAACTCTCTACGTGCGCCTTAAGTACAATTGAGGGAAAGGCGCGTAAGGATGTAAACGTGCTTTTTGAGAGAGTCATAACTATACTATAGGCGCGCGGAGAGAGCTGCAGCCAGTGTTTGGTTGGCTCTGCGCGCCGTTAGTAACGGGGAGAGAGAGGGGAGGGAGAGAGAGAATGTGTATATCTCTGTGTGTGTGTGTGTGTCTTTGTCTATGGAAGTATGTGTTGAGGTGTGTGTGTGTGTGTTGAACAACAGTCTGGGTTTTTCTTTGTTTACACACACACACACACACACATGCACACACACACACACAATTTGTACCAACTGTTGGAAATACTGAGAGAAAGAGTGAGAGATCACCTTTTGTTGTGGGGTTTGCAGGAACTCCAAGGGAGGTGTCTCCTCCATTGCTTTTTGTGTGTCAAACTGACTCTGTCTCTCTCCCTCCCTCTCTCTCTCTCTGAGAGTAAGGAGTCCCTCTCTCTATCTCTCTCTCAATCTGTGTCTCTCCCTCTCTCTATCTCTCTCACAATCTGTTCTCTCTTTCTCTCTCTCTGTCTCTCTATCACTCTCTCTCTCTCTTTATCACTCTCTCTCTTTCTATGGCTCTCTCTCTCTCTCTCTCTCTCTCTCTCTCTCTCTCTCTCTCTCTCTCGCTCTCTCACTCTCTCTATTGTTCTCTCTCTTTCTCTCTCTCAAAATCACACTTATAACGGATACACACGGCGGCGCCCCACGTGTTACTATAAATTAGAGTATAATTGCATGTTGTCACACGTGCAGTCATTATTGAGACCGTATACTTTTGTACGTCATATATAGAGGTCAAGAGAGAGAAAAACCACACCTCGTGAAAGAGAGTGAGTGAAAGAGAGAGAGAGAGAGAGTGCAAGAGCCGTCGTCTGCGTCTCCGACAGCAAGCCGACCCATCGACATAACGACGGTCTGCCTCTCCCTCTGCCTTTGCCTCTATCTCTCTATCTCTGTTTCTGTCACAGTACCAAGCTTAGTCTTAACAAACAACACACACAAACAGTCACAAACACAACACACACACACACACACTCACAAACACACAGACACACACACACACACACACACACACACACAAATATAACACACACACACACACACACACACACACATAGAGAGACACACACACACACACACAAATATAACTTACACACACACACACAAATATAGACACACACACACACACACACACATAGCCTATCTCTCTCTCTCTCTCTCTCTCTCTCTCTCTCTCTCTCTCTCTCTCTCTCTCTCTCTCTCTCTCTCTCTCTCTCTCTCTATACCAAAGGCACGCGTAGAGAGGCATAACCGGTGTGCATGACTCTATGCGCGCCGTTAGTAATGTGAATTGACCAGTGTATGTCTGTGTGTTATAGAGAGAGAATGTAAGGCGGGGAGAAGAGAGAGAGAGAGAGAGAGAGAGAGAGAGAGAGAGAGAGAGAGTATTTCTGTTACCTTATACTAACGGTGCGCGGAGGTGTTTGTTGAGGTCAAAACGTGCTCCACGCGCGCCTTTAGTAATGGGCTCTCTCACTCTCTCTCTCTCTCTATTTAAATATGCTAAGCTCTATTTAAATATGAAAGGAGAGAGAGAGAGAGAGAGAGAGAGAGAGAGAGAGAGAGAGAGAGAGAGAGAGACTCTTCTTTTTGTGTAGAGTGAAATGGCTAGAACAAAAGCCACTGCAAGGAAGGCATGCAAGGGACCAGGATTAGCATCTAAAGCAAGTAGCAGATCTGCAACCCCAAAGAAAAGACCTGGAAAACCCAATAAAATTCTGAAAGGGCCAAGGGTGAAGAAGTTACAAACTTGCATGGGACTTTTCAGAGAAATCAGAAAGGCACAGAAATGTGTAGATTTATGCATACCAAAGCTGCCCTTCCAGAGGATGGTGAGGTCCATATGTGAAGAAGCTACCTGGGGCACCAAAAGGTGGAAGGTGGTGGCATTAATGGCTCTACAAGAAGCAATAGAGGACGTCCTTTTGGAGTACTTCAGTGGCATGACCATTGTTGCAGCCCATGCCCACAGGGTTACTATAATGGACAAAGATAGTGAGACACTGAAAAGAATAAGGTGGAGGTATGACAAACTAGTGGTCCCCAATGTCTGCAAGGATAAGAAAATGAGGGAAATTTTGTTATACCCCCCGGAGCTAGTGCCACAACTCACAGTTGTAGATGTCACACATGATGTGAATACAAGGGCAAGGGCAGAGACTATTGCTCGCCAAACAGAGGACATGAGGGAAGCAGAGCTTAAGGAGAAAGCAAAAGTAGCACTGGAGTCCTAGAGGCAAACAAAATGCAATGTGACCCTGTCCATAGAGGCAAGCAATCAAGAAACTCTACTTTCAATGAAGGATGGTTTGCTTGCAGAGATACCATTTGTAGATGGAGCCAGAAAGATAGCTCTGGAAAAAGTGGACATTAATTTATTGCAGAATCGAGATACTCAGATTTCAGACACAATTATCTTTGCTTGTCTTAAGTAAGTGTTACTATCTTGCTAGCTTTGAAAACTCAGATAATAGGTTTGCTAACTCAGGTAGAGTCTCTGCAGCCTGATCAAAAGTCAACTCCCACTGCACACCCACACAGAGGTGTTTCTTCTTGATCCACAAATGTGAGTGATTGTTAGACAAAAGAACAATCCATCTGGGACCTTTGAGAGTTGGTTTCTCCACTGTGCTATGCTGGAAGTTATTGTCATCATCTTTCCATATGAGAACAACCATCACTGGAGTCTCATATGCCTTGATGTTGACCAACCAGCAGTGTGGGTGTTCAATTCAATAAAAGGAACCCACCCTGAAATTAGGTTGTAAGTGTTTTGTATCAAAAAGTGTTTCTTATAGATATCCATGTAAATTTGAAGCCTCATGCTAACATCTTGACATTGATTTGTGCAGTTGTATAAAGAGGTTGTTGCTTGCCTATGGCAAGCTATGTGGAAGGTATGAACTATACAAGGACCCAATCAAAGATGTACCTGTCCCAAATCAAACCGATGAAAATTCTTGCGGCTCGAGATGTCTTCTCCATGCAGAATATGTCCTGCAAAGCTACTTTGCATTAAAACCTTTCATGACTAAGGTACCTATTTGGCAATGCATTCAGTTAGTTTTGGTTTAGTCTATAAAAGAATTCTCACCATGTGGTCTTTCAATTTTGCAGAGTGCTTTAAAAAACTACACATATGATTATTTGCAAAGATACCAAGTAAGTTTAATACAACACCTGATTACTATGTCTAGCCCCAGAGAGCTTGAAGATAACGGCTTGGATGACCGCACTATTGATCTAACAAAACATGACGTGCCACCACGACAAACCCCTGCATCCGATACAGTGGAATCAGAATGGGCCGAGGGGGTCATATCAGCAGAAGATGAAAGAGCCGAGGATGAGGAAAGGTCAAATGAGCATATGGAAGGTGCTAGTGTACAACCAGAGGAGACAATGAAAGAGCCAAGTCAGCCAGTGGAGGAGCCAAAAGAGCCTATGGCTGAAACCCAAGATAAGGAAAGCCGGCCTATAGATGAGCAAAAGGATATGGATGAGGAAAGAAGGCCTAGGGATGAGCAAACTGATATGGATCAGGCAAGGATGTATGAGGCAAGCCGATTAACCGAGGGAGAGGAAAAGGCCTTGGAGGAAACCTTGAATGAGGCAGAAAGAGCCATGGGGGAGACCCCTGATGAAGATGTGAATGATGACTATGAAGATAAAGCAGAGGAGAGCAACAATGACATGAGCACTACAGAGACCCAGTATGGACCCTTGCTACCTGTAGATACGGTTGTTCCGGTAATGTCTATTCAAGTATGGCAAAATATGTTCAGCTTCTAACTACTTATATGTACTTGTCAACTTTTACAGAGGTTGATTATCTTGGACGTCAATGGATTGCTGCTAATGCGGGTGCCTCTCGGTGACAAAGAACGCTTTGAGGATTTGCAAACGTTTCGGATGGGAACTTGTCGAGTCATGGTTCGTCCAGGAACCAAGGAATTTATTCAGTTTCTTCTTCCGCGCTTCAGAGTTGCCATATGGTCTTCAATGCAAAGGCAAAACTTGTCGCCACTAGTTACAATAGTTTGCAGTGTATGCCACGCTCACACGTCAGATTTTGCCTTTTTGTATGATCAAATAAAATGCGTTACCGTTGAGGGCCACTACCACCCTAAAAAACCACACTTACCTCTTTTGTACAAATTGTTTAGCCAAATCGGTGTACCCTTTGATGCAACTAATACACTACTGATTGATGATACTCCTGAAAAGGGAGAACTAAATCTGTTGGGAACAACTATCTCACCACCTTCTTTCGAGGGGCATTCCTTTGATTTTTACCTTGAAGACATTTTGATTCCATACTTACAGAAATTGTATCTCAGTCCATTGTTCACGGACGAGTTTGTACTTTCTAATGAATTAAGATGACTCTTGTATCATGTCTTTGTCTTGTCTAACATTGAGAGAGAGAGAGAGAGAGAGAGAGAGAGAGAGATTTGACATGGTAAAGAAATGTATTTCAAGCACACTTTTCACAGGGCACAATTGAAAAATGAGCTCAATAAACTTCATGTATTGAAAGTCATTTGTATACACTTGGGTTCACAAGAATATCTGTTACATTGACATTACTTCAACCCGACCATCCAACTCTTTGCACAAAATATCTTTTTCCCTTCGCCGCATCACCTTACGGCTAGCTAGGAAAAAGGAAAAATCTGATAGGTCCTTGTCCATTGACTCTTCAATTATGTCATGCCGCAAATGCTGAAGACTGCATAGCTCCCTTATTGTAACCACCAACAGTAGGCCATGCTCTTTATCAATCACTTCCACATCCACAGCAAGATTATCTTCCAAACCTGTAGAAACCTGGTCCATAGGAATGTACTTACCGTTGAGCATTTGTGATCGCATATACCAAAACGAGAGTAACAGTGATTGGCTTGCAATCATGTACTTGACAACTAGAGTATCAAGCACGACCTCGCACCGTAAACCAATCTCTTCCTTTGCATACCATCCTCTGTCAAAAAGTTTGTCACAGGATGACTGCTGAAATGACTTGCACATGAACATAGTTTTCGTAACACGGATGTTGTAGCTATGAAATAGCTCTATGAAGAGTGCAACAGGACAAAAGTTTGCAATTCTAACCAGTTTGGTGGGAATAGAGATACGTAGAGACCTTTGTATATCCTTGTAGAGCTTACTTCGCATTGCCTCCACCATTGTTTCCTCGGGAACTGGCCAGTCCACAGTGTTCCAATCGGTTGGTAGAGGCACTTTCACCAACATGCCATTCTTATTCCCTGAGCTGAGTTGGTAGAAGTGGTCATAAAAAAATATTCCCTCATCAGCCAGTCTTTTGTTGCTCCTCCCTGAATACTGTAGAGAACCAATGTGGGCATGAACAACATGGAAGAGGCCTATTATGCACTCCACAGGCTTCCATTGCTCATAAGAAGAGGGATAAACATTTGCAATATATATAAGAAGAGTTAAACTAAGAGTATCAATAAGTACAAATGACAAATCTAATGTAATTGAGCTGTGAAGAATGGAGACATTGCTCATAACAAGCGGGAGAAACATTGCAAAATATATACGAAAAGTTATAATGAGAGTATCAGTAAGTTCACATGTCAAGAGTACTTACAATTGCAACGTGGTTGATGTATATCTGATACATTTTCATCGTTTGCTATCACCTCTGGATGGGTAAACACATACTGAAGAAGAACTTCCTTTACAGATCTTTTGCCGATTTCAACTTTGAAATCCAACACTCTGGCCTTCCATGCTGAGCGGTAAATGTTGATACCACTAGATCTCTTGGGTCTTCTTGGTTGCATGAGGACCCATGAACCTTTGTTTATCTTTGTCCAACCCATTGGTTCTCTGCACTTATTGAAGTTGATATTGTAATTGAGGATATGCTACTACTTGGCCTTCTAGGCAAAGTGCAGTTGTTGGTTGTTGGTGTGAGAGACAGTAAACACCTGGAGCCTCTTGGGCAAGAAGACGTGGAAGCCATAGCTCTCAGAGAAAAGCTTTAGTGGAGGGAGATTCACTTTGAAAGCATTCTAATGGAGGGAAAGTGTTTTAGAATTCCAATATCTTGTGCGGGCTTAATGTTCACCCTCCAGT
This sequence comes from Adiantum capillus-veneris, assembly GCF_014529385.1. Taxonomy (NCBI): domain Eukaryota; kingdom Viridiplantae; phylum Streptophyta; class Polypodiopsida; order Polypodiales; family Pteridaceae; genus Adiantum; species Adiantum capillus-veneris. The sequence continues at coordinate 79,516,807 of NC_140945.1, forward strand.
ACGTTAATGACCATAAGAGAATATCAGAAGTGGGACCACATGCAAGCACCTAAAAGCTCGGTAAAAGGAAGGAAATTACGATGCTACAATCCTAGATTCGTGAAAGTTTTATGCTATTTTCCTATTTTTTGAGTCTTTCCACGTACTTTCCTACGTAACGTATCCTTCGTGCTCATTGGACGCGCTCTATTATTCTCTCTCTTCATATGGCCCTCCAAATGACCTCTGAAATTTCCTAATGAATAACAGAAGTAGATGCTCACGCTCTCACTAGAGAGACTAGAGATGTAACAAGACTTGATTTTGAGGTGTTTTAGTAATAAATTTTGTTTCCTAGGAAGTTTTTGTCATTTTAAAGTTAGTCCACTGTGTAGAAGGATGTGTGGATTGTTTTCGTCTGATAAATTTTTTTGATCCGGAACGCACTTTCTGGGGCATTTTTGAAGGCGTTAACGTGGGATTTTGAAAAAGTGATGTATGAAGCGATTGAAGCCTGCGTTATAAGGAACAACTTTGGTTCTTTGAGTATTTAGAGATTTTGATGTTTTGATGCTCGTTGAAGGCCAAAGATTAAGAAAAAAGTTGGATTTGCTGTTTTTGCATCGTTTTTGTAGGAAATGCTGTTTTGCAGGTCGATTTTCAGCAAATCGGAGCAGGCTATGGAAATTTTCCATCACATAGCCGTCGAAGAGCGCAGCGAGGGCAACAAGATTGTATGAGACGGACTTGGGCTGTTTTGGCTCCGTTTGGGAGTTATGTTCAGTTGAAGACAGCTGAAAACTAACCTCTACGGATCGCTTCGCGATCACGGTTTTTTTTACCTTGTTCTCGCAGGTATATTGGCGCGCAAGTCGAGTCGACCGAACGCCAAAAATAGAAAAGCGGCTATTTTAAGAGGTCGCAGGCTTTTGGAGGAGAAGAGAAGGACGGGTGGTGCGTTTTGGGGGGGATTCACCATTCTCTCTTCTGCGAGTGCGAGTGCGAGTGAGACACTGCATGCAAGCAAATTGAAGCTCGGGGGTGGTCGGGAGGTTCGAGCTCCGTACAACGGAGTGCGCCCATATATATTTTGCTCCTCTGTTGTATCAAACACTATCAATACAAAGATTTCTTCCTCTGTTTTGCTGTCTATCTCTATTATTCGGTTCCCGTGACAAGAGATCTACTGAACTTGTTTCAAGAAAGAACACTACCCTCTCCCACAAGCTTGGACAGTGACTAAGCACCTCTAAGCCTCACATGAATTAGTACAACTTACCTCAAGGAAGATCACACATTCCGATACAAGTACAAGTATACACGCCTCCTTGTTAAAAAAAAAAAGGAAAACAACTTTTGATTGCAAGCTAAGTAGTGTGTCTTTCTAGCTCTCTCTCAGTAATCATGGCAAGTGTAGCATTTCCAACATTTAAAGGAAAGAAGGGGTAGGATTTGGTAACAGATTTCCTAGATGACTTTGAAATAGCATGTGTAGTAAGCAACAAAGATATAGATGAATCCCGAGTTAGAATCTTTAAGCATCTCATGAAGCTAGAAGCTAGGTCATGGTATAACGCACTTTCACAAGAAACTAAGGATGATTGGGAACCCTTAAAAATCGCTTTTAAGATGTGCTTTGGGGGAGGTACCACTTAAAGAAGCCGTGGGAAAAGTTGAGAGACTTCAAGCAGCAGTGTCTTTTAGAATATGCCACCTATCAGTCCAAATTTGTGGATTTGTGGGAACGGTCGGTTGAGTCACTGGAAAGAGGGGAAGTTGCACCCAATTTCCTCAAAAAGGACCGGTTCGCGCATGGCTTATGGCCGCTTCTCAAGGAGAAGGTGAAGGGTAGATTCCCGGCTATGTATCAATTAACCATCGAGATTGCTCACCTTAAGGACAAGAAGCTATGGATGAAAGCCAAAGAAATCGAGTCAATAGAAGCAAGAACATCACATCGACCAACAACCACGACAACCACCATTCCTCCACCACCACCGGCTCCTGGGGTCAAAAATGACCAACAATGTATGTTGGCCCATATAACTGACCAGCTGCAGAATTTGTATGTTCACTTGATATAGCAAGGAAGGAATCAAGAAAGAGATCAAGACTCGGGAAGAGCACAACGACAAAACAGGGAGTATCACTACTACAACTGCGGAGAAGATGGTCACGGTATGTACTACTATCCCAAACCGCGACAAAACTATAATAGAGGAGGTAGGAGGAACGAACTATTACCCCCTAGAGAGAGAACACCCCCACCCCGAGAACCAAACCCACCAAAAAAAATTCTGCATCCACCCGAGGAACCACCACAAGCACACATTCCACCTCTTCCATCGGCACCACCACCTATGGCTCTGTAAACATCATAAGGCTAGAAGAGAAAGGAGAGGCTGTAGTAGTTGATCCACCCAGAGCAAAGTAGAGGGATAAAGGTAAGAAGAAGGTAATATTTGTAGAACCATTTGAATCCATGACTATAAAGAGATCTAGAGAGAGAAAGCTACACAATCTGATGATGAGAGAAGCATGAAGGGAGAGACTAGCAAGAGGCCATCAAGGTCATGATGGAAATTAGGCATCACCAACTTCTAGTTAGGGGAAAGTTCTTGACCCTATGATCTAACATTGGATGTGGTAGAGAAACGACCAAAGATTACACGGCCACAACTGCTACACCTTGCACCAAACGTAAGGCAGAAATGGTCGAAAATGGTAAGTAGAAGGCGCTCCAAAGCAAAGGTAGCTGGAGCAATTTCGTATTGTAACATGGATGACATCCTTCAAATTGTCAACGCCAACCTAAAGGTAACAGGGTTGGAAACACCTACATTGATGGAGGTGCACAAATTTGTGTGATGAATGAAGATATGATTCTTCGGCTAGAGCTCGAGGTTGACAGGCCTTCTCCATGCAAGGCAAAGATGGCAAACAACAAAAACGTAAAATGTGTAGGTATGGTAAGTGATGTAAAGATAAAATCTTTCAACACTGAGGTAGAAGTAGATGTTTTTGTAATGCCTACTAAGGGGGAGGGCTATCCATTAATCTTGGGAAGGCCATGGCTGATGGCCATGAAGGCAAAATAGGACTGGGGCACTAGCCTTCTACGCATGACTGGTGAGAAAGGGGAGACAATCTACTAAAACATGAAGACTAGCAAGCAGAAACAAATGGACCTAGAGACATCAGCAAATGAAATGACTAGTGAGTCTTCCACTTCTGAGGAGGATACCACATCCACCGACGAAAGTGACAGTTCCATCGATGTGATGGATATCATCATGAAGGATCCACAAAGGGTAAGCACAACTGGTGATCCATCACCAGAAGGGCAACACAATGAAGAGGAAAGTATATCACCTGGACTAGAAGAAAGTAGGTTGAAGGGTATGTTGTCTACGGAATGAACAATTGAGGAGAAATATAATTTTTTGCAAATGTTGATGGGATTTCTTGACCTTTTAATTGACAACTATGAAAGAATCACAGGTATTACAGTGGTGGAACACCATATTAAGTTGAAGGAAGGGGTGAAACCAATTGGGCAAAAGCTACGACGGCGGCTGGGGGTCATACAAGAAAAGGCACTCCTAGCCATGGTAAGGAAGCTACTAGAAGCAGGGATCATCTATCCTGTAGAAAACTCAGAGTGGGTATCGCCTGTATTAGTGATGCCTAAAAATAATGGTAAGTGGAGGGTCTATGTTGACTACAAACCACTAAATGCAGCTACAAAGAGAGACCACTTTCCTCTCCCTTTCTTGGATGAGATTTTGAATGAAGTGGTGGGTTTTGAATGCTAAACCGTGTGTGATGGTTATTCCAGGTATTTTCAAATACGCATAGCCTTGGAAGATCAGCTAAAAACCACTTTCATTATGCCATGCGGTTGTTTTGCATATAGAGTTATACCATTTGGTCTCACAAATGCACCTACCACATTCCAACGATATGTCACATATGTCTTTCAACCATTCTTTGGAACATCCATAAGAGTGTTCATTGATGATTTCTGTATATATGTCCCTCAAATTTCACGCTTAGAAAATGTAATTAAGGGTTTGGCAAGGTTGCAAAGCCTAGGTGGGAAATTAAATGTGGACAAATGTTACATTGGGGAAAGTAGAGTCATTCTGTTAGGCCATGAAATTTCAGTAAAAGGTATCAACGCTGATCCAAGTAAGGTTTCCGCACTCATAGCCCTACCTTCACCAACAACTACACGTCAACTGGTCTCTTTTTCACAAAAGGTGAGGTACTTGAGTAGATTCATACATCTACTATCACAACTTGTTCTACCACTGTAACAGCTCACTCAAAGATCAACTTTAACTTGGGATGAGAAGAGCGAACATCACTACAACAAGGTAAAGGAGGTGTAATGTCTATGCCCGCAGAGGAGCAATAGGCCTTACGGGAATGATTACCTGCACACTGCCTTACATTATTCAATCAGCAGAACAGAGGAAGACATAACTGCATAAGACAGACTACAACAAATAGAACACTGCTTACTCATTTATGTATATCAGAACACCGGGTACAAGATAGAGGATGTAATTGATAACATGAACATTAGTCATTCTTCCAAAGACAGGTATGCCCCTCCATATACAATCGCTGCTCCAACACATATCAGGAACGGTGCAGACCCCCATACTGTCTTATGATATCCTATGAATAATTGCCCCCAAGGCTACATGACTCCCAGTCCGCAAGTAGTCCAGACCTCCGCAGGACCGCATGTGCGGATTATGCTGTAACACCTGGCAGGCACGGTGGATTGCGTGAGCCCACACCTTAGCCCCTCTGGTTGGAAGGTTTCGGTTGCTACTCTTCGATCTATTCTGGTGAGGAAGAAAAGTCGATGTATCCACACCCTCGAAAATCCTCACGATGAGCCCGGTGCACCTTGGCCAATAGATGGGATCTATCTTAGTGTGCTCTGGCCAAGGATCCCTTGGAATAAATTGAGATAATATTGAGATAGATATCTATTTAGTGCAGGCCAAAAAGGAGGACATGGTGGGAGATTGAGGGAGAAGGAATGCGTCAAAGTCTCCACCCAAAAACATAACCTGCACCGCTCCTTACACAGATGATGTATCACTCACTGCAAACGAGAGACATGAGCCTGGGCCTCAGCACAATCTTCTGTAGCTTGCGCCCAATCAGCAATATCAAAACCTTCTAGAACAACATTATTACCTCTTTCAGTGTTCGATGGCTCAAGTGGCCTCATCACAACCTGCTTAGTTGGTTGATGCGCTATCACCTCAACAGTCAACCTTGTTCTCAAACTCTGTAGTTGATTTTCCAAAAAAGTATGGAGGTCCTGCTACATCTCCACTGCTAAGGTATCCGGATCGTTCACACTGATTATCACACTGGCTATTCTGCATTTGCAATTTGAGAAATTCATCTTGAATAGAAGTTACAAATGTAGAATTAGCCCCCGTAAGTGCCTATATTTCTTAAGTTTGATGCCAAGCTGCCACAGATAACTACTCATTTTGATTTGTCAAGCTCGCGATGCTAGCCTGCAAAGCCGTTAGCTGCGTTTCCAGCTCTATGACTCAGGCCTCAGTTGTGGGCGCTGGCCAAGCCGCACGGATAGACTCCGCAAGCCGCTACAAAAAAGTGTCGCACGCCTGAAGTTGGTCCGAAGGATTTGCGGCCACCGCCTCCGAGGGAAGAACTACGGTCTACCACACACCGGACTTGATGATGGAGATACATGTTCGTCAGCCTGTGGTGCATAAAAAACGAATTCGTCCGAACCGCTTTTCCTTTGACGTCTCCTCGAATTTGGAACTACCGGGTCAAGAGGACCCTTTGACCTAGTTCACATGCATATTCATCGCAGGCTGCCCATCGTGCATCGTCGTCGCCAGATGTAATGTCTATGCCCGCAAAGGAGCAATAGGAATTACGGGAATGATTACCCAAACATTGTCTTACATTATTAAATAAGCAGAACACAAGAAGACAGAACATAAGACAGACTATAGCAAATAGAACATTGCTTCCTCATTTATGTATATCAGAACACAGGGTACAAGTTAGACAATGTAATTGATCATATGAACTTTAGTCATTCTTCCAAAGACAGGTATGTCCCCCCATATACAACCGCTGCTCCAACGTAGATCGAGAATGGTGCAGACCCCATATTGTTGATAGCCATTTTTCGGCTCTCCGTAATTGCGATAGTGAGTTACCCCATCCTACCAAAATCACCTAAACATTGTGGCTATTCTTACCTTTTCATTGTACATAGGCGTGTGTGAGTTAGGGGGACTTCTCCCATATCTTCTTAAAAACCTCAGCTAGTCTAGTTGAGCCAAAAGAATAAATAAAGTCAAAAAAATAAAATATATTATGGCCCATTTGTGTGTAAATATTGCATTGTATATATGGCCTAAATATAGGGATTTTTATAATTATTTTGGTATTTTATTTAAATATTTATACTTAGGTGTGTGTTTAATTAAACCTATGTATGCTTTCATCCTCTTGTACCATAAATATAATTTTTGTCAATGTGTACATACTCTAACACCATATTTTTCATTTATACAAATCACCACTCTCACCCTCGTGAAAACAAAAAATTGATTTCTACTCCCTTAGTCATGTGTATTATATTATTTACTTGCATACCTTTTCCTCTTTCACCCAAAATAATACAAACAGAGGCCATATCATATGATTCCAATATCTTTCCATAATTATAATTCTTCCATATGTTTTTATTATTATATACTCATTATTCTAACACCATGTGCTCATTGAGCTAAAATCCATGAATAGTCCATACACTAGTCCCACCATGTATATATTTCTTTATTCACCAATAATCCTCCTCCATGCATGTGTAAAGGGAAACTTGGATGCTTTGTATTATGATATGACAAATGAGGGGCTCACTCTTCGATGCATTGTACAAATTTAACAAGGAGGGGGCCACTAAAAGACTTTTGCAGGCATGAAAACAGGCTTTTTGGTGAGATTTTGGGCACCCATCTCCACTCCGAATTTGGAGCGGTGGTCAAAAGAGAAAATGTGTAACAAGAGCTGAATAATCACCTCAAACATTTTCGTGATTTTTGGAGCAACCACAGGTGAGCTAGGATTTTTTGAGTGGACCCCAGCCTACCCACTGTTCTCACAAGTAGCATAGTCTTCTCTCACCTCTTTCCACACTTCTACACACACACACACACACTCATTCCTCTCAATCCCTCACTTAAACCTACACCTTCCATGGTTTCCCTCACCTTCTTCACCATTAATCTCCCCTCTTACTTCCATAGCTCTCATATGAGCTCTCCATGTACATACACCATCTCTATGCCTTTCTCTATTACTTCCAAAGTACAATTCCATCTTACCCCTTCTCTATATACATAAAATTCAGCATGTAAACCATGAAGGAGTACTAGCGGAAGTGCGACGCAAGAGAGAGTGCAAGAAGAAGAGCACGACGATATGGTGAACTCGCTCTACTGTAATGTGTAGAGCATAGTGAGTTCTTATTAGGTTTTTACAAAAGAATATGTGTACATACCTGGCGGCCCGCCCACTTACCTGGGCGACCACATTGGGCTTTATACCCCAACAACCTCGTACTTAAAGTCCAATGTGGTACTTTAAGTGTGAGAGAAGCTACTATACAAGCTAATATACAAGAGATGTACTACCCTACACCTAACTGCTTGGGAAAATGCGCAAAGCTCTCTGAGGGAAGTCCTTTTGTAAGTAGATCAACAGGATTTTCTGTGGTGTGAACTTTGACAAGCTGAAGTTTCTTATCCTCGAGCATTTCCCTGATGAAATGATACTTCACATCCACATGCTTTGTCTTTGAGTGATAAACTGGATTGCGAGCCAATTGTATAGCACTTTGACTATCACAATATAACACAGGCATCTCTTCTTTGACTCCCAAATCTATTACTAGTCAATTAATCCAAATTGATTCTTTGCATGCCTCTGATGCTGGAACATATTCAACCTCTTTAGTAGACTGAGTAACACAATCTTGTAATCTAGAACGCCATGATACTGCTCAACCAGCCAATGTAAAGACATACCCTGACGTAGACCTTCGGTTGTCTAAGTCACCTGCATAATCTGAGTCTGTAAAACCCTTTACACTTAGCTCCTGACTCCCATAGCATATACGCATACTCTTTGTAGCTTTCAGGTATCTCAATATTCCTTTCACTGCCTCCCAATGTTTCTTGCCTGGGTTTGACATGTATCGACTTACTACTCCCACTGCAAATGCAATGTCTAGGCGAGTAGCAATCATTGCATACATCAAACTACCCACTGCAAACGCATATGGAATCTTATCCATTTCAGCCCGTTCTTCCTCAGACACAAGACAATCTTGTTTGCCAAGTTTCACATATGGTGGCAATGGAACACTCAATGCCTTTCCCTTCTCCATATTAAAACATTGCAAAACCTTGTCAATATACTCTGTTTGAGATAACCAAATCAACTTCTTTGATCTGTCTCTCTCAATGCGCATACCAAGTATATGACTTGCCTCACCCATGTATTTCATGTCAAACGATTTTGCCATCTTTGACTTCAAAGCTGAAATTTCTTCCAAGTGCTTGCCAGCAATCAACATGTCATCCACATACAAAATACGGATCAGCCATCTACCATCCTTAGCCTTCTTTGTATATAGACAGTAATCGAAATCACTACGTTTGTAGCCTTGAGAAAGCATAAACTTGTGGAATTTATGATACCATGCCCTCGGTGATTGTTTTAAGCCATAAAGACTCTTTAAAAACTGGCATACCCAATCTTCCTTGCCTTTCTCAACAAACCCTTCTGGCTACTGCATGTAAATTTCCACATCTAAATCACCATGCAAGAACGCTGTCTTGACATCCATTTGGTGCAACACCAAATCTAATATGGCAACCAATGCAATAAAGCATCTCAATGTAGTCATCTTGACCACTAGAGAGAAGACTTCATCAAAGTCAATGCCTTGTTCTTGCTTAAAGCCCTTGGCAACAAGCCTTGCTTTGTACTTTTGCTGACTATCATGAGCGGTGATCTTATACCTGTAAACCCATTTACAAGGTAGAGCCTTTTTGCCCTGTGGTAATTTAACTAGCTTCCATGTCTTGTTTTTATGCAGAGCTGTCATCTCTGACTGCATGGCCAATTGCCAATTCCCGGAGTCTTTCATTTGCACTGCTTCCTTGTAACATGAAGGCTCATTGCAATCAGTCAACATGACATAGTTCATAGATGGAACAAACCTATCAGGAGGTCGCATGACACGTCCACATCTACGCACAATAGGTGGCTCAGGCTCAACCACAACGTGTCGTTCCAATCTATCCTATCCTTGCTCCTCTTGAGCCCTGGCATTTTGTCTTGCACCTGCAGGTCCATCTTCTTGGAAGACAACTCTTCTAATCTCCTCAACCCTCTCTGCTTTAGAATGATATTTGGATTCATTAAAGTGAACATCATTGCTGCGGAAAACCTTTCTGGATTCCGGATCCCAAAGTCTGTACCCCATCTCACCAGAATTACCATAGCCTAGAAAGATGCACTTTCTACTCTTTGGCTCAAGTTTGTTCCTAAATTCCTTTGGAACGTGAGTATATGCCTCACAGCCACAGACTCTGAGATGCTTGTATGAGTGCATTTTGCCTGACCATACCATCTCTGGCCCTGAATCCTTCTGCAAAACCTTGCTAGGAGATCTATTTACAAGATGAACAGCTGTTGATACAGCTTCAGCCCAAAACCCATTTGGCAGCTGTGCATTAGACAACATACTTCTGACCTTCTCTTGTATGGTCCTATTCATCCTCTCAGCAACACCATTTTGAGGAGGATTGTAAGGAGCAGTAAGTTCATGTTTTATACCTTTTGACTCACAAAAGTCCTAAAAGGCCTTTGAAACATACTCTCCACCATTGTCAGTGCGTAAGCATTTAAGCTTCTTGCCACTCTGATTCTCCACGTGTCACAAACGTTTTGAAAACACTAAACGCTTCATCCTTGTGATTGAGAAAGTAAACCCATACTTTCCTGGAGTAATCATCTATAAATGTCATAAAGTAAGAAGCTCCCCCTAGAGAAAGGTTAGGCATAGGTCCAAACAAATCACTATGAACAAGTGCCAATTGTGTATCTCTTCTACTGCTTCTATGCTTATGTGGCTGCTGTGTTTGCTTACCATACAGACAATGTTCACAGAATTCAAAATCATTAAATGAAAAGACACGCAAATAACCAGAACGAGACAAGATTTCCATTCCCTTCTTGGACATATATCCTAACCGGCTATGCCACAAAGAAACGTTCGGTTGCTCGGTTACATTGATTACATCTTTAGAGACATTTGATAAATAAATCATGTAAAGTCCTCTAGACTTTACTCCTTGTGCTACTGTCATAGAACCCTTGGATATCTTCCACATGTTCTGTCCAAAAGTGGTGACGTAGCCAGCATCATCAAGTAAACCTGTGCTGATCAAGCTCTTTGTAATTGCGGGAACATGTCTCACATTCTTCAGCGTGAAAAAAGAGCCATTCTGAAACTTCAATTGAACATCTCCAACACCTAAGATCTCACATGTCTGCCCATTGCCTAGCTAAACATGATCTTTAGTGGTCACATAAGAGGTGAACCACTCCTTGTTTGGAGACACATGAAGTGATACCCCTGAGTCTATAATCCAGTCACTCAATGCATTTCCATCAGATGCTGTAAGAAGAGCTGAGTCCATTGTATTCTTCAAAAAATAGATGTCTCCTGACACTAGACTGCCATCCTCTGCAATAGTGTTTGTCACATTTATTTCTTGAATCTTTACTGAGGATTTGTTCTTCTCACCATGGTCTTCAGCTTTCTCTTTGCCTTTTTCTGCTTTCCATTCTCTGCAGTCTCTTTTCATGTGACCCTTCTTGCCACAATGGTAGCATTCTATGTCACTCTTGCCTTTAGCACTGCGGGACTTGCTACGAGACTGATTCCTCTTTCCACCTTTGTACTTTTCTTTGGTCCTTCCCCTGACAACTAAGGCTGTTCCTTTGCCTTTGTCCATTGTCTTTCTATTGGTTTCTTCAGTAAGCAGACTTCCTTCTACACCTGCTATGTTCAAACCATCTGGAGGTGCATAATTACTCAAAGCTGTGCGAAAAGTGTCCCAACTTTTCGGCAATGTGATCAACAGGAACATAGTTCTAAAAGGTTTATCAAACTTGACACCTTGAGCTGACAACTGACTATAGATTTTGTTGAATTCATTCAGATGATTGGACATAGGTGTCCCTTCTTTCATCTTCAAGTCAACAAGCTTCTTAAGCCAGTATACCTGTGAAGCTGCACTCTGCTTCTCATAAAGATCACTCAGCTTTAACCATGCTTGATAAGCCGACATCTCGTCTGCTACATTGAAGTAAACGCTTTCTGCCAAAGTCAGCATAATGGTAGAAAGTGCCAATTCATCCATTTCGCTCCATTCATCTTCATCCATATCTTCTGGTTTTATCCCCTTGAGCTTTATAGGTTTTATCTGCTTCTTTTGTACCAACACATGCCAAATCTGCTTCTTCCACAATGGGAAATTGGTTCCATCGAGCTTCTTGATATTGCAAAGAGCAGTGTCCTGTGATCCAGCCATAGCTACGCTTCACAGTTGTTTACTTTCGTGGGAGAAATTCAGCAGAGTTTCCCCTGTAAACTGACCTCTGAACCAATATCAACCTGTCAAGTGAGCAAAGAAAGCTTCAGATTCTGCAGAAATTTCAGCAGAGTCTCCTTTGTAAAATGGCTCTGGTGTACTTAAAAAAAAGACCAAAAAACAGCTGAAAAACCATTATCTCTCTAACACTGTAAGCTGTGGGTAAACCTGTCCTGCACCTGTACTGTCTCTGGCTGTCCTGTCACTGTCCTGTAAGCATAGACTGCGACAATGCCTCAACGGCATTAAAGCAAAGATGCAATCCCAACTGTCTAACTCATAGTCAATACATCCTAGTTACCTATCTAAGGGTGCTCGAGGGATCGCTCCAAGACCTGTATGTTGTAACCGCTGTGGCAGTTGTTTGCTGCGTGACTCACAGCCAGCAAACCCTCAACAGACATACATCATCTCTGACAATACATCCCATGTGGAAGTACCTGCAATGTCAGGATGAAATCTGAAATATCAAGCAGCAAACACAAGCTACCTGATGAACTAGTGGATGTCGCCTACAATCTGTGTGTAGATGCGCCCGTGTCGTATGTGACACGCTTCCAAGAACTGTGAGCCGTCCTTTGATGTGTAGACAGCCACAAATCAACACTCTGGGAATGTCGATATCCTCATCACCTGCACTCGTAGGCCGAAAACCCCAAATTTGTAGAGTCGGATCTGCACCCGCTGAGACCACGTAGTCGAAAATGGCCTGCGCAGAACTTTGTCGAAGCCGAGCGGTAGTCAAGATGACCTCAGAATGACCACAAGATTTGGGGCCGTGTCTTTGCCTATCAAATTTCACTCCAATCTGAGCTGGTGACTCTAGCCTCCTAGAGTGCTGCCCCGAGCCTCGATCTGAGCTCTGATACCAGTTGAAGGAGTACGAGCGGAAGTGCGACGCGAGAGAGAGTGCGACAAGAAGAGCACGACGATATGGTGAACTCTCTCTACTGTAATGTATAGAGCATAGTGAGTTCTTATTAGGTTTTTACAAAAGAATATGTGTACATACCTGGTGGCCTGCCCACTTACCTGGGCGACCACATTGGGATTTATACCCCAACAAACCATACTTAACCTCACAAAAATCAAGAGATCTCATCAAGAAAATTACCATTTTCATCGCGATAATCAACCTTGGCGGCGGTGGCGTAAAGAAGAGAAGACAAAGAAGAAGATCGATAGTCATTTTGAGAACCTACACAAGTAAGTCAAAAATTTCTTTAAGCTTTACCATCACAAGGATTTTCTCACTTCATTCAACCATCTTACTTCAACCATCCACCCCATCCTACCCATTGTAAATACATCATTAACCTTCTAGTGATTACTAATACTAACCTCTAACATACTAACACAAAATAGCCATTGACCTAACCATAAAAGACACCTCACCTCAAGACATGTGTATAGTAACTCCCTCTCTCTCTCTCTCTCTCTCTCTCTCTCTCTCTCTCTCTCTCTCTCTCTCTCCTTACTTCCTTTCACCTTATCTACCATCAATAATGCTCTTTTTTGAGCCCACATCCATTACTCAAGCAGACAAAGAAGGCCCGCAATGTTTTGATATTCATAAAAATCATAATCCTAATTTGTTATCTTGTAAATTAGGATTTTCGATAATCTTAATGAGGGGTCTCCAACCTATAAATAGTCCACTCTCCTTCTTGTAAAACAACCTCCAATATCTCACATAGCACCCTAACACTCTATGCATGAGGAGAGACTTAGGTGTAGCAACTACTTTGTGAGTTTCACTCTTGGTGTGAGAGAAGCTTTCAAGCTACACATTGCAAGTGAGAGAGCGCGAGTTCAAAATATCAAAACCACTATTGTATATGTTTCTCCATCATCAATAAATTGAGGTTTGGTGCATCAAAGATTCGACGTTCAAATTTTCGTTCTTCCACTTGTGCGATACGGTTTAGTGAATTCAAGGTGACTTCTGTACTTTGAGTTTTATCGTTTATCTTGTTTTAGAAAGTGTGTTTTCATTGACAATTTTATGCACATTGTAAGAGGGTATTGTGGTGAGAGGTCTCCCACACCCTAAGACAGTGTGTGTGTTGGCAATGTTTATCATTCACTAAGAATTGAGTGAGTTTCGTACAAGCTCTACAATAGCAACATAACGAACCATCTCCATTTTCAAGTCACAAATAAGGTATTACGCAAGATCCATTCCTCTCTCTCTTCCCTTTTCTCTAGCTCTCTTTGGCCCATTTTATGTGAGGTTGCTTGTGTGTGTTTTGTGGCGCATCCTCATGGTTGTGCCAAAATCTCTCTTGCATCCTACTTCGCATACCATAACTAGGTGGTGGCCCTTCATTTGTTTGGCTGTGGGTTTGTTGTTGTTGTTTCTTGCTTGTGGTTGCCCCAGCCCCAATTGAGCAGCACGGGGGCCTTGAGAGGTGTTTAGAGGTAGCCTCTCTTGTTGCCCGCCTCGGACCGCCTCAAATTGGTGCCCCCACTGAGGACGTCTTGTGTATGTTTTGTGTAGGCTCAACCTTTAGCATAATCAAGCAGCATGCATGAATCACGAGAATTTTTATGATCCTTTTTTTCCCATTGCAAGGCAAAAGGTGCACATAATTGTTAGTAGTAAGTTTCAATTTCAATGAGTACGTAATTCGTAGAATTTTGGGCCCTCGTAGGTTGGCCAAGATAAACGCTTCAGTAACTCCTTTTATTTTGCCTCTTATTAGGTACGACCTTAGTTTGGACGTCTATATTTTTGTTTTGTTTTAAGAATTAGGTCATAGACCATGGATAATGGCCTAGGAATAGAGGTTTTCCCCTTCCATTTCACTCCACACATTAGAGTAAACATTGAAATTAGTAGAAAAAACCATTTTCAACAACGTATGGTGTTCATGTTTGGTGCCCAAAGAGTAGGAGAAATTCTCGCGTCACCAAACTCTGTCATCCTACCTCTTATTGATTATCATAGGTCATTTGATGTGAATATTTTTATTTTGTTGTAGAATAGATTGCAATTTAGAAAACATTATTGTGTAAATATTTTTAGGAAACAAAGACAAAAACGTGTTGTCACTTTGAAACTGATTCAATGGAGACCCAATGCCAAATGTCCGGATATCCTCTTTTCTTTAGAGAGCTTGGAGAGGATGCAGAATTATTTCTAGAAAATTTCAAGATGTCTTGCTGTATCAAGAGGATAATAACTGATCAAGGTGCTTAGGAAAGATTCTAGCACTTGGTTTGACTCTTTGCCTGAGGAAGTTAAAGGGAGTTACACGAAAGTTGTGAATCATTTCAAGAGATACTTCTTTGATCCGCAAAACACTCAAAAGCTATGGCAAGACATTGTTTCTCACAAACAAAAAGACATAGATGACTACTAAATGTATAAACAAGAGTTTCTACGTGTTTGGGTTGTATGGGTTAATAATGTTGCTAACCCTGGTGATGGTGCAGAGTTCCTAAAGAAGGAGAGGTTCATAGCCGGTCTCTTTCCCACACTCAAGATAAAGGTTGAGGCGGGTGCACCTGCTACCTTTGACGCAGCTGAAACTAGAGCTGTTGAGAAGTATAGGAAACTCAAGTGTCTAAGAGGAGAGGTTCTAAGAGAGGGTCCTAGACCTAAGGGAAAATTGCAAGCATAAACATCTAGAGAGATTCCTAAGGTCACGTCTGAAGTAATTGAGAAGATAAATGAATCTTTAAGAAACCTATCAATTCACCTTGCATAAGCTATAGGTCCAAAGGGACAAGCAAAGAAGTCAGAAGAGCGAGAGCCACCACGACCTAGGAGAGTCTTGCAATGTGGGAATTGCGGAGAGTCTAGACATGGGATGTATAACTATCCTTAGCCCCGTGGGGAGGCAGGGAGACCTACCTTGAATTATCCAATGATGAATGCAGGTGAAGGAACTAGTCAGCAACCACGGCTTCTACAAAGGCCAAATGGAGCAAGACCACTTCCACGAGGAGTGGAAGGAGTTCCACCTTTGCCAGACCCAAATGTGCATGTGGTAGAGGTGACAAATTCCAATGAGGTGGACATGGAAGCAAATGGAATTAAGCGTGGTTGAGGAAAAGGTAAGGAGAAAGAAGGAGTTACGTCACAAAGTGACCATGGACGAGAAAAGAAGGCAAAGGAGACAAAGGAAACCAAGAGGACGCAGAGTCGTATTAACCTCCAAGACTTTCCTCTTGGACATGGTATGGCTCTGTACAACTTGTTGGAAGACATGAGAGGTAAGGGTCCTGATATCTCATGGCCTCAATTTCTTGCATTATGTCCACAAGTTAGGAGGGATTTAACAAGGGCAGTTAGCACTAGGAGAAAGGTAAAAGAGAGTGTGCCTATTGTAAAAATTGCACAAGCTGAAATGAATGAGGACATTACACCTGTGCTAGATTGTTACATAAAAGGGAGATTTCTTAGGAAAGGTCTAGTGGATGGGGGTGCACAAATTTGCATCATGATGGAGGGACTCATGCAAAGACTAGGCATGCACATCCATGAGACACCTGAAATCAAAGTCAAGATGGCAAACAATAGCAAGGCTAGGTGTGTAGGCATCTGTAAAAATGTCTTTGTAGAGACCTTTGGCAATAAGAAGGCGGTGGATTTTAATGTTATGTCGACCAAGGGAAGTGTTTATCCATTTATCCTAGGAAGACCATGGCTAATGAAAATGGGAGCTTTGCAGGATTGAGAGAGTGGAAAATTAATTTGTAGGAACGACAATCATAAGAAGGTTGTCTTTGACATGAAGGAGCAACGCCAAGAGGAGCTCCATGAAGAATCATCTCAAAGTGAGACGGAAGAATATTGGACCGATAACACTTCAGAAGAAGAAAGTAGCGGCAGCATTACTAAAGAGGAGTCTTCCATCGAAGTCGTGGGGGTAAGGTTTAATCCAACCAACCAAGAGACCTCTTGTCAAGGTTTGGAGGAGGTAGGTTCTCAAGAGAACCAAAATGTGGAAGATAAAGGAATGTTAGAAGGTCTGTTCTTACAAAGGATGAAAGAGAGGAGTTCAAAGGTGTGTTAAGGAAATTTCCTAAGATTTTTGCTAAAGACTACACCGACGTGCATGGAGTAGATGATGTTCAACACAATATTGAGCTAAAGCCAAAGGCCAAACCTAAAGCTCAAAAGCTAAGAAGGCGAGGAGTCATCAAGGATAAATCTCTACTCAAAGAGGTAAGAAAGATTCTAGCAGCAGGTTTCATTTATCTAGTGGAGAATTCAGAGTGGGTCTCTCCCGTTGTTGTCACTCCCAAGAAGAACAGTAAGTGGAGGGTGTGTGTGGATTACCGTCCACTAAATGAGGCAGCAAAGAGAGATCACTTTCCCCTCGCATTTCAGAATGAGATACTGAATGAGGTAGCTGGTCATGAGAAGTACACTGTGTGTGATGGTTACTCAGGCTACTTTCAAATAGGGATTGCATTGGAGGACCAATTGAAAACAACCTTCATCACTCCTTGGGGTTGTTATGCGTTTAGAGTCATTCCATTTGGCCTCACAAATGCTCCTGCAACTTTCCAACGCTTCATGAACATGGTGTTTCAAGCATTCTTTGGAAAGTCCATTAGGGTTTTTATTGATGATTTTTGCATTTATAGCTCAAAATCATTGCATCTACAAAGGGTAGAAGAAGGTTTAAAGAAGCTCTACGACTTGGGAGGTAAACTCAACCCCGACAAGTGTCACATAGGAGAGGATGAAGTGATCTTTCTTGGTCACAAGGTTTCCTATAAAGGTATTGAGGTGGATCCTTCAAAGGCGAAGGCTCTTATTGAGCTCCCATCACCCAAGAGGTCATCTCATTCATTCATAAGGTGAAGTATATGTCACGCTTTATTCACTTAGCTTAGGAGTTGCTACATCCTTTGAAAAAGTTGACACAACAAGTAAAATTTGCATGGTCTGATGACCTTGAAGAGTACTTTTGTAACATTAAAGTCATTTTGTCAGAGCTACCAACACTCATGCCTACTTGTTGGGAGTACACATTCTTTGTTAGCTCTAGTGTTGGAAGGGAAACAATTGGTGTTGTGTTGCTACAAAAAGATTACCACAGTACCAGGATGCGACCCATCTACTTTGCTAGTAGGGTCATGAATGCCTTGGAGAGAGGCTACATAGAAGCATAACTCATGATGCTTTCTCTCATGTTTGCGGTGAGAAAGTTTAGATCTTACCTGCTACCAAAACCTTTTGTAATTCTCACTGCATAAAATTTGTTCCCTTGGGTGTCATCTCAAATGAATCTTAGTACTAGGATCTCAAAGTGTATTATGGAGTTGCAAGAGTTTCAATACTATTTCAAGGTAGAAGATAGTGTGTGTGCACAATTGGCAGGGATTCTCACTTATAAGGTGCATGAGAAGGAAATTAAGGTACCTGAAGTAAAGACCCTACCATTGCCACCACCTAAAAGTATTCCTAATGCTTTTACCTTGTTCTTTGATGGAGCTTTTCGACGAGCCACAGGAAAAGCAGGGGGAGGGCTAGTATTGCTCAACCTAAGTGGAGAGGTGGTTATGAAAGAGAAGGTCAATCTACCAAGTTCAACTAGCAACAATGAAGCAGAATATGACACACTACTTCATAGTTTGAAGATGTGTATTAGACAAGGTATACAACTTCTCATGGTAAAGGGGGATGCACTTCTCATTGTGAAGCAAATCTTAGGCATTTGGGCATGCAAGAATGAAAGCCTTAGGACAAAGGTTCATGCTATTTGTAGGTTGTTTAACCAGTTTGAAGAAGTGCAACTATATCATATTCCTAGGAAACAAAATGAAGATGCCGATTTACTTGCACAACAAGCAGTTACATGTGTTGAGAAAGAATTGCAGGTCATCATGGTGGCAGCAGTTGTCAAGCAACCGAGATACCAAGGGTTGGAGTCATTGGCTCCCATTATTGGCTACATTTTGGAGGGCGAGTTTCCACAAGACTTCACTAAAGCTCAGAAGAGGAGACTCATGAAGAGGGAAAATTTCTATCTCTTCCTAGAAGGGTCCCTCTATCAAAGAGGGAAGGATCAAGTGTGTAGAAGAGTACCAACTATCGAGGAAATTCCAGCCATTCTAAAAGGTTTGCATGAAGAGGCAGGTGGTGGTCATTTTTCCCAAGAGTTAACTGTGAAGAAGATTTTGCTTGCGGGGTATGTTTAGCCAAGTCTGCATGTGGATGTCCAACATTGGTGTAAAAGTTGTCACAATTGTTAGGTAAATGGGAATAGAAGATGGGTTTATTGTCCAAGGCAAATCGTGCTTGCAAATGGACCCTTTGAAAAGTGTGGCATTGATGCTATGGGTCCTTTGCCTAGGAAAAAAAATGGTAAACTCTACATTCTAGTGGCTGTAGACTATATGACTAGGTGGGTGGAAGCACAAAGTGTGGCAAAGGTAAATGGGAAAAGAGTGAGCAGGTTTGTCTACGCTAATATTTATTGTAGATTTGGCACACCTCTAGAGATTGTTTCGGGGTTCAAGAAGGGTTTACTCATAGAAGTTTGTGAAGAGCTTCACATTCTACATCGTCATAGCACACCATACTACCCACAATCAAATGGTTTGGTGGAGAAGGCTAATGGTGTCATTGCAGGCATCATTAGAAAGATGGTAAAAAACAAGACAAAGTTGTGGGATTACTTCTTGGATGGTGTCTTGTGGGCGTATCGAACCACATATAGGGAAGCCACAGAGTTCACACCATTTCACTTAGTCTATGGTCAAGAGGCTTTACAACCAATTGAGCTCAACATCTCAACAATGCAACTTCATGGCAAAGTAGCACAAGATGATCAAGAAGCATGGATGGATCGACTTCTTACCTTAGTTGAGATTGAGTGGAAAAGAGAAGCAGCTTATGAGTGCTACAAGAGGAAAGCCACACAAGCGAAAGAAAATCTCGACAAGAAACTAAAGGACAAAGGAATCAATGAAGGAGATCTTGTGCTAAGGTATGACAATCGACTCGATAATTGTTTGATGCCAAATTTGAAACTAGATGGCAGGGGGCAAACATAGTTAAGAAGGCTTTCAATTCAAGTTACTATCAACTTATGGACTTGAATGGGAAGGAGCACTCTAGGAAGGTAAACGGGTATCACTTTAAGCCCTATTTGAGTCGCATTCTACCAAAGGATCTATCAAAGATCTGTCAAAAGGCCGCTATCTCATGTAAGTATTGTTCCACGAAGCATGAGTGTAACTCGAGCCAAAATGCTAAGGGGCCAAACAATGAAGATCTCGTCAAGGACTATGAAGCACTATCTTTCGAAAAGATGCTCTATGATGGTACATGAATATACCATCATCCTGGGGGAGGGGTAATGATAGCCGTTTTTCAGCTCTTCGTAATTGCCATAGTGAGTTACCCCACCCTACCAAAATCACCTAAACACTGTGGCTATTCATACCTTTTCATTGTACATAGGCGTGTGTGAGTTAGGGGGCTTTTCCCATATCTTCTTAAAACCCTCAGCTAGATAGTCACAGGGCTAGTTGAGCCAAAAAACTAAATAAAATTAAAAAAATAAAATATATTATGGCCCATTTGCATGTAAATATTGCATTATATATAGGGGTTTTTATAATTATTTTGGTATTTTATTTAAATATTTATACTTAGGTGTGTCTTTTATTAAACCTATGTATGCCTTCTTTCTTCCTCTTGTACCATAAGTATATTTTTTGTCAATGTGTACATACTCTAACACCATATTTTTATTTTACACCAATCACCCCCACATTTTCACCCTTATCGTCATGAAAACAAAAAATTTATTTCTACTCCCTTAGTCACGTTTATTATATTATTTATTTGCATACCTTTTCCTCTTTCACCCAAAATAATACAAAAGAGGGACTATATCATATGATTCCAATATCTATCCATATCCATAATTCTTCCATATTATTTATTATTATATACTTATTATTCTAACACCATGTGCTCATTGAGCTAAAATGCATGAATAGTCCATCCACTAGTCCCACCATGTATATATTTCTTTATTCACCAATAATCCTCCTCCATACATGTGTAAAGGGAAACATGGATGCTTTGTATTATGATATGACAAAGGAGGGGATCACTCTTGGATGCATTGTAAAAATTCAACAAGGAGGGAGCCACTAAAAGACTTTTGCAGGCATAAAAATAGGCTTTTTGGTGGGATTTTTGGCACCCCTCTCTACTCCCAATTTGGAGCAGTGGTCAAAAGAGAAAATGTGGAACAAGAGCTGAATAATCACCTCAAACATTTTGGTGATTTTTGAAGCAACCACCGGTGAGCTAGGATTTTTTGAGTGGACCCCAGCCTGCCCACTTTTCTCACAAGTAGCCCATAGTCTTCTCTCACCTCTTTCCACACTTCTACACACACACACACTCATTCCTCTCAATCCCTCACTTAAACCTGCACCTTCCATGGTTTCCCTCACCTTATTCTCCATTAACCTCACCTCGTACTTCCATAGCTCTCATATGAGCTCTCCATGTACATACACTATCTCTATGCCTCTCTCTATTACTTCCAAAGTACAATTCCATCTTACCCCTTCTCTATATACATAAAATTCAGCATGTAAACCATGCTTAACCTCTGCAAAATCAAGAGATCTCATCAACCAAATTACCATTTTCATCACGATAATCAACCTTGGCGGCGGTGGCGTAAAGAAGAGAAGACAAAGAAGAAGATCGATAGTCATTTTGAGAACCTACACAAGTAAGTCAAAAATTTCTTCAAGCTTCACCATCACAAGGATTTCCTCACTTCATTCAACCATCCACCCCATTCTACCAATTGTAAATACATCATTAACCTTCTAGTGATTACTAATACTAACCACTAACATACTAACACAAAATAGCCATTGACCTAACCATAAAAGACACCTTACCTCAAGACATGTGTATAGTAACTCTCTCCCTCTCCCTCTCTCTCCTTACTTCCTTTCACCTTATCTACCATCAATAATGCTCTTTTTTAAGCCCACATCCATTAATCAAGCAAACAAAGAAGGCCCACAATGTTTTGATATTCAAAAAAATAATAATCCTAATTTGTTAGCTTGTAAATTAGGATTTTCGATAATCTTAATGGGGGTCTCCAACCTATCAATAGTCCCCTCTCCTTCTTGTAAAACAACCTCCAATATCTCACATAGCACCCCAACACTCTATTCCTTTGGAGAGACTTAGGTGTAGCAACTACTTTGTGAGCTTCACTCTTGGTGTGAGAGAAGCTTTCAAGCTACACATTGCAAGTGTGAGAGTGTGAGTTCAAAATATCAAAACCACTATTGTATATGTTCCTCCATCATCAATAAATTGAGGTTGGGTGCATCAAAGGCGTGATTCGACGTTCAAATCTTCGTCCTTCCACTTGTGCGATACGGTTTAGTGAATTCAAGGTGACTTGTGTACTTTGAGTTTTATCGTTTATCTTGTTTTAGAAAGTGTTTTAGTGTGTTTTCATTGTCAATTTTGTGTCCATTGTAAGAGGGTATTGTGGTGAGAGGTCTCCCACACCCTAAGACAGCGTGTGTGTGTTGGCAATGTTTAACATTCACTAAGCATTGAGTGAGTTTTGTACAAGCTCTAAGATAGCAACATAACGAACCATCTCCATTTCGAAGTCACAAATAGGGTATTATGCAAGATCCATTCCTCTCTCTCTTCCCTTTGCTCTAGCTCTCTCTGGACCATTTTATGTGAGTCTTGGTGTGAGGTTTCTTGTGTGTGTTTTGTGGCGCATCCTCCTGGTTGTGCCAAAATCTGTCTTGCATCCTACTTCGCATACCATAACTAGGTGGTGGCCCTTCATTTGTTTGGCTGTGGGTTTGTTGTTGTTGTTTCTTGCTTGTGGTTGCCCCAGCCCCAATTGAGTAGCATGGGAGCCTTGAGAGGTGTTTAGAGGTCGCCTCACTTGTTGCCCGCCTCGGACCGCCTCACTGTCTTATGATATCCTATGAATAACTGCCCCCAAGGCCGCATGACTCTTAGTCCGCAAGTAGTCCAGACCTCCCCAGGATCGTAGGACTGCACTCTGCGGCTTATGCCATAACAAGAGGTCTTAGCCACCCTACGAACTATCTCACCACCTAAGTTGGATGAAAAATTCTATGTCACCTCAAGTGTGGGTGATAACTCCTTGGGCGCAGTGCTACTCCACAAGGATACAACAACATGTTTCATGAGGCCAATTTACTTCTCGATTCGAATGATGACAGCAACAACAGAGAAAGGTTTCACCCATGTGGAACACCTAGTCCTAGCTCTTAGATTTGCAACTATAAAGTTCACGTCATATTTTTCGCCTAAGCAATTTGTGATTTTAACCATGGATGAGATGTTTCCCTATGTTGTACAACACATGGATGTTTCTGCTAGGATTACTAAATGGCTAGTTTGTTTGCAAGAATTTAACTACACGGTACATGTGTAAATCACGACAAAGGCAAGCTTGGGGGGACTCATGACCTACCAAAACTTTGAGAAGAAGGTGAAGAAATCTAAAGGGGAAGGAATTTAATCACTTCCAGAGCCACAGATGGTAGAAAGATCACACTCTCTCTACTCTGATGGAGCCTAAAAGAGAGCATCCGAAAAAGCAATTGCAGGCATAGTGGTCTTTGATGACAAGGTTATCAAGGTATTTTCGCTTGGCCATTTGTTAGAATCACATTCTAACAACGAAGTTGACTATGAAGCACTAAAAAAGAGCTTACAATTGTGTGTCTCGCAAGGGGTAAAGTGCCTTAACGTATTTGGGGATGCTCTACTTTTGGTAAGGCAAGTAAATGGAGCATGGACATGCAAGAATCCTATCTTGAGGACTCCTTTAAGCTCAGTAAAAACTTTGTTGGGTAAGTTTGAAGAAGTTCAACTACACCATATCCCAAGGGCTCAAAACCATGAAGCTAATGCCCTAGCAAGCGAAAGATTGCAGGAAGTGGTGGTTGGGGCTATAAAGGTAAAGCTCCCTCTATTTCAAGGTGGTGACACCTTACCTGACATCATGCATTTTTTGGAAACAGGGGAATGTCCACTAGATTTAACAAAAGGACAAAAGCCATGGCTCACTCGGAAGGCCACAAGGTATGGGCTTATCAATGATGGTTTGTATTGTAAGTGTAAGGACCAAATACTCAAGAAGGTCCCTCTCTCTAATGAGATTACGTGGGTAATTTCGAGTTGTCATGATGGTATTTATGGTGGTCACTTTGCCCTAGATACAATAAGTAGAAAAATCTTGCAGGCTGGTTTTGTATGGCCTAGCCTCAACCATGATGCACACCACTTGTGTAAGACATGTAAGTTGTGTCAAAAGGCGGCACCAGGTCACTCATGCTTTAACCACAGACACCTATCCTTTCATATGGACCATTTGAAAAATGGGGCATAGATGCCATAGGACCATTGCCTAGGGACAACTCAGGTAAGTTCTACATCATCATGGGAGTCGACTATATGACTAGATGGACGGAAGCTACAACCACAACTAGGATCACAGGGGTAGAGGTAGCTAAGTTTGTCTATGAGAACATATGCTGCAGGTTTGGCACAAAATTAAAAATCATCTCTGATAGAGGACCAGGTTTTAGAGCAGACTTGGTAGGAGAGTTAATGCAAAAACTTGGCATTACAAGGAGGCACTCATCACCATATTACCCTCAATGTAATGGCCTAGTTGAGAAGGTGAATGGAATGGTTTGTAAAGTTTTTTTTTTTTTTTTTTTTTCGAGAAAAAGATCCTTCTATTAGTTAATGAAAGCTGCCCATAGGGCTACATCCACCTGTGCAAGAGAGGGCTACAACAAACATGATGGGGAGACTCTCCCAATGAAAAAACAGCATATATACAATGGGGCTAAATCAAGAGATGGGAGGAGGGAAAAGCCACACAGGTGGATAGTAGTGCCATCTGAGCACCCCCTGGACCATGGAGTAAAACGGCCCAGGGCGCCAGAGACGAAGGAAAGCCTCGCGGCGCTCTCGCATGCGGTCGGAGATGCCCTGTAGTCCCTCAAGCTGTCCTCTGAGAGTATGGATCAGCTCTAGCCAAAAGTCACGAACAGTCTCTGCTGGTGGTACAAGGCGAGCCTCAAAGATGCGGAAACAATGGGCCCGCCAGATGAACCAGAGAGCTAGGCCGCTGATGAGCTCCCAACACTCCGCTCTCTCACTGCTCCACTCCTGTGGAGTAAGGTCTGCAGCAGGCTGGAGTGTAGGTCGACCCCCCTATATCACTATCATCCTGCTGGTGGAAGATAACTCAAACTGAAGTGCCGGGCCCGTGAGGGTGGACCAAGCCGCCACCCCCCAAGTGTACTGTCGAGTCGTGGAGAGGGCAGGCATCAGCCGAAGAACTCGTAGCCACACCTGCTGGGCCGAGGGACAGTCCCAAAGACAGTGTCGCTGACTCTCCACCAACTGGTCACAGGCTGTGCATGCGGCCGAGAGACCACCATGTACAAGCCAGCTCCCTACTGCTATGGCTCTGTGTGCAACCAACCACTGAAACAAGGTGACGCACCTCGGCTGTCTGGAGTCCCACAGCCTCTGCCAAAAAGCTGCCAAGAACTCAACTGTGAGACCCTCCTCCTGCCAATGACGTGCTGCAGCGGGGCGGACCTCTCTCTGTGCTGCAAGTATATGACGTCCAAGCCGAACAGTGTACTGAAAGAAAGGGACTCCTGGGCGGTCTGCAGAAGAGAATGGGTCCCTCCATAGCCACTCACCAGGATCCCACTATACTCGTGCCAGTGGACAGCACGCCCAAGCCCATAGCCTCCAGTGTCCTGTCTCAAGAGCTGCTGGGTCAGGGTCTATGACGCAAGTCCTCCCACAGATGCCCACAACTCGGATCCTCTAGAAACAACACTCTGCTACCTACGGGGCCTCTACTGCAACTCTCTGTAATCGTCCCCCACCCTGAAGCTCGAAGAACAGGGCTGGGACAGTCTCTGAGCAAGCCCTGACTGAAATGAGAACCTCCAGTCGTGTGAAGGCTCCCATCCACCGGGGTGCTACTGGCTCGAGAGGCGTGAGCCAATCAGTTGGAACTGACTCTGAGATGTCCTGACACATGCTCTGAACCCCTCTCATGCCCTATAGCTGGACAACCTGCACCTCCTCTGACAAACCTGTGAACTCTAGCCAGTCACCTAGAGAGCGCGCTGGACCTGCTGCCATGGGACCCCAAGAAACATGAGGCCTACTCCCAACCAAGTGGCCTCTCTGAGTGCTAACCATGGGGTTCCAGACGAGGGGCTGCCGTAGGCGCTCCTCCGTGCACGTCGGCTGCCGCTGCTCTAGGCCATGCCACAATAGCTCCCAAGACCGAAGCAAACTCACAGCGAATCGGTCCTCCAGTCTCCTGCTCAAACCAACTCGGCGCAGCTCTGTAAAGATCCATCTGGTCGAAGGTTGCCAAGGGCCTCCTACCTGAGGCACCCTGGCACGAAGCCTCTGCAACAAGAACTCCTTCCAGGGCTCCTCGTGTGGAAGAAGTCCTCTGACGACGAACTTCCCAAGAAGGGCTCTGCACTGCTGTGCTGGATCAATGATCCCAAGCCCTCCCTGAGAACAAGGAAGTGTGATGACCGACCAAGCCACCTTGGCTCGGGCAATCTGAGTGTCGTGACCAGACCAAAGGAAGTTCAATGGTTTGTAAAATTATCACCAAGAAGGTTAACAATCATCCTAGAGATTGGAATAAGTATCTACACCCAGCTTTGTGGGCCTATAGAACCTCATTCCGTACATATTTGGGGTTCACACCATAACATTTGGTATTTGGCAAGGAGGCAATCTTGCCTATTGAAGTGCAACTAAAAGTATCAGAGTGATGGCAAGCCAACTTCAACGGCCGATGCATTTGAGAGATCACATCCTTGACTTGGAAAGACTACATCTGGACAGAGAAGAAGCAATCAGTTAATATACGGCACAGGCGGAGCACAGACGACTCAATTTTAACCACCATCTTTGGCACAAAGAATTAAAGAAAGTAATGTTGGTGCTCCGCTACGACAATTGCTTCGACACACGCAAAGATAAGAAGCTCCTACTCCGATGGGAGGGCCCTTTCATCATCAGGAAAAAGTATGCCAATGGGAGTTACCAGCTTATGGAAGCTGATGGAAAACTTCATAAGAACAGAGTAAATGGTTGGTGGCTCAAACCTTATTTACTTAGATTTGATCAGACTCCACCTATCGACATTGCTGATGAGGATACACCAGCAGCATCCACCTTCGATGACAATGATTAAATAGATGAGTTAGAGGCATGAATGCCCGTAACCTTAGAGGGAGGGCTAATGACATTGGGTTAGGCCCACCGCCCTCTAGCCCTGGCCTGAGAGTTTAAAGTTCTTGGTTTTTGAAATCGAGAATCGCATGAATCACCATTCGAGGAGCTCGAGGTAAAGAAAACAAAAAAAAACATTTTTTCCCTTATTATCACTGCCGCCAAAACCCCGAAGGGCACATAAAAGAATTACTTTCTTCCATGGCAGGCCGTCGTTCTGTTCTCTTCCATTATTTTCCTCAACCACCCTCTCCTCTCGTCCACACTCTCTTAGAATCACACACACCCCTCTCTCCCCTCTTGTTTTCTTCCCACCGGCGGGCCGGGTTCCCTCCATCTCTCACTATCTCCCCCCCCCTGTCACTCACACACTATCTCTCTCTCTTCCCCTCGGTGTAGGAACCATGCAACATAATATTCTCTCTCTCTCTCTCTGTCTGTCATCTTTCCCTCTTTCTCTCTCTTTCCCTCACTATCTCTCTCTCTCTCACTCTATGAACAGCCCGCAGGCTAGCTTAATAATGCACACTCTCTCTCTTATTTCCCCACCCCACTGACCCTCATTAAATCCACCCCTTCCTCCCTCTTTGTCCGCCAAAAGCAGCCCGAAGCCCCCCCCCTCCCCCCGCCCCCCCCCTCTGTCTCTTCCTCTTGTGCGCTCTCTGGACCACCCTGAAGGCGTAGTAAAACAGACTCTCTCTCTCTCTCTCTCTCTCTCTCTCTCTCTCTCTCTCTCTCTCTCTCTCTCTCTCTCTCTCTCTCTCATAACCTCCCACCCCACAAACCATATCCACATACCACCCCCCCCCCCCCCCCCCCATACCCCTCATCCCTTCCCTCGTTCTCTATTAGATACAGAGCCACCTCACCCGGCTCCACTCTCTCGCTCTGTGCTCAAGCCCGCAGGCACTCGGCCTCTCTCTCTCGTGCTCTAGGCCTCTCTCTCTCTTGCTCTCTCGGCCTATGTAGGCGCAATCGGATGATTCTTCTCTCTCTCTCTCTCTCTCTCTCTCTCTCTCTCTCTCTCTCTCTCTTACCCACACACACACCCAAAACCACACACACACACTCACCACCTCTCCCCATTCCCTCACCATCTTCCCCCCCTCTCACTCACGTCATCTCCTTCCCCCCTCGTTCTCTATAAGAAGCTGCACATAGTTTTTTTAAAATATATATATAATCACTCTCTCCCTCGTTCCCACACACACACTCTCAATACACACACACACACACACTTTTAAAACTATATACATACACACACACACCCACAATCACGCTTACACGCATGTATATAAACACACACACACGCACACATATGCACTTACGATCGACACGCTTGCAGACACTCACATATACATGCACGTACGCACACATATACAACATATAAACACAATCACGCACTCACATATATACACACACGTAAGCAACTCACGCATAGATGCACTCACGAGCACCGACACGCATCAACACACTCTCGATACACACACACACACACACACTTACACACCCACATTTAAAATTGTATACATACACACACACACAACCATAAGCACGCTTACATGCACATGTATAAACACATACCCACACGCGCATACGCACTCACAATCGACACGCTTGCAGACACTCACATATACATGCACGTATGCACACATACAAAACACATAAACACAATCACGCACTCACATATATACAAACGCCTTAAAAAATCACACATAGATGCACTCATGAGCACGGACACGCATAAATACACTCACTCATACACACAATGCATGCACGCATATACGCACCCACAGTAAAAAAGGGAAGGAAAATACGACATCGACACCATCGACAAAGAAAACTGCTAGCTCACGCGCCGCCAACACCAAAACAAGAAGTGATGCCGAAGGGCACCTTGGCCGGCACCGAGAGGAAGTGACACATGTTGAGATATATATAGTATCTCAACATGTGTCTCAATATATAGTTGTGACTATGCACTACTAGTGTTTCATAGCTTTTATGTACCGACTTTGTGTATACATGTGTGCACATGTGATTGCATCGACATTATGTTTATTTCTCTATCGTCTATAGAGCAGTGTCACAAACCGTCTCTAAGGAAATTATGATGTGATCATTTTTAACCTTCACGTCTCGATATGTTTCTTGAATTACTATTGTTAACAGGATACAAACTACATCAAGGAGCATATCTGAGGAATCAAAGACGCTAAAGCTTCTGCAATTCAAACCTTAACTTTGTGTTGATTAGAATCTATATGAGCCTTTATGGTCATTTTTGTATATTATGGAGTGATGTAGCTCCTTTGAACTTTGTAAATGTACATTTGAAATATTTTAATATAATGGTGGGTGTATATAGAGCTGTGGGTTTTTCCCTTGAGCCCCCAAGGGTTTTTTTTATCCACAGGTAGGGACCTTCATTTGAGTGGGGTTGTTGAGATATATATAGTATCTCTATATATAGCACACTGGTCCCCTCTATATAAACTCATCTTGTGTGATCAGTTGACACACTTTGGGGTTTGCATATCTGGAGTTGCCTTGCTCTCTCTCTCTCTCTCCCTCTCTCATCTCTTGTCTCAGTTTTCCTCCCTCGTCAACAACACATAGCATCTCGGCTTTTTGCAACAAATAAAAATCTGGCAGTCTTAAACCTCACACCGACCACTCGAACCATCAACAAAACCCTTGTAAATTCTCCAAACTCCACTCCTCCCTAATAACCTAGCCAATGGCTAGTGGATTGAAAAACAACTCTCCCCACCCCACTCTGTCCTCTCTCTCTTTCTCTATCTCTCTTACTAGAGAGGCATCTAGACCTTCTACTGTGAGCAGTGGATATTAGCAAGAACCATTGGGTATGGACCACCTCTCAAGACTATATAAAGAGGCCTCCGCTAAGCACAAACAAGACACAAGTGAAGAAGGAACACACTAGCTCCATGCACTCTACATTTTAAGCACCACTAAGCACATAATGCACCCCAAGCTAGAGAGCTCATGGCATCATGTTTGGTTGCGAGATTGGGCATTTTAGCATTGGCAACATCACCATTTTCCCATTATCAACCACACCATGGTTGAGTTACTAGTCACGACCACTGCACGCACATAAGGCAGTCACTACTCCCACACAAGGCAACATGAGCACGCTAGGATTGAATGCATCCACACCATGCTACCTTGGGCCTCTCTTGATGTTGGTGATTGATCTTGTCGGTGGCTGCATCATCTTGATGGTTTCCCTCAACTAACCTTCCCGCTAACTCCAACTTCGCCATGCACCATATGGTGCTCGCATTCCATCATGCATCCCTAGTGCCAAAAGCCAAGTTTGTAACTGTCAAGACCACCATTTTTAAGTATTGTCATGGCCAATAAAAGAGTGCAATGTTTTCTTGATCTTAGGGGTCCATTCTCTGCTCTCCTTAGATTTGTTCTCCGACCTTCGTGGGATGTTTCATCTCTTGTATATCACTCTGCTTGTGCTCTATCATGTGGGGCCTCTCCAATCAGTCAGCATGCTGCATTCTAACCTTGTCACATACCTCTCTCCTACACACACTCCTGACTTTCGAGTATGCAATTTTACATGTGGATGTTTGCTGTATCACCATTTCACGTTGGCTACCTAGAGGGAATCTCACTTTTGGTACCCTAGGTGATGTATGTCATCCTAGCTGCACTCTTATGCTAGGTGGTGCCCCTCTCTACCTATATGATCACTCCTACCTTGAGATGATGCTTGGGGATGTTCAGGCTATGTGTGGTGTAGAGGCCACCCCATATGGCATGTCATTTTCGTCTATCATTCTCTTGGTGCCCCCACCAAGGATCCTTTCATGAAACCCTCCAGTTTACAAGACTGAAACCGCTAAACTTTTGTGGATGGATGAATGGTTAGCAGGGTGTTTTGGATGACTTCTATGTCTACAGCGGTAGGGCGGAACACCATGAGAAGCTGCAGATGGTATTGGCTTGATATGATGAATGTCAAAGACAACTAAATCCAAAGAGATGTCATCTAGCACACCTAAGGGTGAACTTATTGGGCCATACAGTGTCAGAAAACAGCATTGAGGCTGATCGAGACAAGGTTAAGTCTATTCTTCTTCTTCCATCACCTACGAGTACAAAGAAATTGGCAACCTTTATACACAAAGTGAAGTACATGGCACGGTGTATTCCATTGTCTTTGCAACTCCTTTATCCATTACAACAAGTGGCAAAGCATGATCCATTACAATGGTATGACTAGTGTGAAGAAGTATTTGAAGAGGTTAAAGAGGTGTTAGGGGGGTCGTCTGCCATGCGAGCTCTTGATTGGGAGCAAGCATTTTATGTAAATCCATCAGTAGGGGAAGATTCCATTAGAGCCATTCTATTGCAAAAGGGGAAGGGCAATTATTATATATATGAGCTAGTGTATTGTGCAAGCCGAGTGAAGTTAGTGGGTGAAAGCATGTTAACCTGTCATGCTTTTTCATGTCCCGGACAATGGTAACTAGCACAATTTTGACATATGCTAACTAGTACAATAACTGGAGCTACATCTCCAAGATCTATGACATATGATATATCAATAGAAAGCACTTGAAACAAGGAATCCAAATGTACAACCTCCGACAGATTTTGATATTATTTGTAAAAAATTTACCGGACGCCCAACTTTTTGAAGATGTCCTAACTTGAAACTGCTAACTAGCACAAAAAGCGTGACAGGTTGACATGCTTTCACCCTAGTAGCAGAGAGAAAATTCTCCAAAGTAGAGCTAGTGATGGCCAGTGTAATATTTGCTTGTCGACAATTTTGTCATTACTTGCTACCACAACCTTTTGTTTTCACGATGAGTTACTACTTTTTGCCGCAGTTAGTTAATGACACTAACATGTCAAATGTGGTCACGAAATAGGTAATTGAGCTGCAAGAGTTTGACTTCTCTTTTTAAGTGGAAGACAGTACAAGAGCTATCCTAGCTGATTTGTTGACTTACAAGGAGAATCCCCTTCTTGTTAAGGAAGAGGTGGTGAGAAGGGTAGTTGAAGAAGTGTCACAGATCAGCAATGAACATGTGTTGCTCTTTGATGGCTCATACAGAAAGAGTCATGATGCAGCTTTAGGGGGTATAACACTTTATGATCGAAAGGGGAGACTAGTATGCAAGAGAGGGTTCAAATTGGATACATATAGTAAGAATGAGGCTGAATATGCTACTTTGGAAGCTGGATTACACATTTGTTTGAAGCATGGGATTAGAAGGTTGAGCATACAAGGTGATGCCTTGTTAGTTGTGAAGCAAGCACTGGGTGTGTGGAAGAGTTAGAACACCTCATTGAAGGAAATGTGTTTTAGAAATAAAGGTATGTTAAAAAAGTTCAAAGCATGGAGCATTAAACACATAGAACGTGCTTTAAATGGAGAGGCACATGAAGCAGCTCAAAGGATGATTGGGGAGCTATTTGTGTTGAGGACCAATTTACCTCTTTATCATGGCCGAGAAATTTTGGCTCAATAAGAGGAGTTTTTGCTAATAGGAATCATTGCGAAGGACATTCACAAGTCTAAGAAGTATGGTCTTTTGCGTCGAGCATCCACGTACCAATTGATTGGGGATGTCTTATACATGAAAGTGGATGATCTCGTGTTGAGATGTGTACCTTGGCGGGAGGAGCTTTATAGAGTGTTGGAAGAGAATCATAAAGGCGCATGTGGCAGGCATTTTTCTCTAAATATCACCTTGCATAAGATCTTGCAAGAGGGGTATGTATGGCCTAGTTTGCACAAGGATGTTCACCATTGTTGTAGGTCTTGCAGCAGATGTCAAGCATTTGGGAATAGAGTGTTGAATCCAGAGCTACTAAAAACCATTATGGCGTTTGATGTGTTTGAAAAGTGGGGGATTGATGCATTAGGCCCGTTACCTATCACAAGTAGGAGAAAAAGCTATATTTTGACTGCAGTGGACTATCTCTCTAGATGGGCAGAGGCTATAGCAGTAAAACAAATCACTGCAAAGGATGTGGCAAAATTTTTGTCGATGAAATATGTTGCAGGTTTGGGGTGGCACTAGAGATACTTTCGGATAAGGGGCCAGGATTTAGAGCTAAACTGCTAGAATTTTTATGCGCAAAAAATGAAGATTAGGCACTAGCATACCACTCCTTATTATCCACAATGTAATGGCTTAAATGAAAGATTCAATGGTGAGTTGGTACATATTCTTTCGAAAGTGACAGAGCACCAAGTAAAGAATTTGGATTTGGGCTTACCGTACTTTGGTGAATATAGGGACAGGGTTTACTCCATTTCATTTGGTATATGGAAAGAAAGCACTTTTGTCTGTCGAAGTAGAGTTGCCTATAGTGAAGATGTTAGAGAAGTTGATTGGGCTGCCTAGTGATGCATTCAAAGAGAGACTCTTACAATTACAAGAGGTTCAACTAGATAGGATGAGTGCATTGGAACATTATGGGTAGATGCAAGATAAGGCTTTGGCAAAGATAAAGAAAAGGTCAAAAGTAAGGGTATCAAGAAACATGACTTGGTTTTGCACTACAACAATAAGTTGGACAAGACCTTCCAAAAGAAGTTTCGAATTAAGTGGGAAGGCCCTTTCAAGGTAGTGGACTGTTTTCCAAATGGTAGATATCGGCTGGCTAACCTAGATGGTATTTTACATAAGTCAAGGGTAAATGGATTGCATCTTAAATTGTATCATGCTAGATTGATGATGATTGAGCAAGATGAGCTATATGTGGAACAAGTAACGTATGTGAAGGATGAGGAGATTTGTGACGCGGTGGGTCTCATATCTCTTTTTGCTGCTGCTGATCATGAATGATGATGATTGAGCAAGATGAGCTGTCTGTGGAACAAGTAACGTATGTGAAGGATGAGGAGACTTGTGACGCGGTAGGTCTCATATCTCTTTTTTCTACTGCTGATCATGAATGATCTAGCAGGCCACGGAATGGGCAAATTATGTTAGGGATTTTTTGGAAGAAGTGATTGCACATATGTACATACCCATGCATGGTGCATCAAAAAAATAACTGCCCATTTTCTAGAGCGAGGTGGTTACATGGGGCCCACATGTGTACAGGTAGGAGAGCATGTACATAGTGCACCGATTTTCATCGTCACCAGTACCAGTGTGTTTTTTCTATAATAATGAGAAATTGGTAGTGTGTAGAACTTTGCAAGGAATCTATCTGCAGGCCGATGACATGAGGTAAGCAGGTATGTCAGATGGCATCTAGTGGCGTCAGGAGGTCGAATGGGATCAATACTTCCACGCGGGTAAGCGAAGACACAACGTGGGTGTTTTCTTGTGATAATTATGCAGAAAGGTCATCATGAGGACTATATTTGGGGCCACTTCATGTGGCTGCGGGATGCATTATTCAAAGAAGTTGAGTTCCAGGTGTACGGATGGATGCAGAAGGGTGACAACTATGCACTGTGAGGCCACTTTTCAGCTTGTTCGGGGTCTGTTTGAGGTCAACTAGCAGGCCAAAGGTGCCCAAGTAAGAAATCCAAGTGTCAGAACTGAAAAAATAGAGAGAAAGACAAGAAAAAATGTGGAGAAGAGGAGCAATACCCGCAATTCAATTTTTGCTCATTTTGGAGCATTTTTGCGCCCTAAAAAGCTCATCTGAGGTCGGATTTGAGCACTGTGACATTGTAGGATGGGGTTTCTGGCCTTTCCAAACACAATGGTGCTCTCCATTTTGCCAAATTTCTCACAAAAATTATGTTGTTTTCTGTGTAATCTTCTTTGATGAGTGAAACCTCTGCTTAATTTTGTGGTTGTATCTGGTGTATTTTCTCAATACTGTGTAAACTATTTGCCCCATTGGTGTTGGGTTGAGCTTCATTGAGTCTAAAAAACAGAAATTTTCCTCCTTTGAGCTGAATTGATAGTGTGTCTGTGAGCGTGTGTGTGTGAGTGTTGAATGGGAAAGTAAGAAATCTCTCTCTTCTCACTCCATTTGTGTGTTTCCTGTCTCAGCAAGGCGGGTTGTGTAAGCCGACTGGTGCCCCATAATGTGTTTGTGTGTTATTCGAAGAGTGTGTTTCGGTTTATCATAGAGGCTTTGTGTGTATTTCCAACCCGCTCACAATGGTTTCCATAGCAACTCACAATGATCTATCTTCTATGATAGATGAGTATGCTATTGATCCCGATTTTAGAGATGTGATTTCAGCCCTTGCATTAGGGAAGAAAGAGGAACCATGTAATTTACAAGATGTTTATCTTATCTATGACAATAGAATATGAATTACTAACTCACTACGTGAGAAAATAATGTATGAATCTCATGCTCCTCCTTATGTGGGGTATAGAGGGATTCAGCCTGCCCTAAAAGGGATTGAAACATATTTCTATTGGCCTACCATGAAATCAAACATACAAGAGTATGTTTCTAAATGTGTGGTATGCCAAAAGACTAAGTTTGATAGAGGGAAGAAACCTGGATTTCTTTAACCTTTTCCCATCCCTAATTCACCATGTGAGAGCATATCCATGGATTTTATCTTTAGATTTCCTAAGTCTATCCATGGGAATACGAGAATATCAATGATAGTAGACAATTTTAGTAAACAAGCTCATCTTATGCTTATCAAAACGACTATCAAAGCCCATCAAATGGCAACCCTCTTCATTTTTCAAATCTTCAAGTACCATGGCTTGGCAATGTATAAGACTCTCTTTTTCTTTATTGTGCACAAATGTGAAGTAGTATGCATGCTTAGAATCAAGTTTGTGGAGACAATGTCTTTCAAACACCAAGTAGAGCTTGTCACTATACTATGGAAGATTGATAGGACTAATGTGAAAACATTCTTGCGGAAGCCTTAGGCTCTCAAGCGCCAAATGGATTAGTCATCCATTCCAGAACGATATCGTAGGGTAACATAGGGATCCTCTACCCACTAGAAAAAGGACCAATGAATAGGCTTTATCTTCTCTACCCCATAGTCGAGGACAACTATGATTTCAAGAGAGAGGTAATGTCATAATAACTAATATCTAATTCTTCTAAATGATTTTCTCATGTTAAACTGATCATTTAATATGGGAAAATTTCAGGGGAGAAAAAGCTAGAATATTGGTTAAGCTGGCAGACCGGCCACAGTAGGGATCCAAAGGAGGGAAAATAGGGATACAAAGGGGGGGCCATCTGCAAAAGAGCAATGTGAAACAATGGGATTAAGAGACTAGGTTCAGCCCAGTAAGACTTCCAAAATGCTAAGGTTCCAAAATTCAAAGGTTATGTCCAATGGTCCCACCGTAGGGAAAAATTGGATGCTTTGAGTTTACACAAAAGTCAATGCAAGCTCCTACATAGGAGGGGGCAATCCCTTTTGATAGGGGATGAGAGAGAAACACACACACACACATACACACTCATGCAAGCCCCTTCACACACATGGCATAGTGGACACATGTCAGCTCCCTAGCCCAGCTGCTCCCAAGGTGTACTCAAATCCTATTGGATGACCATAGAGGTGGACCAATGATAATTAGGCTAGAGTAAATCTAATTTAATTCATTTAAAAATACTTAATAAAAAAAACAATAAGAATTAATCTCTCTAGAAGATTATTGGACAGTCTCCCAAAGGGTCCAATGAGCATTCAACAACCCATTAGCTTGCCCGATTGCTATTGGCCAGGAGACAAAGGGGTCCAATAAGAGTTTAATTGCATTAATCAATTACCCAAAGATCTCACAAAAGGAGAAATGGGGACACATGTCAGAAGGCTATCACTTATGCTACTTAATTTTCATTGGCTAAGCTGGGAGAGGTCCAATGGGGTGTCAGCATGAGTAAATTGCATGAGGGGTAGACCAAGAGAGAGAGGGGGCTAAATTTTTGAAGTCATAATTCCACACACATTCACCCTAGCTCATGTGTGAAGCAAGAAGATTCTCTCTCTCCTTCTCAATCTTTAATAGAAAGCTTATCACCTACTGCTTGTGAGAAGGGAGGCCTACACCAACAACTCTTGGCTTTGTGATGCAAATCCAACCAAGAGTCAAGATTCAATGCATTCTCATCTCCTCTACCATGCTAATTAATAAGCTATGCTATGCTAATATAAGTGATTATGTGAGGATATGTACATCTTTCTTGTAAGGCTACTCCTTTCTTGACTAAAAAAAAGCACCCAGCAAGTGTAAAGTTGCCATCATACACTTCATGCGCCGACAAGGCCATAGACTGTAATCTTCTATAAGACATATTTAGGACTTTTGGGAATTATTCAAGTCCCATTTTTTAAATTGAGACTTGAAATTGCAGTATTTTGTTACTAAGTTTGACCTCATGGTTGTTTGTGGAGACCCTTTGTGCCATATAAAATGAAGCACTAGCACATGAGCCAGGGGATGAAACTGAAGTTCAAGCCTCACTTTTTGCTACCATGTGGGATATTAAGAATATTTAAATTGAGTTCGAGCCTCATATGGTTCGCTTAAACTAGCAGTTGGACAAACTCAAACTTAGTTCAAGGGACTAACACATGGATGTGAGACTCAAACCTAAATTCAATCCTCACTTATTGTTGCTCTATATGATATTAAGACGAGGTTTGAAGCTAGTTAGAGCATCACATGGCTCACTTAAACTAGCAAGTGGGCATGAGGCTCAAACATAGTTCAAGACAATTCTATGTGACTAGAGGATGGTATAAAAAATTTAGCCTTAATACTTAGCCGTATCCTCATCACACAAATATATTTTTGTGTTTGTGTATATAAATTGACAAATGACATTTGGAAGCATAATTTTAACATTGTTGATAAGGAAGAGTAACTTTTATGGCAAAAAAAAGGGAAGAGTAACTTTTTAACACTTTCATCAAACATTGTGCTAATCAAAACAATATATTGTTTGCAAATTCAAGACATTTTAAAGGGAGGCCAATGGAATCAAAAGAATTATCAAAGAGTACAATGTTAAGAAACTAGGATAAAAAATGAGCAACAAATTAGACTTGTTCACAAGCCCTTACGAAAGCACTTTTCATGTTGAGGGGATCTCAAATGAGGATGGTGTTTAGAAACACCAAGATAACAAATGAAGAAAACAAAAATACTAACACTTGTATTCTTAGTTATGTAGGCAATTCATATTTACAATAAGATAAACGTGAGTTTCTAAGAAATATCAAGCGGTTAACCTAATACGTACGTGTCCTTAAAAATTGTGTTTCCTCTTGGACATACTCTGTTTCTCTATTGCAATCCAATTCATTTACTAGAGTGCTATAAGTATATACCCGCTTGTCTTTGCATAAATCAATCTAGGTAGCCATGCAATTGTTGTTCCCCTAAAAACAACTTAATCTCTTCACTTGATAGGCTCCACAATTTTGCAATAATAAAGTATGTTTGTGCAATTCCACTTACATGAGGGGGCAGGGCATCTCTTTCATCACAAAGGTAGGGACCCTCTCCTATCAAGAGAATGATCATGCTTACTATTCCAATTGAACAATATGTAGATGTAGGCTACTTCCATGAGATTATTTTCATTGATTTTTACCATTCCATTACATTGTATATCTTAAAAATTAATAGATAAAGATAAACACATCACTATCTAGCAAAACAAAGAGTAAAGAGGTATAGTTTTTGAGTTCCTGGGTCCAAATAAACCACTACTTGTCACATGCTAGATTGTGGAGGGCATCTCTTTGAGAGCAAAGGGAGGAATTTTTTATAATGAAGAGCACAAGCATGACTGCTTCTGCAACTAAATAGCACATATATGAAGTATATGTCCATGATACTGATAGCCGTTTTTCGGCTCTTTGTAATTGCCATAGTGAGTTATCTCACCCTATCAAATCACTCAAACACTGTGGTTACCCTCACCCTTTCACTGTATATAGGTGCGTGTGAGTTAGGGGACTTTTCCCATATCTCCTTACTGAAATAAAAAACCCTCAATTAGCTAGTCATTGGGCTAGTTGAGCCAAAAAAAATATAAAATATAAAAAATATAAGTATATTATGGCCCATGCGTATGTAAATATTTCTTTGTATATAGGGCCTAAATAAAAGATTTTTTCATAATTATTTTCTTATTTATTTAAATATTTCTACCTAAGTGTGTGTTATTTATGCTCTGTACATTGCCTCACCATTACCACAATTTTTCTTACCATTTTTCATACTCTTTATTCCATATAGAAATATTTTCATGTAAGCTTCTTTTATATTTGGTGTAACTCCACCCCAACAAAAATCCAAAAAAACTAGTTTTATTTATGTGTATATTTTTTCACTATTGTGATTTTTCCCTTCCTACATCTATTTTGTTTTTTTTCTAAAAGATTAGAACACCAAAAATATTTATCTTCTTATGGTAGCCTCATAATGAGAGAGATTTCTTTTGACCCCTTTATATTTTTTCCACTTATATTATTTATATTTGACATGTACATATTTTTTAGACCCCTCAATATTTGATTTTCTTAGTTGTACTATTCACTTATATCATGATCTCAACAATATCTTCAATTATAGACCTACCAAATAAGGTCAAGGGTAGGTGGCATGCATACATGCACTATGGAGGGCTAACTCTTGGAGGTATTCAAAAGAATCATCCAAAGAAGGACCCCACAAGGACTTTGTGCAGTGGAAAAAAACAGTCGGTTTTGCTGAATTTTTAAAGTTCACTTGCTCTCCGAATTTGAAAAGGTGATACAAACAAAAGTTGTAGCTCGTGGGCTGAAATTATTCCTCAAATTTTTTCATATTTGTTTGAGCTATGAGCTGTGAGCTATGATTTTATTAGTGGACCCCTGTTTTCCCATGCTATGCAGCCACACTCTCTCTTCCACTTTATCATTTTCCTCTTTCACACACACTTCTCCACTCATCATCCCCACCTCTCTCACCACTCCTCTCTGCACCCTACTCACCTTCTCCTCAACCTTGAAGAATAAAAGAAACCATGGTGAACTCATACCTCCCACACACAATTCCATTCCAAAATTGACCACGTAGTCTCATTTTTCCTCCTCCAAATTACCCATATCTATCAAAAAACCACAAAATTCAGTCTCTTCTCTTAAAAGACAGCATCATGGTGGTTGATTACTCAGCTTCAATTACCTTGTCTCTTCTCTTAAAAGACAACATCATGGTGGTTGATTACTCAGCTTCAATTACCTTGTCTCTCAAGGAAGGTCAAGAGTGGAGAAAAAATGTACCGTCAAAGCTAGTGGACCGTCAACAAGTGTCAAAATTGGCCCTACTCAAGACACTTGGAGCATCAACCTTGTAAGAAATCCACCTTTTCTTACCTCTTAAGAGTTTTTCTTCCTTATTTGTATCCTACATGGATACTCCCATTGTAAATATCCAATTCCATTTGTAAATTAATACTAACTCTACTAACACTAACCCACTATGAAAAGTCCTATCACCTCCATTTCTCTCCTCTCTCTTTCCCCACCAACTTCTTGATAATTCCAAGCAAAAGAAATTAGGTAAATTGCTGAAAATCTAACCCAACCATGGTTAGAGGAGTAACCCTAGCCTTCAAAATTGCTATAAAAGGAGGGTGTAGCTAGCACAAAAAAGGAGAAGAAAGAGCACTATGCTATAGCTTGAGAAGCCAAGCTCAACCTCTTGAGAAGGAGCTCTTGAGTGGAATCTCATTGGCATTAGGCATATGTATGTGTTGTATTAGGGGTGATTAGCAAGGGAACTCTATGCCATTGTAAGAGAGAGTGATCATTCAATTGAGAGTAGGAAATCTATCATTTCTCCTACTAGTGTAAGCCCAACATTTGCTAAATCAAGGAGGGTGAATTTGGACTAAGCATGGATACCTTGTCTCCCTTCCAACATGAAGTCATGGACAATAATGATGTGGAAGTGTCTTGGTGTTTTATTTAAGTTCTTTATAGCTTGTCTCCGGGTATTGTTATCAATTTAGCCATAAATCCCACATGCTGTAAGAGGGCAACAGGGTGCAGAGGACTCCCCTGGCCTTAAGACAGTGATTGGGGTGGCCTTTTTCTTGTGATGTGTTGTGGTGTAATTTACTCAGGCTATGTTGAACAAATACTAATCTCACTTTGATTGGTCATGATAGATTTGTAAGAAGGCATTAGTGCAACAAGCACCCCCTTCCCCCTTCTCTCTCTTTCTTACATATATATATTTATGTTTGCTTGATCATTAATGATATACTTCAAAGCAGCCCGAGCACCATCTCTCTCTCTCTCTCTCTCTCTCTCTCTCTCTCTCTCTCTCTCTCTCTCTCGTGTTTAGTGTGTGAGAGTGTTCCATTGGTGTTAGGGTTAGTGTAAATTCCTTGCTTGTTTGTGGGTTGCTCTAACGATTCTCCTCTTTTGCGTCCTAGTTCGCTCTTAAACTAGGTGGTGCCCCTTGTGTAGTTGGGATTTGGCTGTGGTTTTGTTGTTTTGGTTTGTGTTGTGTTGTGCCCCAGCCCCATTGAGCAGCACGGGAGCCTTGAAGGGTGTCTAGAGGTTGCTCTTCTTGTTGCCCGCCCCGGACCGCTTCAATACAATTTCATGGGGATGGTATCATTTTCTTATCTTCAATAGGTTAAGAGTAGCTAAACAAACCAAAAGAATCCTTATCAATTAGAATCAAAGTGGAAAGGAATATGGTTCATCACTTAAATGCACAACATTGTACTAACATGCTTGATTGGAGGAGGACATCTCTTTGAGCATGAATGCTAGAATTGTCTCTTAATGATGAGTATAATCATGTTTTCTTTTGGGAGAGAGTAGTATGTATTATGGGATCTAGTTCATGAGATAGTTCCATGGAGCCTCAAGGGGTGCACTATTAGTATCCCCTATATAAATGACTCTTTATTTCAGGATTTTTTTTCTCAAATTTGAATATAAAACCCCCTTATTTTAATGTGTCTTTGTTAAATTTCCTAAAGTATTTGCCTTTAAAAATCCCTCCTGTTGAACTCACGAGGTACATTAGGAGGATTACGTAGTACATCCCCCAAGCATGGAACAACCTCTATTTGTTTGTATTGATCACTTGAATAGAACATAAGAGTAGTTTTTGAGAAATTGATGAAACTTCAAATGTGGTCTTTACAAACACAACATATACTCAAAAACCAAAATAAAATAGAATCCGTTATGATGAAAACCCATAAAATTATGAAAAAAAATACTCGAAGATACATAAATATTATCTTTATATATCTTGGCACTTATTCAAGTACTGAAACTTTTAAAAGCATCATTAATTAAAACTCCTTTTGTGTTTGACTCGTTTTTTAGTGCTAGACATAATTGTGCAAATTTCATTCGTACTTGAGGACATGAATACTTGGTCATATACCTTAGTGACAAGATGACATAACTTAGTTGTGAAAATTTCATTTTTACTTCAAGACATGAATACTTGGGCATATACCTTAGTGATAAGATGACATAACATGGATTAGAACCAAACTTTATTCTTTTGAATAAGGTGCTTTTAGATAACCAAAGTTTATTCTTTTGAATAAGGTATTTTTCCTTCAAGCTACCTCTTGTAAAATATATGTAACTTTTTCCTAAAAGGCTTCATGCATACTTTTATACATTTTGCTTTCTATTTTTGTATAATTGGAGACTTGCAAAGAGGAACTCTCTAAAGCCAAAAATAAAGCTACTTAATGTGTCCCTTATAAGATCTTGATAATGTGGCACTTGAATGCATCTATTAAGATATGCTTGGCTATTAAGAAAAAACTCAAACATCACATAACAAAACATTCATAACTTCATTTAAATCTAGGCTATAATGCAAGAATACCATAATAATGCTCTTAGCAAGTCCTTTTCATAAAATTGTACCAAATAGAATTATTGATTTCCCTCTCTCTATTCAAACCATATCTCAAAAATAAAATACCAATTCTACCTATTCTAGTAATATTGGTAAACTAAAAATTCCAAATCTTCTCA
The DNA here is from genome assembly GCF_014529385.1 of Adiantum capillus-veneris. Lineage (NCBI taxonomy): Eukaryota > Viridiplantae > Streptophyta > Polypodiopsida > Polypodiales > Pteridaceae > Adiantum > Adiantum capillus-veneris. The sequence continues at coordinate 79,559,840 of NC_140945.1, forward strand.
TTCCTGAGTCTACCAAACTAATACAAAGAGATTTTAGGATAAGTTGGGAGTCTTCACATTTCCATATCCTTCTCATGAAAATAATTAATATATATCTCACAAGATTGTTGAAGGATGAGCAAGGGATAATCCCCCATAATTGGCTTCAATATATTGAATAGGTACAAAATCTTGAGTCAAGCTATCTGATGCATGGTTTTTAGGACCCCTTCTGAAGATGCAATAAAGGCACAGTCAGTTGTTGGGGAGAGGAGGATACTCTAGTCCAAGGGATCTCGAAAGAGAAGAAAAATCTACTTCACAAGCACCAAAGAGTAAAAAGTGCCATGGACAGAAGATACATGGGAACGAGCTCTTATGCCTGTTGAGATGTAGAGAGAAAGAGAGAGAGACGAGACAAGAGACACACCATATACACTCCCAAAGACTGATTCATATTGAGGACAAGATACAAATATATAGGTGAGACCAAGTTGAGCAGAGTGAGCCATATATAGCTCCAACACCCCCACTCAAACAAAGGTCTCTAGCTTTGGATGAAAAAACCCTTGGGGAGTTCAAGGGAAAAACCCAAGCCCCTATACAATGTGAAAATATGAACCAGCGATGATGATGTGAAAGTGAATTGTGCATCTATGTACAAATATTCAAGTGACTTAGAGATCACAATGTGCAAATGTGGAGTGTGCATAGTGCATGGTACCTAAAAGATTACAATGTCATATGTACAAAGCTATTACAATAGCAAAGAAGCTAATCTAGAAAGAGTGAGGTCGAAGCAACTCCAATCTCCAAGCGCAAGAGGATGAAACGTGACTCGTTGAGGCCTTTGGTCAAAATGTCTGCAATCATCTGGTCACTTGGACAGTGTTCAACCATAATGGTTCCTTTGCGTACTTCATACCTGACATAATGATAATGGACAGCAATGTGCTTTGACTTATTATGTTGAACATAGTTTTTTGCAAGACTAATAGCACTTTGGTTATCACACCGCAAGGGTGTGCTAGAAAGAGGAGAGTGACCAATATCAACCAGCATTTTTCGAAGCCAAATCAACTCACGAGCTGCAAGTGATGCCGCAACATATTCTGACTCAGTCGTAGAAACTGCAACACAACGTTGTTTCTTGCTAGTCCAAGAAACAAGACAACCATTTATAAAGAAGCAATTTCCACTAGTAGACCGCATAGATAAATGTGAGCTTGCCCAGTCTGCATCTGTGTAACCCAAAAGAGAAAGAGATTGCATAGAATCCGATGTGAGTTGTCGTCGATAGACTAAACCAAAATCTGTAGTGCCTTTCAAGTATTTCAACACACGCTTTGCAGCAGACCAATGCTTAAGAGAAGGACATGCAAGATGTTGTCCAAGATAATTAGCAGCAAACAGAATATCAGGATGAGTGTTCATGCCAACAAACTGAAGACATCCAATCAAGTTAGCATAAGGTTGATTTGTGACAAGTTGACCGCCATTGTCAGAAGTGTTCTTTGTAGAGCTTGCAAGACAAGGTGTGTTGGCTGAATGTGCAGATTCCATACCAAATTTTTGAATAGTATCTGCAATAAACTTTGACTGTCGAAGGAATAAAATACCTTTTGTACGGTTCCGTTGGATTTGAATGCCAAGACACGAGTGAATCTCTCCAAGATCCACCATATCAAATGCACAAGACAATAACTTTTTCACTTGCTGAAGAAATCCCAAATCATTGGAAACAAGGATGGTATCATCCACATAAAGAGCAAGAATCACAAAACTGCTACCTTGGCGTTTTATGTATAAGCTGGGGTCTGACGAGTAAGAGATGAATCCTTTAGAGGTGAGAAAAAGATCAAATTTTGTATACCAGGCTCGCGAAGCTTGTTTGAGACCATATAGTGCCTTTTGGAGTTGAGCAACAAGGTCTTCTTTACCTGGAATAACAAACCCTTCTGGTTGTTCCATATAAATTTCCTCTTCCAAGTCACCATTAAGAAAAGCAGTTCGCACATCCATTTGATGAGCTTCTAAATCAAATTGAACAGCAAATGCCAATAAAACTCGAACACTTGTAATGCGAACAACTGGTGAAAAAGTCTCTTGATAATCAACACCAGCTACTTGGGAATAACTTTTTGCAACTAAACGCACCTTGAACTTGTCAAAAGATCTATCTGCTTTTACTTTTGTCTTATACACCCACTTACATTTAATAGTTGTACGACCAGGAGGTAATTCAGTTAGTATCCATGTACCTTTAGAGATAAGAGAATCGTACTCTGCTTCCATAGCCTCTTGCCATTGATCCTTTTGTGATGAAGAGATAGCTTCATCATAAGTAATGGGATCTTCAGAAGTAGAAAAAGCATTATCAGCAATATCATCATCATAAACATGACATGAGCCATGTTCAAAATCAATAGGCAGATCAACAAAAATATCAATATCATCATTGGCGACATTCGGAATGGATGGTTGTGAAGAGGAAAGTTGCTCTATAGGAAGAGTTTCATCTTTTGAAAGAAATGGAAAAGCTTGAAGCAATGATTTAGTATCATCAGAATCATCCATGGACCATGAGCCTCCCATAAGCTGTTCGTTAAAAGTAGCATCACGATTCACAATTACTTTCTTGGAGGAAGGGTCATAGAATTTGTAGCCTTTGGAAGTGTCAGAATATCCAATAAAAATAACTTTAAGACCAGGAGCATCAAGCTTTGTTCGTGTTTCTTTGGAAACATGAATATAAGCAATACATCCAAAGGTTCGAAAATGAGATACAGAAGGAATGTCACCTGTCCATGCTGTGATGGGTATCTTACCAGAGGGTGCAGTAGTAGGAAGATGATTCTGAATAAATACTGCTGTCAAAGTAGCTTCAGCCCAAAAAACACGAGATAAGCCAGAATGAATTAGCATACATCTTACAACATTGAGAATAGTGCGATTCTTTCGTTCAGCAACACCGTTCTGTTGAGGCGAATATGGAATAGTGTGTTCATGATGAATTCCAGTGTCAGCACAGTAACTCACAAACTCTCGAGAAACATATTCGCCTCCATTGTCACTACGAAGCTTCTTAAGGCGACGACCAGTTTGAAGTTCCGCAGCCTTGTGGAATTGTTTGAAAACAGATAAGGCTTCAGATTTTTGTCTAAGTAGAAATACAGTCGTATACCTTGAGAAATCATCAATGAAAGTAATGAAGTAGCGATATTGTGATCTCGAAGAAGGTAGAGGTCCACATATATCAGTATGAACAAGATCCAATATGTCATGAGAATGAGTTGTATTTGAAAGAGGAAAGGGTTTGCGATTGTGTTTCCCAAGAGCACAAAATTCACAAATTCCCATATGAGGATGGGCTTTAAGATCCATGCCATGAACAAGATCACGACGTTGAAGATCAAGGAGTTTTGAGAAATCAGCATGAACAAAACGGTGATGCCATACTTTGCAATCATGATCACCTGGAGCAGTGACAAAATTTGCTACAGCATCGTTGAGAGAGAGTTCAAACAAATTACCATTTCGAGGAGCAGTGGCTATAGTCTGTCCATCTTTCTCAATTTGGCATTTGGTATGATCAAATCCAACAAACATACCAAGATCAACAAGTCTAGCAACTGAAAGAAGATTACGTTGAAGATCTGGTACATATAATACTCCTCGCAAAATTCGAGTGGAAGAAGATAAAGTACCAAGATATAAGTCTCCAATACCCTTTACTTGACAAGTAGTATCATCAGCAAGATAAACAACACGTTGAACTGGCAGTGGATGACAGTTTTGGAGCCACTTAGACTGATATGTCATATTTCCTGTAGCACCAGAATCGACAATAAAAAGTGATCCATCGCGTACATGAAGTATTCTGTCTGGAGCAACTGAACATAGGACGCAGCTTGTTTCTGGTACAATGTTGTTTCGATGTTCAGTAGCATATGCTCTATTCCGATCTGTGTCGAATCGATGCTTATAGCACATATGAGTGGGATGATCAGATCGTCCACAATATTCACAAGAAGAAGAAGAAGAGTCTCTAGATAAATGTGGTTGTTTTGTGGTAATATTGTGTTCTTCATCATATTGACCTGCCCAACAATCATCTTCAGTATGGCCATTTCTGTTGCAGTAAGAACATTGCTTATTAGGAAATTTGAGACGAGAGAAAATATTACCGCGATGGCCACCTCTGCGGTTTCCTCGTTGAAATGGACGCCTTCGAGCATAAAAAGCCCGTTCCATCTGTTGTGACTCTTTCTCCTCGTGTGAAATCATAGCTGTATCATGACTAGCATTACGACGTTCTTGACGTTCAGAGTATTCAATTAAAGACATGCAGGCTTGGTCGAAATCAAGACCATCTTTATTAGAGAGAATAGTAACAATGTTATCATAAGAAGAGTCCTTCACCGTATCAAGGAGAAGTGTAATCAGTTGCTTTTGTGGAACAGGATCACCGGTAGCAGCAAGTTGATTAATAATAGATTTGAAAGATTCAATATGTCCCGTCATGGCAGTACCAACTTCATATTGTAACTTGTTAAGCAACCCTCTCAAATAAAGTATTTCTGTGACAGATTTCTTCTAAATGTTTGCAATAAGGTACTTCCATACGTCGTGGGAAGTAGGCAGTTCGTACATATCAAGCAAAAGGGAATCAGTAAGAGCAGAAATAATATACCGACAAGCTGCTTTATCACGTCGTTGACAATCCGTATAGGCAACATTCCAATCTTCAAATATAGGTCCTTCAGTGATAAGCACGTTATCATTATCCGTATCAACAGGCTGAGGCAGACAAACACGATTTCCAAGAACAACATCGGAGAGTTCATCGCCTTCAAGAATTAACAACATCTTTGCTTTCCAGCCTGGAAAACCTTGACCTTGGAAAGGAGGAACAGAACGCTGGCCAGAAGGAAAGCTGTTGACGAGAATATTCATAGCCATATCTTGTTGCGAGAAGACGTATAAGATAAGATCGCAGAATTTGCACACCATATATGGTGAAGGCCGCAATTGAGAATGAGAGAGATATGAGGACTGTGTTCTGTCAATGATAAACGTAAGAAGGATTCTCAAGGAACTTCCAAAGATGTGAGAGACGTCACCCAAAAAGGGCAGGGTAAAGGAGACGTTAATAATAAAAGAGTCCTCAAAATAGAGTGGCGTGAGACGCAAGATTGACGGCCACAATATGAATAGCAAAAAGCTAAATCTTCTCGAAAAAGTTAACGCCAAAATAAGAAAAACGATCGCGGACGCTTCACGAAGAAGTAGGACGAAGAAAGCTGCGTCAAGCTCAATTGCAGTAAAAACAGCATAACTTTCTGCTACGAACTCCGATTGACGCAAACCTAGAACTCAAATCGAAGAGCTCGAGGAGACGAACAAGTTTTGGATGAAAAGTGCCATTGTGCTATGCTCCATAGCGCTTTTCCCGTTTCTCCAAATTTTGAGCAGAACAGCAAGAAAAATTGAGATGAAGTTCAGGGTGTCATCAACAAGAAAACGTAATCAACGATTAGATTGATTAGCAATAAATGTCACACAAAACACTAATCATATTCTTCTTAACACAAAACAACCACAATTAACAAGAATCAATGCTCAAAAATAAAATTTGTAGCAATTTTTGAATCTTACATGCAAATCGCATACACATACTGTTTTGTCACCATGAGTTGAATCGGCGCATGATCGTTACTGCTCTGATACCATGTTGAGATGTAGAGAGAAAGAGAGAGAGACGAGACAAAAGACACACCATATACGCTCCCAAAGACTGATTCATATTGAGGACAAGATACAAATATATAGGTGAGACCAAGTTGAGTAGAGTGAGCCATATATAGCTCCAACATTATGCATGCCTACAACCTATATCTTACAGAATAGCCCATTCTAGGTGTGAATTTCTAGTGAAATTTACACGAGGATGTTCGTGTGGACTCACAGCACAGCATACTCCGTTTTCACTTTTTTACCGACAGTAAATATTTTTTACCACAGTAAATATTTTTTACCTACAGTAAATATTTTTCACCTACATGGTAGATACAAATCACTTTTTACCTACAATAACTTTTTTTACCCATGGTAAATATTTTTTACTGCACCATAAGTATTTGGTAGGTAACAGTTCACTGTTACTAGAAGCAGTGATTGGGCATCAACAATGCAGTTACAGGAGGAGAAAAAGGGAAAATCTTATGGTAAAGGTGAGTCAACAGGGATAAAGACTTTTGAGTTGAAAAGAGACATGCTGATTTTTTCAAAGAACACATGTCAAAAGAAGCCATGGTTGAGGATTTTTTGAGAATTTGATATTCAGGAGGACCCGGCTGCCACCTCCCCCCCGCAGGTCCCCCCCTGACATGTGCAGAACCTCCAGTTTCAACAGCCACCTTACCTGGTCTTAAATGCTGGTCAAGGCCTTATCCCCATGTGTCACAATCAGAAAAATCAGCATTTACCCTCCCCTCTCACATCACTCTAGAGAATATCTTGATGGTGACATATCAGGTGACCTCAATCTGTTGACCACCCTAAGCAAAAAGTAACCCCAATCGACGGATTTAAGCATGTTTATCCCTAATCCTAAACCCTCTCAGAAACCTATATAAGGAGGCCTTCTCTCACTCAAAACCAACACTTCACCCACTTCACCAAGCAACGAAGCTATGACGACATTGCTCACAACGAGGAGCTATGGATGGAGCTCTACTCTCTCTCCCTCTAGTATGCTACATTACTAGCCCTAAAACCTAAATAAGGAGTCTTCTCTCATGCTCCATGGCCACCATCCTCGCCATCATTCTCTAAGGTATTGATGTGTTGCTAGTAGAATTATACCTACTTGCTGGGTTGATTTTTTTTGACAAGGGATTATGCCATCCTTGGCTAGCTTCTCTATATCCTTGTTATGTATGATCAGATGCCGTTGTATTGTTAAGCTGATGTCTTGTGTATATATATGCCACATAAGGTCCCTAAGCTTGGTTTCTATGTGTTTTGCCATATGTTTTGATGCCATCATAATGCCAGAAGTCTCACTTGCCTATGTGCACTATGTGTGAGGTCCCTAAACCTCTTAATTTAGGGTGGTGCCCCCTTTGTTTTGTTCTTTGCTTGTTTGCATGAGGCGTGGTTTGTGGAGTGTGCACGAGTACAGAGGCCACCCGATTGCAGTGCTCTTTTTTCCCGCCATCATTTTGGTGCCCCCACGGAGGAGGGCTACACAGACCTTCAGTTTACAAGCAATGAAGATGTGCAATCTACAACATGGACGAATGGTGTCAAGAGTTTGCAAATTGGAGAACAGAAGAGGAGGAGGCTTTAGAGGCCTTAAAAGCTTTCATCGAGGTCTTGTTACCAGGTTGCAGTGTCATTGAAATTCAAGAAGTAAGTTCTTCTACATGCCTTGTTCGTGATCGTCGCCAACGAAGGAGAGGGAGAAGAAGAGCTTGATATACCTCTCCTCTCAACCTATGAGTGCTCCAGAAACCTCCAACGCACACGAGCTTGGAATATTCTACATCAACATACACGAAGGTACTGTGACACACATTAAGGGAAGAGAAAGCATCACCAGACCTCTCTTTCCTGGGGAGCCGACTAAGAGGAGGAAGATCACCTCTACACCTAAGTGGCCCAAGGCCGCAGCGCGTGCTCAAGCGTAAGGTAACATTTGGCTTAATCTCATTAATAAGGGATTACATGACCACTACAGGCAAGAAAAAGGCTGGTGAGCAACCAACTTCAACCTCCAACTTGCAACCACGACTCTCACCCCTAAATCCTCCTGAAGCAAAGAGGCGAAGGATTGCCTACAGGATTGCCGCCCGTCTGCGAGTGCTCCCAGTGCACTTTGTGAATCCAGACACCACCAATCCCAAGCCAACCTCCTGTCCGCGTGAAGATCACTTTGGATATTGTCCAAAGTGCTTTGGAGACCGGGTGAAAAGCCTCCCTGCCCTACCTTTGCTGCTAATTTTGAAGAAGTTATCTCAATCTAAGGAAACTATCTTAGTTGATGATGTGCTGCACATTAATGGTGTCACTTTCATTCGTCATGTTGATTATGGTAATAGCATCCAATTGTTGCTTGCTAAAAGGCTCAGCATTGTACAAAGTGTTGCCATCACGCCTTACGTCTTCACAGATGCATTAGGAAGAGTCGAAGTAATCCGAGGAGCTGACCTTCTGTAGCTGATCAGGCTCATTGGTCCCAAGGTGGTGCAACTAAGCTAGGCTCTTGTGTGTAAGTATGGATGCCAATAATGAGAATGATGATCCCCGCATGTTTCCTTTCCATTTTGTGCATCATATCCGTGTGAATATTTGTATTGATAGAAAAATCTTTTATCAGCAAAGAATAGCCCTGTTGTTTGGAGCCGAGAGACTTGGAGAGATCTTGCGCTCTTCCCATCCTGTCATTCTACCCTTACTAGACTATTACCATTCCTTTGATGTGTCGATCTTCATCCTATTTTGAGCTAAGTTGTGGTAAAGCTCCAATTTGTAATTACCATACTCTATTTTAAAATAAATTGGAGCTGTTTGTGTAATTGTTTACTCTCTCACTTATGGCCTTCCCTAATTTTTATGGTAAGCCTGAGGAGGTTGCTCCAGACTTTTTGGATAATTTGGAAATGGCCTTTCTGGCTACTAAGTTAAGGGCCTTTCCTTTGGTCTTGAGGGAAGGTGCAAAATTATGGTATCAAAATTTTGCACGTGAAGAAAGAAGAGACTGGGAGTCCTTAAAGATGGCCTTCATCGAAGAATTTCGCCGCCATGAGCCTCCAGAGGAGATATGGAGACAGCTCTTAGAGCTACGCCAAACATCACCCAATGACTATAGAAGCTATGAAGGAAAGTTTTCCAACCTGTGGGAGAAATGGTGTGCATCACTAGGTGAAGGAGAAAGGGCGCCAGAATGCCTAAAGAAGGACTGTTTCCTGGCAGGGATTTACCCCATCCTTCGAGAAAAGGTAAAAGGTAAATTCCCAGATATCTTTGATAAAGCTATGACTTATGCAAGGGAGAAGGATAGGAAGTTAAAATTCCAAGCTCAAGTACAAGGTAGAATGGAGCCTCCACCGCTAGCTCAACCTACGGCAAGGGTAGTAGCAGGGACAGGAGCAACAGACCAAGAGTCCTCTCAACAAGAATTACTTCAACAAATCACCAATCAACTAGAGAGCCTATCCATCAATCTGGTTCAAGGTGTAAGGGCTCCCCAGCCAGGAAATGAACGAAATAGACAAGAAGGACAAAGGCAAGCACGTGAGTATATTTGCTACAACTGTGGAGAGGTAGGTCACGGCATGTATTATTGCCCCCATCCACGACGCTATCAAGGAAATGGTAATCAAAGACGGCCTACTCGCCAGCAAGTCACTCCTCCTCGATCTAGGCCACTAAATGGACAAAATGCACACGTGGATCTACCAATCCAAATATTGAGACCCCCTCCTCCACCACCACAAGCACCAGCAGAGATCCCTCCACTACCATCGGGAGGGGAGGACAGGGCTGTGTCTGTCATAAGTCTTGACAGTGGTAAGGATAAAGGGAAAGAAAAAATGGAGGAAGTTGTTGCCATGCCAATAAAGAGAGTTAGGAGACAAAGAACTGATGAAATGGAAGCTTCACAGCCGGATAAGGGGAATGAGGGTTCCTCCCAAGTGATAGGAGACAAGAAAAGGAAGAGTAGGTCAAGGAGGCACATAGGAGTAGAAAACTTTCCACTTGGGGTAGGATCCATACCTTATGACCTGGTAGCAGATGTGAGTAAGCAAGGACCAAAGATTTCATGGCAGCAACTCCTCCACCTTTCCCCAAAGATGCATAGAACCTGGTCTAAGATGGTCAGCACCAGGAGGGCTAAGGCAAAGTCAGTTGGGTCTATTAGTGCAAGAGGCATGAAGGATATCGTGCCAGTCATTGATGCAGAGATTAAGAGTCAGCGAGTCTCCAATGTGTACGTAGATGGTGGAGCCGAGATTTGTGTTATGACAGAGAAATTAATGCACAGGTTGGGTTTGGAAGTAAACGAGCAAACTTCCTTACAAGCTAAGATGGCAAACAATGTAAGGGTGGCTTGTGTGGGAAAGGTTAATGGAGTGAAGGTTTCAGCTTTTGGTGTGGCAATCTCAATTGATGCTTATGTAATCCCAACTAGGGGGGAGGGCTATCCACTAATCCTTGGAAGACCTTGGCTTATGGCTATGAAAGCTAGGCAAGATTGGGAGACAGGTTCCCTTGAGTTGCGACCAAATCATAAGGTAGGTGGCAAGCAACAAAAAATTGTGTATGACATGAAGCAGGGTAGACAACAAGACCTAGAGATGGAGACTTCTATGGATGAATGGAGCACAAGCAGCTGCTCTTCATCTGAGGAGGAGGATGCTAGCTCTTTGGATGTCATGGGTATAATACTGCGAAACCCAGAAGGAGAAGGTGGTCAAGACTCTCTAAACAAGGAAGAAGCCATAGGCTTAGAGGAGATGCTAGCTAAGGACCAACTAGAAGAAGAGAGAGAACCCTATTTGCAGGTACTAAAGAAGCATGCTGGCCTCTTTATAACTGATTACGAGCACATTAAAGGAGTGACGGTAACCCAACACCATATCCAATTAAAGGAAGGTGCTGTCAACCTTGTTGGTGATGAGGTATTTGCACAGGTTGAAGCTCTAGTAGGTCATGTTTCTGAGTATAAAGAGATGGTTGTGGAGACGTTTACAGAGGGTTTGGATACAGGTTTGAAAAGTGATCAGGTTTGCTTGGCTATGCAGCAAGTGGAGGCAAATGGCAGGGTCTTGCTATGTTATGTGATGCTATGGATACATGTGTTATTGGAGGTTGCTTTACATATATTTTTGTGTCAATGGCGAGGTTTTTTTGAAGTGGACTATACCATGGAGGGTTCTGTAGCAGATGGTAGGATAGCTGCTTATGATTCAGGTTTCTCAAGTGATGGCAAGTATGCTTATAGTGGACATGAAGGATTATGGATGCAGGGTGACGAAGCTCCGTGCTATAAAGAGCTGGAAGGGTGGCCTGTCTATTGGCCTACAAGTGCAAAGGAAGGCTTGGATATACATGTTTTACAGGTTGATGGCAATGAGCAATGCTTTACTTTTGATCCAGGTGGATTCTACACCATGTGTGGGGGAGCTTTGAGCTTTCCATTTGACCCTGGAGGGTGATGCAGTAGCAGATGCCTTTTTCTCTATCTCTATCCTATCTATATAGCCACTATACTATCATTTTTATTATGCAGTCTATAGCTCTATGTTATATAATTCTCTCTATACAGTCATCTTTTACTTAAATAATACTATGGTTGAGCATGAATGCTCAACGAGGGGTTGGGCAAAAAAAAAAAAAAAAAGGAAAAAAAGAGAAGAAAAAAAGAAAAAAAAGAGAATGCTACCACTGAAAGTGGATATTGACAATGGATGGGGTATGGCTTTCAAGGGTCTAGGAGACCAGTTGTTAGTCATAGATGGATACAATTATTCATCAGAAAGGACTAAACAGGGTGCATCAGCCAAGAAAGCAGTAACATGGCAAATTCAATTGGTACCAGGTGGGTAAGTATTCAAGAGAACCCTATTGTAGCACAACCTACAGCTAGAGGCATCAAATAACTCTAGCTTAAGGGGAAGGGCTATATGATGCATGGTTTTTAGGACCCCTTCTGAAGATGCAATAAAGGCACAATCAGTTGTTGGGGAGAGGAGGATACTCTAGTCCAAGGGATCTCGAAAGAGAAGAAAAATCTACTTCACAAGCACCAAAGAGTAAAAAGTGCCATGGACAGAAGATACATGGGAGCGAGCTCTTATGCATGCCTACAACCTATATCTTACAGAATAGCCCATTCTAGGTGTGAATTTCTAGTAAAATTTACACGAGGATGTTCCTGTGGACTCACAGCATAGCATACTCTGTTTTCACTTTTTTACCGACAATAAATATTTTTTACCACAGTAAATATTTTTTACATACAGTAAATATTTTCACCTACATGGTAAATACAAATCACTTTTTACCTACAGTAACTTTTTTTACCCATGGTAAATATTTTTTACTGTACCATAAGTATTTGGTAGGTAACAGTTCACTGTTACTAGAAGCAGTGATTGGGCATCAACAATGCAGTTACAGGAGGAGAAAAAGGGAAAATCTTATGGTAAAGGTGAGTCAACAGGGATAAAGACTTTTGAGTTGAAAAGAGACATGCTGATTTTTTCAAAGAACACATGTCAAAAGAAGCCATGGTTGAGGATTTTTTGAGAATTTGATATTCAGGAGGACCCAACTGCCACCTCCCCCCCGCAGGTCCCCCCCTGACATGTGCAGAACCTCCAGTTTCAACAGCCACCTTACTTGCTCTTAAATGCTGGTCAAGGCCTTATCCCCATGTGTCACAATCAGAAAAATCAGCATTTACCCTCCCCTCTCACATCACTCTAAAGAATATCTTGATGGTGACATATCAGGTGACCTCAATCTGTTGACCACCCTAAGCAAAAAGTAACCCCAATCAGCGGATTTAAGCATGTTTATCCCTAATCCTAAACCCTCTCAGAAACCTATATAAGGAGGCCTTCTCTCACTCAAAACCAACACTTCACCCACTTCACCAAGCAACGAAGCTATGACGACATTGCTCACAACGAGGAGCTATGGATGGAGCTCTACTCTCTCTCCCTCTCTCTCTCTCCCTCTAGTATGCTACATTACTATCCCTAAAACCTAAATAAGGAGTCTTCTCTCATGCTCCATGGCCACCATCCTCGCCATCATTCTCTAAGGTATTGATGTGTTGCTAGTAGGATTATACCTACTTGCTGGGTTAATTTTTTTTGACAAGGGATTATGCCATCCTTGGCTTGCTTCTCTATATCCTTGTTATGTATGATCAGATGTCGTTGTATTGTTAAGCTGATGTCTTGTGTATATATATGCTACATAAGGTCCCTAAGCTTCGTTTCTATGTGTTTTGCCATATGTTTTGATGCCATCATAATGCCAGAAGTCTCACTTGCCTATGTGCACTATGTGTGAGGTCCCTAAACCTCTTAATTTAGGGTGGTGCCCCCTTTGTTTTGTTCTTTGCTTGTTTGCATGAGGCGTGGTTTGTGGAGTGTGCACGAGTACAGAGGCCACCCGATTGCACTGCTCTTTTTCCCGCTATCACTATCAAAAACTTTAAAGAATAACGAGGTGGAAGCTTGAAGTTTGAGATCTATAGTTGATGTAGATAACTTTCCGTTGTTTTACAGGAATTTTGGGATCATAAGGCTTAGACTAAAGTTTGAGTCTCATGTGATAGAGACACTTGGGGATGGTTTCTAGTTAAAAAGGTTTTATGAGGCACTCTTTGGAAGATGTCTTTCAATTGGAAAGACTTCTCCAAGAGTCTCTAGCTTGTGAGACTCTCAATATGATTACTAAGTGTTGTAGATAGTATTGCAGATAGAAAGAGTCCTAGAGTTCTCATGAGGATTAATAATTGAGTCGCAAGGGCATGAGGGTCAAGAGGCTCATGAGTCATAGATGTTTAAAGATGGATTTCAACTTGAAGGAGTTTTGCATGTGTGTATGGCCCATGAGACTCAAACCTAAGTTCCAACCTGATGAGGTAGGATTCTTGTACATGGATTCTAGCTTGGAAGAGTCCTACTAGAGTGTTCATGATGCTTATAAATTGAGTCTTTAGATGTTGAGACCCAAAAACAAGTTTGGACCGCATGAAGATTCAATTCAAATCTTGTGAGATACAAGACCTTCGGGATAGTTTCTAGATAGAAATTGTTCTACTAGAGTGGCATGGGGCTTCACAATTGAGTGTCTGTGTCATGAGGCTCAATCTTAAGTTTGAGCCTGATGAGTTCTACTAGAGTGCTCATGAGGCTCGAAAAGTGATTTTCTGTGTCATGAGGCTCGAACTTAAGTTCGAGCCTCGAATCTTGAGACTCGATTTTCAACTAGAACAAGTTATATTTGAGTACTCATGAGGCTTGAAAACTAAGCATTCAGGTCATGAGGCTCGAACTTAGTTCGAGCCCCAAAACTAGAGACTAAATGCTTAACTAAAACAAGTCATGTTTGAGTGCTCACGGTCAGGCTCGAGCTTAAGTTCGAGCCTCAAAGGAGGAATATAATAAATAAACATTCATGTCATGAGGCTCAAGCTTATGTTCAAGCCTCAAAGATAGAGACTAAATGCTCCACTAAAATAAGGTATATCATGCTGAAGACGCTTGAAAACTATCCAAGTCATGAGGGTCGAACTTAAGTTCGAGCCCAAGTGGAATATAATAAATGCTCGACTACTCAGAAAGAGTTTTTGTTTCAAGAATCATGTGTGTGTGTGTGTGTGTGTGTGTGTGTGTGTGTGTGAGAGAGAGAGAGAGAGAGAGAGAGAGAGAGAGAGAGAGAGAGAGAGAGAGAGAGAGAGAGAGGAGATATCATACCTTGAGCTACTTCTACCCACAAACAAATTAAGGGCATGAGTGTCACTGCCTTTGTAGGATGTGGCAAGATTGGATGACAGGTGCACAAACGCATACATGCTCTTTCTCAATACTTATGTTTTGTTGTCCATGTAGTATACTCGCCACCTGCTTCCCAGGAGGCACTCTTTTCCATATGATGTACCTACATTTAGGTTCATACAATACAAATTCCATGGATGCAAGCTTCTTGATTGCCTCCACAATAGGTGTCAAGCAAGCAAGCTCTTCCTCACTCATAAACTTGGTGGCAAATGGTCGTGTAGACTATGCATCCAAGCCAATGATTTCCACACATGCATGTCACATGCATTTTCTTATACTGCCTCACCACACATTAAAAGAAAGTCTTTACGTCAAGCCTGTTAATGTGTAGCTAAGGTCTTTCTACATTCGGCAACTTGATTGTTGCAAAAGAGGGAGCAAGGGTTGGGCATCTTCTGCTTCATGCTATAGAAGTAGGCACATGGAGGAAATCGGTGCTTTTTGAGGTGACCACCTGCATCAGTTTTGAGGCAACCACCTACGACAATTTCTTGCAGGCAATCAGGGCCTTTTGAGGCAGAGCGAGAGGTAGAGGGCGGTAGTAGGGGCAGTAGGCATAGCAAGAAATGCAAACAACACAGGGCTGAAATCTCGGTGCTTTTTGAGGCGACCACCTATGATAGTTTCTTGCAGGCAATCAAGGCCTTTTGGGGCGGAACAAGAGGTAGAGGGCGGCAGTAGAGGAAGCAGGCATAGCAGTAATTGCAAACACAAGAAAGCTAGAAACGACGCACTGCACGTTTGGTAGCAAAGCTCGTTACAAAGGTGAAGATGAATCAAATCAATTGTGCTCATGGCAGATGCAACAAATCATGGCGATTGAGGCAATGTTCATGGTGAGCTCACAACAAAGCAGCAAGAGGTATGGCTGACATAGCACAATAGCGAGCAAGAGGCATGGCGGCTGATGTGAAGTTTAGTCATTGTAGTGGATGGCTGGCTCAAGGCATAGAATCTCAAGGTGCTTTAAGATCTTACCTTCGTCTTGCCTTCGCCTAGTTCATGGCGAGCTCACAGCAAAGCAGCAAGCGGCATGGTGGGCTTAGGGGGATAGCAGCGGTACGTCATCGTCATTTTCAAATTTCAAAATTAACGTTGGGTTTCGAATTTGACGGAGAAATCTAACATCGTCGTCAATTTAGACGGACTTAGTCAATGACTAAGGGTGTGGGTAGTTTCCTCAGTGCCTCATTAAGCTTGCCCGAACTAAAGATTGAGCCTTAACAATGCTCTCCCATACACATGTCAAAAGTGAGTCTAAATGGCTATGTAGTTATAGCATGATGTACCCATAGGTTGGCTTTGTAGCTGCATGAAATAAGTCATCTTCTCAGGGATAATCACATCCAAACCTATCATAGCTAGTCAAAATAAGTTTTCAATCGGCTCGAGGCTCCTAATTTCGGTGCTTTACGTTGGATTGTAGCATTTAGATCATACATAACAATGATATTATGGGCTTGCATATCTTGGCTAAGAGGCCTTTCCAAAGCTGGGAAGGCCCTACCAAATCTCGAACTAAAGCTCGAGCCTTAACAACGCTCCCCCATAAACCCGTCAAAAGTGATTCTAAAGGGCTCTATAGTCACAACATGACATACCCATAGGTTGGCTTTGTAGCTCCATGAAATAAGTCGTCTCGTCAGGTCAAGCTAGGGGGCCGTTGAACCACCCTCTACAATAGATAATCTCCTCTAAACTTGTCATACCTAGTCAAAAGGAGTCTTCAATCGACTTAGGTGCTTTGTGTTGTACTGTAGAATTTAGATCATACACAACAATGATATTATGGGCATGCATATCTCAGCTAAGAGGCCTTTCCAAAGCTGGGAAGTCCCTACACATAGTCGGCCTTGTGGGGGGCTTCTCTAACAATTGTAAAAGAAGTATTAAATCCTAAGGTAAGGGGGCCAATATTGTGACAACCCCCATTACTAGTGTTAGTGAAGGCATTTGCACCAACTCTCCATGCCTACAAACAACACACTAGTGGAGTGGTCTACGCATCACTACTACGTAATACTCCATTCATGACAATCATCTCAAAAGAGTATTCATGATGCAGACAAACTAGGTGAAATAGGAATACAACTTTCTGTAATTAAAAAGTGTTTCATCTCCATTCTACTTTGATAGCACTAGCCTCGGCACCTTAGTTATGTATCACAAGTGTGTTTATACAATTTGTTATCATACATTCTAAACTATGGCCTAAAAAAATTGCATGAGCTTTTGTGAAATGTGTGCGGCATGCCTAGCTAGGTGTTGTTGGGGCAAAGGATCACCTTGTTGATTGGAGGGCATGTGGTCCCTTTCCCTCAAATGATGTGCAATGCCTCTCAAGAGGAAGCTCATGAACCCGAATTTCTTACATTAAGAATTTCTAAAATCTCTCACAAATTTCATCTTGTTTTTAGTTTTGATTTCATTTCTCTTATAGTTTTCTATTTCGGATGTTTTAGCTAAAACTCAAGTAATCTTTAAATTTTAGGTGGCATGTGAAGCCTCGATCTCTAGTTTGAGCCTTGCCAATAGATTGTACAAGAGAAGTGCTATAGCTTTTGTGAGGGAGGCACCACATACCTAACTAGGTACTGCTGGGTCAATTAACCTCGGAGATGATGGGGCGTCAGTAGCCCCTTGGCATCAAATGCACATAGGTAGCATATGGTTTCTCCCAAGAAGCTTCTAGTGTTGAGCACCATATGGCAAAACATGAGAGAAAATACCTTCGTTCCTACAAGTGTCTGCTGCTACTCTTGCCAATTTGTAAATGAAACTTGCTTGTGGGATTTAAGCTGTCTACAAATAAAGAAAAATCCCCTATTCTTTCATTGTGCGACATAAAATAGTAATGCTTTCTCTATCAAAAACTAACACATTCCAAGATTGAGTTTTGCAGGACAACTAGACCATGCTTTCAAAGAAGTGACATTGAACATGGTAGCCCCCACACTTAACCATCTAAGACCCTCCAAGTTTTTTCAAATTAGACTTCTACTTCTAGAACAAGGCAAAGCAAGTCAAAATTCAACATTTTCCATTTCATTGGATACTCTTGATCCCCATATACTCCAAGTTCTCTATATACTCATGATTCCTAGCACAATGCAACTTTTGTGAGTTAGTAGAATTGGACACCCAACAATTGACAATGATGAAACCTTGCAAAGTTGAAACCAATGGGTGATGATGATGCAACCTGACATAACACAAACTATACTCTAGAACTTGACAACAATTGTTGACAACACCACAACCTAGCACAATGCAACCACCACTCAAGAACTTGGTTCACAAACATTTGTCCCAAAATTATGCATTTTTCCCAAAATTCCTAAACATGTGTTCTATCTTGTATGTGACTTAATGAAGCTTAACAAACAAAAGGGACTAATAGTACTATGAAGAAAATAAGGTGTCAGATATGCCCATCATTCATTCTTGAGAATGAAATGCAAAAAATTAAGCTTGGAAAGCAAAATGCAAGTCTAAATCAAGCTAAAACATTTCAGGAGGCTACAAATCTAAGGGTTTTATTAACAAAAAAATAAAGCCTACATTGCCACAATTGCAATTTTTTCAAATTTGAATCCATGATAGACGTCTACATACCATGTACATCAAGTATATGATTTTTGGGGATAAATGGACAACAATCATAGATCATTGATGTCCATCTATCACACATGATGTTGGAAAATCCCTTTTTTGAAGCAAGCTACTAATTTGGGGAGCTATTGAGCGTCTGTCGGACTTTAATTAAGTCGTGTATCAAGTAGAAGTAGTATAATATTTTATAAATCACACAAAAGCTAACAATAGTGGGGTGCAATGGAACTGCTTGATTGTAAATACAAATCCATTTACCCTTGTAAGTCCATTTTTGGTTAACCTAAGGTAGCGTTAGTATATAAGGTACCTAGGTCATTTTGTAAAGAGCACTTAATCATAATCAAGCTTTAAGCTGTCGTCGACTGTGTGTGAGAGAGGAAGAGAGAGCATGAGTTTCATCCTGGTGCTACTCCCTGCTTGTTTATCACATTGTAGATCCAATTGCACCATTGTGCTTGCCTCACCAAGAGCTACGCAACAACACCAAGCATTTCTCGCGGGATGGAGCATATGTGCTCGTGTATCTATGAGCTATTTGTGGTCGTAAGTATGTCAAACGATGTAGGTAGTCATTAAAATTGTGGCAACAATCTATGGGTAGATACTCATAGATTTTAGTTTTGGACACTTTCAAAAATTTTGGCTTTGTCTTTATACACGTTTTTTGTAGATGAGTTAGAGCTAGGGTTTTGGGTGTAGAGGCTTTGGGATCGGTGTATCCTAGTGAGGGGATGGTGTTCCTTAAGTTTTGTACAATTATGGCATGATTTGATGCGTTTCCTTCTATTTGTGTGCATGTGGGTTGGGTGGTGTAGTTGAGAGCAGTTAGACTCTAGATTGTGATTTAGTTGTCCTTCTAGAGTGTTGTATGTGTAGGATGGTTTGCGCATGACAAGCTAAAGAAATTTCGCCTGTGTGCCTTTCGTGTCATCTGTGTCCTTGATTGACATTATGCTGATCTAGATTTTGTTGCATGTACTTTATAGGTGGTGTGGTTCTCTCCCGCAATAGTGAAGATGATGCAAGAGAGGATTATGCTATGATGGCTCATGTGATCTTAGGTCCATGTGATTTATGAGAGTTGGGGGTTGGTAGAACCTCTAGAAATTATGATGCAAAGGTGTGGGATCATAAGGGTGATAGGGGGGTGAAAGCATGTTAACATGTCGCACTTTTTATGCTAGTTAACATATGCCAACAAGCACATCTTGTAAGCAAAACACATGATACACTTTGTATAGTTCATGATGGTGGCCTACACACTTGAAAAAAACATGATTGTTGGACTTCAAAAAAACGAATTTTAATATTTTTAAAATCTTAAACAATTAAGCTCAGTCATTACGTTGAGGTAGTGGTGTAGTCATGATGCATGGAGGGAAGCACGATGCAGGGGCCATGGGTCCGAGAGAGGGAGGAAACAGATTGCGAGTTTCAAGCAGGTCGACAGTCAGAGGCCAATAGTTAGTCCAAGTGGAGGATAGCTCACCACTGAAGCCAACCACCTTTGTCAACTCTCTTAACAGTACTCCATCGAGAAGGAAGCCGATGAACAAAGGTTTTGCTGCTTCTCCTTCGACCTGGAAAAGATTGAAGGCTTCTAGTTCCCAAGGATCCCCAATGTCAAAGTACATGCATTCAAGGAAGGGGAAGCAGGACTCACGTACTCTCTCTCTCTCTCTCTCTCTCTAATGAGGGGGCCACATTTTGAATTTGTAAATCAAGTAAATCATGAAACATTTCTCCAACATTCCCTCACTACTAGTCTGTTAGTGAATCCTCTCACACACCATGAGAAAACTGTGTTGCTAAGCATATGATGCAATCAACATAGAGGACTATGCATTCAACTTACATGCTTGTTTTTGTAGTAGCCCCTAGCTAAATTTTTTTGTGGATTCTCACACACTTATCAGGTGCTTGTGCATTTCCTGAGGCGTTCAAGGTGTATGATTAGATGATTGCATCTAAGGAGATCCCATGCAATTTCCTATGTAGAAATTACTTGATAGCCCTATTCTAGTGGGGTTGTGTAAGGTTTTAATCTTATAATCCTATGTGGTTTGCAGGCTGATGAAAAGCTCCCAAGTTGAACATCCCACTACAGGAAAAGTTTTGTGTAACATCAAAAGAGTTTAATGTTTTCCATGGTCTCTCCATGGATGGTGTCGACCCCAAATTGGTGAAGTGGGAGCAGATTATAGATGTGGAGTGGTTCAATGTATTCAGAGAGGCAAAGGATCGTAGAAAATAATGCTTCAAATGAAGTAGCATTTGTGTCGACATGTACGACCAAGTACTTCAGCTGCACTAGAGGGTATACTAGAAGGCCTCCACCAACATGGAAATTAATCTGGATTTTCCAAAGGGTTTTGTAAAACAATTCAATCCAGTGGAAATTGCAAGTGGCTCAATCATGAAGTTTAATTGGGATGAGTTTACTGTCAAGCATTTGCAAGACCTTCAAGAAAAAGGATACTACGATGCCCATGTTGAAAAGTGGAGGGTGCGTAATACCTAGCCCTCAAGTCAAGAAACAAAGAAGGGTTCTACGAAAACAAAGGAATATTGTGCTAGCCAAGTAGCTTCAAATGTTGTTTCTACTACCAGGGCAACACCCCTCTCTATTAACAACTATGACAAAGTGGCAGCAAGCCTAACATATTTCAGGATCTCTCGTTTGTTGGAGCACATCATGAGTACAAGTGACCATCTCAGAAATTGACTGCAAGATGCTAAACAGCAGCTTAAGAATGCTGGTCAGGAAGTTGAAGCTGTGAGGGTTCTGAAAACAAGCCATAATATGTTCATCCCTGTAGTACTTGCTATGAGACAGAATCTTCATAATTCTAAGAATGAATTGTGGTGTTTAGGCCTCACTGACAATGTGGATGCAAGGAGAGAAATAGAGCTCAAGGTAAATATCAAGACACTGAAAGAGACACTGGATGGTTTGGGGTTTCCTCACAGTGAGGACACCCCCACTGTTGTTGATATTGACATAACCTATCTTCGTGTAAGTGACGATGGTTTTTGTGATTGAACCTTATGTTTTGAATATGTGCACAACTATCCTATGTACTTGCCATGCTTCTATTTTGATTGGTTTGTAGCTTAATGTGGAGGTGTAGGAAGCGAAAGTGCACGCCTGTGATAGTCAGCTGCAACTACTCATGCAGATAAGTAGGATGATACAAGGTTCCTTCATCCCCACTTCCCTATGCAAGATAGCTATGGACACTTTTACACAGTTTATAGTAGGGGTACGCGATGGGACAAAAAGCAATGAGTGTACAGGCTGTGGTCTACCACTAGAAGCACGCAAAATCAGTGCAATGGTCAAAATGCCATGTGAGCATACCTATCACCTAATCTGCTTTGTTGATGCATGCTCGCTGGGGATCCAATGTAGAGCTTCCACCTGCCAGCAGAGGATACAAGTTGAACGGTGTGGCAAGGTCACAGGGCAAGGACCTCCAATCACATAGAGTTTTGGTAATATAATATTAAGGAGCAATTATCCAGCCTTAATTCGTACACTAGCCCTATGTATTCTATTTAGCATAGAAGGTATGCTAGTTAGCTTAGTGGATATGGTGGCTAGCATATTGCGTATGGGAGTTGGCAAAACTATTTATGCTAGCTAGCATACTATGAGATATAGCTAGAATACATTGTCATGGTGTTAAGCATATTTTGTATGCTAGTTAGCACAACCAATTATCCTAGTTAAAAAACTGTGAATGCTAACTAGCATAGAGAGTTTCCCAGCTAGAAATAAAGTATGCTAATCAGGATATTAAATATTCTAATTAGTGCAACATCTGCTAGCTAGCAAATAGGGTATGCTAATCAGCATATTCAATATGCTAATTAGCATACCTTCTCTTCTAGTTAGCATACTTGCATGCTCACCATCATACACAATGTTCTAATTAGCATAAAAAGTATGCTAATTAGCATATTATATATGCTACTTAGCATACCTTGTATGTTAATTAGCACACACAATGTTATAACCAACATATTTAATATATGCTAATTCGAGCATTGTGTACAATGGCTAGCATGCAAGTATGCTAATTAACAAAAAAGTATGTTAATTAGCATATTAAATATGTTAGTTAGCACATCGTGTGTGCTAACTAACATACAGGGTATGCTAACTAGCATACTTTTTATATTAATTAGAATATTGTGTATGATGGCTAGCATGCAAGCATGATAACTACAAAACAAGATATGATAATTAACATACTCAGAATGCTAGCTAGCATACCTTGTATGCTAGCTAGCATTTGGTGCATGATAAAAAGCATTCAAGGCTTAGTTAGTGTACCTTCTTTTCTAGCTAGCATAATGTTTATGCTTGTTAGCATACCTCTATGCTAGTTAGCATACATTCTGAGCTATCTGGCATAATGTGTATGCTAGTTAGCATACCTCTTTGCTAGTTAACATAATGTGTATTCTAGTTAGCATGCACAATATGCTAACCAGTAAAGATATTAGCAAAGATGTTATGTTAAGTAGCATAACTTATCTTCTAGTTAGAATACCATCTGTGCTAGCATACATGCTATGCTAATTAGCATACAACTATGTATGCTAATTAGCACACCATCAATAATAAGCATACCATTAGCATACACACAACTTTGCTAAATAATTAACATTTTATCTATGCTAATTATCATACATTCTCTGCTAGTGAGCATACACACTATATTCACACTTCCTTGTTAGTATATTTTGTATGCTAGTTAGCATATTGATCATGGTGGTTAGCACACTTTGTATACTAGTGAGCATAGTTAGCATAGACAATATGAATGTCTACAGGATATAGATGCCTACCATACATGGAATGCTACTTGTCACTGTTGAGATGTAGAGAGAAAGAGAGAGAGACGAGACAAGAGACACACCATATACGCTCCCAAAGATTGATTCATATTGAGGACAAGATACAAATATATAGGTGAGACCAAGTTTAGTAGAGTGAGCCATATATAGCTCCAACATGTTGAGATGTAGAGAGAAAGAGAGAGAGACGAGAGAAGAGACACACCATATACGCTCCCAAAGACTGATTCATATTGAGGACAAGATACAAATATATAGGTGAGACCAAGTTCAGTAGAGTGAGCCATATATAGCTCCAACACCCCCACTCAAATAAAGGTCTCTAGCTTTGGATGAAAAAACCCTTGGGGAGTTCAAGGGAAAAACCCAAGCCCCTATACAATGTGAAATATGAACCAGTGGTGATGATGTGAAAGTGAATTGTGCATCTATGTACAAATATTCAAGTGACTTAGATATCACAAGGTGCAAATGTGGAGTGTGCATAGTGCATGGTACCTAAAAGATTACAATGTCATATGTACAAAGCTATTACAATAGAAAAGAAGCTAATCTAGAAAGAGTGAGGCCGAAGCAACTCCAAGCTCCGAGCGCAAGAGGATGAAACGTGACTCATTGAGGACTTTGGTCAAAATGTCTGCAATCATCTGGTCACTTGGACAGTGTTCAACCATAATGGTTCCCTTGCGTACTTCATACCTGACATAATGATAATGGACAGCAATGTGCTTTGACTTATTATGTTGAACATAGTCTTTTGCAAGACTAATAGCACTTTGGTTGTCACACCGCAAGGGTGTGCTAGAAAGAGGAGAGTGACTAATATCAACCAGCATTTGTCGAAGCCAAATCAACTCACGAGCTGCAAGTGATGCCGCAACATATTCTGGCTCAGTCGTAGAAACTGCAACACAACGTTGTTTCTTGCTGGTCCAAGAAACAAGACAACCATTTATAAAGAAGCAATTTCCACTAGTAGATCGCATAGATAAATGTGAGCTTGCCCAGTCTGCATCTGTGTAACCCAAAAGAGAAAGAGATTGCATAGAATCCGATGTGAGTTGTCGTCGATAGACTAAACCAAAATCTGTAGTGCCTTTCAAGTATTTCAATACACGCTTTGCAGCAAACCAATGCTTAAGAGAAGGACATGCAAGATGTTGTCCAAGATAGTTAGCAGCGAACAGAATATCAGGACGAGTGTTCATGCCAACAAACTGAAGACATCCAATCAAGTTAGCATAAGGTTGATTTGTGACAAGTTGACCACCATTGTCAGAAGTATTCTTCGTAGAGCTCACAAGACAAGGTGTGTTGGCTGAATGTGCAGATTCCATACCAAATTTTTGAATAGTATCTGCAATAAACTTTGACTGTCGAAGGAATAAAATACCTTTTGTACGGTTCCGTTGGATTTGAATGCCAAGACAAGAGTGAATCTCTCCAAGATCCACCATATCGAATGCAGAAGACAATAAATTTTTCACTTGCTGAAGAAATCCCAAATCATTGGAAACAAGGATGGTATCATCCACATAAAGAGCAAGAATCACAAAATTGCTACCTTGGCGTTTTATGTATAAGTTGGGGTCTGACGAGCAAGAGATGAATCCTTTAGAGGTGAGAAAAAGATCAAATTTTGTATACCAGGCTCGCGAAGCTTGTTTGAGACCATATAGTGCCTTATGGAGTTGAGCAACAAGGTCTTCTTTACCTGGAATAACAAACGCTTCTGGTTGTTCCATATAAATTTCCTCTTCCAAGTCACCATTAAGAAAAGCAGTTCGCACATCCATTTGATGAGCTTCTAAATCAAATTGAACAGCAAATGCCAATAAAACTCGAACACTTGTAATGCGAACAACTGGTGAAAAAGTCTCTTCATAATCAACACCAGCTACTTGGGAGTAACCTTTTGCAACTAAACGCGCCTTGAACTTGTCAAAATATCCATCTGCTTTTACTTTTGTTTTATACACCCACTTACATTTAATTGCTGTACGACCAGGAGGTAATTCAGTTAGTATCCATGTACCTTTAGAGATAAGAGAATCGTACTCTGCTTCCATAGCCTCTTGCCATTGATCCTTTTGTGGTGAAGAGATAGCTTCATCATAAGTAACGGGATCTTCAGAAGTAGAAAAAGCATTATCAGCAATATCCTCATCATAAACAAGACATGAGCCATGTTCAAAATCAATAGGCAGATCAACAAAAATATCAATATCATCATTGGCAACATTTGGAATGGATGGTTGTGAGGAGGAAAGTTGCTCTATAGGAAGTGTTTCATCTTCTGAAAGAAATGGAAAAGCCTGAAGCAATGATTTAGTATCATCAGAATCATCCATGGACCATGAGCCTCCCATAAGCTGTTCGTTAAAAGTAGCATCACGATTCACAGTTACTTTCTTGGAGGAAGGGTCATAGAATTTGTAGCCTTTGGAAGTGTCAGAATATCCAATAAAAATAACTTTAAGACCAGGAGCATCAAGCTTTGTTCGTGTTTCTTTGGGAACATGAATATAAGCAATACATCCAAAGGTTCGAAAATGAGATACAGAAGGAATGTCACCTGTCCATGCTGTGATGGGTATCTTACCAGAAGGTGTAGTAGTAGGAAGATGATTCTGAATAAATGTTGCTGTCAAAGTAGCTTCAGCCCAGAAAACACGAGATAAGCCAGAATGAATCAGCATACATCTTACAACATTGAGAATAGTGCGATTCTTTCGTTCAGCAACACCATTCTGTTGAGGCGAATATGGAATAGTGTGTTCATGATGAATTCCAGTGTCAGCACAGTAACGCACAAACTCTCGAGAAACATATTCGCCTCCATTGTCACTACAAAGCTTCTTAAGGCGACGACCAGTTTGAAGTTCCGCAGCCTTGTGGAATTGTTAGAAAACAGATAAGGCTTCAGATTTTTGTCTAAGTAGAAATACAGTCGTATACCTTGAGAAATCATCAATGAAAGTAATGAAGTAGCGATATTGTGATCTCGAAGAAGGTAGAGGTCCACATATATCAGTATGAACAAGATCCAAGATGTCATGAGAATGAGTTGTATTTGAAAGAGGAAAGGGTTTACGATTGTGTTTCCCAAGAGCACAAAATTCACAAATTCCCATATGGGGATGGGCTTTAAGATCCATGCCATGAACAAGATCACGACGTTGAAGATCAAGGAGTTTTGAGAAATCAGCATGAACAAAACGGTGATGCCATACTTTGCAATCATGATCACCTGGAGCAGTGACAATATTTGCTACAGCATCGTTGAGAGAGAGTTCAAATAAATTACCGTTTCGAGGAGCAGTGGCTATAGTCTGTCCATCTTTCTCAATTCGGCATTTGGTATAATCAAATCCAACAAACAGACCAAGATCAACAAGTCTAGCAACTGAAAGAAGATTACGTTGAAGATCTGGTACATGTAATACTCCTCGCAAAATTCGAGTGGAAGAAGATAAGGTACCAAGATATAAGTCTCCAATACCCTTTACTTGACAAGTAGTATCATCAGCAAGATAAACAACACGTTGAACTGGCAGTGGATAATAGTTATGGAGCCACTTAGACTGATATGTCATATTTCCTGTAGCACCAGAATCGACAATAAAAAGTGATCCATCACGTACATGAAGTATTCTGTCTGGAGCAACTGAACATCGGATGCAGCTTGTTTCTGGTACAATGTTGTTTCGATGTTCAGTAGCATATGCTCTATTCCGATCTGTGTCGAATCGACGCTTATAGCACATATGAGTGGGATGATCAGATCGTCCGCAATATTCACAAGAAGAAGAAAAAGAGTCTCTAGATAAACGTGGTTGTTTTGTGGTAATATTGTGTTCTTCATCATATTGACGTGCCCAACAATCATCTTCAGTATGGCCATTTCTGTTGTAGTAAGAACATTGCTTATTAGGAAATTTGAGACGAGAGAAAATATTACCGCGACGGCCACCTCTGCGGTTTCCTCGTTGAAATGGACGCCTTCGAGCATAAAAAGCACGTTCCATCTGTTGTGACTCAGTCTCCTCTTGTGAAATCATAGCTGTATCGTGACCAGCATTCCGACGTTCTTGACGTTGAGAGTATTCAATTAAAGACATGCAAGCTTGGTCGAAATCAAGACCATCTTTATTAGAGAGAATAGTAACAATGCTATCATAAGAAGAGTCCTTCACCGTATCAAGGAGAAGTGTAATCAGTTGCTTTTGTGGAACAGGATCCCCGGTAGCAGCAAGTTGATTAATAATAGATTTGAAAGACTCAATATGTCCCGTCATGGCAGTACCAACTTCATATTGTAACTTGTTAAGCAACCCTCTCAAATAAAGTATTTCTGTAACAGATTTCTTCTGAAAGTTTGCAATAAGGTACTTCCATACGTCATGGGAAGTAGGCAGTTCATACATATCAAGCAAAAGGGAATCAGTAAGAGCAGAAAGAATATACCGACGAGTTGCTTTATCACGTCGTTGCCAATCCGTATAGGCAACATTCCAATCTTCAAATATAGGTCCTTTAGTGATAAGCACGTTATCATTATCCGTATCAACAGGCTGAGGCGGACAAACACGATTTCCAAGAACAACATCGGAGAGTTCATCGCCTTCAAGAATTAACAACATCTTTGCTTTCCAGCCTGGAAATCCTTGACCTTGGAAAGGAGGAACAGAATGTTGGCCAGAAGGAAAGCCGTTGACGAGAATATTCATAGCCATATCTTTTTGCGAGAAGACGTATAAGATAAGATCGCAGAATATGCACACCGTATATGGTGAAGTCCGCAATTGAGAATGAGAGAGATATGAGTACTGCGTTCTGTCAACGATAAACGTAAGAAGGATGCTCAAGGAACGTCCAAAGATGTGAGAGACGTCACCCAAAAAAGACGGGGTAAAGGAGACGTTAATAATAAACGAGTCCTCAAAATAGAGTGGCGTGAGACGCAAGATTGACGGCCACAATACGAATAGCAAAAAGCTAAATCTTCTCGAAAAAGTTAACACCAAAATAAGAAAAACGATCGCGGATGCTTCACGAAGAAGTAGGACGAAGAAAGCTGCGTCAAGCTCTATTGCAATAAAAACAGCATAACTTTCTGCTGCGAACTCCGATTGACACAAACCTAGAACTCAAATCGAAGAGCTCGAGGAGACGAACAAGTTTTGGATGAGAAGTTCCATTGCGCTACGCTCCATTGCGCTTTTCCCGTTTCTCCAAATTTTGAGCAGAACAGCAAGAAAAATTGAGATGAAGTTCAGGGTGTCATTAACAAGAAAACGTAATCAACGATTAGATTGATTATAAATAAACGCCACATAAAACACTAATCATATTCTTCTTAACACAAAACAACCACAGTTAACAAGAATCAACGCTCAAAAATAAAATTTGTAACAACTTTGAATCTTACATGCGAATCGCATACACATACTGTTGTCACCATGAATTGAATGGGCGCGTGATCGTTACCGCTCTGATACCATGTTGAGATGTAGAGAGAGAGACGAGACAAGAGACACACCATATACGCTCCCAAAGACTGATTCATATTGAGGACAAGATACAAATATATAGGTGAGACCAAGTTGAGTAGAGTGAGCCATATATAGCTCCAACAGTCACACTATGCATACAAGAAATCATGATGGTGTCGATGAAAATTAACGGGTGAATGCAATACACAAGTATCAATGATGCAGGATGCGAACCTGACAAGACACTTGTCAATCAAAGGATAGAGGAGAAGCTCTATAATGATGAATTTGATGAGCTAGATAGATAACATGAAAGGGTAGATGTAATACCACAGCATGCGACAACACACGAGGCTGCTCTGATGTGGTAACGAAACAAATGATGATGATGAAAATTTTATCATGATTACTCATCCCAAACCCAAGCCCCCTACAGATGATCAAACAAGCTTCTTAGAGGAAACAATTAGGAGTGTGCAAGAGGAAGGTAGGAGTGCTCAAGAGGAAGGTTTTAGGGTTGACAGTAGGCTGACTGTGCAAGACACCGACGATGACAGCCCCCTGCAGCGTTTTGTAAACCAAGTGAAATTAAAGAGAAAAGGTGGCTGGAATAGATTCTCGAAAATCCTAGGGACTAGATACGTGATGCCCCTCCTAGCACCATGGATGACATAAACGAATGCAGTTGGGGTGAAAAGAAATCCATTCTCTCACGTGCTTGCAAGAAATTATGTTGAATCTGTTCCCTATTGTGTCCGAGTTATGTAGTGTTAGCAAGATCCACACTGCATCTCTCTACATAATTATAATGGAGAAAATAATCTTTTCAATATTATTTTGCTATGCAATAGTTCATTAGTTTTTTCTTGTTCTTTATGATGTAGTAGTTGCCCTGCATGAGTTGAATTATGCCATTGCATTCAAAACCATACGGAGGTGTAGTATTGCTAGGGCGAGACAACTACAAAAGGAAAAAGACAAGATTGAGAAGCACCTGGCTAGCTATCTTAAACGCTTAACAAAAATTGTTGAATACTTTAGTTATGTTCATCCCTCGGGGGAAGTTATTTTTGTTGAGTGATATGCACTGCCAGACCCATATGTGCATGCCACACACACCCCTCTCTCTCTCTCTCTCTCTCTCTCTCTCTCTCTCTCTCTCTCTCTCTCTCTCTCTCTCTCTCTCTCTCTCTCTTTCCTACACACACACACACGATGTAGAGAGAGAGAGAGGGGTTGGGGGGGGGCATAATACCTGCACAGCAGGTGGAGGCCAAGATTTGAGCAGAGCGCAGGTGAAAATGGCCCCTGCTGCTCGCGGGTTTCGCTTTTTTCCCCCAAATTTTTTTCGTCGATATACGTGTGGGAAATAAAGCCTTTCCACGTGTATATCGACGCACATTGCGACGCGTATATCGACACGTATATCGACGCTCACTAATTTCGTCGATATATGCGCGTCGATATCTCCATGTAGTGTTGTAGTGAATGATGCCCCAATACCCCACCTATGCTTAGTTTTTTATTTAAAAGTGTAGATTCCTAGTTATGATGAAATTCGGCCGCGGGTCGGCAATGCCAAAGCTACGAAATATTGTGGATGGCTTACGTCAGTGCGTATAGCTCTTACCTGCAGTTGCAATGCAACAAACACAATCGCAATGTGTCAATCGGAGAGGGAGTAGGAAGCCCGAGAAGGAGAGAAGTGAGGCTTGGTTAGCTCACGTTGTGTATTTCTTATCCAAAAACTTATAGAAAACATACAATAATTGGCTTTTATACCTTAGCCATGGTTTTTGGTTGGTCAAAACTAATAATCCGGAGCTCTACCAAAGCTGGGAAATGATTGGCTAATACAATCTGGAAGCTGTGGGTGTCTGGGTATCTTGGCCTCGTCACAAGACCATTCTCAATAAGTTGGAGAAGATGCTGTCTATAGCATTAGTTACCTGCAAAGGAAATGGGAAATGGAAACGAGAGGCCCCAAATGCAACCACAACCGGAGGGGCCTGACTCACAGAAATGCTCCCAAAACGGGGGAGTAAAAAAGGCTGATTATGGCTATTTTTGAGAGTGGGAGGGAGAGTCAAGAGAGAGCTAGTTGTATTATATATGTTTGTGTTAGTCTGACATATAGCTGTTTTAAAATGTACAAATACAATGAGTGACCCTGGTCGTAGTGTTAAGCTTACCATCATCAAGACTTTGCTACGGAGCACTGGACTTTCAGGCGAGGCGTTGACGGAGGCTATGTCCGATTATGTGGAGCTGATGGATGCCGTAGGTTTTGTTGAGAGAGAAAGAGAGAGCACATAAATAGAACCCCAAAGTGTGTAGAATACACACATGAGATGATGTATATATAGAGGGGACTTGGGTGCCATATATAGAGAATCCATATGTTGAGTAGCTTCACATATAAGCTCAACACCCCCGCTCAAATTAGGGTCCCTAACTGTGGATGAAAAAACCCTTGGGGGATCAAGGGAAAAACCCACAACTCTATATACACCCACCGTTATATTATAAAAATCATTGAACATACAAATGTTCATGAGGAGCTACATCACTCCTTTTACAATGAATGTTTTATGAGGATTTACATTAATCCTATCCTATCAAATACAATAATGAATACAAAGGTTCAATAAAGAGGTGTAAAGGCTATCGATTAGCTCGTAATCAGAAGTGTCTCCATGAATCTGCTATGTAGCTTGTCATCACTATTGTATCACCAAACATATCTTCATGTTGTCATCAATATGACATCACCAAATACACTTCATAAATCTTTTATTGTCACCAAGTTTGTCTTCATAAAATAAATTCTTTGATGAATCCTACATAGATCATAGACTAAAAAAAAAACATAGTCATGAAAATTATTAGCATCGTTAGTGAAATAATTTATGTTCACAATGCCATAAGAGATGGTTCGCGACGCCACTCTTTTGACAACATATATACGCACGAAAACATATGGTACATAGAGAATGAACATAAAAGTACAAGATGCGTGATTACGTGATGCAAATGATATGTGTATATACTACATAAAACAACATTTATCAACATAGTGATCAATGAATATCATCAAAGTATTAACAAAACATCATCATTGTATCAATAAAAATGAATAAATCATCATGGTATCAACGAAAAGCATCATGATATCATCAAAAATAATCATTATATCAACCAAACAATATCATGGCATCACCGAGAATAACCATGGTATCAACGAAACAACATCATGGTATCATCGAGAATAACCATGGTATCAATGAAACAACATCATGGTATCACCGAGAATAACCATGGTATGAATGAAACAGTATCATGGTATCCACAAAAATCACCATCGAATTAACGAAATATCATCATGGAATCACCGAGAATAACCATGGTATCAACGAAACATCATCATGACATCACCGAGAATAACCATGGTATCAATGAAATATCATCATGGTATCAACAAAAATCACCATGACCAAAGTACTAACAAAACATCATCATGGTACCATCAAAATCACTATGGTATCAACGAGAATTTATCAATAAAATGACGTAAACTATATCTCTAAAAGAATAATTATACGAGAATCAATGAACGAGTATATCATATAACAAAAGATCATGTACCAACAGTAGCTCGATAGAATTTGGACGATCATCAACTGCTCGACTGAATCGAAACGATATGTAACTGGCTTGTGCAGCAAAGTTATGTTAGTAACAAATATATGATTGATGTAGAAAAAATATAATTGAGAAGTTTTCAATTATGAGAAAAATCAAAAGCAAAAAGTAGAATTTTGCTTTTCAAACATATTCGTAGTCCAAGACGATACCCCAAAATCGGTGCAAAATTTAGAGAAACTTTCTTCTGCAAAGTTATAGACCACATCGATTACGATGGCTTAAGCAAATAGTTTCTCATCGATTCCGATGCCTGCTGCGGCTAGTTTCTTCTACAAAGTTGTAGACCACATCGATTCCGGTCCCTTGCACGGGTAGTTTCTGCAAAATCGTTTTCAATTAGCAGAAAAATAAAAAACATAAAACGAAACTTGCTTTTTAGACATGTACGCAGTCTATGAATGATAACTCAAACTCGGTGCAGAATTTGAAAAAAAACTTCTGTCTGCAAAGTTGTAGACTACATACATTCCAGTCGCTCACGCGGGTAGTTTTTGCAAAATCATTTTCAATCAAGAGAAAACTAAAAAACAGAAAGCGGAAGTTGCTTTTCGGGTATGTACGCAGTCCGCGAATGATAACTCAAAATCGTTGCAGAATTTGATAAAACTTCCTTCCGCAAAGTTCTAGACCACATCAATTCCAGTCCCTCTTGCAAAGAGTTTCTACAAAATCATTTTCAATTAGCAAAGAAATCAAAAACAAAAAGCGAAAGTTGCTTTTCAGGTATGTACGCAGTCCGCGAACGATAACTCAAAATTGATGCAGAATGTGAAAAAACTTCCTTCTGCAAAGTTGTAGACAACATCGATTCCAATCCCTTTGATGAGAAGTTTCTACAAAATCATTTTCAATTAGCAGAGAAATCAAAAACAAAAAGCGAAAGTTGCTTTTCAGGTATGTACGGAATCCGTGAACGATAACTCAACATTGGTGCAGAATTTGAGAAAACTTCCTTTTGCAAAGTTGTAGACCACTTCGATTCCGGTCTCCCTCACGAGTATTTTTTGCAAAGTAGTTTTCAATTAGCACAGAAATCAAAAAGAAAAAGGAAAAGTTGCTTTTCAGTATGTATGCAGTCCGTGAACGATAACTCAAAATTGGTGCAGAATTTGAAAAACTTCCTTCTGCAAAGTCGTAGACCACATCGATTCCGATCTCTCTTGCAAGTATTTTCTGCAAAATCGTTTTCAATTAGCTGAGAAATCAAAAACAAAAACG
Source organism: Adiantum capillus-veneris (assembly GCF_014529385.1). Lineage (NCBI taxonomy): Eukaryota > Viridiplantae > Streptophyta > Polypodiopsida > Polypodiales > Pteridaceae > Adiantum > Adiantum capillus-veneris. Next base: position 79,593,306 of record NC_140945.1, read on the forward strand.
TACTGCTCTGATACCATGTTGAGAGAGAAAGAGAGATCACAGATCTTTGCTTGCTTAGGACCCCTATCCCAAGTACATCACATCACGAGAGTCAGCGGCTTACTCCTGATGTACCTCCACGTACTCAGGTGACACCTCAGTCACAGGCTAGTGGCCATTAGTCTTGGAGGTATTTCTTTTATGTCGATTATGGAATTAATATCAAGTAGTGTTTAAGATCTATCATCCTAACTATCGTATGTTTGTATTCATGTAGCTCGCATCGTTGACAGAGTAGCACACCACAAGAGATATCGACTCGCGAGAGACTGCCTCAGCTGCTAGTGCCCCCGCCATTGCCAATGCGCACTTGCACTGCCAATTTGGGCATCACGTGCGACATCCTGGGGTCTATTCTCCCTCTTGGAGCCGGCTTACTCTTCAGACGTCGGATTGGAGATCTCTACATGTCATATCTAAAGCAAGTTCATATTCCATGGGAGTAAGTATTAATTAACATCAAAAAGTATGATTTATAGTTTGTTATTTGAATTACTAATTGACTTTTTGATGCAATGTAGTGATCAGCTAGAGGATGACAAGAAATATGTCATCGACTCACTTGAGGCGGGTATGGGACAGGATGGATCCACAAATGGTTGCTTAAGCGAATGTGCAAGCTCATGGCTCATCGACGAAACAATACACGGTAAGCACGAGAGAGAGAGAGAGAGAGAGAGAGAGAGAGAGAGAGAGAGAGAGAGAGAGAGAGAGAGAGAGAGAGAGAGAGAGAGAGAGAGAGAGAGAGAGAGAAAGAAAGCTTTATTAACGTCTTCTTCTAGAGGCCGAAGTTGGCCTATGAGACAAAACCATGTACATATGTGTATCCTCTCGTAACCAAAAAGGATTAGAGTGATGAAAAACTAAATTAAAGTGGTACATACTGCTAAAAAAAGGTGATACAAGGCAAGAGTAATCTCCTCAAGGGTAGGTTGAGTACATGTGCATGTAAAATGAGGGCATGGAGCTCTATCTCTAATGGATGCGTATCTATATGCTCAGGAGATACAACCATGATATGCAAACTAGCTCCATCCGGTACCAAACTGGGGGTGTAGGATATCATGCATAGGTGGGTAGGGTGTGAAGAGTCCTTGTAGTATGGTGGCAGGGTCGGAGTAGACTCGCTGTATCGCTCTCTGTCTATCATGCTCATGGTGTTCCTGGATCTGGTGGATCTCCCTCTGGTGTGCTCATCGGGTCCCATATCCCACAACTCTAGGTTGTCTCCTAGCTCTAACCACCTCTTCCTTCTGTGGAGTGACCCCTCTATAGAGTGACCCCTCTATGTGTGGTAGTGAGGCGGTCCGGGGCGGGCAACAATAAGAGCGGCCTCTAAACACCCTTCGAGGCTCATGTGCTGCTTAAATGGGGCTGGGGCAAGCACAATCAGAGACAACAACAACCCACAGCCAGAAACCAAACAAGAAAAGGGGTACCACCTAGTTGTAGATGCGAACTAGGACGCACGTGATATCTCCTTGTACTCAAACGCACAAAGAGAGGGGAATGCAAGATAGCCACACACACACCAAACACAAACATTCACCACGCCAGAGAGAGGTAAAGCGCACAAATCAACTTGAGCAACTCAGCCTTAGCCTTAAAGACTAGATGCACACAAAGCTTGATGAGAAATAGAGAGACAACAAAAAACTTGACCTTGTTGCCAATACACCAATTGTCTTAGGGTCACGGGAGCCCTCTCACCGAGCACCCTCTTACAATTGAAAGTTTTGGCAAACAATTCATCAAGCCCTCAAACCACCAAGCATGAAATGGCACAACAAACTTCAAGGAAAATATACCTTCAACCACCTGATGAGCCAACTTATCAAGTCAATTTGGAGAGAAGAGTCGTAGTTGCAGCATACAATTGCACCCAAAACTATGAATCTTATTTATGGACAAGAGTAGACTACAAGTGTGGTGAAGAGTATGGCATACACTCCACTCCTCTAGATGGCATAACGAACTTCAAGCTTCTCCATGCACCTATGTGTAATGATGGAATAGAGCACTCACAATGCACACACTCTACACAACTAGGCTTTAAGAGTGGAGTGTTATGTGTTGAGAATGGTGTGGTGTAGTGTGATCATGTGGTGATTTACAAGGGAGAGAAGGGCTCTATTTATAGGTTTTAGAAGCCCCGATTTGGATTAGGCCTAATCAAGTTTATTTAAAGGAATAAAAGATTATGTATATTTTTATTTATTTTTAATGAGGGTGGGTCTCTCTCGTCCTTTGAGTCACATGGATGTGGGCTCAAGGGAAGAGAATTATTGAGGATGAAAGGAGAGAGGATTGAGTGAATAATTTCGGAGTGCCTACTCTAGTAGAGGGTGCATTTTACAATAAGGTTAGTGGTTAGTAGTTAGTAATTATCACTAAAATATATTTACAAAATCATTCACCAAATGGTGAGATATATGATGAGAAAAGTTAGAGAAGGGATAAGCTTGTAAAGCAAAGTTGAAGCTTGGAGAAGTTGACATTCACCTCTTTACAGCACCGGTAGAAGAAGCGGTCAGCATGGCGAAGTAGCGCGTGTCGATGAAGCTATGTTATCTTCAAACCTTGGAAAATTCATGATAAAAGCCTTCATTTGCAGAGGTTATCCTTGGATTTTTGCTGAGTTTTTTAAGTTATTTACAAAGCTGAAGAGAGTATGGTAATATGGACATATATGTAGAGAGAAAGGGGGACACATAGGGTGTAGAAATGGAGGTGTGAGAGATGTGGCAATGGTGAAGAGGGTGAATTAGGACATGGGAGTTGCAGGTTTGGGAGTGGGAAGGAGAGGGAGGAGTGTGTGTGAAAGAGGAAAATGATAAAGTGGAAGAGGGAGTGTGGCTGCATAGCATGGGCAAACTGGGGTCCACCAATAAAATCATAGCTCACAACTCGTAGCTCAAAAAAATATGAAAAAATTAAAGGTGAAATTTCAGCTCACGAGCTACAAATTTTGTTTGTCTCACCTTTTCAAATTCGGGGAGCATGTGATCTTTAAAAATTCAGCAAAACCGACTGTTTTTTCCACTGCACAAGGTCCTTGTGAGGTCCTTCTTTGGATGATTCTTTTGAATACCTCCAAGAGTGAGCTCCCCATGGTGCATGCATGCATGCCACATACCCTTGACCTTATTTGGTAGGTCTATAATTGAAGATATTGTTGAGATCATGATATAAGTGAATAGTACAACTAAGAAAATCAAATATTGAAGGGTCTAAAAAAATATATACATGTCAAATATAAATAATATAGGTGGAAAAAATATAAAGGCGTCAAAATAGATCTCTCTCATTATAAACCATAAAAAGATGAATATTTTTGGTGTTCTAATTTATGAGAGTAAAAGAGATTAGATGTAGGAAGGAAAAAATCACAATAGTGAAAAAATATACACATAAATAAAACTAGTTTTTCTGGATTTTTGTTGGGATGGAGTTACACAAAAAATAAGAGAATCTTGCATGAAATTATTTTTATATGGAATAAGGAGTACGCAAAATGGTAAAAAAAAATATGGTAATGTTGAGTCAATGTACATAGCATAAATAACACACCATAGGTAGAAATATTTAAATAAATACCAAAATAATTATGAAAAATCCTTTTATTTAGGCCCTATATACAATGAAATATTTACACACAAATGAGCCATAATATACTTATATTTTTCATAATTTTTTATTTCTTTGGCTCAACTAGCCTAGTGACTAGCTAATTAAGGGTTTTTAAGAAGATATGGGAAAAGTCCCCTAACTCACACACACACCTATATACAGTGAAATGGTAGGGATAGTCACAGTGTTTGGATGATTTTGGTAGGGTGAGGTAGCTTACTATGGCAATTATGGAAAGCCAAAAAAAGGCTATCAGTAGCAATAGGGGGTGTTGGAGTCGCTCGATGAAAAAAATCTGTAAGCTGGGACTCTCTATCTCCACTATGTGACTGTAGCATCAGATCTCTATGTCTCTGCATCTCCAGAAGAAAACATCAAAGTTGTCTCTGGTCTCTGGACTCCATGAGCTCTCTGAGTGTAGGTTGTTCTGAATCCAAGGCAATGTAGTGGCTCTATTATGAGAGAGACACTGAGAGAGACAGAGAGAGAGAGAGATCTAGTTTAAATATTTCAAACTGAGAGGTCCCAAACTCAACCTACCTCGCACGGATTGGCTTCTCCCCATCCGCACTACACGTCTTGGACGTTTATGGGTGCGCGTAAGTCGCTAAAAATCATTGTTTTTTGTGTTTTTCAGCGCTCTTTACTTGCTGTTTTTTGGCGGACAGCAGCGGATTTACTGGGTTTTTTTGGATGACATCAACATTTTGGAGTCTTATACACTTCTCGGAATTCTTTTGGAGGCATCTTGGGCTGTTTTGAGGAGGAGTCCACTTGCGGTTGCGTTTCTGTGCCTATTCGATCTTGGAGTCTTGCATCTCTCGTACGTGGCGTACCTTGCCCTCTGAGGAGGACACTAATCGGAGTTGCAAATTATACCCTACAGCTTCTCCATGTTCCTGGAGAGTGCCAAGTTGGACAATGCTAACTGGTCCATATGGAAGACAAAGTTGCGTACTATATGTATGTACAACGAATTTTGGGATTGGCTCGAGGATGCGGCACATGCGGTCATGCCTCACCCAGTGGAGGAGGACTATACACATGGAACGGCAGACGAGTGGCAAAAGATAGACCGCAAGGTGTTTACTTTCCTTTTGCTTAACCTTTCTGATTCTATCCTTCAGGAAGTCAGAACGGAGTCACATGCCCACGGTCTTTGGAAGAGACTCTCAGATCTCTTCGTAGACAAGTCTATTGGCCGTATTATGCAATTGGAGAAGGAGCTCTACCGGTTGTAGTATAGCCAATTCAACTCTCTCGCAGGGTTGACCCGCACGATGCGAGAGCTATGGGATGATTTAGTTGCGGTCTGAGGCGAGATGACCTCTATTTGGATGGCACAACAACTCCTATTCAAACTTCCAGATAGGTTTGACTCTTTCTACCAGAGTCTCATTCAGTCAAGGTGTACCATGCAACCCACTTGGGAGGAGGCTCTTTCCCAGCTCATGCAGATTGAGAGCCGAGCCGAGTTTTGTGCCAGAGGTGAAGGTGAGTGTTGGAGTCTCTTTGATTGCCTCACAGGACCTTGCCTTGACCTCTTCAGAGTCCGGTGCTTGGATTGTGGATAGCGGTGGGACCACTCACATGACTCCCATGTGGGAGTGGTTCAGTTCTCTTACCTCTTCATCAGATCAGTACATTACCTTGGGTGATTCTCACTCGATTCCACTGTGGTTGGGACAGGGAGGATTCCTATCTTCCGCTCTTCAGTAGACCCCAAGTATAGTGCGGTTGATGAGATTTTCGTCCCCGACTTAGCCTTCAACCTTCTCTCGGTTTCCTCCTTGGACACCTTGGGAGCTTTGGTCACTTTTGGGGATTGTAAGGTGATTATTACAGATGGTGCTACAGGTCCAATTCTTGCTAGAGGGGAGCGTGATGGCTGGTTGTTCAAGCTCAAGGCTATACTCTCACTGGGCGCGGTTTCATCTACACTTTGGCATGCTAGGTTTGGCCACCTTAGCTATGCGATGTTATAGCGCGCGGCTAGGCATTCCTTGGTGGATGGGCTTACATCAATTCGCTCTACATCGACGATTTGCAGGGCTTGCCAGAGACAACAACAAGCATTAAAGCTTCTGAAAGAGAAGCTTACTGCAGAGCTAGTACTTATTTTGCCGGACTCGAGAAAGTCTTTTCAGGGGCAGTGTGATGCATGTGGCAGTAGTATTGGTGCAGTGCTTATGCAAGATGGACATGTTATTGCCTATGAGAGCAGGGTATTCAAAGGGCCAGAGTAGCTTATACAGATTTACGCAAAGGAGTTGCTTGCCGTTATTCATGCTCTAGAGTCATCGAAGCACTATCTTCTTGGAGCGGATTTTACTAAGCAGACTGATCATCAGTCATTGAGATATTTTCTCACTCAGGCCAAGCTTTGTGAGAAGCATTTGTCATGGGCCAACTTCTTGTCTATGTTTCATTTTCAGCTTGTGCATGTTGCGGGCAAGGAGAACGTGGTAGAAAATACCTTGTCTAGGCGTCCACATGTAGCGACCAAGTTGGATGAGATGCAAGATCATTACAATACAGATGCGGATTTTGTTGAGCCCTATGACTCTCTTGTTCGGCGAACATCCTGATTCCTTTTCTGATGTTTTGTGGAAAGCTTTGCGTTTATCGACTTCTTTGACAGAAGGTTATGACAGAGAGTCATGCACCACCCTATTGACCTGTATTGACCAAATTTTGGCAGCATAACAACTCTAAACTGGTCCCAAACAAGTTCCCAACCAAGAAATCGCTTGCTTCGACAAAACCCTCTAATTCCAACTCAAGAAGAGCAATTACATCTCTCTGGAATTGGTTTTTCACTTGTTTCCAGTCCCAACGCTTCCCAAAAGTGTACTCTGACAATTGGGCATTGTTTCCAATGTTCCAGGCATCCATACGACTGCAAAGCAATCCAAAAAGGGTAATTTCAAGCCGCTTTATTTTCTGATTATGGATTTTTTTGACATGTTTTCACCTCTCTAGTGTCCATGTACTGTTCTCTGTACCTTGGGCCATGTGCCCCTTGATTCTGGCATGATTCCGAGCATAAAACAGCCCCCAAATAGCTCAAAAGCAGCAGCCAAACAATGCTGATTTTTGTACTTGTTTGGCGAGGTAATTAACTTCACCTATTCCTGTATAGGGAGTCTCTTGCCTCAACAACAAAGCATCAAAAATCACAAGATTGCACATGATCAATCTTATGAGCCAGTCAAAAAGCTCAAGAGAAGCATAGATGCAGATTGCACTTTAGAGAAGGTGATTGGGTTTTGCTTCGATTTGAGAAGGCGAGTGTGCCTCGTGGAAGATTCATAACGCTTTCCATGTGAGTCTTCTTCGACAGTTCATGGGAGAATTGCGGGAATCAACCCGAGGACAGTCCATAACCCGAGGTTGATGAGCTCGACAAAGTATTACACCTTGAGCAGATTCTAGCCCACAAGGAAAGGCTCCAAGGACATAGACTAGTTTGCTGTCGTACGTCCAGGTGGAGATATTAAGTTAAAAGATTGATCAAAGCCGTTATCTGTGTCTTTGACATATATGCCAAATGTGGTGCACTGAAGAAAGCACGTAAAATGCTTGAGGAGTGTGCTTTTGAACGTTGTCTCTTGGAAGCCATTAAAGCATAGACTCCAAGTGAACGGAGGAGGCTGACTTGGTAGATACGCATATGATTTTAGAACTCTACCTAGTTTTGTGGGAGGAATACCATCACATGAGGGCACTTTGGGAGCAGTTGAAGAGCATGGTGGATACATTAGAGGGATGAGGACTTTTGATGCTCCAATCCCCGATGACCTTACTCCTGTGGGACCAGCAAACGATTACAAGGAAGGTGGCCAGTCAGTCAATTTTAATACTTTCCATGGTGGGATGGATGAGGTAAAGGCCTTAGCATTTATCCACTAGTTCGACAACGCCTTTAATGGTGAGAATTTTGCAGAGGCTTCCAAACTTCGCAAAGTCGCTACTTTTCTGAAGGACGATACGCAGTCATGGTGGAATGGCCCTATGAACAACCGCATTCAACCGAGGACTTGGGTGGATTTCAAGAGAACATTTGCAGCTATCTTTATGACTAAGGCTTTTGAAGTGGATGTGATAGCAACTTGGAATACACTTTCATATCTTGGTTGCTCGACTATGGAATAGTACATATCAAAGTTTTGGAAGGCACAATTGCCAATGACTTTGTTTCAGAATGGTACTCTTAAGGAGCAAGTTGAGTGATTTGTTATAGGATTGCCAAAGATCCTCGGGAATCATTGTATCAAGCTCCGGGTTCGCACTATACATCAGCTAACATTGGTCGACAAACTTTCTCTATGTATACCAAGACAGCCTAGACTATGGCTGATCTTGATGAACCAGAACCAGAATGAGAGATCGTCTTCGAGTAGATCCCATCCATCTACAGGTTTAGTACCTGATATTCTGGGATTAAGGGATGCGGATGCGAGTTCAGAGATGCAAAGCATGGGGTCAGGTCTGGGATCATCAATTGCTTGTTTTCTTCGATCTGGGGATAAGGGCCAGTTTTATTACACCAGAGCTAGATGAGAAGATGGGAGTAAAGATGAATGAGATGGGGCTTGCATATACATCTACTATGACTATTCGTTTCTTCGCAGGGATAGCAGCACCTTTTCATGATGCAAGATGGACATGTTATTGCCTATAAGAGCAGGGTATTGAGAGGGCTAGAGCAGCATATGTAGATTTACAAGAAGGAATTTCTTGGCATTATTCATGCTCTAGAGTCATGGAAGCACGATCTTCTTGGAGCGGATTTTACTATGCAGACTGATCATCAGTCATTGCGCTATTTTCTCACTTAGGCCAAGCTTTGTGAGAAGCATTTGTCATGGGCCAACTTCTTGTCAATTTTTCATTTTCAGCTTGTGCATGTTGCGGGCAAGAAGAACGTGGTAGCAGATACCTTGTCTAGGCGTCCACATATAGCGGCCGAGTTGGATGAGATGCGAGATCATTACAATACATATGAGGATTTTGTTGAGCCCATGACGCTCTTGTTCGTGGTGGCGAACATCCTGATTCATTTTTTGATGTTTCGTGGAAAGCTTTGCGTTTGTCGACTTCTTCGATAGAAGGTTATGACAGAGAGTCGTGCACCACCCTATTGACCTGTATTGACCAAATTTTGGCAGCATAACAACTGTAAACTGGTCCCAAACATGTTTCCAACCAAGAACTCACTTTCTTTGACAAAAACCCTCTAATTCCAACTCCAAAAGAGCAATTACAGCTCTCTAGATTTCTGGTTTTTCACCTGTTTCCAGCCCTAATCATTCCCAAAAGTGTACTCTGACAATTGGGCACTGTTCCCAATGTTCCAGCATCCATACGGCTGCAAAATAGTCCAAAAACAATAGTCATTGAGAAAATTCTGAATGTATTGTGCATCACTGTGTTTGCATTTCTGTGAGCTTGGGAGTCAATCTTCTAGTATGTTGTTTGGTGGTTCACTATGAAGGTACCCTTGCCACCCTATATACAACCAAAGAAAGAAAAACAAGTCTGAGGGGAATCGAACCCCGACACTAGCCATATGAGGCTATCACCAAGAGACTCGCACCACCCACCCTTATTAGTATGATTTGCAAAAGAATAAAAATCTTGACATACAATAAATTGCTTTGAGATAAAATCTTACCCAACATAAGTTGAGTCATGAGTTGACGTCTAATAAGACTAGTAGTCCTCATCCTCATCTCTAAGATTAATCGTCAATAGAATCTCGTCTTCATTATCCTTGTGGACTTCCTCAAACTCCTCCGCCGTTAAATATGTGTTTACATTCATTTCGATTGTCCACTCGACATCCATCATGTCTTCCTCTTCAGTGTCTATAGTGTCAGAGCAGGAATCATTGTCGTTCTCATCATGTACAATGTCATCATGATCTGCAAGGAAAATTCTACAATTCTCTGAAGTTGATGTGTCTAGATTCGGGGAAGGAACAATTTCTTCTTGATTTTCTTCCTCAAGATCAACGCTATCAAAAAAGTGTCGACCCCTGGGGAGAACATGCACAACTTTCCACCATGGATGAGCATCTGTATTCTTGACAAAGAATGCTTGTTCAACATGAGGTGGTAGAATGTAAGGCTCTTTTGTTGCACGCATTAACTTTGAGGAGTTGACGGACCAAAATCTGGATGGTTCTCGTCTCATTGTGGCATTATTGCCTTTATACTCGGCACGAAACCAATCCACCTTCAAAATCACCTATCAAAATGCACGAATCAAAACTTTAGACTTATGCATAGCTTGAAGAAACTACATGTTATTGATTCATGAAGAGAGATTTCATTTTACCTGCTTGAAGATACGATATGATACTTCATACATACCGACAATGGTTCCCACATAACCAAGTTCACAGTCTACAAGATTTGTCTCTCTTGAACTGGCACGTGATAATTTCTTGAAAGAGGCTACAACGCAAGAATCCTGAGTTAGACATAAGTCGTCAATGTCTTTTATCCGAAGATGTTGCCCATAAGCCCACATGTTGGTATACATTCGAGCCTAGAACAATAAATAAATTATATAAGAAAAAAGAGAAGATTGAAGCTTATTTAGTTCAATTTCTGAAACCCGAGAAGTTACCTTTCTTTCACACCCGATCATATACTCTCGTTGTTCCCTTGAGATTGACTCATGATCACTAACCGCACGTTGCATATGGGTGTATAACCAATCCGTGAAAGAAGATACATTGTGCTTGTTATTTACATGGTTTGACATCTAGATCTTCTCTTTTTACGTCTTCCAACTCGTTGGTTTGCAAGCTCCTCTTTATACTCATCAATAAATTGTTGCATGCATTTGCTATTATAGACAATGAAAGTAGAAATATCCAAATTATCTTGGATTCTAAGTCAAAAAGAGACTCCCTTACCAGACAGTACCTCGTCTGACATGATAGAAGAAGACTCATTTGTCCATGCACGCGGAGCTTCAGAGTGCGTTTGTTCAAGATATTCTGAAACGTAATACATGCATTCTTCAAGCATCCATCCCTCTGCCATTGAACCCTCAGGTCTTGCTTTTTGACGTACATAACCTTTGAGTATGCCCATAAATCTTTCGGCCCAAAACATCCATCGAGTAGAAACAACACCGGGGAGCTCTATCTCGTCCACTAGATGGACCAGAAGATGGACTTGAATATCAAAAAAGGATGTTGGAAGTTCCTTCTCCATCAAACAAAGAAGCTCTATACATTCACGCTTCTTTTGTGGAATTATTTGTTTGTCGATCTCTTTAGATGTAATCCATCTATCAGTAAGTTATCAAGAATACATTAGAGAATGATTCAACTAAGTTATCAACTAAAAATTCTCATTGAAAATTAAAGAGCCATAAATATATACCTTGCAAGAGATCCAAGACGATAAATTACATCTCGAACTCCTTGGGTAGTGCACCCATCAATAATAAGGGGTAGAACATGCTGCATACATGATTCATCCAATCAAGAAAATATACAAGAAACTAACTATTTACAAAGATCGTTGTAGATTTACCTTCACAAAGCTGTGCCAATCATGTGTTTTTAAACCAGACAAGCTCTTGTTATCTAAAGTGAACATGTTTCTACAAGATGCTCCATATTCCGTAGGTGTACGAAGTGACTGAATCTTCATGTTAACTGCCTGCAACTCTTCTACCGTAAGTACCCATGGAGCAGGCTCATAAGTTGTCTCATTTTGAGTTTCATCATAAAGTGGCCATAGATTGGGCTTTGAGTTTTGATCTTTTAAGTCATTTCTTGCTGCCGCTGTGTCTTTTAAGCCAACGAGGTGTTGCCATAATGAATGACCAACATTCTTGAATATGTGCATCGGATCAAGAAGATGACATATCTTCAAATCCTTCCAATATTCCAAAGTGTACCATATCGAAGGACTTTGAGCTAAGGAACGTTTTCCTTTGCCTCGTGCCTTCACACCATTATCATCGTCGTCGCTTATGATCTCAGACTCCAGATCAATAGCGGGTCCAATAGTCCACTTTAGATACCAATCCTTTGGTGTCATTGGTATTGGACATCTTCATTCTTCTACCAAACCATTAAAATGTATGGATTGCTTTCTATTTCGTAATAGTCCACTTTAGATACCAATCCTTTGGTGTCATTGGTATTGGACATCTTCATTCTTCTACCAAACCATTAAAATGTATGGATTGCTTTCTATTTCGTAGATGATGATCTTCAGGTAAAAATCGTCTATGTCGAAGATATATATTTTTGTTGAGATTTTTGCTATAAATTGATTTTAACCAATCACCACAAACAGGAAAAGCTTTATAGCCCTTCGTACATATCCCTGCATGAAAAACATAATGAAGGTGATTAGCGCATTAAAAATCCTAGCATACGAGATAATTTATATATAAAAGCGCATTTACCTGAGCAAAATCAATATCCTGGAAAATCGTGGATAGTCCATGCTAAAATTCCACGAAAAGTAAACTTTCTCTGATCAATGCTTCTAGACATATCAACTACATCAATCCCTCTCCACAATTCTTGAAGATCATCGATAAGAGGAGCTAAATAAACATTCAAGTCTTTAACTTGTCGTTTTCTGAGAATCAAGAGTGAGAGCACTAAATATTCTTTCTTGATGCTGAGATATGGGGGTGGGTTATAATTGATAACTACCACCGGCCATGTAGACCATTTACTTGATTTCATAGAAAATGGATTCACACCATCCAATGCTACACCCATCTTTAAATTGCCTGGTTCTTTTGCATAATCTAGCCATAGCGTTTCAATATGCTCAAATGTAGGACTATCCATTGGAATTCGCATTACTCCATCTTTGCTCTTGTGCTCTGCTCCCCATATCATAAGGTTAGCTAGTTTGGGACTTTGAAACATATGTTTTATACGTGGAGCGAGGGGAAAATGTCTCAACACCTTTCTAGGGACCTTACCTTTCTTCTGTTTATAATGAGACGTTTGACATTTTGGACACAACATATTGTCCTTGTACTCACCTCTATATAAAATGCAATCATTGGGACATGCATGTATAGAAGAATAGTCACATTAGGGCCAAAAACGACTCAAAAAGGGTTGTTTGTTAATCTAAGGATTAAGGAATAGTCCAATAGTTATTTGACACGTATACAAAAGTATGGCACTCTTGTCTCCTCTATTGTGGGTTTTGGTGGTCCTATTTTGACGGAGAACCGCTGAATGTCTTGATCGCAAGGCTGAAACTGCTATATTTAGGTGCTTTCGGCGAGAGAGCTCATTAAATTTGCGGCTCAAAGCAATGAAGTCTCGTCTTTTATTCCATTTTATATTTCACAAAAGCGTTGTCAAAAGATACGAAATCTATGTCAGAAGACTCTCAAAACAAGAGCATTAATGACAAATCACCTACTTTTTTCAAACATATACCTTTCTCGCTCTCTAGTTTGTGAGAGGTTTTAGTTTCTCTAGTTTCCGTCTATACTTTCTTTCTTCTCTAATCTCTAAGTTTCCATGGCGTCTTTTGCACGTCGCCCTTCACATAACATAACTTCTTGTGACTTTCATAATGTTAGAGAGGATGGTCTTTGGAAGTCCATATCTTTTCGTGTGAATGACTGGGTAACAATGCTTCCTTCATGCAAAGGTGTACACAAAGTGAAGAGAACTAAACGCGATAAAGTAAAAAACCATTGGAAAGGTCGTGTTCTTGCTTTCAAAGTGACCAACAATGGCTGGCTAGCTAAGGTTCAACATGTGTACATGGCCAAGGATATGGTGTTAGACTGGGAAGAACATCCCACACTGCATTCTTATTGCAAGTACAAAAAAAAACTATTTGATACAGTGAATTTTTTTCATTATCCCATTGTTTTTCTCATTTTTTGATTCCATTCCAGATATATTTCCTTCAACAGTTGTGGAATGGCAGCCTGTGGAGAGTCCAAGTGGGACGTTCAAAGCAATGCATAAAGGGATTGCAGATGCTATGTATGCTGATAAGCAACCTTCCTTTTACAAAACAATGGATTTGTTTGTCTATTTTGCAGAATACAAAGTTCCATCACGAGAAGGTGCATATGGAGAACTACATCAGTTACCCGTTCCCACCATAAGTTCACTTGATTGGGAAGCTCCTGATGCATGTACTATATCAAACTTCAAATCCAAGATCAAAGAAGACATCCTTAAAGCTATGTCTCTGGGCAGGATATCAAGAAGGATTAAAGTTCAATGGTTCTTGCCTATACATGTCTTTGTGGCATGTTTCAAAACAATGGATTTGAAGAGGACAAAGATGATGTGGCTTAATAGAAGACTTTCTACGACTGAACTTGATAATGTTCTTGGAGATGGATGAAGCACCAAAGAAACTTTCCATATTGGTGACAATATTAGTTGTAGAGTAAGCCCAAATTCTATGTCTATCTCATATCAACTATGTCGTCAATCATTAGTTCTGGGCTACGACTATACAAGATGGAGAAGCAAATTAGGTAGCTAGGTTCCTCTCGACTTTGAGGAAAATTGTCCAGAGTTTGAACTAAAGGTCACAGTACATCCACACACCGAGTATAGAAACCTGATAGTAACAACAAATTGGAGACTAAATGATGTTAGAGAATCTCTTGAGTTTCTTGATGAAACATCTCCCGAGTATAGATTCAAAGTGGATGAAATTGTGGTGAGCACAAGGATGGAGAATTCAACCTCTTGCATCACATGCCTTCCCCCAAAAAGAGTTGTATTTGAGCCACTTGCAAGGACTTGAAAAAACAAGTTCAATATTGTAATCATTTTGCAAATATATTTATCTTTTCTCTACTTATGTTGTTTTAAACTTACATGACATCATGATACACATTTAAGAATCGACAGTTGCATTAAGTATTTTAAGTACAAAATTATGAATCACCAAAGGGTATATATATATGTTCATATGGACAAAATGAACAAAAGTGTACATAGCTTTTGTGGACTATTCAATCATGAAATTCCACTTTTCTTTTTTCTTGAGAGGATTCTGCATCCTCAGAGACCCTTTTCCTTTTGTGTTCAGAAGGGGGTGAAAGTTTAGGAGTGGGTGGTGGTGGTGACTTGGCAGGGGTTGGTGCTTTGGGCTCCTTAGGACTGGCTGTCTTGGGTAATTTGGCAGCTTTCTTTGACAACATAAATGGTAGCTTGAAAGGTGAGCTAGGTGCCTCCCCCTTATTGTTCTTAAGTGAACGACACTTTTGAACCTTGAATTTCAATGGTGAGTGGAATGGATGGCCCTTTGTATCTGCTCTTTTTTTTGCAGGGATCTTAGTGGGACTCTTTCCCTTGGCAGTCTTCTTAGTGGGACTCTTCCCCTTGGCAGGGATCTTCTTTTTGGTAGGACTCTTCCCCTTGGCAGGGATCTTCTTCTTGGGACTCTTCCCCTTGGCAGGACTCTTCACCTTGGTAGGACTCTTCTTGTGATCCTTTTTCTTTGTATGGATCTTTGCAGGACTTTTCTTCTTTTGATCCATTTTCTTTACATCCAAACCTTTGGTGGCTCTACCTTTCTTTGGTGGCTCTACCTTTCTTTGGTGGCAAAGGAGAATCTGGATCATTTGGATTTATTGATCTTTCCAAAACCATAGAAACAACCTTCTCTCTCACCCACGTGACCCAAGAATCTGGATAGTCATGCAACTGAAAAAAATAGAAAAAGGAACTAAAGGACATGACATACATACATAAAACATCAAAATAAATAAATGAACCACACTTACAGTGAGTGTAGTCATCCGGCACCTTGACTCAAGATATCTCCATGCATTTGCAAGCACCCTCCATCCACAAGATGTTGAGTCTGTCTATAAAGGCACTTTTTGATTGTAGTACTTGAAAGATTCTATATTGTAATCCTTGTTTGTGGTACTCAGGTGACCAACAATAAGTTTGGCAGCACTGCAAGAAGACATTGAATCAAAAAGCTACTAATAGAAAACAATGGGCCATCATCAAGCATAGATTATGCTTCATACTTACAGTTTACTTTTCCCATGGATACTTGACAATGAATTCATAAATATAATATCTTTCTCCAAAAGATTGAAGATAATAAGACTGCAATGTCCTCTACAAAATAAAAAACAAATTAGCTAAGAATACCACAAAATGTTAAAAATAACATGTAAGGAGTTAAGAATTACCCTTCAACATAGGGGTATAATATGTAATTGCAGGTCAGCATGTTAAAATCATCAAAAAAACTTGAAAGGGTTCCTTGCTTGTTGAAAAGGCACTGTGTCACTAGAGGGTCAAGTATGGCAATTTGCATAGCTAGAGCCTCTGGAAGATTCCTCATAAGACACCTGGAAAAGGAAACACAAGCCACAATGAGCCCCTTGTGCCTGTCTACCATGCACATGCACATAATAATAATTAGCAAAGCAGCACACCTGAGAGAGATATAGAGCATAGTGTCACCAAGCTCAATGTTGGGATTTACAAGCATACTTGTGTCTTGAGGGAATATGTCCAAATATGCCTCAGTATCTCCAAACAAGGAGACATCCACCACCATTTGGCCAGTGAATTTTTCATAAAGAAGAGAGTTGGATGCTCTTAAAATTTCAGCTTGCTCTTTAAGGATAGCATCCTCGGATATCATGTCTTGCTCCCTCTCAACTTCCTTTCTTGCTTTAATATCCTGGGACTTTCTTGTCTCGTACTCATGTGTGACATCCTCAATGACAACCCCAGAATCTTTTTGCTGCCTGGAAGGAGGGATGTTTAAAATTTGGAAGGCTCTAAGATCCTCACTAGGAATGAGCTCAAGAGCCTTATCAAACTTGTACCTTAGCCTTGACACAAGCACAAAATCTTTGCTCATAAGTGTGACCCTATGATAAAATGAAGCTGCAATGTAGCTATCGTTCATAAAGTCTATGAGAAAATCCTCAGCAGCTTCCTGAAGGCACATCACAGCTTGAGACTGCCACCTTACCGAGACAAAAGTTTTGATATTCATCATGCTTACAAGTCTATCAGATATCTCTTTCACAACCCTCATGAAAGAGAGCTTTGGAATTAGTAGACAAGTAGACTTTTGTGCTTTTCTTATTTCTCTTAGGGAGTTCACATGATAATTCAATCTTTTTCTGGCATTGGGCCTCTGACGATGTAACATTTAATGGCCTAAAATCTTATGTGTAGCGGAAATTAGCATGAACATAGTGGGCATTTCATTAGAATAGATTCCTAATGAGAATTACAAGAGTGCTTGGGTGGAGAGAGCAACAAAAAGCATAACACCTAGTTAGATAGCATCGACAATACTTTCAAAAGAGAGAGCAATTAAGCTATTGACAACAGTTGAGGACCGGATTTGCATGGAGCCGGTCCCCCCTCCAAAAGGCTTTGTATTATGGTTTCTCCCATCAAGAGAGACATTGTACAATACAATTCTTTGTGTTCCTTCAAGACTAGCTAGTGCAATGAAGATGGAAGCTTCATACACCAAGCAAAACACTTAATCAAACACAACTTGAATTATCCCCGTTCTCAGACCCAAGACCTCACACACCTTCGAAGATGGTGAGAGCTAGCAGGGTATGAGAGTAGATTGAGAGGAAAAAGAAGTATCTTACGAGAAAGAAGTACATCTCCTCACATAATCACTCATATTAGCATAGCTTAGCTTAGTAATTAGCTTGGTAGAGAAGATGAGCATGCATTGAAGCTTGGCTCTTGGTTGGATTTGCATCCACATGCCAAGAGAGTGTTGATGTAGGCTTCTATCTCACAAGCTTGGAGTAGGTGATGAGCTCTCCATTAAAGCTTGGGAGGAGATAGAGTATTTTCCCTTCACACATGGTCAAGTGTGAGAGTGTGTGTGTCAATGCCAAGCAAAAATCAGCCCCCCCTCTCTCTTGGGCGAGCCCTAGCTGCTAAATAAGTCTGGCCTTTGCCTCATTGGACCTCCCCAGGTCAAGCCAATAGGAATTAAGCAGCATAAGTGATAGCCTTTAGACATGTGTCCCCCTTTCCCCTTTTGTGAGAGCTTTAGGTAATTAAATAATTAAACTAAACTCTCATTGGACCCCTTTGCCTCCTGGCCAATAGGAATCAGGCAAGCCATGGGGCTCCTGAATGCTCATTGGACCCCTTGGGAGACTGCCCAATAGTCTTCTAGGAGACTTAATTCTCATTGGTTTCTTTTATTAAATATTTTTAAATTAATTAAACTAGATTTACTCTAGCTTAATTCTCATTGGTCCACTTCAATGGTCTTCCAATAGGAACTGGGCACACCTTGTGGGCATCTGGCCTAGGGAGCTGACATGTGTCCCTCATTCCCTTTGTGTAAAGGGAGACTGTGTGTGTGTGTGTGGCTTTCTCTCTCATCCCCTAGCTTTGGGGCTCGCCCCCTCCCATGTAGGGATGTAGAAAGACTTTTAGGGCACACACTAAGCATCCAATTTTCCCTAGGGTTGACCTTTGGACACAACCTTTGAATTTTGGAACCTTAGCATTTTGGAAGTCTTAATGGGCTGAACCTTAGGGTCTTTTTGGCCCATTGTTTCACATGGCTCTTTTGCAGATGGCCCCCCCTTTGGATCCCTATTTTCCCTCCTTTGGATCCCTACTGTGGCCGGTCTGCTAACTTAACCAATATTCTAGCTTTTTCTCCCTTGGCACTTCCCCACATTAAATGATCAGTTTAATATGAGAAAATCATTTAGGAGAATTAGATATTGATTATTATGACATTACCTCTCTCTTGAAATCATAGTCGTCCTCGACTATGGTGTAGAGAAGATAAAGCATATGCATGAGTCCTTTTCTTAGCGGGTAGAGGATCCCTATGTTACCCTACGACATCATTCCATAATGGATGACTAGTCCATTCGGCGCTTGAGAGCCTAAGGCTACCGCAAGCATGTCTGCACATTAGTCCTATCAGTCTTCCATAGTAGAGTGACAAGCTCTACTTGGTGTTCGGGAGACGTCGTCTCCGCAAACTTGATCTAAGCATGCATACTACTTCATTTTTGTGCACAAATAAAGAAAAAGAGAGTCTTATAAGACAAAAGGAGGTTGGTATTATTAATTGCCTGTGAGTAAGTAGAATAGGGATTTTTCAGCCTTGCAGTGCGCCTGCCTTTGTGCAGTTAACGGGGCATCACCGTCGAGAGCTATGGTCTTAATAGTGGAGTCCTACGGGGCTTGCCTACGGCTTAACCACTATTGAGCTATTAGAAGCTTGACAGGAGCCGGTGCTGTTTTGGTGTCGAAAGACCCTCTCTTCTATTCCTTGCAATTAATGGTATTCGAGCCGCGGGTACAGTAGCTTGAGTGCTTTTTCTAAAGGGGTAAAGAGGAGTAGCAACTAGGGCTTGAAGTGCCAAAGTACACCTAAAAACTTTACACCTAAAAGTTGTTAGAATGGCTGACAATATTAAAAAGAGTGAAATTAATGTTGATAACTTTGATTTTGCTCATGAGCAAGCTACTAATGATGCTTCAATGCTTGTTAATTATCTTGTTTCTAGGCTTCAACAAGCCATGGGCAATCCATCTCTCCAAAGTGAAGTGCAACGGCAGCTCCGTGCTCACGGGATTCTCCAAGCTCATCACCATGACGAGAGAACACCTAGGAAGCCTCCTTGTGAGACTACCAAAAGAGGTCTCTCTCCGATTCGGGAAGAAGAAGAGAATCCATATGAAGGGCTCAAGAACTTACTTCTTGATGATGCATCTCCTTCCCAAAGGAGAACTCAAGAGCCTCCACCGAAGGAACGAGAAAGAAGCGAGTCTCCCGCCACCTCGGCGGAGATGGCTCCACGAAGACGGCGGGCTAAACGCTCTCCATCACCACCAAAGCGGAGAAGACCATCACACTCTTCTCCACGCCATAATTCAAAGAGGGATGATAAAAAGCAAGAGAAGAAAAAGGCGAGAAAGAGGACACCCTCTTCTCCATCTTCTTTATCCTCTTCATCTTCTGAAGAAAGTGATGGTGCAACTTTTGAACCATCAAAAAAAAAAGGCCATAGGAAATCCTATGCCGCATGGAAGAGGTCGTCCAAGCTGAAGAAATTCAAAGAGGGAGGGAAGAGCATCTCTTTCCTTACCTATGATGGCACCTTCGGTGCTACAGACAAAGTTTTGGCCTTTATCCAGCAATTCGATGCGGCGTTTGGAGATGAGGGCTTCACGGAGTCCTCTAAGCTACGCCATGTAGCTATGCACTTTCAAAAGTCCGCCAGACAATGGTGGTCTAGACTACGAGCCAACGGTGAAGCTCCACGAACATGGAAGGCTTTAAGAACTTCCATTATGAAGCAGTTTTTGGCCACCGATGCCAAAGACAAAGTACTCACCGAATGGCGAAGCTTAAAGCTCTCTCCCAATGAATCCATCCACAAATATGTAGACAAGTTTTGGGACCTACAACTCAAAGCCACTGTCTTCAAAAAGTTGGATTTTGGAGAGCAAAAGCAACAATTTTGTGCGGGCTTAACCGAAGAAATGGCGGAGTATGTCAACTCTCAAAGGCCACGTACCATATCGGCGGTAATACACCATACTATGGTGGCCTCGCGAATCAATTTCCAAACGGGGGGTAAAAGAAATAATAAGCCGGTAAGAGAACATGATGCTTTTATTCTCTTTGACCCTGGTTCTACTCACAATTTCATATCTATGGAGTTAGCCACCAAGCTAGGCATACAATCCTACGAGATGGGAGATATCCTACCCGCAGACAGTGCCTTCAAGGGGCAAGAAGCTTCAGTCACTCCCTTAATCGGGAAATTGAGGCTTCATGTCCAAGGCTATGTGGACAAAGAGGATTTCTTTATCTCTCCTCTCAAGCATGAGGATGTAATCCTAGGGGCACCATGGTTTGACTTGGCTGCCCATGTTAAATTTCCTGAAAGGAGAATCTCCTTTAAGTTCAGGGAAAAGGACATGTATATAGATGCTAGGGAGATGGGTAACACCATCCCCATTGTATATACACCAGCTTTCAACAAGTCAATAAAGAGCTCTATTTCCGTGTACATGATTTTTGTTAAAGATTCTCAAAATGAACCTAATGCTTTAGCAAAAGAAAATAAAAGCAACCAAAAGGAATTAGAGTTATCCAATTTTCTCAAGGGGTTTCAAGATGTCTTTATTGACGACATCCCTTCTGAGCTACCTCCTAAACGAGGTAATGACGACCATGCAATTGAACTTCTTCCAGGAAGTTCACCGCCTAACAAACCTCCTTATAGAGTTTCTCAAGCTCAACAAGAGGAGATTATGCGGCAAGTGCATGAGTTAATTGAGAAGGGCATGGTTAGGCCTAGCTCATCTCCATTTTGATCACCTGTGCTATTAGTGCAAAAGAAAGACGGCACATATCGTATGTGTGTCGACTATAGAGCACTAAATAGGATCACTATCAAGAATAGGTTTCCCGTTCCACGGGTAGAAGACCTATTTGATAAGCTACAAGGATCGACCTACTTCAGTAGGATTGACCTAAAAAGTGGCTATCATCAAATAAGGATAGTTGATCAAGACATTGTAAAGACCGCATTTCGTACTACATTTGGTCTTTACGAATACATTGTCATGCCTTTTGGCTTGACTAATGCACCAGCCACATTTAACCGCTTGATGGAGAAGCTGTTCAGGCCTCATCGAACCTTCACTGGAGTGTTCTTTGATGATATTATCATCTACTCTAATTCATTGGAGGAACACAAGCAGCACCTCCAGGTAATATTTCAAGTTTTAAGAGAGAATAAACTTTATGTTAATCGAAAGAAAAGTGAATTTTTCTTGCAAGAGATTCAATATTTAGGTCACATTATCTCTCAAGATGGAATCCAAATGGATCCATCCAAGTTAGAGGTAATAAAAGGATGGCCTAAACCAAGGAATCTTCATGAACTAAGAAGCTTTATAGGTATGTGTGCATACTATAGACGCTTCATAGAAAAGTTCTCACAAATTGCGGGACCATTACATGACCTAACAAAGAAAAATGTTAGGTATACGTGGTCTGCTAAGGAGAACAATGCTTTCGAAAAGCTTAAAGAAAAGCTTATCTCTCAACCTGTGCTTACACTACCGGATCTCTCAAAACCATTTGAGGTCCAATGTGATGCTTGTGGTGATTGCCTTGGGGCTGTTTTGCTCCAAGAAGGGCACGCCAGAGGCTATGAGAGTCAAAGGCTCGACCCTGTTGAGCAAGCTCTAGGCATATACGAAAAAGAACTCCTTGCAGTTCTACATGCCTTAGACTCATGGAAGCACTATTTATTGGGGACTCCTTTCATTCTGCGAACGGATCACCAAAGTCTTAAGTACTTCATGACGCAGACCAAGCTCTCCGACAAACAAATGAGGTGGGCAAATTTCCTTTCGCAATTTCATTTTCATATTGCTCACATTGCTGGCAAGCATAATCAAGTAGCCAATGCACTCTCAAGACGACCGAGAGTGAATGCGGTTTCCATAGCAACTCACAATGATCTATCTTCAATGATAGATGAGTATGCTATTGATCCTGAGTTTAGAGATGTGATTTCAGCCCTTGCATTAGGGAAGAAAGAAGAACCATTTACTTTACAAGATGGTTATCTTCTCTATGGCAATAGACTATGCGTTACTAACTCACTACGTGAGAAAGTAATGTATGAATCTCATGCTCCCCCATATGCGGGGCATAGAGGCATTCAGTCTACCCTAAAGGGAATTGAAACATATTTCTATTGGCCTACCATGAAAGTGAACATACATGAGTATGTTTCCAAATGTGTGGTATGTCAAAAGACAAAATTTGATAGAGGGAAGCAACTTGGATTGCTTCAACCCTTGCCAATCCCTAATTCACCATGGGAGAGCATATCCATGGATTTTATCTTTGGATTGCCTAAGTCTATCCATGGGAATACGGGAATATGGACGATAGTAGACAGGTTCAGTAAACAAGCTCATTTTATACCTGTCAAAAAGACTATCAAAGCCCATCAAATGGCAACCCTCTTCATTTCACAAATTTTCAAGTACCATGGCTTGCCAATGTCCATAGTGTCGGATAGAGATCCTAGAATGACCAGTAATTTCTGGAAGGGTCTCTTTGAGAATTTAGGAACAAGGCTAAACTTCTCTTCGGCCTATCATCCACAAACTGATGGCCAAAGTGAAATAGCTAACCTAACTATTCTCGATCTACTAAAAGCCTATGTAACGGAAGTAGATCAAAGATCCCAATGGGAGAAGTACTTACCCTTAGTAGAGTATGCTTACAATAACACTGTACATACTTCTACAGGAAAAGCACCTTTCGAGGTAATTGAGGGAAGATCAAAAAGTCCCTGCTACTTAAGGTACATGGGAAGATCTTCGCTGCAGATGAGTATAGCCGAGACCTACAAGAATCTTTCCAAAAGATTAAGGATGCTATCTCTATCTCACAGCAAAGGCAAAAGGCTGCTGCTGACAAGCACAGAAGAGCCCAAGCCTTTAAAGAAAACGATTGGGTCTTGTTAAAGTTTCCCAAGGCTCGATTAAGGCACACGACGGGCAAGAATCCTACGGGCCACCAAAAGTACTATGCTAAACTAGCAAAAAGGTACTATGGTCCCTTCCAGATTCTTAGGCCAATCAATGAGATGGCCTATCAACTTAAGTTGCCCAATCATTTGCTCATACACAATGCTTTTCATGTGAGCCTCTTAAAGCCTTACAAAGGAGAGCCACCTCAAGAACCAACTATTGAAGACCCACCGGAGATCGAGGACCACGAGGAGGTGCTGCAGCCCGAGTCCATTCTCCGACATGAAGACAAGGTATTAAGAGGTGGTAAGACTATCCGACGATATCTTATTAAGTTTAAGAATTATCCTTTTGAAGATGCTAGATGGATGCAAGGCATACAATTAAAGGATAACCTAAACCTTGTCAATGCTTACAATGCTTCCCAAGAGTAAGCAAATGTACAAAATGTTAAAAATGAACAAAATTTTTTGTCTTATAAGACTCTCTTTTTCTTTATTTGTGCACAAAAATGAAGTAGTATGCATGCTTAGATCAAGTTTGCGGAGACGACGTCTCCCGAACACCAAGTAGAGCTTGTCACTCTACTATGGAAGACTGATAGGACTAATGTGCAGACATGCTTGCGGCAGCCTCAGGCTCTCAAGCGCCAAATGGACTAGTCATCCATTATGGAATGATGTCGTAGGGTAACATAGGGATCCTCTACCCGCTAAGAAAAGGACTCATGCATATGCTTTATCTTCTCTACACCATAGTCGAGGACGACTATGATTTCAAGAGAGAGGTAATGTCATAATAATCAATATCTAATTCTCCTAAATGATTTTCTCATATTAAACTGATCATTTAATGTGGGGAAGTGCCAAGGGAGAAAAAGCTAGAATATTGGTTAAGTTAGCAGACCGGCCACAGTAGGGATCCAAAGGAGGGAAAATAGGGATCCAAAGGGGGGGCCATCTGCAAAAGAGCTATGTGAAACAATGGGCCAAAAAGACCCTAAGGTTCAGCCCATTAAGACTTCCAAAATGCTAAGGTTCCAAAATTCAAAGGTTGTGTCCAAAGGTCAACCCTAGGGAAAATTGGATGCTTAGTGTGTGCCCTAAAAGTCTTTCTACATCCCTACATGGGAGGGGGCGAGCCCCAAAGCTAGGGGATGAGAGAGAAAGCCACACACACACACACAGTCTCCCTTTACACAAAGGGAATGAGGGACACATGTCAGCTCCCTAGGCCAGATGCCCACAAGGTGTGCCCAGTTCCTATTGGAAGACCATTGAAGTGGACCAATGAGAATTAAGCTAGAGTAAATCTAGTTTAATTAATTTAAAAATATTTAATAAAAGAAACCAATGAGAATTAAGTCTCCTAGAAGACTATTGGGCAGTCTCCCAAGGGGTCCAATGAGCATTCAGGAGCCCCATGGCTTGCCTGATTCCTATTGGCCAGGAGGCAAAGGGGTCCAATGAGAGTTTAGTTTAATTATTTAATTACCTAAAGCTCTCACAAAAGGGGAAAGGGGGACACATGTCTAAAGGCTATCACTTATGCTGCTTAATTCCTATTGGCTTGACCTGGGGAGGTCCAATGAGGCAAAGGCCAGACTTATTTAGCAGCTAGGGCTCACCCAAGAGAGAGGGGGGGCTGATTTTTGCTTGGCATTGACACACACACTCTCACACTTGACCATGTGTGAAGGAAAAATACTCTATCTCCTCCCAAGCTTTAATGGAGAGCTCATCACCTACTCCAAGCTTGTGAGATAGAAGCCTACATCAACACTCTCTTGGCATGTGGATGCAAATCCAACCAAGAGCCAAGCTTCAATGCATGCTCATCTTCTCTACCAAGCTAATTACTAAGCTAAGCTATGCTAATATGAGTGATTATGTGAGGAGATGTACTTCTTTCTCGTAAGATACCTCTTTTTCCTCTCAATCTACTCTCATACCCTGTTAGCTCTCACCATCTTCGAAGGTGTGTGAGGTCTTGGGTCTGAGAACGGGGATAATTCAAGTTGTGATTGATTAAGTGTTTTGCTTGATGTATGAAGCTTCCATCTTCATTGCACTAGCTCGTCTTGAAGGAACACAAAGAATTGTATTGTACAATGTCTCTCTTGATGGGAGAAACCATAATACAAAGCCTTTTGGAGGGGGGACCGGCTCCATGCAAATCCGGTCCTCAACTGTTGTCAATAGCTTAATTGCTCTCTCTTTTGAAAGTATTGTCGATGCTATCTAACTAGGTGTTATGCTTTTTGTTGCTCTCTCCACCCAAGCACTCTTGTAATTCTCATTAGGAATCAACTCTAATGAAATGCTCACTATGTTCATGCTAATTTCCGCTACACATAAGATTTTAGGCCATTAAATGTTACATTGGTATCAGAGCTCAAGGTTTCTCTTTTCTTGCTCAAGAAGGGAGGTCCTCAAGCTAGCTACAAATGGTTGGTATTATTAATTTCCTGTGAGTAAGTAGAATAGGGATTTTTCAGCCTTGCAGTGCGCCTGCCTTTGTGCAGTTAACGGGGCATCACCGTCGAGAGCTATGGTCTTAATAGTGGAGTCCTACGGGGCTTGCCTACGGCTTAACCACTATTGAGCTATTAGAAGCTTGACAGGAGCCGGTGCTGTTTTGGTGTCGAAAGACCCTCTCTTCTATTCCTTGCAATTAATGGTATTCGAGCCGCGGGTACAGTAGCTTGAGTGCTTTTTCTAAAGGGGTAAAGAGGAGTAGCAACTAGGGCTTGAAGTGCCAAAGTACACCTAAAAAGTTTACACCTAAAAGTTGTTAGAATGGCTGACAATATTAAAGAGAGTGAAATTAATGTTGATAACTTTGATTTTGCTCATGAGCAAATTGCGAAAGGAAATTTGCCCACCTCATTTGTTTGTCGGAGAGCTTGGTCTGCGTCATGAAGTACTTAAGACTTTGGTGATCCGTTCGCAGAATGAAAGGAGTCCCCAATAAATAGTGCTTCCATGAGTCTAAGGCATGTAGAACTGCAAGGAGTTCTTTTTCGTATATGCCTAGAGCTTGCTCAACAGGGTCGAGCCTTCGACTCTCATAGCCTATGGCGTGCCCTTCTTGGAGCAAAACAGCCCCAAGGCAATCACCACAAGCATCACATTGGACCTCAAATGGTTTTGAGAGATCCGGTAGTGTAAGCACAGGTTGAGAGATAAGCTTTTCTTTAAGCTTTTCGAAAGCATTGTTCTCCTTAGCAGACCACGTATACCTAACATTTTTCTTTGTTAGGTCATGTAATGGTCCCGCAATTTGTGAGAACTTTTCTATGAAGCGTCTATAGTATGCACACATACCTATAAAGCTTCTTAGTTCATGTAGATTCCTTGGTTTAGGCCATCCTTTTATTACCTCTAACTTGGATGGATCCATTTGGATTCCATCTTGAGAGATAATGTGACCTAAATATTGAATCTCTTGCAAGAAAAATTCACTTTTCTTTCGATTAACATAAAGTTTATTCTCTCTTAAAACTTGAAATATTACCTGGAGGTGTTGCTTATGTTCCTCTAATGAATTAGAGTAGATGATAATATCATCAAAGAACACTCCAGTGAAGGTTCGATGAGGTCTGAACAGCTTCTCCATCAAGCGGTTAAATGTGGCTGGTGCATTAGTCAAGCCAAAAGGCATGACAATGTATTCGTAAAGACCAAATGTAGTACGAAATGCGGTCTTTACAATGTCTTGATCAACTATCCTTATTTGATGATAGCCACTTTTTAGGTCAATCCTACTGAAGTAGGTCGATCCTTGTAGCTTATCAAATAGGTCTTCTACCCGTGGAACGGGAAACCTATTCTTGATAGTGATCCTATTTAGTGCTCTATAGTCGACACACATACGATATGTGCCGTCTTTCTTTTGCACTAATAGCACAGGTGAGCAAAATGGAGATGAGCTAGGCCTAACCATGCCCTTCTCAATTAACTCATGCACTTGCCGCATAATCTCCTCTTGTTGAGCTTGAGAAACTCTATAAGGAGGTTTGTTAGGCGGTGAACTTCCTGGAAGAAGTTCAATTGCATGGTCGTCATTACCTCGTTTAGGAGGTAGCTCAGAAGGGATGTCGTCAATAAAGACATCTTGAAACCCCTTGAGAAAATTGGATAACTCTAATTCCTTTTGGTTGCTTTTATTTTCTTTTGTTAAAGCATTAGGTTCATTTTGAGAATCTTTAACAAAAATCATGTACACGGAAATAGAGCTTTTTATTGACTTGTTGAAAGCTGGTGTATGTACAATGGGGATGGTGTTACCCATCTCCCTAGCATCTATATACATGTCCTTTTCCCTGAACTTAAAGGAGATTCTCCTTTCAGGAAATTTAACATGGGCAGCCAGACGGTCAAACCATGGTGCCCCTAGGATTACATCCTCATGCTTGAGAGGAGAGATAAAGAAATCCTCTTTGTCCACATAGCCTTGGACATGAAGCCTCAATTTCCCGATTAAGGGAGTGACTGAAGCTTCTTGCCCCTTGAAGGCACTGTCTGCGGGTAGGATATCTCCCATCTCGTAGGATTGTATGCCTAGCTTGGTGGCTAACTCCATAGATATGAAATTGTGAGTAGAACCAGGGTCAAAGAGAATAAAAGCATCATGTTCTCTTACCTTTCCCCAAGCATGGCATAGAGGAGATCCTTTGTGGTGAGTTTGGTGAATCTCCTCCTCTTGGATTTCAACCAAAGAAGCTCTAGGAGGATCTTGGCGGTTGTTCTTTTGGGGACAAGCGCGGTACGCATGCCCTTGTTCGCCGCACTTGAAACACCGGTTATCTTTACGATAACGCTCAAGCTCTTCAGGAGAGAGTTTATTCTTTCCTTTGTAAACTCCCTTCTCTTTAGCTTTGTTGGAATTGCCCTTAGGAGACTTTTGGACATTGTCCTTCCCCTTAGGCTCATTGGAACCTTTGTTTTCCGGGGGCTTATTATTTCTTTTACCCCCCGTTTGGAAATTGATTCGCGAGGCCACCATAGTATGGTGTATTACCGCCGATATGGTACGTGGCCTTTGAGAGTTGACATACTCCGCCATTTCTTCGGTTAAGCCCGCACAAAATTGTTGCTTTTGCTCTCCAAAATCCAACTTTTTGAAGACAGTGGCTTTGAGTTGTAGGTCCCAAAACTTGTCTACATATTTGTGAATGGATTCATTGGGAGAGAGCTTTAAGCTTCGCCATTCGGTGAGTACTTTCTCTTTGGTATCGGTGGCCAAAAACTGCTTCATAATGGAAGCTCTTAAAGCCTTCCATGTTCGTGGAGCTTCACCGTTGGCTCGTAGGCTAGACCACCATTGTCTGGCGGACTTTTGAAAGTGCATAGCTACATGGCGTAGCTTAGAGGACTCTGTGAAGCCCTCATCTCCAAACGCCGCATCGAATTGCTGGATAAAGGCCAAAACTTTGTCTGTAGCACCGAAGGTGCCATCATAGGTAAGGAAAGAGATGCTCTTCCCTCCCTCTTTGAATTTCTTCAGCTTGGACGACCTCTTCCATGCGGCATAGGATTTCCTATGGCCTCTTCTTTTTGATGGTTCAAAAGTTGCACCATCACTTTCTTCAGAAGATGAAGAATTTGAAGAAGGTGGAGAAGAGGGTGACCTCTTTCTCGCCTTTTTCTTGTCTTGATCTTTGTCGTCTTCACCATAGCTTTCATAAGAGAAAGAGGATGAAGAAGATGGAGAAGAGGGTGTCCTCTTTCTTGCCTTTTTCTTCTCTTGCTTTTTATCATCCCTCTTTGAATTATGGCGTGGAGAAGAGTGTGATGGTCTTCTCCGCTTTGGTGGTGATGGAGAGCGTTTAGCCCGCCGTCTTCGTGGAGCCATCTCCGCCGAGGTGGCGGGAGACTCGCTTCTTTCTCGTTCCTTCAGTGGAGGCTCTTGAGTTCTCCTTTGGGAAGGAGATGCATCATCAAGAAGTAAGTTCTTGAGCCCTTCATATGGATTCTCTTCTTCTTCCCGAATCGGAGAGAGACCTCTTTTGGTAGTCTCACAAGGAGGCTTCCTAGGTGTTCTCTCGTCATGGTGATGAGCTTGGAGAATCCCGTGAGCACGGAGCTGCCGTTGCACTTCACTTTGGAGAGATGGATTGCCCATGGCTTGTTGAAGCCTAGAAACAAGATAATTAACAAGCATTGAAGCATCATTAGTAGCTTGCTCATGAGCAAAATCAAAGTTATCAACATTAATTTCACTCTCTTTAATATTGTCAGCCATTCTAACAACTTTTAGGTGTAAACTTTTTAGGTGTACTTTGGCACTTCAAGCCCTAGTTGCTACTCCTCTTTACCTCTTTAGAAAAAGCACTCAAGCTACTGTACCCGCGGCTCGAATACCATTAATTGCAAGGAATAGAAGAGAGGGTCTTTCGACACCAAAACAGCACCGGCTCCTGTCAAGCTTCTAATAGCTCAATAGTGGTTAAGCCGTAGGCAAGCCCCGTAGGACTCCACTATTAAGACCATAGCTCTCGACGGTGATGCCCCGTTAACTGCACAAAGGCAGGCGCGCTGCAAGGCTGAAAAATCCCTATTCTACTTACTCACAGGCAATTAATAATACCAACCATTTGTAGCTAGCTTGAGGACCTCCCTTCTTGAGCAAGAAAAGAGAAACCTTGAGCTCTGATACCAATGTAGCATTTAATGGCCTAAAATCTTATGTGTAGCGGAAATTAGCATGAACATAGTGGTCATTTCATTAGAATAGATTCCTAATGAGAATTACAAGAGTGCTTGGGTGGAGAGAGCAACAAAAAGCATAACACCTAGTTAGATAGCATCGACAATACTTTCAAAAGAGAGAGCAATTAAGCTATTGACAACAGTTGAGGACCGGATTTGCATGGAGCCGGTCCCCCCTCCAAAAGGCTTTGTATTATGGTTTCTCCCATCAAGAGAGACATTGTACAATACAATTCTTTGTGTTCCTTCAAGACTAGCTAGTGCAATGAAGATGGAAGCTTCATACACCAAGCAAAACACTTAATCAAACACAACTTGAATTATCCCCGTTCTCAGACCCAAGACCTCACACACCTTCGAAGATGGTGAGAGCTAGCAGGGTATGAGAGTAGATTGAGAGGAAAAAGAAGTATCTTACGAGAAAGAAGTACATCTCCTCACATAATCACTCATATTAGCATAGCTTAGCTTAGTAATTAGCTTGGTAGAGAAGATGAGCATGCATTGAAGCTTGGCTCTTGGTTGGATTTGCATCCACATGCCAAGAGAGTGTTGATGTAGGCTTCTATCTCACAAGCTTGGAGTAGGTGATGAGCTCTCCATTAAAGCTTGGGAGGAGATAGAGTATTTTCCCTTCACACATGGTCAAGTGTGAGAGTGTGTGTGTCAATGCCAAGCAAAAATCAGCCCCCCCTCTCTCTTGGGCGAGCCCTAGCTGCTAAATAAGTCTGGCCTTTGCCTCATTGGACCTCCCCAGGTCAAGCCAATAGGAATTAAGCAGCATAAGTGATAGCCTTTAGACATGTGTCCCCCTTTCCCCTTTTGTGAGAGCTTTAGGTAATTAAATAATTAAACTAAACTCTCATTGGAGCCCTTTGCCTCCTGGCCAATAGGAATCAGGCAAGCCATGGGGCTCCTGAATGCTCATTGGACCCCTTGGGAGACTGCCCAATAGTCTTCTAGGAGACTTAATTCTCATTGGTTTCTTTTATTAAATATTTTTAAATTAATTAAACTAGATTTACTCTAGCTTAATTCTCATTGGTCCACTTCAATGGTCTTCCAATAGGAACTGGGCACACCTTGTGGGCATCTGGCCTAGGGAGCTGACATGTGTCCCTCATTCCCTTTGTGTAAAGGGAGCCTGTGTGTGTGTGTGTGGCTTTCTCTCTCATCCCCTAGCTTTGGGGCTCGCCCCCTCCCATGTAGGGATGTAGAAAGACTTTTAGGGCACACACTAAGCATCCAATTTTCCCTAGGGTTGACCTTTGGACACAACCTTTGAATTTTGGAACCTTAGCATTTTGGAAGTCTTAATGGGATGAACCTTAGGGTCTTTTTGGCCCATTGTTTCACATGGCTCTTTTGCAGATGGCCCCCCCTTTGGATCCCTACTGTGGCCGGTCTGCTAACTTAACCAATATTCTAGCTTTTTCTCCCTTGGCACTTCCCCACATTAAATGATCAGTTTAATATGAGAAAATCATTTAGGAGAATTAGATATTGATTATTATTACAGACGAGGTAGTGGAGGGGGTGCTTTCTCTGCATCTTTCTCAGCATCACCTATTTCTGGATCAGTTGGGGCTTGGTAGACCTTCCTTGCAGTTTTCTTAGTCCTTGCCATTTGGGTAAAAGAGCACACCACCTGACAGAGGGGTAGGCCACAACCTTCAAGATGTTTTTATCGCGCCGTGTGTGAGGAGAAGGGTAACACGATGTGATAGAAGGGTGACCCAAGCTGTGGAATAGGTCCGTATCACGTCGTATGTGACACACAGAACATGCAAAAATAATATCACAAAACTCCCTATACGACACAATAGAGGGCGCAACCACACCTTAGAACATAGCAGTATCGCGCCGTATGCGAGGTGAAATCTTAAAGCCAAGAAAATCCCTCGCACGACGCGATCAGAGCCCCACCTAACAGTTGCAACATACGGTTATCGCGTCGTATGGGAATCCATGAGTATTTCGAGAAAGAGACTTCCACAACACGGTAGAAGGCACACAAACACCTTAGGACATGGTATAGAGCCTCGTATGCGAGGTCAAATCTTTATGCCGAGTCGATCCCCCGCACGACGCGATGAGAGATTCACCGAGACTCTAGAACTTGCGCCTAAAGCGTCGTAAGGGACGCTTAGAGTATAGGAAGCGGTAGAAAGTAGAAGGTGCGCCCACATGCCCAACAGTTCTATCCTGTCCTTGCTCCTCTTGAGCCCTGACATTTTGCCTTGCACGTGCAGGTCCATCTTCTTGGAAGACAACTCTTCTAATCTCCTCAACCCTCTCTGGTTTAGAATGATATTTGGATTCATTAAAGTGAACATCATTGCTACGGACAACCTTTCTGGATTCGGGATCCCAAAGTCTGTACCCCATCTCACCAGAATTACCATAGCCTAGAAAGATGCACTTTCTACTCTTTGGCTCAAGTTTGTTCCTAAATTACTTTGGAATGTGAGTATATGCCTCACAGCCAAAGACTCTGAGATGCTTGTATGAGGGCATTTTGCCTGAACATACCATCTCTGGCACTGAATCCTTCTGCAAAACCTTGCTAGGAGATCTATTTACAAGATGAACAGCTGTTGATACAGCTTCAGCCCAAAACCCATTTGGAAGCTGTGCATTAGACACATACTTCTGACCTTCTCTTGTATGGTCCTATTCATCCTCGCAGCAACACCATTTTGAGGAGGATTGATAGGAGCAGTAAGTTCACGTTTTATACCTTTTGACTCACAAAAGTCCTGAAAGGCCTTTGAAACATACTCTCGACCATTGTCAGTGCGTAAACATTTAAGTTTCTTGACACTCTGATTCTCCACAAGTGTCACAAACGTTTTGAAAACACTAAACGCTTCATCCTTGTGCTTGAGAAAGTAAAACCATACTTTACTCGAGTAATCATCTATAAATGTCATAAAGTAAGAAGCTCCCCCTAGATATAGGTTAGGCATAGGTCCACACAAATCACTATGAACAAGTGCCAACTGTGTATCTCTTCTACTGCTTCTATGCTTATGTGGTTGCTGTGTTTGCTTACCATACAGACAATGTTCACAGAATTCAAAATCATTAAATGAAAAGCCAGGCAGAGAACCAGAACGAGACAAGACTTCCATTCCCTTCTTGGACATATGTCCTAACCGGCTATGCCACAAAGAAACGTTTGGCTGCTCGGGTTACATTGATTACATTTTTAGAGACATTTGATACATAAATCATGTAAAGTCCTCCAGACTTTACTCCATGTGCTACTGTCATAGAACCCTTGGATATCTTCCACATGTTCTGTCCAAAAGTGGTGACGTATCCAGCATCATCAAGTAAACCTGTGTTGATCAAGCTCTTTGTAATTGCAGGAACATGTCTCACATTCTTCGGCGTGAAAGAAGAGCCATTCTGAAACTTCAATTAAACATCTCCAACACCTAAGATCTCACATGTATGCCCATTGCCTAGCCGAACATGATCTTTAGTGGTCACATAAGAGGTAAACCACTCCTTGTTTGGAGACACATGAAGTGATGCCCCTGAGTCTATAATCTAGTCACTCAGTGCATTTCCATCAGATGCTGTAAGAAGAGCTGAGTCCATTGTATTCTTCAAGAAGTAGATGTCTCCTAACACTAGACTGTCATCCTTTGCAATAGTGTTTGTCACATTTATTTCTTGAATCTTCACTGGGGACTTGTTCTTCTCACCATGGTCTTCAGCTTTCTCTTTGCCTTTTTCTGCTTTCCATTCTCTGCAGTCTCTTTTCATGTGACCCTTCTTGCCACAATGGTAGCATTCTATGTCACTCTTGCCTTTAGCACTGCGGGACTTGCTACGAGACTGATTCCTCTTTCCACCTTTGTACTTTTCTTTGGTCCTTCCCCTGACAACTAAGGCTGTTGCTTTTCCTTTGTCCATTGTCTTTCTATTGGTTTCTTCAGTAAGCAGACTTCCTTTTACACCTGCTATGTTCAAACCATCTGGAGGTGCAGAATTACTCAAAGCTGTGCGAAAAGTGTCCCAACTTTCCGGCAATGTGATCAACAGGAACATAGCTCTAACAGGTTCATCAAACATGACACCTTGAGCTGACAACTGACTATAGATTGTGTTGAATTCATTCAAATGATTGTACATAGGTGTCCCTTCTTTCATCTTCAAGTCAACAAGCTTCTTAAGCCAGTATACCTGTGAAGCTGCACTCTGCTTCTTATAAAGATCACTGAGCTTTAACCATGCTTGATAAGCCGACATCTCGTCTGCTACATTGAAGTAAACGCTTTCTGCCAAAGTCAGCATAATGGTAGAAAGTGCCAATTCATCCATTTCGCTCCATTCATCTTCGTCCATATCTTCTGGTTTTATCCCCTTGAGCTTTATAGGTTTTATTTGCTTCTTTTGTACCAACACATGCCAAATCTGCTTCTTCCACAATGGGAAATTGGTTCCATCCAGCTTCTTGATATTGTAAAGAGAAGTGTCCTGTGATCCAGCCATAGCTACGCTTCATAGTGGTTTACTTTCCTGGGAAAAATTCGGCAGAGTTTCCCCTGTAAACTGACCTCTGAACCAATATCAACCTGTCAAATGAACGAAGAAAGCTTCAGATTCTGCATAAATTTCGGCAGAGTCTCCTTTGTAAAATGGCTCTGGTGTACTAAAAAATAGACCAAAAAACAGCTCAAAAAACACTGTCTCTCTGACACTGTAAGCTGCGGGTAAACCTGTCCTGCACCGTACTGTCTCTCACTATTCTGTCACTGTGCATAGACTGCGACAATGCCTCAACGGCAGTAAAGCAAAGATACAATCCCAACTGTCTAACTCACAGTCAATACATCCTAGCTGCCTATCTAAGGGTGCTCGAGGGATCGCTCCAAGACCTTTATCACCGAAAGGATCTCAACATTCGAGAATCCCCCAGCTCAATAAAACCTCACTCGACCCTCAAAAAAGGCTGCAGTAAATCTGACAGTACATAGACTTCCCACAAAGTCATACATCCACAAATTTCCCACTGTATGCTGTAACCGCTGCGGCGGTTGTTTGCTGCGTGACTCACAGCCAGCAAACCCTCAACAGACATACATCATCTCTGACAATACATCCCATGTGGAAGTACCTGCAATGTCAGGATGAAATTTGGAATATCAAGCAGCAAACACAAGCTACCTGATGAACTAGTGGATGTCACCTATAGTCTGTGTGTAGATGCGTCCGTGTCGTATATGACACGCCTCCAAGAACTGTGAGCCATCCTTCGATGTGTAGACAGCCACAAATCAACACTCTGGGAGTGTCGATATCCTCAACACCTGCAGTCGTAGGCTGAAAAACCCCAAATTTGCAGAGTTGGATCTGCACCCGTCGAGACCACGTAGTCAATAATGGCCTGCGCAGACCTTTGTCGAAGCCGAATGGTGGCTGATATGACCTCAAAATGAAATTCTGACAACGAGATTTGGGGCCGTGTCTTCGCCTGTGGAATTTCACTCCAATCTGAGTTGGTGACTCTAGCCTCCTGTAGTGCTGCCCCGAGCCTCGATCTGAGCTCTGATACCAGTTGAAGGGGTACGAGCGGAAGTGAAACGCGAGAGAGAGTGCGCGAAGAAGAGCATGAGGATATGGTGAACTCTCTCTACTGTAATGTGTAGAGCATAGTGAGTTCTTATTAGGTTTTTACAAAAGAATATGTGTACATACCTGGCGGCCCGCCCACTTACCTGGGCGACCACATTGGGCTTTATACCCCAACAGGGACCACGGGAAGACTTTTGCTGCCAGAAATGGACCCTATTTTGATGAATTTTTTACACAAGGTTCCAATCCGAATTGGAAAATGATTTTAAAATGAAAATCGTAGCTAATGAGCTGAAGTTTTTGCCCATATTTTTACTTTTTTATTTGGAGACACGGTTGAGGAGACATGATCAAAATACTGGACCCCAGTCTGCCCACATCATGCAGGGACAGCTCATTTCCAACTTTTCCAATTTCTATTCACACTGGCTCCTCTCTTCTTGTGTAAACCCTTGGGGGTTCCCTTCACCTATAAAAGGGGACCTCTTCTTCCTTGAAAATTAAGGAACTCAAGCATTCAAGCCATTGATGAGAGGAATTCTTGAGGGAGTGAGTAGTAATGCCTAATTGTACTTAGCCATTAACATAAGCCCAAGCCTACACTTTCTCCTAGAGGGAGACTAGCCATTCTTGCAACAAGCTAACCTTGGAAGATCAACTCTAATCAAAGAAGGTCTTGCACTTGGTGTATCAATCAAAGTGGAATTATCCACTCTTCTTCTCTCTCCATCAATAATGGTGCCGAAGGGTTTGTCAAGTAAGATGTGTTCTACATTGATGTTTTCTTGATTTCTTGTTGTTTTCTTTTTCATCTCTAATCTGACATATATATATATATATATATATATATATATATATATATATATATATATATATATATATATATATATATATATATATATATATGTATGTATCTAATCTCATCTCCTTAACCAAACCTATCTCTCTCATTCTTAGTAATTCATCCTCTCTGCAAATTCTAGGTTCTCTTTTCTATAGGCACATCTCTCCTCACAGTATCCTTATTGCCTACGGGCAAGAATAGGGCTTGGGAGGGAAACTTCTCATCTCTTCACTTCTCTCATATCTACATTTCTCACATACTATCGTAGATGAATAACCCACATAATGATCATTTCTATCGCTTTCACTCTGTACGATCTATTAGAATTAACATATGGATTAGCCGAAAAATACACTTTCAATAACGTATAGTGTTTCTCTTGGCCCAGAAAGGCTTAATGAAATACTTCTATCACCGGATCCCATCATACTACCTCTCATAGACTATAACTTTTCTTTTGACGTAAGCGTAGTTATCTTGCTATGAACCAAGAGGATTTGTACACACAATTAATCCCAATCACTAGACAAAATATATATATTATGGTAAGCACAAAACTACAATTCCAAAGAACAATTCGTAGCCTATTTGGTCAGTCAAGATTGAATGACATTAACTCATCTATGAACCCTTTCATATTACCCATGATACGATATGACCATAGCCTTGATGTTTTCATTTTCGTATTGTTTTGACATTCTCTTTTGTGTTCTTTCTTTGTGTGTGTGAGTGCAAGAGAGAAACAGTGAGTCTTCTTTGATTACACTTCTTTCCAAACCCTAGTCTTCATGGCATCTATGGTTTAACTCCTTCATATAGTTTTTGTTGAGTTCTCTCACAAACTCTCACAGCCATAAGCCCGGTGCTTTCCTGGAAAGACCGCAAATTTCTCGACAATGTTGTCGTGCAGCTCTGCTCCCATGCTAAGAAAGATGCCAAAAAGATCTGTATCAAGTTTATTTGAAGCTTACTTAATTAATGGTCAGTGATCAGTGCTTGTTAACAGGACAAGTTTAATGACTAATGTATGCCAAATGCGGCTAAAAGGGCCAATAGATTCCTTAATCATGCTCGAAAGGAGTATTCTTGAAGTGAGAACAAATGGGAGTTTATGATCTAGAATTATAGTGCTTGAAGTACTCTACTACCTTGTCTTTATGGCTCCTCGATTGGAGCTATGGTGAAGACGTTATGGCAGTTTGAAGTTTAAGTCAAATGCTGATCCCTACCAAATTGGGCAAGTGCAGCTAAGTGGATAAAAATGAAGTGAATCCATGGGCCTAAAG
The DNA here is from genome assembly GCF_014529385.1 of Adiantum capillus-veneris. Classification (NCBI taxonomy): domain Eukaryota; kingdom Viridiplantae; phylum Streptophyta; class Polypodiopsida; order Polypodiales; family Pteridaceae; genus Adiantum; species Adiantum capillus-veneris. Next base: position 79,630,953 of record NC_140945.1, read on the forward strand.
TGCTCACTTTGTGGAGCTTGTTGCTCTGTTCAGACTAGTGATTGGATTTATGGTTGCCAAGATATTGGCCGTTAAAGATTCACCAGGGGCCGATTCCGTACCGGTCCGCTCGGCCGGTGTGCCATCTAAGAAATTTAGAGCCTCGGCAGGGTTTTTATGCCTTTTATGCAGTTTCAAAGTCTAAATGGACTTACGACTTGACAGACAGAGGCCGATGTGAGTTGTCGGCATTGCTGAGCTGGGTAATTTTGGCATTATTCAAGATTCTGGTATGGACAATAAAAGCTGTCGTGCTTGGCATTACCTTGGTCGGCATGTGTACCAAATATGATGCCTTTTTTTTTGGCGGAGCAAATACTTGATCGATGTTGCATGCCAAATAAAGTGCCTTTATGTCTGCCAAATGGTGTGTCCTTGAGGGAAACCAGAGCGGAGATGCCTGGCAATGCTTTGGTCGACATGAAGCCATGCATGCCAAATGGGGTGCCTTTTAAGGGCCGCCCAACGCCCATAAAAATATCAATGGTCACCCTATTTTAAAAATAGTGTGTGAACCAAAGAAAAGGAAGGGATGGCTTGAGCAGTCATGCAGGTAGCGAGGAAGGCAGAACACGAGCACATATGAACTCTCAGTGGCGACTACAGGCCTCAGGAGATGGTGACAAAGAATAAAACATTGCTCATCTTTCCAGGGCGCATCCATTTAGTACCGGCCACGGCTAGATCAACACTGCCCCAGTCATTCAGCTGCCATGTCATCATGACGGGTCCCGCGTCACATCAGTCACGGCACCGTGACTGATGGGCCGGGGCAAAAAGTTAAGGGTTTCTTTCTGGGAGAAAGCAAACAAGGGGAAGAGAAGCAAAGGCAAGGGGGTTACGAAGAGAGGTGGAGAGGAGCGAGGGAGAGCCATGAGCTCGAGGGGAGAAGGTGAAGCAAGATATCTCTCTCTCTCGTCCTCGACATGAACAAGGGAAGTTGAATGAGTTGGCTTGGCGAGGAAGGCGGAGAAAGTCTTGACCAACGCAAAGCTCTCTCAATATCTATGTCGTTCTCTTATACTCGGCTAGCTGTCTCTTGCTCTCCGATTGAAAGAAAAGGAAGGGCTCTCGAAGCAAGGCTCTCGAGAGAGGGCTCTAACAAACAAAGTAAAGTTAATCTATCTTTCTCTCATGCATAAGATAGAGAAGAGGGGAGCAAGGATTAAGTGAGGAAGCTAAAGGTGCTCTCTCTCTCTCTCGAGCTTGCACAAGGAGGAGCTTGTTCTTTCTCTCTTTCGATCTCCAATCAAAGCTAGATATTCTCTCTCTCTCGATCCCCAATAAAAGCAAGGAAAGAAGGTTGGCTAGCAAAACAAAAATGGAGATTTCCTTTTCCTCTTGTTCTCAGCAAGGCAAAGAAGACAATCAAGGAGAGACTCGGATAAAAGGTAGAAAGAACCAGAAATTAGCAACACAGGGAAATTTTGTTTTGCGACAAATGAACATGATTATCTTTATGCTCATTGACACCGACCGCCAACGGACATCTTGATTCATTGCAGGGTAAACTAATTGTCCTAGGTTCTATAAATGGGAGCTTAAACTCCTTAATTTGCAGTCAATTAAGTTGACAGTGCTATTAAAAACACCACCTTGACTATGTAGATATTCGAGGACAAATACGATCAAAGTTAGAAGCTGTGATTGATGAGATTATTGTGTAGGATGCTACCTTATTATAGGTTAGTAATGAAGATATAGTTGAAGTTGTGTATGAAAAGTTGGGTTTATCAGATGTTTTGTATGAAAAGTTGTCTTTGATGGTGAGGCTTTACAGCTTCATGATACGCATGGTGAATTTTGCAGAGAACCTATGCATGTAGTACAGGTGGAAAAGAAACACGGGATCAAAACAAAAAATTGGCTAAATCTCAAGAAGATATTGTGCAGGTGAATGAGTACAGCCATATTCAAGTAGACATACAGGAAGATTCGGTTTACAGCTGATACTTTTGCTCTACTGACTGAGAATTAGAGAAAAATTTCTCTAGTACAGACTCTATAATAGACTTGATTGAAGATACTGGTACAGATTCTGTCAAAGAGTTGATTAATGATACAAATGTTATAGGTCAACGCAGGGCTGTTAGCGAGAGCAGTAGGACCATGGGTTTTGATATACCAAATTTGCCAAATTTGGATATACCGAATTTGGAGGACTTGGTTAAGCAAGAGTATGTGTTTGAAAAGATCTACAAAATGTTGTTCAGAAGGGGTGCAAACTGCTTCATTGACAAGGTGTTGTGAAGCCGAGCTACCAAAGTGGAAAATTGATCTTGAATATGATGATGATGATTTAGAGGGGGTGCAGACTCCTTCTTTGACAAGTTTTTGTGACCTAGAGCTATCGATGTGGTACTGATCCTAAATTTGCCGATGATTTAGAAAGGGAGCAACGTTCTGCTCTATTTTGTGACATAGAGCTTACACTATGGCAAAATGATCGTGAACTTGAGGATGCTACTTCACAGGGGGTGCATAATGAAGTGCAATCTCTTGATGTTGAATATGATTGGTTCCATTGTGCCGATGATACAAAAAGGGTGGTAGATAAAATTTTCAATGTGCATGTTGAAACTTGTGCTATAGAAGTGCAAAGATATCTGGATGAGGGTGAAAGACTTGAAGAGAAGTTTACAACAGATGTATTTAGTATGCATGTCATATGAGTTTACAGCAGCCTTATATGTGCAAGATGGAGGAACCTTCTGAAGCGGTGGACCTAGATCTTATGTGCTTATTGGACGAAGCTTTGGAAGGTTATCAATTACAAATGCTAAGGATACCGATCAATCTAGATTCGTGCATGAGCAAGTTTGTTTAGATGCAGCTGATGATGACCTTATGCAGTTGTTGGATGACGCTCTACTTGATGTTGAGCCTCTTAAAGATAGAGAATTGTTTTCTTATGCATCTTGCGAGCCTAATGAAGAGAGTTTTTCCAGAGACTTGATGTATTCAGATATGCATGATTGGGATTCCAATACTAGTGAGAGTGAAGGTGAACTGCCAATTCTTTTACCTGTGATTGATTATCAACAATTGGATGAGCCAGTTGCACAAGGGATATGGTAGTATCTGATGCTACATGATGCTATATGGGATCTCATGTTACCCTATGATGTAGGGAATTCTGAGCTAGTTTTTGACCCAGGAGGTGACAGATATATGCATGGTATGGGGAAATTGACTTATATGCCATATGATCCAGGAGATTTGCATTAATATTTGTGGGTTAATTTATGTTTATGCTCTACTGATTAGAACATTGTATGTTTCCTATGATCCTGGAGGATGGTGGAAATTTTTTAAAGGAATTCTCATAGTGGGGAAAATGATTTGTTTCCCATTTGATCATGGGGGCTACTAAAGTACAAAGATTTTTATTTGAAGAGTACCAGTTATTTGTTGTAGAAGGTTTCATGGTACAAGGTTTTCTTTCCTAGATTATTTTATGTCGTAAGAGTTTTCGGTTATGCTTTCAATAAGCTTACATGGCTGGCTTCCAGTTGGCTTCTTTGGACAATTGATGAAGTGTCTTTGCTTATTTTGAGTTGGTTCTGCTACCAGAACTTGAAGTAAAGGACTTGACGGATATTCCGTGTGCAGACAGAGTAAGACATACATGAGCTTAATTGGGTTCCCTAAAGCGAGCTTAATGGTCAAGCCGTGTGCACCATTAACTGCAGCACTGAGTCTGGCATGGTTCACTAAACAAGTTTTCATAATTGAAGGCTTTGGAGATACGACATATATAGCTCAGAGATTTTTTATGGGTAGCTACCTAATGATGAAGATGTAGATTGAAGTATAGTTGGCACTGACCAGAGACTGTTCAGGTTCACAGGGGGTGGATGTCGTACAGCTCCGCTCCCATGCTAAGAAATATGCCAAAAAAATGCACATTAAACCTATTTGAAGCTTAATTAATTAATGGTCAGTGATCAAGGCTTGTTAACAGGCCAAGTTTAATGATTAATGTATGCCAGATGCGGCTAAAAGGGCCAATAGATTCGTTAATCATGCTAGAAAGGTATATTATTGAAGTGAGAATAGATGGGAGTTATCTAGAATTGTAGTGCTTGAAGTGCTCTATTGGCCTATCTTTACAACTCGTCGATTGGAGCTACGTTGAAGAAGTTATGGCAGTTTGTGTTGACAGAGAAGGAGAGAGCACAGAAGTAGAACCCCAAAGTGTGTAGAATACACACATGAGATGATGTATATATAGAGGGGACCTGGGTGCCATATATAGAGAAGCCATATATTGAGTAGCTTCACATATAAGCTCAACACCCCCGCTCAAATAAGGGTCCCTAACTGTGGATGAAAAAACCCTTGGGGGATCAAGGGAAAAACCCACAGCTCTATATACACCCACCGTTATATTATAAAAATCATTGAATATACAAATGTTTACGAGGAGCTACATCACTCCTTTTACAATGAATGTTTTATGAGGAGTTACATTACTCCTATCCTATCAATACAATAATGAATACAAAGGTTCAATAAAGAGGTGTAAAAGCTATCGATTAGCTTGTAATCAAAAGTGTCTCCGTGAATCTGCTGTGTAGCTTGTCATCAATATCCCATCACCAAACATGTCTTCATGTTGTCATCAATATGGCATCACCAAACATATCTTCATAAATCTTTTATTGTCACCAAGTTTGTCTTCATAAAATCAATTCTTTGATCAATCCTACATAGATCATAGACTCCAAAAAAAAAAAACATGTCATGAAAATTATTAGCATCGTTAATGAAATAATTACGTTCACAATGCCATAAGAGATGGTTCGCGACGCCACTCTTTTGACGACATATATACGCACGACAACATATGGTACATAAAGTATAAACGTAAAAGTACAAAATGTGTGATTACGTGATACAAATGATATGTGTATATACTACATAAAACAACATTTATCAATGTAGTGATCAATGAATACCATCAAAGTATTAACAAAATATCATCATTATATCAATAAAAATGAATAAATGATCATGGTATCAACGAAAAGCATCATGATATCACCGAGAATAATCATTGTATCAACGAAACAACATCATGGCATCACCGAGAATAACCATGGTATCAACGAAACATCATCATGGCATCACCGAGAATAACCATGGTATCAACGAAACAACATCATGGTATCACCGAGAATAACCATGGTATCAACAAAACATCATCATGGTATCAACAAAAATCACCATGGAATCAACGAAATATCATCATGGAATCACCGAGAATAACCATGGTATCAACGAAATATCATCATGGCACCACCGAGAATAACCATGGTATCAATGACATATCATCATGGTATCAACGAAAATCACCATGACCAAAGTATCAACAAAACATCATCATGGTACCATCAAAATCACTATGGTATCAATGAGAAATTATCAATAAAACGACGTAAACTATATCTCTAAAAGAATAATTATACGAGAATCAATGAACGAGTATATCATATAACAAAAGATCATGTACCAACAGTAGCTCGATAGAATTTGGACGATCATCAACGGCTCGACTGAATCGGAACGATGTGTAACTGGCTTCTGCAGCAAAGTTACGTCAGTAACAAATATATGATTGATGAAGAAAAACATAATTGAGAAGTTTTCAATTATGAGAAAAATCAAAAGCAAAAAGTAAAATTTTGATTTTCAAACATATTCGCAGTCCGAGATGATAACCCAAAATCGGTGCAGAATTTAGAGAAACTTTCTTCTGCAAAGTTATAGACCACATCGATTCCAATCCCCATCGCGGGTAGTTTCTTCTGCAAAGCTGTAGAACACATTGATTCCGGTCTCTCACGCGGGTAGTTTCTGCAAAATCGTTTTCAATAAGCAGAAATAAAAAACAAAAAACGGAAATTACTTTTTAGGTATGTACGCAGTCCGCGAACGATAACTCAAAATAGGTGCAGAATTTGAAAACACTTCATCATGCAAAGTTGTAGACCACATCGATTCCGGTCTCTCACACGGGTAGTTTCTGCAATATCGTTTTCAATAAGCAGAAAAATCAAAAACAAAAAGCGAAAATTGCTTTTCAGGTATGTACGCAGTCCGCGAACGATAACTCAAAATCGGTGCAGAATTTGAAATCACTTCCTTCTGCAAAGTTGTAGACCACATTGATTCCAGTCTCTCAGATGGGTAGTTTCTGCAAAATTGTTTCTAATTAGCAAAAACCTCAAAAACAAAAAGCGGAAGTTGCTTTTCAGGTATGTACGCAGTCCGTGAACGATAACTCAAAATCGATGCAGAATTTGAAATCACTTCCTTCTGCAAAGTTGTAGACCACATTGATTCCAGTCTCTCAGATGGGTAGTTTCTGCAAAATCATTTCTAATTAGCAGAAAACTCAAAAATAAAAAGCGAAAGTTGCTTTTCAGGTATGTACGCAGTCCGTGAACCACGTGGATTCCGGTCTCTATAACGGGTAGTTTCTGCAAAATCGTTTTCAATTAGCAGAAAAATAAAAAAACAAAACGCGGAAGCTGTTTTTCAGGTATGTACACAATCCGTGAACGATTACTCAAAATCGGTGCAGAATTTGAAGAAACTTCCTTTTGCAAAGTTGTAGACCACATCGATTCCGATCCTTTGAGCGGGTAGTTTCTGCCAAATCGATTTTGATCAGGAGAAAAATCAAAAACAAAAACGTACTGCTCCGATACCATGTTGTGAGAGAAGGAGAGAGCACAGAAGTAGAACCCCAAAGTGTGTAGAATACACACATGAGATGATGTATATATAGAGGGGACCTGGGTGCCATATATAGAGAAGCCATATATTGAGTAGCTTCACATATAAGCTCAACAGTTTGAAGTTTAAGTCAAATGTCGATCCGTACCAGATTGGGCAAGTGCAGCTAAGTGGGCATAAATGAAGTGAATGCATGGGCTTGAAGTGCTCACTTTGTGGAGTGTGTCGGTCTTTTCAGATCAGTGATCGGATTTACGATTGCTAAGATATTGGCTGTTAAAGATTCACTGTGGGCCGATTCCGTACCAGTCTCGTTCGCTCTGTCGATGTGCCATCTAGGAATTTTACAGCCTCAGTAGGGTTTGTATGTATTTTATTCAGTTTGACAAGTCTAAAGTGATTTACAACTTGTCAGGTAGAGGCCGATGTTAGTTGACGGCACTGCTGAGCTGGGTAATTTTGGCATTATTCGAGATGTTGGTATGGACAATAAACACTACAAGAGGTTGTGTGTACTTGTGACATTTTTAGCAATGGAAATACATTGGGTTTCTATACTCCCCGATGTCGCTAACAGCATTTCTATGCAAAGCTATATGCGCCGCTATGACCGTTGCTATGATCGTTGCTATAGCGATGGTCATAGCCACATGGATAGCGGTGATAGCAGGCCTTCTATAGCGACACTCATAGCGACGTTGTAGAACCTTATATAGCGACGCTTATAGCGACGCCCGAGAGTAAAAAAAATTGGGTGGCAGGGCATTCACCCATCACCCATATTGAATGTTTCAATAATAGAGTAAACCTAAATGAATCCAAGATAAGCCCAGATTCACCTTTGAAAGAAAGTGCAAGGTATAGACCCAAAGTAGTCACCCACAAGACAATATAACCATTAACTCCATCATGCATACTATTGTTTGCAAAATAAAGATACAAAATTGAAAAAAGTAAATTGACGAAAGTTTATCAATGACAATTGTACACATCATAGGAAAAATCACTTGATTGTTAAGCTTTGCAAATGTAATGGTTACAGCACCATTGTCATTATTGAGAAAATACATGTTTTTCCAATAGCTACAAAAAGGCGTATACAGGTTATCTCATTATACATGCTATGAAAAAAGGAAACTAATGCTATCTAGCTACGGCTAGATTGACATCGTCTAATCAGATGTCTCATCACGTCCAAGCGGCGTATCTATTGGATTTTGCAAAAAAAAACAATAAGACTTTCTGTAAGTATAAACATATAACTTACAAAACAATCTATTTTCTTAGCTTATCATTAGAATAAAACAAATGTAAAAGAGTAATGAAATACTAACCATGCCGCTGTGAGAACTTTGAATGTTCATCAGGGCGTTTGAGCCCTTTCTGCATGCATACTTGCGCTCGTACGATGTGGGGTCACGTCCTGTCATCGACCACTATTCAAAACATACAAAGAATCCATTATGTTAGAATTTAAAAGTACAAATAGACATAACTACCAAACATAAAGAGAAATACAAAAAAACTTACAAAATCAGCCTCAAATGATGTCCACCCGCCACTCCCCAACTGGTGCGAGCTCCGTGCGTCTACTCGCGCTTTAGCTGCCTCCTTTTGTTGCTTCCACTTGTTAGGATTCTCGCGCGCGGCTCGCTTTGCATTCTTCCAATCTTCTTTGGCCAGCCAATCTGGTCTCTTCTACCCATGCTTTATTGCGTTTTGTACTTTAGAATGCTTGTGCTTGCACTATTCGCGCATTCGAACCTTCAGCAGGTCTTCATTGAAGCACCCATCCCAACTTGACACGGGAAACTCATCATGCGGCATACTGATGACTCTGTCGTTTAGTTCACTTGGCTCTTCACTCCAGGTGTTTAGTATGTAGTGTCTAAACACCTGCTAGTCTGGGATAGTCATGCATGGTCCACATTAGAATGCCTCTGATCAAAGCATTCCGTTGACCTGTGTATCGGCTCATATCCACCACTTCTATGCCAATCCACAATTGTTGCATATCTTCCAATAGTGGACAAAGATACACATCCATATTCTTCACTTTATACCGCCCGGCACAATCAAGCTTAGCCATAGGTGCCCCTTCTTGGTAGTCAACCACAGGGGAATGTTGTTGTTGACGATGATAACGGTCCATACACTGTAAGATGTTGATCTATGAACAACTGGATTTACGACATCCATAGCCAGGCCTATGCACAAATTTTGAGATTTCCTTGCAAAATCGGGGCATGTACCATCTAGATGTTTCCAAGCTGCACAATCTGCAGGAGTCCGTAGCACACCATCCGAAGATCTCTTCCCCTCGTGCGATGATTCTAAGGCGGCCATGGAATTACATTCGAAGAAATTCTTGATGCTAGCAATCAGAGGAAAATGTCGCAAAACCTTTTGTGATATTTTTGTTCCGTGGAGATCTACTCGATATCTCTCGGAATCACATTTCAGACACTTCTCCATGTCTATGTATTCCCCTCTGAAAAGAGTACAGTCGTTAGGACAAGCGTGAATGGAATTGTAATCCATTCCCAAGTTCTGCAAGATCTTTCTTGCTTCTTCTCTGGAATCTGGCATCACATTATCAGGTGGAAGTATGTGCTCTTGAGCAATCCACAGAGAAAAAAAAATACAGTACACTTGTGTAAGTGATCTATCAAACGATTATACATCTAGAGTGTTTTATTGAAGTAAACACGTTGTAATAGATCACTTGAAAAGCAGTGTAATGCTAGTGTCACTCCATCCAAACTTTGCCTACATGTTGATAAGAACCAGGAGTGCCTTCAGTCTAGACACACGTGCTCCATCATATAATGACGTATCGGCTTCACTTTTCATATCATCATAGATAAGCCTTTCTGAATCCATGATCGTCTCGATCATTTCATCGATCTCGGGCTCAAACATTGCCTCGTTGGGAATGTGGTCTGCATGATCATCCTCTGCACTGTCAGAGGATACATCTTGTGGCCTCATGTAAGCTGCTTGACTAAAGCGCCTGCGAACACGTCTATTGGGTTCCAAGATTGCTTCCTGTTGGCTAGCATCATAGACCGACAAGTTATAATTGGCAACAACGCGATCTATAATAGATGGATCAAACTCGCCAAATTCGTGAATGTGATGCAAAGAAACGTGTCTTGTCCGTCGCACAGCATGCTTGCATTGATTACAAGGACATAAGATCCTTGTTGAGAGATAGGTGTTTTGGTTAGACGGCCCCACATCCTTGTCACTACTCATAATTAATGTAAAAACCTTATAACCTAAACATAAATTTAATCTTCTATTGGCATACTCCTTGTTGCATATCTCTCTCTCTCTCTCTATTTGTGTGTGTGTGTGTGTGTGTGTGTGTGTGTGTTCACATTGTAAACTACCTCACATTCTCTAGTCATGTCCGATCCTCGCTCACCTCAGTCTAGAGGTGCACGGAGATCAGAACCACCGGGTTAGAATCTCGTCTTTATTGGTCAATTCTACAGCCGGAAGCATGGAGTTCCTTGCAAAATATTCAAAATAGCATACTACAAACCATAGAACATACTAATCGACATGCCTGACAACCACATAGACACATAATCAACAATATACACAAACAAAGAGAGATGGAGAGCGGCGAGAGAGTGACAGAACGCGTGTAGGCGCACCTCCTAGAGCAAAGTGCTACACCAGCATGGCGAGAGAGAAGAGATGAGAGGAGAGGAGAGAAGAAGACACAAGCACTGGGTACAATCTCCCCCCTGTGCAAGAGTGACCATTTCCCTTTTGCACATATTTCATTTATAGATTTTTTGAATGGTCAAATTGAGTACAAACTGGCCGGCCGGACATAATTGACCAAAGCTCATAAAGAGCACTTGAATAATCAAATATACATAAAATGTAGCATCCTTCTACATAATCCATTATCTGCTGATGCTTTTTCCATCTGTGAGCTGCAATAGATAATAAAATATCATTCCTATAACATACCTCTCCGTTGGAAAGCAATTGTCCTCAGTTGCGAAGATAAAAATCTGCAAACAATACTTGTCAAAAACAATGATTAGAAATTTGTATCAAATAGTAAAAGAAAAATCCATAAAATTAGACAACATTGTTTATGCCTGCCGTCATCCACATACTACCTATTCTAGTGTCCCATACCACTAGAATAAGCAGTATATGTCATATCTTGATGAATCAGGATATCATTGGTCACACTCATCATTCAATAATCCATTGATCTCATCAATCTCAAGTCCAATTCCATAAATACTGTCGCGATAGAAAATCATCATATACCAATTCCAAATCCCATTTCCAAATCCAAATCCAAAATATCTTTCACTTTCTATACGCGGGTAACAAAATCATACCATTTACAGTGGTGGCCAGCCACTACAGCATGATTTTGTGATCGGTGTTGCCTCAACGGGTGAGTCTACACCAATAAGGCATGCTGCCTAAATCGAAGAATCTGCACTTGATATTCTTTTAAAATTAGGAATTTGCAATGTATCCATGTGCTGCCTAAATCGGCGGATCTGCAAAGATAACTGGTGTTGCCTAAATCGGATAATCTACACCAAGGTGAGCATTTACACACTGCCTAAATCGGCGGATCTGTGTGTATGTGACCAATGGACTAGACAAGACATAAAAAGAAAACATTTGCCACATATTTGACACCAAAGTAGAGTATGTTACACCAAGGTGAGCATTTACACACTGCCTAAATCGACGGATCTGTGTGTATGTGACCAATGGACTAGACAAGACATAAAAAGAAAACATTTGCCACCTATTTGACACCAAAGTAGAGTATGTTAGACTAACAAGGCACTTACGATATGTGGCTCGATATCCGAGAGCACCCTAGCTCAAATGAGGAGTTGCATAGCTAATCGACGAAGCATCTCAAAAATTAGTATACGCCATGATCTTAACATTTGATGGAGTATTCACTTGAGCAGATAATGTAGAGAAATGAAATTTAACAATAGGAGTTATGTATTTGAGATACCTACCAACCGGATGTAGGAAGTGATTCCATTTTATAAGTAGTAGTGATGATATGAGAGATGTTGGGTTGCCAAATTTATAAAAGATTGTCAGTAAAGGCATTATGAAAAGGGGAGTGATGTTAATGTACATACCTTGAGCAAAATTATTTGAGCCAGTGTGTTCATGGAAAGAGGTATGATAGTAACTTGCATCTGAGGCATGTCAAACAGATCGTACAAGCTAGGGAGAACTAGGACTATCAAACTTGCACCATAGTATAATTAACAAATCCAAAATATGTTAACTGTGTGTTAGTAATTTGAAGTAAAATATAAGAATAGGCTGTCTATCTAGAATTTGATCCAAGATTAGTATGCGATCACATATTTAGAATGGACAGTGTTAGCTCTTTGATTCGCAAAATAAATTAAATGAAGCTGGAACACAAATAAAAAGTTAGCCAGGGCCCTGCAAAAATGGAAATTTGAGAAAATGTTGAAGTCCTAATGTAGGTAAGGAGATCTGATTGGAGTGTATAGTGCAATTGTGGGAGACAAAATTACATTGAGGATTTACAAACGTCTGCGATGATTAGTCGTGGAACGAATAGAAAGATAGATGGGAGTGATTGGGTAAACAACCCAAAAGTAATTTGATCTTGAACTGCCCTTGCCTAGAAGCCTTTAGTTACAGCAGGTGTTAGTGAGAATTATAATTTTGTATGAGAATGTAGATTTGCGGTGCAGCAAGAAAATCCCTTGCAAAACCATCTATTTAAGCCTCTGGATGTTAACTAGGAGGAGGTAGAATGGGAGTTGGCAATTTATACAATTGACCTATACTTGACTAGACAATGCTTAGAAAGTCGGTGAGCGTTGTTGGTAAGATTTATCGAGGTAGATGTGTAAGGGGCTTGGTTAGAAAAAAAAAAAAACGATTTGCTCAAGTAGGGATGCCAATTTTCACATTATCAAGACACGCAGACAGTATGTATGTGTATGTGTGGGTATACAAGCAATGGCTAGGGATAGTGTGCCAAACGGAAGAATATGTGGGAGACAATACAAAAAGACCTTTAAAAAAAATGTATCTCGCTCTGATGTAAGGTCTAGAGGTCGTGGCACACAAAAGTAGCAATAGGAAGAGGTGGAGCCCACAACAGATAAAATTTGGGCCTGCTTATGCTAATAGAAATGCATTAAATAACTGAAGAGAAAAGAGGGAAGGACTCAATCAGTGTGTGTGGAAGATGTATTAAAAGAGGTATTGTGCTTGTGCCAGGGGAAGTGTGGAAAATTGACAATAAATGAAGACACAAATTAAGAAGCATGATATCTAAAAACAATAGAGAGATTGCGAGATTAATAAAATAAATTCCTACATTGGAGATCCATTGAAAAGGAAATTGGTGGTGTAGCCAGTGTAAGCTGATTACAAAAAAAAAAAGAAAAAAGTTTGAGCTAGGGAATGTAGAAACTGGGTGTGGTGGTGTCGTTGACGGATGGGGGGCCGAGGATGTGTTCGGTGAGGTCAGTTAAAATGGATTTGAGTGTGTGAACAGAGTTTTGCACGTCCAAAAGTCCAAGGCATAGCTGGCTAAAACGGTGTTCCAAGCGGTTGTAGTCGCCCCGGAGTTGAGCGAGTTGCTCCTGTAAAGATAGAGGAGTCGGGATGAGTGGGTCATCGTGAGATGAAGCGAGGTCAAAGGGACGGAAGGGGGTTGAGAATCAATGCGTAATGTGAATTGTGAAGAAATGGTGCCCAAAGGGAAGATGCTGGTGAAGACATGCAAGCGTCTAAGTGAAGCGAGCCTTACTGTTGTCAACATCTGAAGGGTCGTTTGTTGGAGATGTGTTTGTTGGTGGAGAGTGGTGGTAAGGTCGTAGGATGCCCGGTAGTGGGAGTAGGGCACTGAAGAGATTTGTCAATGACTATCGCTGCAAGAGCTTTGTCAATGCTTTTTCATCATTGAAGAGATTCATCAAAGTCCTGTCTCTGTAGATAGTTGTATAGGGACTGCTGGATGATGTAGCGACCTTGGCAACCTGGACGATAAGCATCTATGGATACGGTTGCACAATTTTAACGAGATGCTTGTGCTGAGCTTAGAATCTATGTATCGAGGAATGCAGGCCGCTTGTGGGGCACGAATTTAGTGTGTTTGTGTGATGGTGGCTGCATGGCAAGCCTACAAGTGAGTGTGGCTGTGTGGATGTAGCAAACGAGTAAGAGGGATGTGATAGTGTTGATGGAGGATTGAATAGAGTTGGAGAAAAAGGGGAAGTAGGTAAACCAAAGGTAAGGGTGGACGATGGGCATACTTAAGGGAGGGTTACAAGGTGGAGTGGCAGAAAGAAAACAAAAGATTGTGTTGTTTCATGACGACGGGCAACTGGAAAAAAAATAAAAATAAAAAATTACTCGGTTGTAGCGAATTGGCGACCCTTTTCTCAGCCATGCAAAAAGTACTAGTTATGGTTACCTGCAAAACAAGTAAAGGGTATGGTGGAGGACTGATGGGTGTGCTCTAACGTCTAGGGGTAGAGAAAGAGAGAGAGAGAGAGAGAGAGAGAGAGAGAGAGAGAGAGAGAGAATGGTCGAGGTTGCAATGTGGCTGCATGGAGATGTGGTTGGTGGGTGAGTGGAGAGGGTTGATAGGAAGGGACTTGTGGCAGTTGTGTAGAGAGAGAGAGAGAGAGAGAGAGAGAGAGAGAGAGAGAGAGAGAGAGAGAGAGAGAGAGAGAAGTGAGAGATTGAGAGAGAGCAAATCATGAAACTTCTCAATCGCTGAGCCTTGGGAGTGGATGGTTGGCGGCGGTTGAAGACGAAAAGAGAGAGAGAGAGAGAGAGAGAGAGAGAGAGAGAGAGAGAGAGAGAGAGAGAGAGAGAGAATAAGGAAGTCGGTTGACTGTGCGCCACAGCATGAGAGAGAGACAGAGAGAGAATGAGAAAGTCAGCTGACTGTACTCCACAGCATGAGAGAGAGAGAGAGAATGAGGGAATCGGCTGACTATGCGCCACAGCATGAGAGAGAGAGAGAGAGAGAAATGTGATTGTAGAGAGAGACAGAGACTGTGTTCTGCCCAGCTTCGCTATATACACCTCACTGGATTGGCGATATGAATTTGCTGCAATCAGTGCTAATTTTTTATTATATTTTATGCAATGGGCAGTTCTCACGAGAAAGAAACTCAATACGCCTACGATTTGTAATCTGGTGGATGATAGAAGTTGGGAGTGGGCTAATCCTTGCTCGGAGGACATCCTCTAAAGATCAACGTCAATAGATCTCTCTAAGTTGCAGAATGGGACATAGTGTAAAGAAGTGGATAAATAATAAAGTAAAAGCAACGTTAGCAAGTGTTAATGATATTAACAGTCATAATTCCTTTATTAATCCTTTTTAATCCCCTCTCTACTTCTTAATCTTTTATAATATCCTATCTAAGGCCGTATGCTAATCCCTTCTTATTATTGAGTATTTTCATTAAGTTTAATCTGTTCAATTACGATGTTTAATTATCATAATCTCACTATTAATTACTATATCATAACAATAAAGAATAAATTGTCTTTAATTTCAAGATGACTAACTATATCATATAATCAACACTAATTATTATAGATTGAAGCAATTACCAAAATCTACAAGCATAAGGAAACAAACACTTAGCTGCTACTTGTAGAAAATCTTCAGTCTTCAAGCGTAGCCTATGCTCTAATACCACTGCTACAGCCGGAAGCATCGAGTTCCCTGCAAAATACCCAAAATAGCATACTATAAACCATAGAACATACTAATCGACATACCTGGAAACCACATAGATGCATAATCGACGATATACACGAGCAAAGAGAGATAGAGAGTGACAAGAGAGTGACAGAACACGTGTAGGCGCACCTCCTAGAGAGGAGTGCTATGCCGGCACGGCAAGAGAGAAGAGAGGAGAGGAGAGGAGAGAAGAAGACACAAGCACTGGGTACAATCTCCCCCCATGCAAGAGTGACCATTTCCCTCTTGCACGTATTTCATTTATAGATTTCTTGAATGGTCAAATTGAGTACAAACTGGCCGATCGGACCTAATCGGCCAAAGCTCATAAAGAGCACTTGAATAATCAAATATACATAAAATGTAACATCCTTCTGCATAATCCATTATCTGCTGATGCTTT
The DNA here is from genome assembly GCF_014529385.1 of Adiantum capillus-veneris. NCBI lineage: Eukaryota > Viridiplantae > Streptophyta > Polypodiopsida > Polypodiales > Pteridaceae > Adiantum > Adiantum capillus-veneris. Next base: position 79,646,915 of record NC_140945.1, read on the forward strand.
TTCCATCTGTCAGCTACAATAGATAATAAAATATCATTCCTATAACAATCAATGCCTATATTTGTGGGTACGAGAAATCTACACACCCACGTCTACATATTGATAGTGCATGTAGTGGACAAAATCCGTTTGCCTCTTCTCTAGCTGTAGCAATTCACAACATCTTAACATCTCTTCACGGCAGATCTTTGTTCAAGGGACTATGTAGCACATTACATGTTGGCCTCCAATTTGAGTATCATGCCGTTGAAAGCTTTCAAACTTAAGATGGCATCCGTAGTGAGGAAGAGAGGGATCACCATTTGCCTAACTCTAATTTTTTTCCCGTAATTCCAAAGATAGACTTTAATATAAAAACTAAATCCAAAATCTAAGATTAAATCTAACCTAATTGAACCTATGGTGATTTTGAACTAATTGAACATGGTTAGTGGATGAGTTAATAGGTATCAATTTCTGATGGGAATATACATATTGTTATGTAACTAGTGTTTGCTCTTTGTGCAAAGCTTTCATTGACATGCCCTAAAATCTAACCTAAATCTGATCTAATCTTAAATCGAGCATAATCTAGATCTAATCTAATCTTAAATCGAACCCAAACTAAATGTAATCTAACTTAAATCTAAATCTAATTTAATCTTAAATCTTGTCTTGATCTTAAATCTAAATCTAATATTATCTTAAACTCAACATAAACCTAAATCTAATCCAATCTTAAATCCTAATCCTAAATGTAATCTTACTTAAATCTAACCTTGCTAGCCTTAAATCTTGCCCTAATTTTAAACCTAACCTAATCTTAAACTCAACATAAATATAAATCTAATGCACTCTAATCTAATTTTGAATCTTAACGTAATCTTAAGTCTAACCTAATTTTAAAATTAGCATAAATTTTAAATATAATATAAATGTAATCTAACTTGATCTTAGATCTTAATCTAACCTAATTTTAATTAAATGTAATTTTAAATTTAACCTAACCCTAAATCTTAATATAACATTTCATTTCATATTTTCTCTACTTTTTTAATCTATATATCTCTCTCTCTTTGTTTTCTCCCCTTACCTCTCTCTTTTCGTCTCTTCTCGCTCTCTCGCTCTATCTATCTATCTATCTATCTCTATATATATATTTGGTTTTTGTTTCTCTCTCTTTCTCTCTCTCTCTCTCTCTCTCTCTCTCTCTCTCTCTTCAAAGACACAATGTGTGTGTGTGTGAGAGAGGGAGAGAGAGAGAAAGAGGGGAAGGGAACATGAGAGAAAGGAGAATGAAGGAGCATACATGGATCTCCTTCCTCTCCTCGTGTGTGTGTGTGTGTGGAAGAAAGAGAGAGAGAGAGAGATCTGAGTTTTTGGCGCTCTTGGTTTATTGTTTACCCCTATCGGTGTCGCTATGAGCTTCACTATGCAACACATAACATAGAGACTCTTATGGCGACACTCATAGCGGCGCTGATAGCGACACTGTGAATTTTCACTTTTGAGCGTCACACTACGAGCGTCGCTAATGTGAGGTACCTCTTGTAGTGAAAATTCACAAAGATATTGTTAGTCAAGGGCTGCTCCAGAGAGATGTCGTGCTTGGCATTGCCTTAGCCGGCATGTGTACCAAATACGATGCCTTTTTTTTGGTGGAGCAAATACTTGATCGATGCCGCATGCCAAATAAAGTGCCTTTATGTATGCCAAATGGGGTGTCCTTGAGGGGAACCAGGGCGGAGATGCTTGGCAATGATTTGGTCGACATGAAGCTATGCATGCCAAATGGGGTGCCTTTTAAGGGCCGCCCACCGCCCATAAAAATAACAATGGCCACCCTATTTTAAAAAGAGAGTGTGAACCAAAGAAAAGGAAGGGATGACATGAGCAGGCATGCACGTAGCAAGGAAGACATATGGCGAGCACATATGAACATGTAGTGGCATCTACAGGCCGCAGGAGATGGCGACCAAGAAGAAAACATTGCTCAACTTTCTAGGGCGTATCCATTTGGTACCAGCCACGACTAGATCGACACTGCCCGAGTCATTCATCTGCCACATCATCATGACGGGTCCCGTGCTACATCAACCACGGAACCATGACTAATGGGCCGAGGCAAAGAAATAAGGGTTTTTTTTTTTGGAGAAAGAAAACAAGGCGAAGAGAAGCGAAGGCAAAAGGGTTACAAAGGGAGGTGGAGAGGAGCAAGGGAGAGCCGTGAGCTCGAGGGGAGAAGGTGAAGCAAGATATCTCTCTCTCTCGTGCTCGGCTCGTCCTCGGCATGAACAATGGAAGTTGAACAAGTGGGCTTGGTGAGGAAGGCTTGAACAAGGAAAAGCTCTCTCTCGTTCTCTTATCCTTGGCTAGCTTTCTCTCGCTCTCCGATTTAAATAAAAGGAAGGGCTCTCGGAGCCAAGTCTCAAAGCAAGGCTCTCGAGAGAGGGCTCTAACAAACAAAGTAAAGTTAAGCTCTCTTTCTCTCGTGCATAAGATAGATAAGAGGGGAATAAGGAGTAAGTGAGGAAGCTTAAGGCTCTCTCTCTCTCTCTCTCTCTCTCTCTCTCTCTCTCTCTCTCTCTCTCGCTTGCACAAGGAGGAGCTTGTTCTTTCTCTCTTTCGATCTTCAATCAAAGCTAGCTATTATCTCTCCCTCGATCCCCAATAAAAGCAAGGAGAGAAGGTTGGCTAGCAAAACAAAAAGGGAGATTCCTTTCCTCTTGTTCTCAGCAAGGCAAAGAAGACAATCAAGGAGAGACTGCGATAAAAGGTAGAAAGAACCAGAAATTAGCAACACTGAGAAATTTTGTTTTGCGACAAATCAACATGATTATCTTTATGCTCATTGACACCGACCGCCGGCGGACACCTTGATTCATTGCAGGCTAAACTAATTGGCCTAGGTTCTATAAATGGGAGCTTAAACTCCTTAATTTGCAGTTAATTAAGTTGATGGTGCTATTAAAAACACCACCTTGACTAACGCACGTCGCATTTTGTCGGTATCATAAAAATAAACTAATTTAGCATTTTGATCCTGTTTTGAAGAGGTTGCTTGATAACCTTGCGATGTAGTGCATCTTTTCTTCATCTCTTCTCCCACAACTCACTTTTCGATCACATATCGCCACACAACATGCAAGCATATAGAGAACGGGGGGGGGGAGGGAAGATGGCGATGTGAGTGAGAGGGGGGGATGGCAAGGAGCTAAGAAAGGGTGTGTGAGTGTGTGTGGGCATCTGTGTGTGTATAGAGAGAGAGAGAGAGAAAAAGATTCCTACACTGGATGGTCCGCGTTATAGAAAGGACAGAGAGAGTGAGCGTCAGAGAGCAATGGGATGTAGTTTGGGAGAGAGAGGGTTTGTGAGTGTGTGTGTGTGTGTGTGTTAGAGTGTATGTGTGTGGGTGTGTGTACATAGAGAGTGTCACGGGAACCGAATAATAGAGATAGACAGCAAAACAGAGGAAGAAATCTTTGTATTGATAGTGTTTGATACAACAGAGGAGCAATTGAATATATATATGGGCGCACTCCGTTGTACGGAGCTCGAACCTTCCGACCACCCCCGAGCTTCAATTCGCTTGCATGCAGCGTCTCACTCGCACTCGCACTCGCACTCGCACTCTCACTCTCACTCTCACTCGCACTCGCACTCGCACTCGCAGAAGAGAGAATGGTGAATGATCCCCAAACGCACCACCCGTCGTGCTTTTATCCTTCTTTTCCTCGAAAAGCCTGCACGATTTTCGTACCAAGTATACCTGCGAGAATAATATAAGAACGTGATCGCTAAGCGATCCGTAAAGGTTAGATTTCTATCATGACACTTTGCACAGATCCTGTTTCACACATTGATTTCCGCATCGCCTACAAAATAGCCAAAAGAACATACTCGTGCAACCAATTCAACATGATAATCAAAGTAAAAAAACATAATTATATACCTTCATATCTCAATTGTCATACTCTACCATGAAGAAACAATCCACTTCTTGGTTGATAGCAGGGAGAACTGTATGATGTTGTAGGTCTGTCTGTCCCTATGTACATTACATTGTTGCTGCCTTCTGTTTGTTTTCATCATAACTTTTACAAACGAACTCAGAACAGAGCAATCCAGGTACTCAAAACGACGGGAATAGGTCTGGTCTACAAGATAACACGGACAGAATTGCGAAAAACGTCTTTGTTTGGCTAAAAACGCAACTTTTAGGTCGCGACTCATAAAACCCCTATTTTTGAGTATCCACTACTTTTACAACTTATTTTGAGCCTACCCATGCATTTTAAGCTAAAACACATAAATATAAAACATTGATATTAATAAAAATCTCAATTTTACTGTTCATAGACAAACTATCTGTTATTCATTAATCTTTATCAAATCCGTCTTTAGTGTATTATTAAAAAAAAAGAATATATGTTCTCTCTTAATATTTCAACTCATTCGTATAAGCTCTATTTAATAGACTATTCAACAATCTTTCAAATCGTGCTAACGAAAGATATGCCCTGCTACATTCTTTTCGACTTTAAGAACTTCAAATATTAGTCCTATTACAGAGAGAGAGAAAGAGAGAATAGTTTCTCTCTGGCTGGTCCGCGTTACAGAAAGGAGGGAGAGAGTGAGAGTCAACGAGCGAGAGGGAATGAGAGAGAGGTGGGCCTAGGAGAGAGAATGTGAGGCTGAGGGAAGGGATGAGCAGGGTGTGTGAGTGTGTGTGAGAGAGAGTGTATGTGTGTGAGTGTATGTGCACATAGAGAGAGAGAGAGAGAGAGAGAGAGAGAGAGAAAGATTCCTTGTTGTGAGACACAAGTCTAACCTCACGATCCTATCTTATTGCAGTATTAGCGAGAACCACGATTAAATTGTCAATCCATGCGACGAAACTGACACGACTAGTGCATAGAGGCTACAAGAGGTTTTCAATCTCTCGAAAAACAAGTAACAACTCACATCTAACTCAAGCTACACTCAAGTGATTGAAATCACCAAAAGCCAATCGCTCATCGGCAAACAAATTACGACATCCAAATGTAATGAAACTTCTAGGACATGTTTATAAGACCTAAGCACACATGCTTATGGTCTCAAACCCCACTTTAGGTCAAGTTCCAAAATCGCAATTATTAACAGCAGTGGATTTTTGACCTGGTCATTTTCGACCCTGAATGCATCTAAATGCTTAGCAATGAAGCCCCAATACCCCACCTATGCTTAGTTTTTGATTTGAAAGTTTAAATTCCTAGTTATGATGAAATTAGGCCACGGGTCGACGACGCCAAAAGCTACAAAATATTGTGATAAGTTTATGTCAATGCGTAGAGCTCTGACCTGCGGTTGCAATGCAACAAATGCGAGTGCAATGTGACAACCGGGGAGGGAGTAGGAAGCACAAGAAGGAGAGGAGTGAGCATCGTTAGCTCACACTGTGTATTTCATTATCCAAAAAACTTGATCAAAACTTTACAAAGTTGTCTTTTATACCTTAGCCAAGTCTAAAATGTGTAATGTCCGACGCCCAAGACCTTTGAGGCTCCACACTTATTGTATCTGCAACCTAGGTACACTAAGTGACCTATGCTTTACATCTTGGAACTCTTATTGAGCCCATAATACGTTACAATTATCACAATGGATAAATAAATCGGGAAATTGCAATACATGTCCATTTTGAAAAAATGTGAAAAATATGTAACTCCAATCTTTACTACTTCTTTACTTTGATCTTCGATTTGCATTCATACGTCTTCGGTCTTTAGCATCTTCTATTAACTAACGTTGACTCAGTTAATATTCCCCCTTCCGATTTTAGTGCCCGTTGTCGAGAAATTTGCGGTCTTGCCAGGAAGGCACCGGGGGTTATGGCTGTGAGAGTTTGTGAGAGAACTCAACAAAAACTATATGAAGGAGTTAAACCATAGATGCCATGAAGACTAGGGTTTGTAAAGAAGTGCAATCAAAGAAGACTCACTCTTTCTCTCTTGCACTCACACACACAAAGAAACAACACAAAAGAGAATGTCAAAACAATACGAAAATGAAAACATCAAGGCTATGGTCATATCGTATCATGGGTAATATGAAAGGAATAATAGATGAGTTAATGGCATTCAATCTTGGCTGGCCAAATAGGCTACGAATTGTTCTTTGGAATTGTAGTTTTGTGCTTACCATAATGTATATATTTTGTCTAGTGATTGGGATTAATTGTGTGTACAAATCCTCTTGGTTCATAGCAAGATAACTACGCTTACGTCAAAAGAAAAGTTATAGTCTATGAGAGGTAGTATGATAGGATCCGATGATAGAAGTATTTCATTAAGCCTTTTTAGGCCAAAGAGAAACACTATACGTTGTTGGAAGTGTATTTTACGGCTAATCCATACGTTAATTCTAATAGATCGTACAAAGTGAAAGCGATAGAAATTATCATCATGTGGATTATTCATCTAGGATAGTATGTGGGAAATGTAGATATGAGAGAAGTGAAGAGATGAGAAGTTTCCCTCCCAAGCCCTATTCTTACCCGTAGGCAATAAGGATACTACGGGGAGAGATGTACCTGTAGAAAAGAGAACCTAGAATTTGCAGAGAGGATGAACTACTAAGAATGAGAGAGATAGGTTTGGTTGAGGAGATGAGATTAGATACATATATATATATATATATATGTGTGTGTCGGATTAGAGATGAAAAAGAAAACAACAAGAAATCAATAAAACATCAATGTAGAACACATCTTACTTGACAAACCCGTCGGCACCATTATTGATGGAGAGAGAAGAAGAGAGCAACACTCCACTTTGATTGATACGCCAAGTAGAACACCTTCTTTGATTAGATTTGATCTTCCAAGGATAGCGTACAAGAATGGCTAGTCTTCCTCTAGAAGAAAGTGTAGGCTTGGGCTTACGTTAATGGGGCTAAGTACAATTGGGCATTACTACTCACTCCCTCAAGAATTCCTCTCATCAATGGCTTGAATGCTTGAGTTCCTTTTCAAGGAAGAAGAGGTCCCCTTTTATAGGTGAAGGGAACCCCCAAGGGTTTACACAAGAAGAGAGGAGCCAGTGTGAATACGAATTGGAAAAGTTGGAAATGAGTTGTCCCTGCTTGATGTGGGCAGACTGGGGTCGAGTATTTTGATCATATCTCCTCAACCGTGGCTCCAAATAAAAAAGTAAAAATATGGGCAGAAACTTCAGCTCATTAGCTACGATTTCCATTTTAAAATCAGTTTCCAATTCGGATTGGAACCTTCTGTTAAAAATTCATCAAAATAGGGTCCATTTCTGGCAGCAAAAGTCTTCCCGTGGTCCCCTTAGCTTAGACTTTCATTTAATTCCAAAGGACACCTCATGCCATATGAAAGCATGACATTGCTCCTTGAAAAAGTTTTCTAATCATGCTTGCAATAATGCATTAAAATAAGTGTATGTTTCAAATTATGCCACCTAGTGTCCCACTAGGATTTGATTCCCTCCTAGTAGCTATTTAAAAAGAAATATAAGAAAAGTATAAAAAGTATATAGAATATATATATATTGGAGTTTACCCTAAATATAAGATCTAGCTAGGGTGTGAGATGATAATGAGATAGTAGAAATAAAGAATCAATGCTTTTTGCCCCAAGTTAAAGAAGCGGAGCTATTGAGCTTTTCCCATAGTATTTTCTAATGGTAAAGTAAGGATAGGTTACCCTTGAGAAAAATAATAGGATGAGATAGAAGGCTTATTATTATACTTAAATATGCATATGTACATTATAGGAAAGATAATTATGTATCTAAAAAGTTACAAGATAGATCTTGTAGCATGCGTTCCCACTATGTACGTGTCACAACACGACATCCACCCCCTCTAAACCTGCACATCCTCCGGTATGTGCCACATTATTTCTTTGTAAGATCAGCCCTCTTGTACATATTCCTTGCTTTCTTCTTCACTGGATGATTCCAAATCTTCATCTTCACTTTGATCTTTACCTGTGGTTTGCTCTTCTTCCTCATCAACATCTTCTGGATCATTGTCTCCTCTTCTCTTAAACATTTTGATCCTTTTTCCTGCAATGGGAATCTTTACTTCTGTACCATCTAGTTCAGACAAGCTGTAAGTAGAATTTTCATTCACATGCTTTACAACATATGGTCCAAACCATCTTTTTGAAAACTTACGCATGACTGTGTGCTGGTTATCAAGGCTACTATCATACACCAAAACCCAGTCATCTTTGTCAATTGCTTTGCTCGTGAGTCAATGTCGCTTATCAAAGTAGTCCTTTTTTTTCAACCTTGCATTTTTGAGTCGTTCTTTTGTAGCTTCAATGTCTCCAGGTCTTCTCTGTAGTTGCCTTATACGCAGTGCAAGGAGATCTTCCCTGCTAAGCCCCTCTTGCCAATGTAGTACATTCCATGTGGGAATTGTATCTTCAATCGGCATCACTGGCTTTTGACCATACATTAGCTCCGCAGGCATGTAGCCAGTTACTGAGCTATGTGTTGTACGATCAGCCCATAAAGCATATGGTAGCATATGGCCACTCACCAACTCTTCCTTCACAAGCCTTGTCCAAAGCTTTGATGATAGGAGGATGCCCTCTTTCACTCTTTCCATTGCCTTCAGGGTTGTAAGCTGTGGTAAGAGAAAGCTTGATTCCTAATAGAGAAAAGAACTCCCTTGCTTCTTCGGCATCCAGCTCACCTCTATCCGCAATGATCTTTCCCACACAACCATAACGGCAAATCACCTCATCAAGAATGAATCTGCACACAGCTTCTGTGGTTTTAGCTCTTAATGCTCTTCCTTCAACCTGATTAGTTAGGTCTTCTCGTGCAAGAACCAAGTATCTCATCTGCCAGAGTCCTAAAGGCATTGTGACTAGATCCACAACCCATTTATAGTGCATGGCTAGTGGATATGTAGGTTGCAATCCATCACGATGTCGAACATTTGAATACATTTGACAAGTTACACATGACTCTACAACTTGAGATACATCTTCATACATACCCTTCCACCAGTATTTTTCTTTCAACTTGGAGAAGGTTGCCCACACACCCCTGTGTCCAGCCCATAGACTCTCATGAAACTCTTGCATGAGCTTTACTTGAGTCTCTTTTTTACATATAACCCTTTGTGGTGTAGCACCCTTTTGTTTAGGATGCTTCCACAAGTAACCATCCCTCAAAAAGTACCCATATGCTTTCCTGCGTATCCTCTTGAATTCTTGTTCAGACCAATCATCCTGTTTTATTAGAGTACTCAAGTAGCTTCCAATAAGAAGCCAATCACCTTCATAAAGCTCTTTCAAGAATGATTCAAGTAGATTAGTCATGCAGACATTGTTACCTTTGACATGAGAGATAGAATAGAACTTTGTGCCTACATCATCTCTCTCGTCAATCATTTGTGACTCATCTTCATACCTTGCCCTTGATAGCATATCTGCCAATGTATTGTCTTTACTTGCAATGTGCTTAAACTCAGGATTTAAGGACTTAATGTAGGCAATCCACCGCAACATAGCAATGTCTAGAGTTGAGCAACTTGTAATCATCCCAAGAAGTGGTCGACAATCTGTTTCTACAACCACACATGCACCAATTAGGTACTCTTTCCCACTTTTCAAGGTTGTAACCATACCCCATAACTCTCTCTTTATTTGTAGATAGTTTCTTTGGCGAGCACTTAGCACCTTTGCTCCAAATCTAATTACCACATACATGTGTCCTTCTTTGTCATCTTTCCCTATTGCCCATCCAATCCCTGTAGGACTCGTGTCTACTGTCACAATTTCTGGTCTTTGACACTCATAGTCTACCTTTCTCAAAGTTGTTGCTGACTGGAGAAACTCCTTTAGCTTTTTTATGGAGTTTACATGTGCTTCTGTCCATTTAAACTTCTGATTCTTTCTAAGCATCTGATAAAGAGGATCAGCTACATGTGCATAATGTGGAATCCAAATAACATTGAAGACACATGCTCCCAGAAACCTTCTAACCTCAGTGATGCTAGTGCACATTTCTTTCATTCTTTGGATGGCATCTACCTTTGTTGGACAAGGTTTCCACAAAGGTTTCCATAGAGCAAACTTCCACAACTTCATTTTCAAGATGCAAATTAGACTCCATTATAGCATCAAGCTCACCCACAGTATCTACAAAAGAAACTTGTTCACACAAACCCAAAACATTTTCAGTAGGCTCTAGCAACCCACTTTTTTTCATGCCTATTTGTACATTATGCACATATTGCCTCTCACATCTCTTCAAATCTTCAAGTTTTGTAAAACATATCATTTCTCTATGATCATGAAACTCTTTGCTCACCTTTGGTAGAGGATGTTCTCTGAGGTTGTCACGATTACTTTCATGGTTCACACAAACTGTGAGAAATTGGACAGCTGGTTTGTCATCTTTGCTACGTATCCTAGCATATGCTGAACCATCATCCATTACCTTTGTTTTCATTCGAACTCCCACAATGTAGGGCTGTCCAAGGATGAGATGATATGAAGAAGTATCCTGTACAAAGAAGTTTTGGTCAATCTTTACATCACCTATTGTTACCTTCACACCTGGACATTCTACATACAATTTACCGGATGAATTTTTTTCCACTTTTACCATCCAACCATGATCTGTGTCCATCGGCCATTTGCACTTGTTGTAGAGACTCTTTGACATTATGTTTATTTCTGAACCATGGTCAATCAAGGCAACAAATGGCTCTTCAAGATCACCTACCTTGACCAAAGTTTTTGTAGTAGCCCTTGCCCAATGACTTCGTGAATAGTAACTCCTAGGAATATCTTCAACTTCTTCATCATCATTTGAGAAATACACTTGCTTCACTCTTCCACTAGATTGGTAGCATCCTACCACAGCTCCATCATTCTCCTTATTTTGCAGTTGCATCCCTTGCGTCTTTGAGGTTTCCCCTTCAACCTGTGGACGAGAAACTTTAGCAAGGGTTTGCCTCTTCCTCTTGATGATGTCAATGATCTCCTCATGGAATTCATGCTTTGCAATGCCAAGAACTTCTCCCAGAGTAAACTCAATCTTGCTATTCAAGATCCTTTCCTCCAAGACTTTCTTTAAATCTGTAGCAACCTCAATATCAGATTGTAGTTTATAAGTTGGGCCTTTTATCTTACCTTTCGTTGGCTCTTTCTTATTTCCTGTTGTAGACTCCTCCATGAGTACTTCAGGTGGAGATGCTCCTTGTGTTGAGGGTGTTTGAGAAGGAATTGAGTCTCTTTTGTAAGCTTTCCCTTTTTAGCTAATTGCATGACATTTGGCCAAATTTGACCATGATGGTCACTCACCTCTTCATCACAAAAATGTTCAATTTTTACTCCATACGTAGGTGCCTCAACTGAAGAGGTGGCATGCTTGGTTGCCATATCTTCAACTAAGGTTTGCATTCCCCCCTTCCCAAAGTTAGTTCTCAAGGGTAGACCTGTCTCTCTTAAGTGGATTTTACCATCCTTAAACAAGACAACATCTTTTGACAAAGCATCACAAAATCATCACAATCCCTTGTTACATGGTTTGTACTATCACACCAAATACGTATATTAACAAACCCTTCTTTGGGCTGTTGTCTTTGCCTAGGAAGTGGCCCTGATGGTTGGCCTTTTTCTTCAAGCTTTGCAAACTTCACCTTCAAGTCACGCATTCCCTTCACAAGCTCATCTAGCATGGACTCATCAAACTTAGGAGCGATAAAAGTAGGCTTTACCATTTTGTCATAAGTTGAGGTGGAAGGACTTGTAGTGTTTACTACCATCTTGTCCCTTCTTCTTTGTTGTTTGGCAAGCAGTGAGACAGCACCTTCAACCTCATTCCAGCCGGTCTTTAGTCCTTGCTTAGCATCTTTATCTTCAAGAAGAAGCTCCAAATTTTCTTGAAACTCTTTACCTGCATCTTGTAAGAAAATATTTGTCTTCTCTGCATCTAGTGTGGCCCTTTCTATCCTAGTGAGTTGTGCATAGCGCTGCTCAAATTCCCTAAGTAGCTCTGTTATTGATAGTCCTTGCTTTGGCTTGACTACCCATTCTAAGAATGTCCTTTTGGTCACTCTCTCCGAGTCCTCCATGAAATATTCCTCCTTTAAAGCTACTTTGAATTCTTCCCAATTTCTCCCATGCCCATCTTTAATTGCCCTAACATGCTCCCTAATTTCTGGAGCAACAACTAGCTCAAAGCTTTGAATCATCTCACCTTCTGACACGCGATGCAGCTCCATCTCCTTCAGATACTCCCGTAAGTACTTCGTTACATCTTTTCCATTGAACTGATCCATTCTGTTGACGACCTCTTGTATGGCCTTCGTTGCTGAAATCTCTCTTCTTTCAGTAGCATGCTGTTGTTGCATGAACATTGCAAATGCTTCAAACATTTGCATTGTTGCTGGGTCAAAATGCATACCCTGTTGCTCAACATGATCACCCATGGTTACCCACAAACTCTCACCCTAGCAGATCCGCGTCGGGTTCACCAAAAATATGACAAGAGATTTGCAGTCTTGCCAGGAAAGCACAAGGATTATGGCTGTGAGAGTTTGTGAGAGAACTCAACAAAAACTATATGAAGGAGTTAAACCATAGATGCCATGAAGACTAGGGTTTGGAAAGAAGTGCAATCAAAGAAGACTCACTCTTTCTCTCTTGCACTCACACACACAAGGAAACAACACAAAAGAGAATGTCAAAACAATACGAAAATGAAAACATCGAGGCTATGGTCATATCGTATCATGGGTAATATGAAAGGGTTAATAGATGAGTTAATGGCATTCAATCTTGGCTGACCAAATAGGCTACTAATTGTTCTTTAGAATTGTAGTTTTGTGCTTACCATAATGTATATATTTTGTCTAGTGATTGGGATTAATTGTGTGTACAAATCTTCTTGGTTCATAGCAAGATAACTACGCTTACGTCAAAAGAAAAGTTATAGTCTATGAGAGGTAGTATGATAGGATCCGGTAATAGAAGTATTTTATTAAGTCTTTCTCGGCCAAAGATAAACACTATATGTTGTTGGAAGTGTATTTTACGGCTAATCCATACGTTAATTCTAATAGATCGTACAGAGTGAAAGCGATAGAAATTATCATCATGTGGATTATTCATCTAGGATAGTATGTGGGAAATGTAGATATGAGAGAAGTCAAGAGATGAGAAGTTTCCCTCCCAAGCCCTATTCTTACCCGTAGGCAATAAGGATACTACGGGGAGAGATGTACCTGTAGAAAAGAGAACCTAGAATTTGCAGAGAGGATGAATTACTAAGAATGAGAGAGATAGGTTTGGTTAAGGAGATGAGATTAGATACATATATATATATATATATATATATATATATATATATATATATATATATGTCGGAATAGAGATGAAAAAGAAAACAACAAGAAATCAAGAAAACATCAATGTAGAACGCATCTTACTTGACAAACCCTTCGGCACCATTATTGATGGAGAGAGAAGAAGAGGGCAACACTACACTTTGATTGATACGCCAAGTACAACACCTTATTTGATTAGATTTGATCTTCCAAGGATAGCGTACAAGAATGGCTAGTCTTCCTCTAGGAGAAAGTGTAGGCTTGGGCTTATGTTAATGGGGCTAAGTACAATTGGGCATTACTACTCACTCCCTCAAGAATTCCTCTCATCAATGGCTTGAATACTTGAGTTCCTTTTCAAGGAAGAAGAGGTCTCCTTTTGTAGGTGAAGGGAACCCCCAAGGGTTTACACAAGAAGAGAGGAGCCAGTGTGAATAGGAATTGGAAAAGTTGGAAATGAGCTGTCCCTACATGATGTGGGCAGACTGGGGTCCAGTATTTTGATCATATCTCCTCAACCGTGGATCCAAATAAAAAAGTAAAAATATGGGCAAAAACTTCAGCTCATTAGCTAAGATTTCCATTTTAAAATCATTTTCTAATTTGGATTGGAACATTGTGTAAAAAATTCATCAAAATAGGGTCCATTTCTGGTAGCAAAAGTCTTTCCGTGGTCCCCTTAGCCTAGACTTTCATTTAATTCCAAAGGACACCTTATGCCATATGAAAACATGACATTGCTCCTTGAGAAAGTTTTGTAATCATGCTTGCAATAATACATTAAAATAAGTGTATCTTTGAAATCATGCCACCTAGTGTCCCACTAGGATTTGATTCCCTCCTAGTAGCTATTTAAAAATAAATATAAGAAAAGTATAAAAAATACATAGAATATATATATATTGGAGTTTACCCTAGATATAGGATCTAGCTAGGGTGTGAAATGATAATGAGATAGTAGAAATAAAGAATCAATGCTTTTTGCCCCAAGTTAAAGAGGCGGAGCTATTGAACTTTTCCCATAGTATTTTCTGATGGTAAAGTAAGGATAGGTTACCCTTGAGAAAAATAATAGGATGAGATAGAAGGCTTATTATTATACTTAAATATGCATATGTACATTATAGGAAAGATAATAATGTATCTAAAAGTTACAAGATAGATCTTGCAGCATGCGTTCCCACTATGTACGTGTCACAGTATGACACCGTACTCGGGCACTGTTCAAAAGTGTCCGTGGAGTCTGTGGAAGATTTTGATTGGTTTTTCATGGCTAATCGCTTCATTTGTTGTTGGATTTGTTGATGAGATTCAATGTGTTGCACCATCTTCATTGATCCGAATACGTCTAATGTGAGAGATGATGTTGCATTTGTCCGTTGTGATAGAATAATTATGAGGCTGTTGTTTATTGATGAAAAGTATGTACAAGGAAAATAGAATGATGAGGTTCTAAATAAGGGTCTAATACTTGGATGACCAAAGGGAAAAAAACAAGTGGGAAAAAGTGCCTTTGGGATACACACATTATTGGAGTACTTATTAGCATAGAAAATATTAATTAAGTACTCAAGGGATTATTTGCTAATAGATATGGAATTAAAAGGTAGAAAATATGAGAGGGTAGAATGATGGAACATTGGTTTTTCCTATTGTAGTCCACTCAAGGTACATAGGTGGAAGCAAAAAAGTGTGTCTAATGCATATGTCCAACGATGGGACATCCTATTTATGCATACACAACAATGCATGGGAAACAATATGATGTGCAAGAAAGATTTTGAGGGGTTCTTTAGAAAGATGGTGTAGCTATAAAAGCATATGACATGGCTTTGCAAGCTGGCACCCCTTTAAGAATGGTTTTTGTTGACGAGAATATGTGCTCTCATCTTACTGTGCACTGTGCGTGAGTGTTGGACTCTAGGACACTCCACCAATTGTAAGTTAATAGACTTCAACTCTTATGCTTATCTCATCTAGCATAAGCGACATGACATACATATGCTCAACTCTTCCAGCTTGATCGTAAGCCTAATAACTATGACTCTTAGCGCAGAGTTTATTATGACTTGAAGCTTTGGGACTAATGCTTTGCTCACTTTATGGCTGAGCAACCCGACTCTGACTATGCAAAAGAGTGTTTTTTGCACCTTGGCAACTTGACTTTTTACATTTTGAGCTTACTAGAAACATTTCTTCAGGT